>NC_135276.1:11135000-11820000 GCF_051311805.1 Agelaius phoeniceus
TAAAATCAATTAAATGTTATTATTAGCATTTAAAAATGCAGTTGCACCTCACTGGCTTCTCTTACATTAAATTTACCCAGCTGCTTTATCTCTTTTAGCTTCAAATTGGAACAATTCACAGGACAGGCCATGTGTAGGTGCCAACAGCAGCACATAAGCCACTGGTAGGTTCTGGGTTCTCACTGTAGAGAGACTTTCCCTCCAGCTGCACAGTGCTCCAAACAGAGAGAAGTCAGAGAGGTAAATTAAAAGTATGGTTAATTTCACAAACTGACTAGGATGGTCTCTCACTATCTTGCCTTAAGATACCAAGAACTTTCTTTCCATTTTGTCTACTAGAACATTATTTCTCCCTAGTTCTACCAAACCAGCTTCAAGAGTTTCAGAAAAACAAGATGAACAATTATTGGGGTAGTGATTTTACATGATTTGGATATACAAGTGTTCACATAATGCCCTTAGCAACATGCCAAATTTTGGCATATTTTGAAGCTCATAGTATCTAGTACATGCATGCAAAACAAGCTTTCTATACTTTTCTCTGTTGCAATAAGTTCACTTTTCTGGAGAAAAGGTGCATTAATTAAAAATGTTTTTACTAATATTTCTGCCACAGAAAAATGAATATGTGAAATATAAAACCTGTTGTTTTTAGCGTTCTCATTTTTTTCCAAATTTATCACAGAGCATTCTTTCACAATAATTCTAATGCCTTTATGGGGAACTTGTTTGGACCTAACCCAATTTTAATTTAATGTGAATTTGGATCAGGTAAAGTGCTGTTCACAGAGTGTATCTGCCAGAGTATAAATTGCTCAATACTAAAATGCCCACCCTCTAGAGAACAACTTCTGCAGGTACTTTATAAACAACTGCTGAGGTTACTCAACCTGTTAATTACCGCTGAAAATTCAGCCTGGTATCCAAATTATGTCTGTTACAAAGAATGTTTATGCCAGAATTGTCAGCAGCAAGCTGCCTTCTACATCCCACCCCCACTGCCACTCTGCAATGCCCTTGAAACTAAGCAGATACAGTGTCAGTGAAGAATAAAATGAGGAATTCATGGGAGCACTCATATACTGCAGGTACACACTCTGTAACGACACACTCCTGCTCTGTAAGCAGTTCTTATACATCAGATGCTCACAACCTAAGTTACACACCTAAAAATAACTGCTTGTGTCAGGAGGTTGTAAAGCAAGAGGAACAAGTTCTACTTGCACCCAAGTCCCTAAAAGCAAACGGATAAGTACTCCAGCTTTAATAATCACAACAAGCACCATTTCAGAGCACAATTGATCTGCTGATGAGATTGGGTTCAGAAAAGGCTACTAACGAAAATCCACACCTCAGGGTAAAGTTAATGAGGCTGTCGAAGGAGCAGCAGGGCCAGATTTAGTGCCAAAAATGCACCAGTGACACTAGAGAGTCGAGGAAGGTGAAGAAAAAGAGTGCTAAGTGATAAGGAACCGTGCAGCTCAGTGACAGATAGATTTAAAGCTCCTAAGTTCAATAACCACATGACAAAGATTGTTAAATCAATTCATAAGAATTATGCTGAATCCTGACTAAGATGCACATCAGACAAATAGCACAGCATTTAGAGCCAGGAAATATAAGTAGTCAAGAAGGCAATCTATGTGGCACATGAAATATGAACAAGGAAGGGGCTCTTGGACTCCCTGTGAGCTGCTCAGTGCCTTCTTGCTGAGCTGTAGCAAATTTCTACCATCGTGCTGAAGACACCCTGGCACCCCTTTCCTGGCAGTTCAAATGCAGAAGGCAGGAACAATGGGAGGATGTCAAACTCAGAAAGGGCTCTTAATCAGGACACACTCAAAGGTCAAAAATAAATTTCCAGTTCTGCTTCCCAGGGCTTTTGAATAAAATTTGTCAGCCATTGCTCTGTGGGTAAGAAATACAAAAATGTGGTGGAATATGCAGTAAATCACTACCTTCCAATGGCTCATTTACATGAAATACAGCTCAGAGATAAAGTCCAATCTGGCCATTCCAGTGAAATCCTGAGATCATGGCAGTAGGGGTTATTTACAAACCTGGGGTCCCCTCTAAGTGAACCAAACTGGACTGGAAAGTCCATCTTGGATCTCATCACTGTAAGGCCAGAGTGAGCCCTTTTTCTTAGTCCCAGAATGCAGGTGTCCAAATCCCACAGAAGATATTCATTCTGTGTCTCAGTTAAATAGTTATGAAAGAATTGAGAATTTTTCATAATGGCATCAGGCTTCAAATCCGTTTGTCTTTTTATTTTGACAAAATATTAATATTGCTAAAGGATGAGAAAATCTACTATTTGGTAGAGCTATTGGTGTCTTTCAAATGGCTAAATAATGTAGGTCAAAGCCACTGCAAAAAATTCAATATTGATAAATGAAAATTAATGTACATTGGGGAGGCAATGGGAATTAGTCATTCATCTTAGTGAGTTCCAAGCTGATATAATCCAGGAAAAGCATCCAACCAATATTGTGAAGACCTGAAGCATGCCTGCAGCAGGAATGGCAACTCATAAAAAGAAAAGAAAGTTTTATTATATAAGGAAAAGAATGAAATAATGTGAATTAAAACACCTGGAGATTTTCTGCATCTCATGAGGGATATGGAAGAAATGGAGTTCACAGAAGCAGACAAGTATGATGGAAGAAAAAAAAAACCTCTTAGATAAGGATAAATTGCCTTTTAAACTTATTTTGTTTATTTTCTTGAAAAGAAGACAAATAGGGACAGGCATGACAAAAAGTGTATTAAGAAGTAATGAAAGCTATAAAGAAGGTCAACTGGGAGCTTTTCTTCTTCTCTTCCATAATACAACAAAATGAGTTAGTTATTAAATTGAAGTGGGGCAAATTAGGAACTGATAAAAGGAAAATAATTTTTCTCACACAACACATAATTAGATTTTGGGACTCCTTACCATGGCGTTTTGCTAAGGTCATAAATTAAACAAGATTCACAGAAGGAATAGATTTCACATAGATAAATTCTTGAGATACACTGGGGTTGAAACAAAGAATTTTACTTAATGCTGACAAAGAATTATTTGAAGTGGTTTAAAACTCTGGGTTTTAGATATTAAGACAAACATAATGAGCACTTCACAGATGACCCCTATTAGTCAGAATGCTGGACAGCAAATCTAGAGCTCTCCTCCAGTACAGTAATTGCCACATACTTGTGTTTCAAACATTACTCTTCATGGCTATAAAGCTGAAAGTATGAGTTTACACTGCCCAGGGAATAAAGACAAGTTTGAGGTCAGGGAGTTGAAGGGAAGGGGATAACTCAGGGAGCAAACTAAGGGGCTTCCCAGTTACTCCTGCTTGAGATTTACAGCCACAGCTGAGGAGAGATTCCATATGGAAGGAGCTTGCAGAGATTGCTTTTACCTCCTCCATCTTTATTAGCTACTTTTACTGTCATCAGATAATTTTTAAATGCTGATCATGGAACAATCCAATATGGTAGTTTTCAGACCAGGAAGTACAGTGATTGCTTTGTTTAAAAACTGGGAAAATGTGATCCTGCACACAGAAAGCAAAGGTCTTTTACATTTCCTTCCTAAATGCTCTCCCAGTGCCCAGGAAGGTCACTGGACACGTCTCATTTCAGCAGTAGTGGTGCTCAGGAATGCTGTTTGGCCAATTCTAGAACAATATACACAATTACAGTGGTTCACTTAAAGACTGTTTTTTTCTGCAAACACTAATTATTATAGGAAAGACAGTGAGTAGCTGCTGGAATGATTTATTACAAAACACAAAAGTGTTTGAATCAGAGCATTTCAGTTAGTGGGAAGAAGTGAGCCACTCATGGGGGCAATGGCAAGAAAAGAACATGAGAAATAAATGAAATGGAATGGAATCTGAAGAAGAAAAAAAAGCTAAAAATTGCAAGGACATCCAAAACTGGAGAGATACTGTAATTGACAGTTTGGCCTAACAGGAATATAGAACTTTCCAAACAAAAATAAACATCTCCTCACAATTATACAGAAATTGTGTATCAGACAACATTTTTTGGCCTGTGCTCAGTGATATACATCAGGTGTTCGGGTCTACAGAATTTCATTTCTTTTTGCTCTTCTAACTTACAATTCTTCATTGAACTTCAGTATTGATTTACTCCCAAATCACATACTGTACCTTCTCACACTATTGCTTTGTAGGTAAATGTTAACAACACTACAAGATGGAGCTGATCCAAAGTGTTTGTTAATTCATCAGTAGTGGGAAACCTATGTGTTTTCAAGCAATGCAAATTGGTTTGGCTCCTGCACAGCTCCTACTTTTTCCAAACACTGATGGCAAAAACATTTCCCAGGATTCATATCAAGTATTCATTTTAACAGCATTAATTTATGATGTAGGTTATTCCATTCTATCCTGAACAACATGACTTATTCAAAAAGCAAGCAATTTTCCAAAGTAAATACTCATTTTCCATTCTAACAGTGGTGCTCTTTGTGGAATTTAAGAGAAAGGGGCTGGATCTGGAAAACATCTTTTCTACTTTTTTTTTTCCTTGGGGATCATTCATTGTACTATTAGGATGTTTTAAATACTTAACCCTTCCCACAAAATTTTAAAACTCACTACATCTACTGTAGAAGTGGAATTATGAATTAGGATTAACTTTCTAAAAGAAAGTTCTTACTTCATTTTTACTGCTACTATTTTTGTCTGCTTCTCTGGCTTCAAAATTCTGTAGATGATTATAGGATCACTCAGCATAAAAAGAATTTTTTCATTACAATATTGACCTAATTGTCCATGAGTCACTTAACCTCCCCGGTGATTCGGGAAACATGTCAGTGTAAGTGTGCCCTTTGTGCTGGAGTGAATTTGTCTCCTGGTAGAATTTATAAATAAAGCAAAATTGAAGCTTGAGGTGTTGGCAGTCATGACTTGGGTGCATGTTCACAGACTGGAATGACCATGCTGACATCTACTCTGTTTGTTGGGATTATCACAGAATGCAGGGAGAAGGGGCTTTCTGGCCAAACCTGAACTTCTGGACTTAAAATCTGCCGCCTGAAAGACCAGTTAAATAAAAAACCTACAAAAATATTAGAAGAACAACAAGAACTTGGACAGATTCTCAAGGGCACTGTGTTTGTTGTATGTAACACAGCAAGATTAAGAATTACCCAGGCAGTTAAACTGAGACAACTGAAATGCTGGGGTGTAAAACTAGGGTGTCGGAGGACAAAACAGATCTGTGATTTTGAACTAAATATCATGAAACACTTTCAGAAAAATAAAAGTTTACAATGCGTTTCTAAAAACCAATCCCTTACAAAATAAGTTCCCTTGTTCAGAACGAAATACGTTCCCTTGTTTATCTCTACATTGACCTGTTATCTCAAAATTAACTGCCAAAGAGGAGGCAAAATGCAATAATTCTGTAGCTATGAATGAATACTCATACTCTGTTTTGATAACTAATAATGTAAGATCAGCTAATTAAACACCCTCTTTAAATGAATGCTTGAATGAATTTTTAATTCACTCACTGTTACCAGCATGGTTCTTAATAGAACAGAGCTCTGTAGTTTATATCTAAATGGATTTCCAGAGTCAAAATTGGAGTGCCCTCCATCAACTAAGAGGGAAAAATGTGTGGGTGTATGCATTGTGTGTCTGTGTAAAGGGGAGGGATCACAGAATCATGTTGGTGGCTCTAAATTATCAGCAAAAACAATCTTAAAAATTAAGCAAGAGTTGGCAGAAACATTTTTTCTAGATTGTTGATAACACAATATGAGTGTTTCTAGTTGATGTTTTACACCAAACAACTTCAAATACCAGGAAGGATAATTACATACACGAGCAGGGGAAATGTATTATGGTGACATGATGGGAAGCAAATCATGCAGCTGTGAAATCATCCAGGTGCCAGGATATCTCCCCATGTGAGGGACACCAGGCAGGTGACAATGCCAAGCCTTGCCTGTGGTGTGTAATGCTGTGATATCTGGGGCTGGGTGACACTTTCTCTCAGGAATGATGTCTTAGAATTGAAGTTCTCAAGCCTCCACTACAGCTGGCACTGTGTCTGATTTACTAATTTATTAATACTAATAGCATGCTAATAGAAATTGATGAGGAAGAGCCTTGGTGTCATTCACACTGACCTGCCCAAGGACAGGAATGGGCAAAAATACACCAGAGGCATGGAGAACACAAGTGTCGTCACAATTGTTCGACTAAATTTGTGAGCAGCTGATCATCTGATGTTTGTGCAAAGAATAAGCCATTCACTCTTTCTCCAGCCACACCAGGGAGGCTGGAGCTATTAACATTTCTGTATTAATAATATTTGTTTGTGGGACTGAGTACTTGGAAGCACTCATGGTGGGCTGCTACCACACGCTCCTCAATCCTGCAGGGTAATACTGGCATCAACCACCAGGGTGGATGTAAACTAGAACCCCAAACTAGCAGCTTCTGTCTGAGCTAACTCAACTGACAAAAACAAACAAAATAAAGCCATTTAGGATAGCAAAAGTAAAGATAAAAGCCTACCCCCCAAAAAATCTATGAGGGTCAGCAGATCAGAAGATATTGCTCTTTCATTTTCACAGCAATCACAGCTTGCATGAAGCTGCCGGTATTCAGCATAAATAACACTTGGAAAATTTCAGAAGACAAATTTCCTCCTGCAATGTGACATCAAGGTGGTAAATGGAATTTTATATTCAAATTTTGTTAGCTCAAAACATATTTCAGGTATGGGCCAGAATGTATAAAGGAGTTTTGAACTGAAAAGCAAAACCAGCATGAGCTCATGCACCAAATTATGTCTAGATAAGACATTTTTGAGAAATAAGCATTTCTTAGTTACTACAAAAGCTTCTGGTGATAATTAAATCAGTATAGCAAATACCATGTGTGGGTTTAAATCATAATCCTTGGACTAAAATATAGTTTCTGGAAAATTCATACACAACAGAATTTTCAAATGCTGGCAGAAGCTTCCTATAGGTGTTTCAAACTTCTACTCAGCAAGGACAATTATCTCTGTTTGAAAGTTCTTTTCTATACAATTAACATCTATTTTGTTCATTTTGAGTAAAGGAAAAATACCAGGCTAAACAGATTGCAACTTTTTTGTTCCCGATACTTATTTTTCTGCCTTTAACAACATTATTTTAATTCTATGAAACAAAAGATGATTTTACTTAAGACTGTTTGCAAAAATGCACACTGAAGAAATAGTTTTGGTTTTATCTACTCTTACCTTTTTTTATCAAAAAAACTAATAAAGAAAAAAGTAAATAAGAAATTAATACAGCTTTCCTTTCAAAGCAAAGCTAAACTGCTTAATAAAAAAGTATTTTCAACATTTTGAGTTATGTACAGATAATGTTTTAAAACATTTCCTATGAAAGATCACCTTTTGAAATAACATCTAAGAAAAAAAAAATCTCTGTAGACATTTTGCTTTTAAAATTTCATCCTGACCTTGAAATAAATTGAATAAATTTGATGTGGATCAAATGTGTACTAAAATAACCCATTTATAAAGAGGAAGCTACATAGCCATAGAAATATTTATAAATAGATGGTGAATATAGAAATACAAAAACTGATTTTGCAGAAAAAGCATGATTTTAAGAGATCTGCAGCTGTTCTCAACCTTTAGCATTGCCTGTGTGAGCCAAGAGATTTTTATCTAGTACTGAAGCTAAATTAACTTCATGGCTTGAATTTATCCCCTTGGGTAAACCCCTAACACACACTGTACCAGGCAAAAAGCTTACCCTCAATTTCATTTTCCAAAAATTGAAATGCTTTAAAAAATAAACATAAATGTATTTCAAAATCCAATTGCTTTGGCCCTAAATCTATCTTTTCTTGGCAGAGTGCAGTTGTTTTTAATCTGAATGCTAATATTTTGCAATGTGGCATCAGATATAAAAAACTAATTTACATTGTGCCAGAGATCTATAGTATTTCAATACTAGTCAATCAATAAATGATTACAGTAGTGGGTTTCTGAACAAGGGAACATTATTAGAACTATAAAATAATTCTGCAAATTATTCTGTAGATGATATGCACCAAAATGTCTAGAGCAGAACAACTACACTTATTAAACTGTGTCCAAGAGAGGGGAAGCAGAGTAGAAGAGGTGAGTGATTTCAGATCAGCCTCTTAAGCAGGTGTAAGATCCAGAAATGCAAAGGAGGATACAATTAAAAAAATTCTGAAGTAAGAATTTAAGTAAAAATACCTTTAATAACTGAAAATTGAAAGTATTTGCAGACTGAGAGTTTCAATTCCAACTTTTATTCCTGCCAGCATACCTTGCAGTAAGAAGGGAAAAAAATTAACTTTTGTAACTATCATGCGAAATATACTATTTATAAAATTAGTGCATTTTTTATATGCAGACATAGGCAAAATTCCTAACTAGATTTTTTTGGGGGAACTATAAAACAAGAGTAAGTATTCATTCTTGGTGTTCTATTTTTTTTTTCTTTCATCTATTGGATTGATTTTCATTTATCAGAAATAAGTAACCTAATGCATTCATCTGGCTAATAAACCTTATGCAGGCATTACTCATGTTACAAACTGTAAGAACTAAAGAAATTTTCCCAATTATAGCAGGGAAAAGTCTTTATGGAGACAAAAAATTCAGCAGGGAAAAATATGCACATTTGACAGTTTTTCAGCTAATAGTTTTCTCTGCATCCTTCAGGTTTTTCAATCTAATAGAAAATCTCTTTACAATGATGTAGATGAACTACTAGAAAAATGAATGCCCTACTGCTTAGAGAAAGCTGTTTTTCCCTTAAAAACTACACATTTTTCCTTCTTTCACCAGTCTAAACATGATAGTCCCAAATACTAGTTTTTAATGATAGCCAGGTACTTCCCCACTTACTGGACAGGTGCATTTCCTGCAAATAAAGATTTTCACTGCACATTCCACAAAACTGTTCTAGTCCAAATAGTTGCATTATTCCAAGCCAAAGCCCTCATTTTCTATCAACCTGAGCTAACACCTTTTCTAGCATTATTGACCTCAGCACACCTTCTGAGCTGGCACTGACTCCATGAGATATTTCATGGATCTGCCACCCAGCCAGGGCACAGCAATGCTCTGGTCAAGTAAGGACACTCCTTCCTGCTGTCCCCAGCCCTTCCCAAAAATGCGAGATCTCACTCACAGGTGCACAGAATGAGCTGGGAAGGGAAGGTGTGCCTGAGGGAAGGATAAAGCTGAAATCCCAAGGTTTCCATGACCCTCCTGTGCCATGCAGCAAAGGAAGGGTGGCAGCTGAGGTGTGGAACACAAAGAGTTTCCTCACAGCAGTGTCTCCTCTTCCCTTTCAAACACTCTGGGAATTAGGAGCACCAGACTTGTGCTTCACAAAGAGGAAAGGGCTAAAGGGCTGTGTTAAATATGGTGTTACAGCAAGGGAACAGGAGATTAGCACAGCCTGCCTCTTCCCTTGACACCTGCAACCAGAATGATTTAAGAATCTACCCAAGAGGGCAGGGTGGGGTCATGGAAAGCAGAGTGGCTCTGAAGCACTTACACATTCACATTGCTGCTGCAGCCAAACACCAAATTTCTCCAGAACTAGGGTTGTTTTTCTGCAATTTCTATGGATAGCAGTTGTGCAGGCTTAAGGAATGGCTATTATGAACCAATAAAAATTTTAATACTAGAATATACATATTTTTGTATTCCAAGTATTATACTTGAATTTTTCCATTTCTCTGGTCTTTATTTTGCTATGTAGGGATTTACAGTATACTTTATTATATATAGCTACTCTGATAGTAGTAGCTTACTGTATGTATTTTATATGTATTCTACAGAGCAGAAGCTTATTTATTTCACATCCTTTTACTGTAGATTTTTACTTTAATATTGGGATTTAGTTTGAAAAAGTTAATGATATTGTAAGCCCAAGTAGCTGACCAAGGATTACTGAGCACAGAAAGAATAATATTATCACTTCAGTGCAGGATCATAACTGAACAAGAAAAATCTCTGGAAGTTTTAAAGTCTGTCTAACGCTGTAACTATGAATCCACAAGAAAATTCATATTCCAGCACTCCATCTGTAGAATGTGCAGAGGGAAACAGTTTTTTCTGTGATATTTTTATAAAAGAAGCCTTGTCATTTTTCATAACAAAAGAAGTTAGCTTAACTTTCCTTTGAGTTCTATTGCTTATTGTGATATATACACATATCCAGTATCTGCTTTAGTTTTAATTCAATCATCCATCAGTAATATCTGGAGCCCTACTTACCTTCCTGTTTTCTCTCTGCCCAGTACTACTGTATTTCATATTTAGTTTGCTGACCATAAGTTTAAATATCTGACTTACTTGAGCCTGAGAAGCAGCACAAAACTATCTGGATTGGTGAGAGGCAAAGGCCTTGTCTACCTCCCTCTGCCACCATTTAGGAATAGTTGCTATTTTATTGATGTTGGCTTTTCACCCTTCAATAAATCCTTCCTTATCCTTTATCCTTATACCACAGACATAGAGGATTCAGGGCCAAGATAGGGTGGAGCTCTTGTCAGGTGTTTTATAAGGAAATCAGATTTCCATATCGATGAAAAGATCAAATTTTAAATCAGGGACACTTTAAATAATAGGGGAATAATATTTTCATTGCTTTTGCTCCTATACCAAGGAGTTTCTCAGTTTATTCGCACAATTCTTGTTACACCAAGCAACAGCACCAACCATTTGGGACATGAAGTTGAGGAACACAACAGTCCTTGGGGAAATTTTATCTGGCAAGTTAAGGTGAAGAGGTGCCACTCCTCTCCCTGATTGATTCAGTTATCTGTTTGCTGCTTGACAATAAATGCAGGTATTGAGTAAAACAACTGCTTTACTTTATATCATGTACTTTGTTATTTAGTCTGTTCAGATAACCACTGTGTAGTACATAATATGCCTTTCATTTCCATTCATAATTGCCTGCAGAATGTCAGCCTAAGTTCTCCATATATGTCTGTGTTAACAATAAACTCAAAGTCATTGTTTATATGGTAAAATCAAGGACATTAAATGAAAACATAATCAAAGCTTAAAAAAGAAGACAAATAAAGCACCAAACTGCAAAATGGAGTGCAGTTTAAAAGCAATCAAGGAAAATAAAGGTGAAAAATGAAAGGAACATCGTAACAGCATTTGAGATAAATTATGACACTTTTAAGAACAAAGAAACCAGAGGGTTTTACAGGAAACAGTATGGCCTCTGATGCATGCATATTCTGGTGGCTGAAGAAGTAAACATACAGTAGACACTGCTTTCAGTAAATTACATGAGTCATTCTGTGAAGAATGAAATCTGCAGGAAACACAGAGCACTGCAAAAATTGCACATCTGAAGATTCAAAAATGACAACATCAGAAGGCTACTGAAGAAAAATACTTCACAATCTTGGAATGATTTAATTTTAAATGGCAAGACAGAAGAAACATGAAGAAATATCTTTGAAAGCAAGATGACTGGTACCAACTTCTGGCAGATAACATCAATTACTCCATGCTTGTATAAATTACTTCTTTTTCTTAATAAAGGTTTATTTTAATATAATTAAAAGCAAAACCACTAATACAGCAGTTTATATATGCAAAATACTGTATGAATACATAATGAAGATAGATATCAGACTACCAAGATGAAACTCAAGTTCTCAGACCAATCTGTGAGGCAGTGGCAGAAACTAAGAATTCAAGGATGGTCATTTCCTCTGGCTGGTGAATTTTAGCCTTCTCCATATGGTACCATTATCTTGCAACAAAGGAAATGTAATATCTTGGTATAAAGCACTGAAAGTAATTGCAAACCCAAGCAGCAATTTCCAAGTTAATATCCTATGTTATAAAATTGGTGGGCATTTTGGGCTTCTATTCATAATAAGCAACTTGAACTGGCAGGAAATGTGGGCAGGCTTGAATGCTTACCCCAAAACCTGAAGGTAAACCTGCAGTTTACCTGTGCTGAGACACTCCTATAAACCATGTGGCTGGAACAGAGGGGAATCTAATCTAAAAAATAAGTGGATTTTTATATGCTTTTTTGCTTTTATGCTGCATTCGTATTCTTCAGCTGGTTTCTTTTACCACCTACATCTTTAATGACAATTGACAGTTAAGGAATTTTATGATCTTCATTCTCATTTTTATAATGGAGTTCTGGGAAAAAAAACAAACACATTGGTTTAGGACAACCTGACTTGCCAATGTATGACAGCACCAACGTCTGAGTCAAGCATTCCAACATGTGATTTATGCAATGTTTTTACCAGTCAACAGAATACTCTTCATACTTTCAGGCAAGACAGCAATTACAGATTGCCTCCTGTGCTTAGAAACTGAATGATTCCTGCTTTTGTGACCATTGTTTTCTGCTGCTGTCTCAGTATCTATCTCACAACTCGAATGCAGTAATTTCTGAATTGCATGTCAAGAAATAACTCCATTCCTACATTCCTGCAACTTCACTGTAACTGATTTTACAGGGAAAAGAGAGGTGTTAAATTACTGACATTTTGCTTGGGATTTAGATACCAGCTATTCACAGATATCACGATTAAAATTTAATTTTTTTATTGGTACATCTGGATATTTCCTGAAACAATTTTCATCCAATCTTTACTTATGATTTTATTCAGACCTAGAAATCATCTTGTCACAGAACACGTGCAACTCCTTGCATATCTAGGGCCTAAAGCAAGGCACAAATCCATCCTTTTTATTGCTTCCATTTTTCCATGTTCCTTCACTTGAGACACCTAGAGCCAAAGCAAATCAATGCCACCCTCCATGTCAGGCCCTTTCTTTGGCTTTAGTGTGATCATAATCAAGATGCTGCTATTAACTACACAAAACTATGATTAGAAACTGACATATTTTGAAGTGCTCAAATATTTATAAAACTCTAGAGCAAAAGATAGGCATGGTATGTGCCTTATGTACAGGCAGGGGAAATATGCACAGAGAGCAGTCTGAGATCACTAGTCCTCTAAAAAGTAATACATTTTGTTTGTCTGTATTTTCTAAAAAAACCTATTGCATTATGTTAAATACCCCGAGGGCTTAGAGTAAAATGTGACTGGAATGAAAATAAAGACAAAACTTTCTGTCTCATTAGATGATCTGAGTTTCAAAATCTGTTCTAAAAGTGTTGTAAAGTGTGTAGTGTTGTAGATTAATGCACTGAATACATTTCCACAGTGCTTGATGTGTTTCATAAAAGGTCCATTTCAGAAGTGTGCTGTATTATAGGTGAACAGTCGCAGTAAATAATCTTGTTACAGAAACCTAAGCAATTTTTACAAGGCGTATTTCTGGCTGACTGAACAATTTATTCTCCAGATGTCACATTGTATTTTTCCAATATAAAATGAAACAGCTTTTTTTTTTCTTTTCTCTTTTTTTAAGGCGGACTCTTTTGTTTGGATCAAAGGTACTTCCTTAAATAGAAAAATCTATTATTAAAACCCATTGCAGTATAAAATTTACACTATATGTGATTACTATAGTAATTTATAATTTTATTTAATTTAGTGGGATAAAAGACCACACCAAAGTGTGAATACTGCTGAGGATAGCTGTGCACATTTTAAAAATAGGAGTCATTAGTTCTCAAACTGATCATCTCTGTTGATCCTAAAGGTTGCAGGCATCTTGACTAGATCTATGTTTAGTTAAAACTGTGTCACTTCAGATGTTACCCACTAATAAACCCATATGTCACATTATAGGCTCTGGAAGATTACATGATAATGTGATATGATAAGAACTGCTTCTCTGGAAGGCAAGGGCAATTAAAAACATTTTCACTAGGCAGACATCATCAGTAGAGATAAACAAGGTAATTTTCCAGCATATATTTTCTTGGCTTCAGAAAAGAAATACTTTCACAGGAAGCTCTCTCCCAGGAAAATTGACAGACTATCAGCAACCTATTTTACTGATGAAAAAGAAAAAAAAGGAAAAAATAATCCTATGCACTAGTGGATATCAAACATTTCTGTTTTTTCATCTCATTTTCTTGACTATACAAACAGAAAATAAGCATCAAAGGATAAATTTCTTTAAAAATCCTCCAGTTTACTTTTCATTGTTTTTTAATTATTTTTCTGTTTCTACCCACCAAGCTCTGTATTCATATTGACCTATATAAAGAGTTGCCAAATAGTTGAATCTAAAACTTTTTGTCTATTAATATACAGGTGGTTACCTAAGTCCAATTTCACCAAAGATTTAGGATATGGAATTTGCCTGTGAGTGATATGTTTGATCCAAGGCCTAACTCCCTATTCTGTATTTAGGTTTTTGAGAGCTATGGACCTCACAGCTAAGAATTTTAGGCGGTGTGGAGCAAATGGAATAGGACTGCTATGGATTACCTCCAGAGAAGGAGACTCCACATCCTCTCTGCACAATCTGTTCCAGTGCTTGGTCACTGCACAGTCAAGTCTTCCTCAGAATCAAGTGGAACTCCCTGTGCAACAGTTTGTGCCTGTTGCTTCTTTTTTTATTGCTTGGCATTACCAAGAAGAGCCTGGCTCCATCCTCCTACATTAGATTAGCAAGGTTACCTCTAAAATTATTCAGATAGATTTAAAACTGTGTAAATTTGTAATGCAGCTTCAGTACAGCCTCTGAAGAAGAGATTCTTTGCTTAACTTGACTCTCCTGATGTTTGGGGCTTTTTTCCTATTGTCATTTGAATCTCTACCCCTGTTTCTGATCTGGCAGCAGAGGTCACAAAAATTGAGATAATCTATGCAATATGGAGAGGATATTAATTTGATATTAATTTGAGAAGCAGAGTGTTGATCACAGTACCTATTGCTGGCCAGTGTGTGCAAAGGCCAATGTGCAATGACAGTGCTTCACTAGCTCCTCACTTCCAGGGTCCATTAGCAGGCTTTGGAATTTCATTCAAGTCCATTATTTTTGTGGCTGAATCAAGATAATTGGCCTGGTCTCTCTTCTTGCTTGAGAGCTGGAAGGTCTCTGACAGTCTTCTTATTAAGGGGATAACCTGTCAAAGCTATGAATGTGCTGTGGCATGTCCAGCCTCGACAGACATCCCCTCTGCCCTACAGTGGGCTTGCATTACAGCTCCCTTTTGAAAGCCCAATGCAGATGAATGAGAAAATGATTTTAAGGCTCTTTTGAGCAAGACTCTTTATCTATACTGAGATACTGCTAAGAATCTCAGTGAAGAATCCTTCCACTGGTAACAAGTTATGAATGACTACAGAACAGCTATTTTGACTTTTGCTTTTTACCTAAGTTCAAATGGATTTCAGTGAGTTTCCTCACGTAAGACTGACTTGATTCATGATCAGATGAAAGTAAAGCAGTGTCTTCTGGACCTTTCCTGGTTAGGTCTTCAGTGTGAACATCAGCACCAGCTGTGTGGCTTTGTATTCCCTGTGGCTGGTTCACACCATAGATATTTAATATACCAGACACAGTCACTTCAGTTGGAATCCTTTTTCCAGGGCTTTTCCTGCACTGAGAATGGCACTGCTGAAGGACACCTCGAGCAGAGGAAGCAAGATCTGGACCTGAGATAGAACTTTAAAGTCATGAAAGGTGCCAGAAACAGAGGAGTTACACAGCAATGGACTAGACATCCTAAAACCACTTCCAAAAGCACAAGCCAATGAAATTAAACATTCTTCTCCTTAAAATAAGTTCCCTGGGTTGTTTTTACATGCCTTTCCTTCTTCCTTGCTTTGGAAGAGGTGTGGAAAAGAAGGCAGACCTGTGATGTACTACTCAGTAGCAGATGGCACGGGAGCCAAAAAGAGCAGCATTATTCATTTGAGAGATCCAGGGACAAATATGGTGGTCTCACATTAAAGCTTTTTTCCCCTCTGCTTCCAGGTTTGGAATGCATGAAAATCAACCTGAGGCTCCATCACTTCCCCCTTTCAGAAGCCCAAGAAAGTGTCTGGGCCAGAAGGAATGTGTTCCACCACCACTGCCATGTCCTGCTGGAGAAATGAATGTGCCAAAGCGAGGTAAATGGTGCCAGTAAGAGACTGGGAACACGAGGATCAGGTAAACAGGATCAGGTTTTTAAAACTCTAACACAATTAATATCTTCTTGCCTTAAAAGTTTGCAATGAGCAGTTACCAAACACAAATCAAGACACCATAACAAAGTATAATGGCAAAAGCACTGAAACATAGTTATTAATTTGTGTTTCTGATACAATTCTTAAGGTATTGGTGCGCTTATAAAATAAGAGAAAGCTTCAAATTGAAGTAAATAGGAAAGGAATCCTTTCCCGAAAATACTTTTAATTGGCCATCATTTCCTGTGCTTCTGTTTCCTCCAACTACAGTCACTTGTGTCCCTGTTCCTGCCTCCCACACAGTCCAGTCTTTCCTTTTTCCTCATCCTACAATGAGCCAATAACACTGTGCTCATCAACTATCCTATTACCATAGAAATGATAGCTACATCACAAATTCAGCAGTCTGATTCCTTGACAGGGTTGATTAGGAATAAAATATGAGCTGGAGGAAAGCTGAACCCTTGATTAAACACAAATAACTCTTATAATGAATAGATATGGGAATAAAATATATTTAAAATCAGAAGAAGCATCTTCATATTCTACATGAGAAGTATTTTTGGCAATTTAAAAAAAAAATTTTGAACTGTTTCGTATTGTTTCCCTCACTACTTCTTAAATTACTCATATACCTACAATTAGTTGTCATATGTGCTCCAGAATTCCCTGAAAAATCAGTGGAAGTACAGCTTGTAAAACACTAGTTAGGACTTTACATTTCTTTCACAATAAATATATTTAGAATTGTAAATGAACTATAGCCAAGTATACACAGCCACACAAACTCAGGCAAAGCTGTAGGTTTATTATTTTCAATCAGATCTATTTGAATTCAAAGCCTGTGTTATTTAAGGGCCTTGCTGCTAAGTTCTGACTGTTCCCTTAATAAAACCACCTCCCACAAGGTGTTCTGCATCTTGCCCCAGTCCCAGAAAACCACTTTTCCCTACACCAAATGAAGCCCTTGGCTCAGCAGGACACTGACCCTTCCCTCTCTCACAGCTTCAATACCTTAATGAATGAATCAAAGTAGGATACTTGATTGTCTCCTGTATCAAGACCAGTATTGAGCCCACAGCCACTAAAGCTGGAAAAAGACTATTTTTCTCATTCAAACCATTCATCCCAAAAGAAGAAATACCATATATGAAAATAGAAGCGTTCTAACAGTTCATTTTTCAAGAGCCTGTCTTTTCAAGTTCTCACACTAAATCTAAGTGCTAAATCCTCAATTCATATTTTACTGGAGACTTGACAACTCCGACTGCAACCAGTTTATTTTACCAGTAAAAGTGTACAGTAGGGTGTGCAAACCCATTGCAGGCCATCTCTATTCTCAGGCCTGCTGCAGTGTTTCTTCTACTTCAGACTATTTAGTCAATGCCATTAATCAAAATCCTATAGCAGAAAATGCATGCATAAGTCCTACACATTTATTGCCATGGCAACAATTCAGGCTCTTGTTCATATGTCAAGCTACATCAGTGGAGATAAATTCTATTGTTTTCACACTGACAGTTCTCTCTGTGTTGGACTTAATCCATAGAAAAATATAGCTTTACCTCTTATTAAAATAAAACACAGACCACCCAACTCTCCAAATTCTCATTCCTCACATCATTTAAGCAAACAATCTGAATAGTTATAAAATTACAGTTTGATATTCAGTTTTATGGTAGCGATTAAAGAGTAAAAAATGGCCCAGTACTCATGATATTGTCTCAGTCTGTGGGATTGGTTAGGAATGTAATTCTTCATGAAAAGATGAGCTCATTTCTGTGAAGCCAAATAGCAATGATACCAGAGCACTGCATTCTTGAATTAGATTCCAGTATTTTAAAATAAATGCCTTTAAGCTTTAAGTGAAGTTGATGTAGTTCATTTTCCAACTTAGCTGTGATACTGTGATTTTCATAACATAAAAATTAATGATTAATGCATAATATCCTGAAAAAGATTTTATATTTCACTCAGCTCATGATAAAATACACTGTCATATGGGTGACTCACAAGTGCAAAAGAAAGATAAGAATCATTTTTCATACATAAGCCTCTCTAGATTTACTTTTGCATGTTCCATTATGAGGAAATCTTAATGCTCAATATCATTTTATATTATTTTACTGCATAGTAGCTCACAGTTTTGATTCCTATTTCCAAAGACACAGTATGCTTCTCATTTTCACGGACTAATAAGAAAACAGTGTTTCATTAATAAAATACTTCTAATCTTTCATACTCTCATTATTCCCTGTGTACAGAGCATCACACTCTCTGGAAAGGCAGAAGCCTCACATCAGCACAGAAGACATATCCTTTTCAATCTGACCCTTTTTCCACTTCCTCATGCAGATTTAAGTCCCTGCTTTTCCAGCATGCTTCATATTGACAAAGCCTATTACTGTGATATACTACACTGGAGTTCATTTCAACTAATATCCACAGCTACATCTGTTACTGTCAGTGCCCAATCCAAGTTGCTGCCTCAATGAAGATGAAGACAGCCATTATTATTTACTTATTGTCACCCCATGTTATGCCAGTATCAGAAACTGCCTCGCATCCACACCATGTGTGACTTGCATCAAATATATATATTTTTAAATGGGGGGCTTTGTGTAATTTGTAAATATCCTGTGAACTTCATTCATATTAATGAAACAGCGTTTGCACTTTCCTGGCATTTTTATGCAAATTGCAGTAACTCTTTGTGTGCCATGACTCTGTACGTGACACAGGCCACAGCTCCTAAGGCAAGACTGATTTCCCTGGATGAGCAGCACAGGACAGAGAATGCCTTTTCCCATCATCTGAAAGAGGGAACCAGGGGTTCTGAAGAGCTTAAGCACAGGATATGCCAAATAACTCGAATCTTGCAATGTTCTTAAGAAGAAGAACTAATGAAATATATTTCAGGGTCTGAGCACTACAGAGCAAAATCTCTTTTCTGAACTCCAACAAACAATGTTTTACCATTCCTTGCACCAATTAAAATCATCATGTTTCTCATTGCTCCTAAATCAGTCACATACTAGTTTTCAATAAAATATGTTTTTTAAATAGTAATACTTGAAGCAGAACAAAAGCAGCTTTTTCCCATATGCATGAATTACACATCAAAATAAAATTTTAGTTCCCAGTTTAGCACTGCCCTCTGGTGATACATATCTTGGATATGTATGTGACCTATTTAATCTCAGTGTATCAGGCCCAGATCTGGACATGACTAAAATAATTCCTTCATCTTCTAATACCTCACCCTATATTTCTGCCCACTAAGTTGCCCAGCCTGAAGCTTGCTCTGTGCATAGGCAGAATTCCAGCCATCTGGGGTGGGCTTTGGATGGGGTCTGCTAAAATCTCACAGATTTATCCTGTCATCCCCTAGAGGAGTCCCTCACACAGGAGTGGGTTCCCAGTTCCCAACATACATCTACAGTACAGACAACCACAGCCATGCTTTATCTTCCAAAGCCTTCGGTATCTACTATCAAACAAGTGTTCTCAGCCATAAATCTGTCTCTGGGTGATTGTATCTGAGTTGCAGGGAGTCATCTTAATCCCCACAGGCCTGAAATTTATGAACTCTGCTTTCAGCAGAGGGTTTCCTGCAACATTTGCTGTCTGTTTATGTATCTCATTAGGAGGCACCCAGTTACCATGCTATTGTTATGCAGCTCAGTGTTTCCTAACATTTTTAAAACCATTAGGCTGCAAGGTTTTTGAAAAACAAATCGTGCACTGTGACGGGTTTTAGTTACAATTGCAGAAAGCTAGGTTAATTTTCAATCTTCATTGATTATTATCAGAGAATATAAATCTCCAATCCTAGCCTAGAACACTGAAAAACATTAGTCCATTGTTCCTACCATGAAACTAATGAGCAATGCTCCACTCATAAAGGGGTATTTTGTGTATCTGGGATGAAAGGTTGTAGGGAAAAATGGTCTGCCACATTTTTGTCATTGGTGTGAAAATCCTTTTCAAGGCTCATTTAGGGAAGCTTTCAGGTGTTGAGCTCCTTTGAAAATCTGACCTTTCATGTGGGTGGCTCCTGTTAGTGTTGAAAATGCACAAGGAATAAAACAAGGGGTTATTCTGAATACAATGTGGTGGAAAGAACTGAGAAATGTAATGAAATATTTTAAGTATAGGAAGATGCTATAATGTTTGGGGTTATTTTGTTTTTTTAAACACCAATGAAAATTTGTGCATTTGAAGTCTGGGTCATAGTTGTAGGTAAATAAATATTCAAACCTGATGTGTCTCCCATAATGATAAAACAAAAAGAATGAACTTTCACTCTGAGTTCATTGTGCAATACTTCACATTATTAATCAGAATTATGTCACAGGATTATTACTTTGCTTAATAATGTGTTTAAGGTAAATTTAATGTAAAAGATCCATGATAGAGGCAGTCAAAGCTCTGTTAGAATCATTTTGCAAGGTTCAGCCACTGCATTAGTAGCTTTAGTCTAATACCCTAATGTTAATTTGGATTCTAATCCATTATTTTGCATGATATTTAATGTGGTTTTGTAATTAGATTTTTTTTAAAACAATTCCAGAAAAAAATCACATGGGTCAAAGTGCATGACTGTCATTAACTACAGAGCATTTCTGGGACATGTACAATCATAACACAACTTCTGCAATGAAATCGATTATACTCCAGTCAACAACCCGTGTATTATCCTGTAAGAGAAAGAGACTCATGACAATGAAGTGAGAAACACCTACAGCTGTTCATACACACTGATCCCATTTAAAAGGTTCTTACCCTCTTGGCTGGTCCAGAATATTAATTTACATATTCATCCCTAACTCAGGTTGAGACAAAAATGAATTATATATTAATACACTTCTGATGAACTTCACTCCAAATGAGAGTTTGAGAATAATTATACAAAATATTGTTCTGGGAGAAGCAATGATACAAAAACCTCCAAGAAAAAGAACACAAGTCTACCCAAAACAAGACTGGTGAATACAGGAAACCTCAGAAGCTATGGACAGAAAGAAGGGCTGTAAAGAGATGTATCTCCTTTTATGAACTTCCCTCTTAATTTCTAATGAATTTGTACTAATCTTAAAACAGTGACCTAGAATAATATCCTTTTTTTCTCCCTAATTCTCTTAAGCTTTAAATTAGATGGCAGTATGATAAATTGCTATAAAGTAAAAATAGAAGTTTATGATCTAAAATTATTCTTCAATTCAAATGGAGACTCAGTATCCTTCAATTAAGGTGAAAATAATAATAATAATTAAGAAAACGTAATTCAAGTACTATTTGTTTGCTCTAATTTAGTTAAATAAAAAATATGCACACATTTATTAATTTTTGTCTTGCTTTTTAGGCCATATGGACAAATCTTGCTCTTGTCAGCAAATTTCAACCAATTTGCTCTTCTCAGTGGATTGTCCTACTAAAAATATTCAAGAATTATTTCAGTTAGGCTCTGTGATATTATCACAGCCTAATCTCAAAAATGTATAGAGTTAAAAGTAAAAAAAACAGAAAAAAAAGCTTCACTTTGAAGCGCTCCAAATGCACAATTTTCTTTTAAAAAAAGGCTACAGGAAAATTAATAAAGAGTTCATGGCTCCAAAAGCTGTTTCTTTCTCATCAGGACACTGAAAATTATACAGTGTGACTGAAACAAGATTAGGAATCAGCATCCTGGTCCAAGATCTACTGTTCACAACTTGGTTTAACTATACCTTAGTTCATCACTAGTGAAAGGCACTGATCCTGTACACACCCTATGAGAATTAATTTGTAGTTGCCAAGTGCAAAGATATTTTCACAAAAAACGTCCATATACATGCCTATAAAGAAAAGTCGTTACCCTACAACTCACTTGCTAAAAAAGAAATAGAAAAAGAAGAAAAAAATCACTTGCATTTTTTTCCTGAGGGAGCAGTAAAAGCAGCAGAGACATAATGCATCACAAGATAATTTTCATTAAGCCTTAAGTTCTCTGCACACAAAATCCAAACAAATGGGCTGTGTGTCAGAAGACTATCAAGAAAATACAAAAATTAAAAATCCAAACCCATAGGACCTATGATGCTACACCAAATCCAAGCTGAATCCCAACACTGGTGAAAGTTTGCCACCAGACTATCAAAGAATGTATGACAGTACAAAAAAATAACTCTAATGTGAGACTTGGCAAACTAAGCACTCCACTAGTCAGTCCCATAATAATAATTATTACATTTTTATCTCATGCCCTAAAACATGATGGCCACACTCAGTTGTAAGAGATTGCAAGAACAAAGGGAAAGAAGAAAAGTTCTGTTCTCTGTCTCACAATGCAAATATCAAGAGTAATCACCCAGCTCAGAAAGCGTCCAGGAGTATCTCAGGGATGGAACAGCAGTCTGGGATATCTGCTCTTCTTCTCTGCTTTTAAATTCCACAGTTAGAGACCCATCTAGGCTTTCCCCACCCCAGACTGCCTTCTGCAGTCACTGTTGCTCTCCTGGATGTAGCAAGGTGCAGATTCCCTCTCGTTCTGTGTTCCATGACAGCACAGCACTCCTGGTATGCTGGGAATCATCTGAAGTCCTAATCACTACTGGCAAAGGTCTCCTTTCAAAGTTTTGTACATTTTCTAGTGCTGTCTTCCACTTAGAATTGAAATTACACATTAAAAGTGTTTTGTATTATAGCTATTTAATCATGGTAAAAAACTAGTGGAACAAACATCACCCAGAAAACAATCGTTCAGAAAAATACTTATCTAAAATAAAAACCTAAACAACGGTCAAAGGCTGGGAGAGGGAAAAATATTCCAGAGTGAACTGTACAGTTTTATATAAAACAGAGCTATCACGACTGTAATGTAACTAAGCCAAGAAATATATGATTGATTTATTGTATTGGAACCCATTAAAAATATTCCATTGCAGTTTAAAACCATATAGTCATTAAATATCTTTGAAAACACACGTTCCCTACTGTCATTATAAGATACTCTTGACAGCACATCATTTTTAATGGCACCATTATAAACAGGATTCCTAATGGCTCTGTTTAGTATGTAACAGAATTGGAAGTCAGTAATATACAGAATAGTATTCAACATAATCAGATAACAAAGAGCACTGAAGGAAAGATGAGTGCACAATTAATAGTTGAATAATTATTTTGTGTAGAATGAAATGCATTTCAAATAGGGTGTCAAACAGGCATTATAATGGAAAAATGGAGCAGTGGAATAGGCTTGATGTACATTACTTACAAGTACAACATGACCTACTGGTGCTGATATATGATCTAAACAGGAGATAGGAGAGGGAAGATAATGCCCAAGGCTAATTGCTGTGATAATGCTGGTTTCCAGCTGCAGGAAACTCTTCTGTGCTTAAACCAACTCCCCAGTCCAGTACATGTGCCTTGGAACACAATTTCAACTCCGCCCTTGTTTTTGTTTGTGGTCCTTTCTAATTGCAACATGTTTCTTTCAACAAATAATTGTTCTTTACTTTTGTCCCTTGAAGTGCATGGGGGGAGTCAGTCTGCAAGTGTCATTGCTCCTCACCTTCACAGGGTGGAATTTGTGAATCTTAAAGGACTTCAGGAACAATAAAGTTCATCTTTACTGAAATATAGTCCAGGAAGCCAGGCATTTAAAATGAAAACCATGCCCTAATTCAGTACACAATAGGCAAGATAGATTTATATGAAGTAGAAAGGAAAGGAGAATTTTCCCAATGCAGCACTATCTCTCACTAAGAGTGGTATGAAAAAAATAGGTCTCCTTACTCACCATAAAAACTAATGGGACTGTAGCAATGCTCATCAGCACAAAGCAGCCACTCCAGGTACCTCCTGCCTACAAGTTCAGGAAAAAGGAGAAGTAACTGAAAACAAGGTTCTGCAAAGAGAGTCTCTAACTGATCTTTGTTACAACACACATACATTAATATAAAGCCATAGAGCATTTTAAATTATTTCTTATGATTTATGGAAATATAAATTGATATTCAGGAAGATCCTAACCAGCCACCAAACTTGTCAAAACTAAAAAACTAAATGAGTGTGTGTGAATGTAGACCCATGGATTCATATACAGATATCACCCTTTCCACAGAATCTCCAGTGCTTGGGAGAAAGCCTAAGGAGAGATATTAAAGTGGGTCACCATAAGTTTAATTTCTTTCATTATGTCATTTGTGGCAGTGCCATCCAAAAAGAGGAAGTGTCAATATACACTAATAAGCTATTCAAAGTGACAAAATCTATTACATACCTCAGTATTTGTAAGGAGCAGGCTTACAGCCATACTGAGCCAATTTAACAGCATGCTTATCTACAAGTATTAATGGCTGCATATATTTGCATACTTGGATGGTTTTCAGTGATCTGTTCCTAATCAAAATAAGGAAATATAGACTTGCCTACAGAAGATCACCTTAACTGGTGCTGTTGTGATATTCATCAGATGTTTCTAAAATATACAAGATTTGTGAATGCTTAAATTCATTGTAACATTGGAGCATTTATGTTTTGGCATGTGACCATTAGGACTGATTTTCTTTTTGCCTTTTCTACTGGTAGATACTATCCATGTAACTGAAAAACTATACTTTCCCCTTTCACACTAATTATATAATAAGGCAACATACAGAAAAATATATTAAACCTAAACCTAATGATGTTGTGAACAACTACATAAAAGTTGACCTGTGTCAGTACTTTTCCCCAAACTACAGTCAGCCATAGCTCCATAAGTTCTGTTTGCCATTTTGGTCTCACTCCCCAAACTTTTTTTCCATTCTGCCATATCAAACATAAATCTAAGCTCTCCCTTGCATATGTGAGAATCTCTGCACTCTCACTGGTGTTATTACTTTGCACTATTACTCACTGTCCTATGCAAATGAAAAAGCACTTTTTGATCTATAACACATAACATTTTTAAATTTTTTTTACTGCTATCTACTTTTCTGAAACTAATGCAAAAATATCTACACATATAAAAAAATCATTTTTTTAGTAGCCTAATGCTGTCAGTTCCACAAGGATTTTAGAGCTAACACAGCCAAGTGATAATAAGCAGTACAAACTCTATCTCTGAAATCTGGCACATGGGTGGGGGGCACAGATCAGGTGTGAAGGTTTTAACAGTCACATATTACAAGTTACAAGGACTTTGATGACCATGGAGATGAATATGCAAGTGTTGAAGGGACACAGAGCAGCTCAGAACTCTGCTGTCCTGCTGCTGCCAGACAGGGCTGTTGCTATCTAAATATCAAGGTAGCTCTAGACCAGTTCCCCAGAGGATGTCGCTGACTGCAGTTTCCTCCACATCCCAGCTCACTCTGAGCAAGGCTCTGGATTGCTCAAATACCACACAAGGTCAAGGACCTATTAGGAAAAAAAAAAATCAGCTCATGGAGGGCTCTAATTTTACTATCCATAAAAGTATCAATCTTGAAATAATGCTATTTTAAAGTTTTACATCCCTTGCTGTAAAATGGTACAACTGTCCAGAGCTGCCGTGAGGAAACATTTCATCATGTGCATGAAGGTTTCCACAATACAGTGATAATGTCTACAGAAAAGCCCATCAGAAATATATTTTGTCAAATGATATCAGACTTCTAATTTTCTTTGATCAGAATTACTGCTTGTTAAAGCAGACTGAAATAAATCATGTATACAGAACATACTTATCTGATTGAAGATTTCATCATAACACATATATAAAAAATACAGCCTGAATTTGAATAATCTAGTTTTGAATGCTTGAATTTCAAACCTTGTGAGCCCTCTGTTATATACCTTTGTTGCATGTGCAATATATAACAGAATGACCTTCACCCGTTGCATCCTTGTAGTAGAACAGAAGCATTTACTATAGATTTTATTATAAATGCCTTAATGAAATTCTAATCAATAATACTTCAGAGAATGGTAAAGAAATTGATTTCATAGATAAAAGGAGATGTTATTATCTCAGTTCAGTAACTATGAAATAGAAAGATGAAAAAGTCTGTTTTTCATATGAGAACTGAGCACAGCTGTACAGTTATATAATAAAGTATCACTTGTATCCATGGCAATAGGGAATAATTGATGCATCACAGTTATTTTTATAAACCCAAAGAAAAAAAAATCAACTGGAAATTTCTTTGCCAGTTTCTTGGCATTGTATGTTTTTTATCTGTACATAATGTACAAATTTATAGTCTGAATACACTCACTGATCTGACTCGTTGAATAAAACATGCTGGGTTTTGCTGCATATTAAAGAAGATGGGGATCTCATGCCCTACAACCAAGCCTTTCATGAGGGATTTAATGAAAAACATTTCTTGGAATAAGATATATTGCTACCTTAAATTCAGATTGCATTGGATTTGGGATCTATACACCATAGGGATTTTTTTTTTTAATGAATAAAATGTTTTTCAGCTGTCTTACAGTGGCAAGTTTAGGGATATTTTAGTGAAACTCAGTAGATGCCTATAATGTAAAAAATCTAATGGAGAACCACAATTTGAGTATATATTGTCTCTTGGACCTACCGTGATACAGTTGCATCTCTCAGCCCTTCTTGAGGGGAAAAAAATTTTAAATTCTTGCCATTTTAAAGCTAATCTACACTTACCCATTGAAATTGTACAAGGAAAGGAAATTGCTAATGTTTGGGCTTTATTGCAATGATGAGATTAATTCACTAGATGACTAACAAGAGGGTTCAGGTGCTCCCATTGGTCTATTAATACCAATCTTGTCTACAACAGAAAGGAATTACTTTCCTTTCCTTTCTTTTCCTCCCAAATGCAGATCCATTTGTTCATAACAGGATTTGCATTTGCAATCACCTCTGCTCACTTTGCTTCAAGAGATAGCAATGTTTTGCTGTGAAGACAAGTATTCCATCAAATCAAACCTCTCATACTTCTTCCTTAGCATCTTCTACTGCAGCATAATTTTCCAGCAGCATTCAGATGACCATGACAAGAAGACCTTTTGTGATGAAACTCTTTGATTTCATTTTTTTTTAATTTTCTCAAATCAGAATTCCAATTATTATTTCAAATGAAAGATGACCATGTTACATTGTTTCTGTTTTTAGCCGTAGCTGATTTCTGAGGATTATTAAATAAATTGCATCTTCAAGACAATGGACAGGCAAGATCTCAGAACTTCTTGTTAAATGCTAAAGCATTATACATAATCCTTCACAAACATTTTCCAAAGTGTGTGGAACATTTGTGTATGCAGTACTGAATTTCCCTCTTTTACACAGCATGGCATCATCACCTTTTCTCATTTCTTTCAGTGCTCCTTTTCACTTTCCCCTTCCCTGGCATCTGTAGGAATCGTTTGCCTGAATTATCAGATGGATATGAACACAAGCTATTTGCTTTTCAGAGATTAAAAATGGATAGTCTCTTAGAAATACCAGCTGCAGTTGTTTATCAGGGATTCTATTATTTTGGAAACTCTGCAGCACCATTTGCTTGAGCAATAGTCCTGTTACAAAATTTTTCATGAGACCAGCCTGAGAGTGCCTTTAAATAGGTAGAATGGAAGGAGGCAGGGATGTATATAAAATCCACATATCCACAGTTTGTTTCTTCCATGCTAGAATTTATAAATTTATCTGGGAATTCATGGTAAGTGAGCTTGACCTGGACCTTCACTGGACAGCACATACACAGAGGAACACTTTTACCCAATAAAAATAAGTTTTAGCAATAACTTCCCTTCTGCCATTCAAAAATTGCAGCCACTTGTAATATAATCAGCTTCCTTATCAGCTAGTGACTGTTCTTAATTCTGTTTATATTTAATGGCAGCATCTAAAAATAGTTCTTCTCCATTATTTTATCTTCTTAGGCTATTTCTTTTCCTCCCCTCCTAATATATCAAAATGCCTTTTTGTCTAGGGATACTGAACAGGGAATTAAAATGCATTAATAAAAGAAAGGTTATGGACTGTGAGTCAGCAAGAACAAAAGAACCAAATACATCATGTAAAAGCTAATAATATTTAGATAGGGAGCCCAGAATTTAGCATTTTCATTATATTTTTCAGTTAGCATGAAAGTTTAATCTTCCACTAATCATTTAAAATGTAAAATAAACGGGGCTTGGGCATATCACAGTCTATACTCAGGTCCCCAGGAGAGCAAAATCCACAAAAGAAACCTAACAATATGATGCTATATATTCTGAGATATTGCCATTCAATCTGATTTGCCACATGCCCATACATTTTAATGCTGACTTCATTATGAAATCTCTTCTTGATTAATCATTGGTGAACAATGACTAAATTGCACTCCAGCGTCAGCTTGAACTGGGACATTGTTAGGAGCAACCTTCATTTGAAAAGCAAACCAGATGGGCCAAGGAAAGGTCACTGTGGTACCACCACAGTCACAATGGACACAGCTCATGAACCAGTGGCACAAGTTGTTGAGCTGAGTCTACAGTAGCTTAAAGAAGGTGCTGTGAGACTGTTTGCATTCCAGGTCTCTCTTCCAGTGTCTGTTATCCTCTTGCTTTTTATGGTAAAATCTTGCCTTTACAATCTCCAACAGATATTTCTCTTTAATTGTCACCTGCATAACCCGCACTGTTGTGGAATAAAAGGTGTACTACAATTTTCCCAATTTATAAATAGACAATCTATCTCTAAACACACAGCCAGGAGATTTCCAAACCAACAAATCCTGCTAAGGAGGTGGAGTACAAAACTGCCCTAAAATCTTCCACAGCTGCCATTTCAACATTGAAAGTCCCACAGAGCACTCCTGATCCACCTAAAAATTGTGCCAGATCTCCCTTTGTTTCCACCTTATCTCACACTTGATTTTGGTCACAATTCTCAGAGACAGCTCTCCCAAGACCTCCAAGTGTTCAATTTGCACAGGATACTGAGAGCCCCCACTAAGCCTGTGCCTGGGCATTGGCCAGGGCAGCTCATCAGGCTCATTTAAACACCAGGGGAATGAAAGGGAATGGAAAACCAGCAGCAAATCTAAGAGGGCACAAAGGGGGGCTCAGGCCTGCTTTAACCAGAACACTGTCATGAGTGGGAAGTGGTCAGAAGGCTTTAGCCCAGATCTGCCACTGATAGGCTTTGTGAGCATCTACCAATGCTGCTTAGACTGAAAATAGTATTACCACAGGTAATAGGTAGGTCTCTACATTTCCTTCAAAATAAACACTGCTTCTGTATTGACACTGACCTGTCATTTGAGCAAATTTAAAAGTAAGAAATCACTTAATATTGATTTTTTTAACCACAATGAGAATTTGCATAACATTATAGTAGTCCACATACTTTATAACACAACATTTGTGAAGCTTAGTAAGTCCTGGCAAATTGATATTTTGAAATTGCTAAAGAAAACATCAAAAAATAATCTTATATCTGATATGCTGAGACAAAAAATCTCAGGAAAATTTCACTAAATGGCTTCTAAAAATCATCTCTTTTTTCTAGTATCAACTGTGAGTAAATATATTCTTAGTGCTTAATTTCCTCTTTCCTCTCAACTATCCTTCTTCACATCATGATTCCATTGCAAGTGGCTGATAGACTGGATTTCTCCTTTTAATTCTTAATGGCCAGTGGTACAATCTATGTGTACACAGTATAGTCTGAAGTTTTAATAATCTTGGTCTCGTTTCAGCAATACATGATAGAAAAACTTCATATATACAACCAAATTAGCTACTGGAGCTGTACAAAACTATGCAGAAACAACTGGAAAGATGTATTTTTCTACTAAGCTCTGAAATTCTCACATCTGAATCATGGCAATAACAAGCCAGGAATGAATAAAGCTGCCCGTCCAATAGATTTTAATTTAACCCAGTATATCTATTTTTGCCAGATATATTTATGGATCTTAAAATAATGCAGAATACAGAGAGTACTGTCAAGATACTCCATTCTTCCTTGCTCAAGGGTTTTTACAGTAACAGCAGCACACAATATAAAGCAATTGGGTTTGTTTTTAATAAGGCCAATGTCCTTTCCTAAAAGACCAAAAAGTCTAAGTCAGATGTTGAATTCACAAGCAATATCTAGGGTCATCTGCAAGACTGCAATAACCAAAATCTTATAAAGGAAAGTCACAGCTATATGAACTTCATATCCAAGTGACATTCAAATTTTGCACATAAGAGATTTCAATAATAAATAAAATCAGCAAACTACTTTTCAGATCTATTTTATATTAAGGAGGTATTGCAAGAGTTATAATATATAATTTAATCAGAACAGCTTCTAGGATCACTGCATTCTCCCATGTTAATCCTAGAAGAGCCACACTGTACCTACCTGAGATCATCCCATGCTCATGGTAGCAGTGGGAGCTGTGTAAACCTCCTTCACCAATACTCATTTCACCCATTTCATAAGGAAAAACTGATCCTCCCTACACTGCTTACAACTGGATAAACTCCCACTTCTTCACTGCAGGCTGAAGAAACATTGCCACATTGGCTGAAATTACAAAAAAGAGAGAGAAATCCTTTACCTGCCAAGGAACAATACAAGCTTGCCACACTTATTCAAATCAGGGGTAGTTCTCAGAAGATCAATGTTTATTTCTGTGAGTTTCAGTTGATGATGGGGCCTCTGGTGCAGGCCAAATGACTTTGGTACTTCAGAGGAGACACATGACACATGTGACACTCTCCTCAGTGGAATCTAACACAAGGACAAATTGTAGCAGCCCACACTTTGCACTTTTGGTCTCTTTTAGCTGATGAATCAATACTACAGAATTGCTGTCTCTGGTTTCTGTGCTGGTTGTGCTCTGTCAAATAGATTGTCTTCATTCACCCCTGAGTACAAAGCTTTCAGGTTTTGGCATCACTTCCCTTTGCACAATTCGAATCTACTTTTCAACATGACATCCTCCTGTCAGATAAGAGACCCTGGCCTGGGGTATGGCAGCACCATGTCTTTCCTGCTCTGCCAGTAAGGACAGTCTTTCCAGTTTCCATAGAGCTAGAGGGCACAGGAAAGAAAGTACTTTAGGTTTATAGATGAGTAATTTCTTATGGTTCAATTCGGTACTTACTGGCTTAAAAAACTGCTGACAGAGAAAACATCAAAGGTACTTGTGCACAGAGGGTATTAACTGGACAGGGGCTGCAGGAAAGAACAGGTTATAAAGTCATCAGAGAAGTGACCAGTTTGTCAGGAATCTTTCTGGCAAGCAGGTGGATATTCTGCACTTCTCTCTGCATCTCACCAGCTGTGTTAGATCACTCAGTGTAGTCACTGTTTAATATCACTGGGGAGTTGCAGACAGTGGAAAAGTGTAGAGTGTTTCAAGGATTTTCATGGTTTTGTGCTGGCAGAGGCTACTTACTATGGGCAGAGTAGAATATGTCAACTTTCTTTACAATTTTACTTCACTCTCATTTTAGAGTCATTCAGTTGGCAAATCTTAGACTGCAGGGAATTTATTTCTCATTATGACTTGAAGAAGACTGTGACTAGTAAACGGCTAGATGAGAATATTATGGAAAGCTCCTTTCAAGGTGAAGTCTCACTAATATGCATTTTTATACCATATAAATTTTATAGAGATAAAAATCATTAACTGTTTAATGATTTTTTCCATTTGGGTTCCTAAACAGTATCTTAAATTGAGACTTATATAATCTGTGGAGTTTCTTCCTGCATAGAAGCAATTCCTTATAGGAACTTAGGTGGCCATCCAAAAATATATTTTGTTTTCCTAGCAAAAATCTCATTGAATCACAGTCTGAACATTAATAAAATAGGTATAAACACTCTGCTTGTGGCATGGCCACTGATGACTTGGTTGTATATAAAAAGCAATTTGGGATGTGCTGATTTTGATTTCTACAGATTGCTTCTGTGTACTATAGATTGTGGGTTACTAAATTTATTTTTTTATTATTTCTGAAGATTTTATAGAGTACTTAGGATAGCACTGTAGGTATGCAAGCATTTCAGAGAGAATTGGATGGCAGGATGAATGTTATTGAACTGTAAAAACCCTGTGAGTCTAAGTTTTCCATTCCTGATAAGTTTGTCATCTGCGTGGCTTTGTGATAAGATTATTTCAAACCTGTTCTGTGCAGAAGCTCTGCAAAAGGTTGACTATGCAAGGCTATATGTGCTCAGAATTTGAACTGTGGGTTTTTGGAAGCAATAATTTTCTGTATAAAGATGAAAGGGGTGAATAATAAAACATCATTGGGACAATATGACAGTTTAAATGTGAGCTTATGGCACTCACTGTCAGGTGGGAAAAAAGAGCTACACAAACTAAGTAGTAGTGACATCATCTGGAAAAACGGGTTGGAAATAGCTTTCTGCACTAGAAAAAATATCACTGAATGAATGCTACTTAGTCAGCTAAAACATCAGAACTTTTTTAATTACTCCCAACTTTTAGGTTCAACTCTGAGCCAAATAAATCCTGATATAAGACTATCTTCAGATAATCTATTTTTAGTGACCCCTTCAATACCATACAATATTCTATTTTCCACTAATATTCCAGATCCTTTCACAGCACTTCTAAATAGAACCTATATGTTCAGATATACACTAGCTAAAGACATTCCTCCCTGTTTTGTTTTTTTTAATCTTAAAGAGACTTAATTTTAATATAATCTTAGGGACAGGTGTCTACTTGTGTTATCAAATGCAAATATGTGTTTGGTTCATATCTTCCACGAGTCAACAAGAGTGGCAGTCACAAGGCAATGTCCTACCCAAACTACAGGGCTGTCTTCAGGTGGAAAGAACGGCTCACATAAATTTTCCTAGATATCACAATGGAAAAAATACACACAGGTGTCACACTACCCAGTGCCATTACATTCCTCTCACTTGTAATTCCAGCCAGGAAACAGCAAGCTTCACCCTTGGAGAGACTCATAAATAGTTAAGTACCCTCTATCAACAGACGATAAAAGGGAAAAATAACCAATAAAACTACATAATGAACAACTACTGAGCAAACAGAGCTATAGCACTCCAACACAGTGAAGTTATTGCCTAGGCTATTACAAGGATTTTACAGTAATATCATTTGATTTTCCAGCTTCATGGCAATTATATCAAAGGTCTCTTACTCTTTTGAGATGTGTATCATTGCTTTAAAATAAATTCTATTATGACGTCCAAGGTGGAAAGGAGAAAGAACAAAAAGTTGTTCAAGGTCACAGATAACCATGTTCAATAGCTTATTTGCAAAATTTTGTCATCTTTTTTTAACTCCTGAAAGTCAAGTGATGTTATATTCTGGTTCCTACACACAGGATGCAGTACAGTAAAACTTTTTTCAATTGTATGCCACCATATATATAAGGGAAGCTCAAATTCTTGATTTTGGATGCAAATTGGAATTTGCACAGTTCAGGTTAAATTGACTTTGGCTTCATCTCACAACATCTGAAATCATACTGCAGTTCTCTGGTGTTTTTAGGACATAATTAGATAAATTCATAGATTAAGCTGCTCCTGGCAGTACTTGCTCTTCTGTGAATAGTGAACCAATTCCACAGCACATTGAAATACAAACTGTAGTTGCAATACCAAGTTGGCAATGAATCTTTGCTGTTGATTGTTGTGTGCCATATGGACCCACTTAAGCCTCTTCCATTTTTGGCTCTGGAAGAGAAGGCAGCCATTGTGGCCAGTCATGAGGTCAGTTTGGAAAGCAAATGGCCCAGGTGCACAAACTTCAGCAGGGCCATCTGCATCCATGACTGGTTTTCTGGCTCCATTTGTCCCTGCCCATATTTAGACACGATATCTGCCTTCTTGCGTAATGCCACCACGCTCTGCCAAACAGAGCCCTCCAAGTCCGTCCTGATTTCTGTTCTGATCACAAAATGCACCCAAGGATATTGCTAATTTCTGTGCCCTATTCTACTCTTATGCTTCAAACATGAAAAGAGCTAATATACTTTTTTCCCCCAGCCTATTTCCTCTAACACATAAAGCCCATACAAGTTCAGATGAAAGTTCTTACAAACTTGAATGTTGGTGTTAACACTCACTTTTTAAAAAGTTTGATGCCAGCCTCCAAGGAAAGCTGATATACTCAGAGGAAAGATTAGAAGTGTAATCATAATGATATTGAGATGGCTACAGCCTCTTACTTTGTTCAAAATGCAAATGCTTTATCCTTTGATACACAATTCTTTAAAAGGCTAGATAGATGCACATTAATCAAGATTATTTTGTGCTCAACAGTATCACAGTTAACAAATATCTACTGGATATTTAAATTATACTTACATTTCCTGCCACAACTCTCTGAGGCAGAAATAATTACACTGGTCTTTTATTTTTCACATCAAAAATACTATATAAGAAAAAAAGTATAAATTAGACACATTGCAAGGCTGTAACACTGTCTGAAGAGCAAGCAAAATACATTCTAAAGCAACTCATGCATTTCATATGTTAATACCATTCTGTGGGTCCATTTTCTGTTTGTCACTGTTAAAATACGACGTTGTGTTTAACCTTAAGTTTGGAGAAAGTACTCAAAGTACTTGTGCATAATCCAAACAGAGTCAGATCCACCACTGTTGTCATCCAACTTCTATATTTTTCTAGCAGCATGCAGTGCAGAAATCAAGAAATAATGAACCAAGGTCACAATATTTAAGAAGAACTTTACAAAATTGCTACTGAAAAGAGAAATATCCCATAAAACATATATGCAGATATGCATTAAAAGTCACATACTAGAATTCTTCTATTCTCATTGTTATAATGTATAGCATACTTCCAGAATCATATTATGCTCTGTTATAGCTTTTTCAATTTTAAAATTGATTAAACAAATCCTTTCTTTATTCTAAGAAGGAGAAAAACACATCTCAAATACAATTCATCCTTGCCCTGTTTTCCTCTATCTTTTGTGCCAAACTGTCACACAAACCAGTTCTGTCACTCTGGTTATTTTTGCTGATGCAACTCATGTGTACAGGACAAAGCATCTACAGAAAATCCTGCCTTGACTCAAAGCAAATAACAATTATAGGACCAAGGAGCTTTGTATGAAGCGTTTCAGGATGGTGTAAGCTGCAACAAAATGAAGTTCTGATAGCAAATGAAAATGTCAATGGGGAGTTACATCGTGGTCCATTTTTAATTTCATTTCAGAAAAGGAAGTGTCTCACTGCCTGTTCAGAGTTAGCTTTGAGCCTCTGCAGCAGTGGCCTTAACCTTATCCACAAGCCTTCAAGAAAGTTGTGTTTTGTAGTCTACTGCCTCCAAAAAAAACCCTGCAAAAATGCTTTTCCTCCCAGGAAAGAAGTAAAATGAAGGTGACAGTCTGGAATACTAGTGAACTGGCAGTTATTTCACATTGAGTCTTTGTCAAATGACTGACAATACATTTCAGAAATATGTGAACAGTGGCAAACACATACAAGCCTTTGGAGAGCCCTAGAATTTATTTGTACATATTTTACACCAAGGATATGGAATAAATGCATCCAGAAAATTATTTAAAATTCCAGACACACATGCTGCACTCTGATTGGCATTTCAATCATGCCTAGGAAATACAGGTTTCTTTGCTTGATTTTTGTGTGTGGATTCTGCCTCATTTTAGTTATGAGCTGTTCAATTCCAGCCTGTGCATCTCAGAGCACTCTTACAAAGATTACAGTGTTGCTGTTTGAGCTTCATTCTCTACAATGTCATTTAAGAGCAGCAGTTACCTAATTCAGTATCTTGTATGGACTACACATAAGTTTGTTTGACTGTATGTGTGTATCCTGCTTAGATTCTTTTCCTTTTTGTACTAATAAACACATAGAAACCAGAAACTATTCACCATTCCACAATACTAAAGAACTTCTAAATGTCTCCTTTGTATTGTGTCAGAAAACCAAACAAGAATTTTTCAAGTGATTATCAATAGGTAACAATACTGGTAGAGAAAGAGGGATCCCAGCCAGCACACAAATGTCAGAGACCCCTCCTGTGCTGCACCCATGAAGATGCGTGTGATGGCCACACCATGCCTGCAATATCAGGCCTGCCAACAGATACTGGCCAGGAGCCAAAATCACAGCCTGTTCTCTAATGAGAAGAGAAGAGCTATGATAAGAGAAACCATAATGAACACCAAACATACTGACATAAATCTTTACAAATGCAATGCAAGTGCCTTTGACTTGTTCTTTCTGTTTACTGCGAAGGTTTTCAAGTAAGCCCTCTTGAATCCACCAATTTCACACTGGCTTCAGACACATCTGGAACTACTATATTGCATATTTGTAAAAGCAGAGCCCACCAAAGTACTATTGCTGCATTAACATTTCCTCAAAAACTGAATAAATAAACAAAGCACCTTACAGAATACCTGACAATGTGCTATAGTTACAGCCATGAAGCTTCTCACTTTTTTTATTTTTCTCTTGTTCCCAAGTAATCAGCTGGGAACTCTGCCTTCTCCTCCCCACAGAACATGGACATTTACCTGAGCTACCTGTATCAAGCTATTTAGAAAACTAAAATTTCTCTTTAAAGATACAAAGGAAAGATCAACTTATAAGACAAATAATCTATGTCATGTTTAATTCTATTTGCATTTTTCAAGTCACTACAATGCCCCTTTGAGTGTTTCAGGCTTATCTATAATTGGGAAAACATAGATAAACATCAAGTTGCTCTAAATTTTCATAATCTCTGAATTAATATGGTGTATTTGCAAATATTCATGTGAAGATGAATTTTGCTATTGAAAGGAAAGACCTGGGAGAAATTACAATGAAATAACATGTAAATTTAGCTTTAAAATACTTACAAAGACAGCACTGTGTTTAATCACATATATCAAAATAAAAGAGATTGCCATGTTCTTAATCAGAGCAAATATATAACAAGCTTAAAGGAAATCTCTCTACATCAGACTCTATAAAAGGATATGTCAGCACAAATGTAAAGGACTTGGGGTTTTGAGATAAACCAGCCTTGAACAATAATCTTCTGATAAATCTCAAATTCCAGATGGTCTTTGTGGGTTTCAGACAGCAGCTGTATCCAGAGAGCATCATGATGAGGAATCTGGCTTATTTTAAACAGTAAATGTAGCTAGTGGTACTGTTTTGATATTGCTTAAAATAGTATCTAGCATATATATTATTTTAAGAGAACCACTTGATCTCCTGTGAGAACATATCACAATATCCTTACTTAGCTCTCAATTTCTGCATGTAGGTATTTGTTAAGCAGTGCAATATTTTAAAAGGGATTTTGGAATTTATCAAGCCTTCCACAAATGTAAAAAAATACAATCTGCCACTTTACTACCTTTGGGATAATGTTATGGCTAAAAAGCACTTTTAATCCAAATGTAAATCTCCAAATTTCTTACACTAAACATGTTTTCAATTTTTTTTGACACAAATTCTTAATTAATTTGGCTTCTTGATATTGTAAGCTATAGAGGATCAACTACATAAAAATGAGATGTCAAATCTCTCCCATACATCAGGCATAATGATATTTTCATTGTATCTTTACAAGACATCAGATATGTTAATATTTATGGAGTATACACCGAGGAATACTGCTAGAATTAATAAATAATAAAGCTAATATTTTTTTCAAAAATAAATCATCCGATATCTCATTATAAACTGGATGTCTTCCATTGCAGATAATTTAGTACAGCAATAAATAACAGGAGAGCACAGTGCTGATGGAATTATATTTCATTATTTAAAATATCTTGCTACTCATATCAGAATGTGGGTTTTTTTGTGCTCAAACTCACGTAAATAGAACTGGTTTAGAATTGTGGGTACTTTCAAACAATAAAAATCAGGTTGTCTTTAACATGCTAGGTAGAGATTCCTGGGTGGATGTATAGAACATGCAGCATTTCCCAAATGCCCTTTGGAGTCATCCTTGGCTGTGTCTTGGGCAAGATGTTGCTCAGGGAAGTTTAGCCCATTGTTCCTCTTGCCTGACAATAACAGGATTCTTCCACCTCGAGCAAAATGTTATCTTACAGGTTTTAACCTTGCCACTTTTGACTCTCACCTGTAAAAGAATCAATAATAGGCAAGGGTTTGGGTGGTGGGGTTTTATGCAACAATTGATCAGCAAATTATTAGGTAAGATTTTATAGAGGCCTTGCATTAAATTTTGTGGCACCCAGTGACTCACCATCTAAGAGCATGGTGCATGTTGATACTGGCATTCAGCACAGTTAATAAGTTTGTCTCCATTCTGAGTATCCAGTCTCATGGCTCAGTTTTGTAAAATCAATTGGATTTCAACCCTGGGAGTCTACATGAGTACTCAGTATTCTGAGAAGTGCTGGAGGAGTGGCTCCTTCTCTCTAGAGCTGGGATTTTCAAAGCATGCCATGGAAAGCAGGCTGAGTGCTCAGTGCAAGTCAGAGGGAACGGAGGCTGAACTCCTTAGAGCCCTTCATTTGTAAAATCACAGCCTATTCTCCTTGACCTGGGCCATGTCTTCATTCTCCTTCTAATCTGTGCCTGGTCTGCATTGTACAAGTGTTAATTAACCGATAGTAACATAATTAAGAAAATGCTGCTGTGGATCATTGTAATTCAGTTTCAGACACTGACAACGAAAGATAAATATAACGTTAAAAGAACAACTTGCTGCCAAGCATAATGGAAATAGGAATATCAATATGTGTTAATGATTAAAACTCCAGAACCTTCAAAAGTAACTCACAGCTCTATTGCTTTATTTTCTAACAGCTCTCTTTCTATGGAGCTACAAGATTTACATATGATTTTAGGAAATCACTAAGCCCATTCTGCTATTAAATTTCTCAGTATGTGACTTAGTGAACTAGTTTTATATCAAAAGCACATTAAAAAAAATAAGCCCAGAAAGCATTTTCAGCCTGCAACAGATAACACTGTATTGTTTAGTTTTCTGTGTCTACACCTAAGTGACAAGGTGATGATTTGTTTAAACATTAGGACTTGAGATATGTACTGATCAAATATTATCTAAGAAAATCTTAAAGTGAAGTGGCACAGAGATTGATGTTTAATTGATTAATTTACCTTATAAGTCAGGGAATTATGATACTACAAACTAAGATGAAGTGGAAATCATAAACTGAATTATCCATCAGGTGGATTCCATTATGTTTCTACATGTGCAAATTTAAAATCCTGGTGACAAAACCAATAATGTTACAGATAGCAAACTAGGACCTAGCCAGTAGGAAAGTAATAGAATGTTATTTACTTTAGTTGCCATTGGTTTCTATAATGCTGGGATTATTTACCCAGTAAAGTTGGGCTTCTCTGAAACCAACAAAATAACTCCCATTCTCTTTTCATCACCATTTACTAGGTTAAGATTTGGCCTTTTTAGACTATTATAATAACACTGTTGAAAGGGGAAAAAATAACATTTATGCTGAATTTTAATGGCATTATTATACAGATGAGCCAAACTTCTATATCCAAAAAACAAAATTCTAAGCCAATTTTACATTTACAGTAAAGGAACAAATCCTGATAGATTTTTTATTTCCAAGCTCCTAGATGTGCCAATAACCCTATTATTGTTCTACAGTCTTCTTCTCAATAACTTCCCCAGTGCAGCAGCTGTCTGGTCAGTGGATGAGAAAGCCACTGAGAACATCAGGGAAGCAGAAAACAAATGAACAGAATAATAACAGAAGTAAGAATTTTGCTTATTCTGCTGATGCTTAGAGCTGGAAACAATGCAATCACAGGAACTTCCAGAAGTACTTTCAAAACTCAGTAAGGTAACAAAAGGGGTCCATAAATATGGCTCAGAGCTGCTTTCTATTTTCATCTTTTCTTTATTTGCCATTGGACTCAACCCAGCAGAGTGACAATGCAAAATATTGATTCCCACATTCAGAAGCTGGATCTGGCTTTTGGGATCTATAGTTTCTGTATCTTTCCACATTTGAGGCTCAGAGTTTTCTACTGAAAGAAAGTCCACAGGAGAAAGCACAATTCCTTATTGTGAGGGATATGATAGCTGCCTGTCTTACAAGAGTCAAACGAAGCATTTGAACCCAATCCTGCAAACAACTTAGATGTACCTATACACATGAAGAGCCTCACAGAAATTAACAGGGCAGACAAAACACAAAATTACAGGAATAAATGCTGTGGGACTGGGACTTGGAGTATTATACATCTGCTCTTTCCCAAAAGATGGGATGAAGTATATCATCTTTTCCACCTGCACATTGTGTGAAAACGGAGCTCAGGGGAGCATACATCCCAAAAAGACAAATGACAACACCAACAAGATGTCATTCCTGAGAAATATATTTTAAAGTTATCCAGAAGTTCCCCTCTGACCTCATGGGTAACATCTACAGATCACCAATACGGAGAGAAACTGCACAAAGAAACCCCATTTCACATATATACAGTGTTTACAGATATTACAGAAAAACTGACAATTTTTTTCTCAATTTTGTTATCAGCAAGAGGCTATTTTGTGAATTTTAGATTTGGGCTTTTTTAGCTCAAAATTCTGTGTGTTTATCCAAGGTAAATATGCTAAATATGCACACATTAATAACATAAGAACACGGACATTGTTTGGGATTAAATTAAAACCATTTGCCTTATGCATGCTCATTTCCTTTTTTACTACTCAATTCCCCTATGATGCCATCTGATCACTTCTTTAATGTCCCCTGTGCTTTTGCCTTAGCAATCTTGCCTGCTAGGCCATTCCACACGTTTGTGATTCTCGGCATGAAAAAAATGCTTCCTGACATCTGTTCTGATTTTGTTTCTCTTTAATTTCCATTTATGCTTCCTTATCCTAACATCTGTGTCATTGTGCGAACGGTAATTCAGATTGACGTTATCTGTGCCATTTCAGATTTTACATTCCCTAGCTAAAAGCTACTCATAACCACGTAGTGGTTTTGTACTTCTTATTGATAGTTAGCTTAGCAACATTTCCTGGTTCTAATTCATGTTTTAGGTTATACTTCAGCTTTGTTGTAGTTTTTCATTCTGTTTCTTCCAAGCTGAGGGTTAGCACTATACTCAGTGGGCCATCTTCAGCCCATAGGTGTTTCCCACAGCTGCTGTATAAGAAAGGAAGTTGAATTTGGCCCAATAAGCTTAATGGGGGTATCAAGAGGACTGCACATGATGCTAATTTCTGCCGTGGGCTATAAGTGTACCTTTGGTGCCTCTGCTAGTCTGGGAGTTAGGAAACTTTTCAACTGCTCCTCTCAAAGGCTTACAGGGGCTTCAGCACCAAACCATACTCAGTGAATAGTCCATAAATAATTTCCCCCCTCTTTGTCCAGACAGAGAGGTAAGAAGATATTGAAATTACTCTTTATATTTCTCCAAAGTTAATAAAAGGATCTGGGACTTTTTTTTCTGCACTTTTAAATCCCTAAGACTGAGTATGTCCTTTCACTTGTCCTTAAAGAAAAGATTAATTCCAAGAGATGAACTGTCCGAGCACAGACTCACAACAAGCACAGCAATTACCAGCAAGTTTAACAGCAATTAGCAAAGAGCCCATTTTATATGGCTGGTATCTATGACTGAGCTAAAACTGGACTATTTCTAACACTAGAAAATACAGAGAAGTAAAGAGATACAGCAGCTGATCATGGAGTGTGGAGTAAGGGCTCCTACTGGAGAACATAAAACAACTATTGATCCCTTTTTTGTGGTAATAAAGAGATACAATTCATACAGAGCTGTGTCTCAAGTCACAACAAAGCTTTACTCTTTTGCTTCCAAAATACTGAAGTTGCATTATATTAAATTATTAAAGAATTAGAAATACTTTAGGTATTTGTTCACCTTACTTATTCTTGACTGATGACAACCCAAAGGTGATACTGAACCATGGTAACACCTAGAAAGGTTCAAACAATAATTGTTTAGCACTTAATCCCTACATAAACTCTCACCAATGCATAACCTTTTAAAAGGAGAATTTCTGAAGAGATTGAAAAATTATTCTCTTTAATTCCACCATGCTAACAGAGTGTTTTGGAAAATACAGTTAGTTACCCAGGAGATCCAAACATGTATGTTTGAGGTTTTCTAAAATTCTTTATTTTCTTTCCACATATGAGCAGAATGTACACTTAAAATTATTATTCAATATAATTCCTATACAGTAAGAAAATAAGAACACTCTGTTTTCACTGTACTTGGAAAGAGTATGTGTTCTGCCTAACTAGGTTACCTAGGGTTTTTTAAATGAAAAACCATCATTCAAAAACTGTTTATTCTACAAAGTAAAAGAGAAAATAAAGGTGACATTAATCTTATTTCATAAAGGATTACCTTGATTCATTCACCTGGATGAAAAAATGGGCTTTGAAATACCCAAATATGATCCAGCTTATATCTCTAGAATATGTCCAATGAGAGAAAAGAGACCAAAATCACAAGATACTGTGACGTAAACATGGTGGAGGCATGTATGAACCCATGTAGGAGGGGAGACTGATTTTACAAAGGAGGTATTCCAGAAGTAATGTGGTACCTAGAGCCTGTTTCACATCCAAGTAAAAGACCTACTCTTTGTAGCCAGCAAAGAACTGCATTTGGAGCACACTAACAGGGAAGGTGGAAAAGGAAGGAGCTGATACCAATATCTGTTTTAATTAAAGGTGAGGAGTGAAGAATTTTCACATATTATTTACAGGCAGTGCAGATTTCTTTTGTCTTAACTGGGTTTGCCAACAGTAAACATGGCATTCTAATAATGCTTAACAAATTCTACAAACGCTGAAGAGTGTGAAGCTTTTTAACATTGCTCACTATTTTCTCAAGTAAAATGGGAATTATTTTACATCACGTCTTTTATGTTATTTTAGGCAGGAAAAAGGCATTTTTTTCAAAGTGCTTTATATTCTGGAATGCAACAGCAATTCCTGTACTTCCAAGTAATGCTTCCTGTCTTACAAAGCAGGCCTGGGTTACTGACCCTGCTCTAACTAAGCTTCTTCCCTGATTAAAAGGCAAGTTTCTTTCATGGTTATATCATTTTAAAACCTATTCAGATGTGATAACATTTTTGCTCCTGTATCTTGGCAACATGATTTATTCCGTTAACACTGAGTGTTACAGTCTGAAAAAGCAGTACCATCTGGATGGAATTAATAGCCTACCCAGAAAAATAAATGAGAATGGTCTACTATAATTAACATGTAGGTAAAGTATATTTAACAGATTATTATAATTAATATATCAGTTACTGATTTCATGCTAAACAGGATTGTGAACACAAGATATTAAGATTAGTTACCCTTTCTGTATGTGCCTAGTAAAAACTCAATAGAAGAATAGATCCAAAGAATCAATAAAATTGACCTTAACATTAAGAAATTTCAAGCAAAGAGAGACAATTTAGGGTATTATGAAATAACAGTAGAAAATTACTCATTTCACGAATTCTGAATTAACACCTGTAAAACTCAAATGTGACCTGAAACAAAACCAACCCCCACTCAAAAGCTTGAGAGATTAATTTAAACACTGTTGAAAACATCCATCTATGTAGGGGCACAGGGCAGACCTGGTCCTTAAAGCTGACTTAGAATTACATAAAAGGTAAGATACAGCAGCAAGTCAACAAACAAGATGTGGATTTGATGAAAATGCCATAAAGCATTATCACTCCCGCTGCATTTTGTTGGTGGGCTTTTCATAAAACACAAATGTTGGTTTGGTTTTCACGGCCTACCAAAGATCCAGGGGTTATTTAGCAACTTCCTCAACCTCTGCATTCCAATGACAAAGTTCAAACTTTTTGCTACACCACAAAAAGCATTTACTTTTATTCAAGGTCCTAGATGTCTTTTCGTTTGAACTGATATGGCATCACTAAGAGATGTCAGATAAATAATAACACATTCACAACCCCTACGTGTGCATCTCTTTCTTTCTTACTTAACAACTCCAGAAACTCACATAGAATTCAAGATTAATGCATGAAACTGATTCTTTGCACAGAAATTTAATAGTTTTTTGAAGAAAAGATTTCCAACTGCCCACTCCTCAAATCCCCCCCATCCCTTGCATAATTAGGCCTTTTGTGTCTCCAGATTATCTTTAAATTCATGTTATTATAAATCTTGTTTATTACTGAAAAGACTAAGGGTCATTTGACAGTGGTGTTGGGCACATTACAAATGAAGTATGTAGGAGAATCCATTCCAAAGGCTTGCAATTTAAACAGAGAAGACAAAGAGAAGATGAAAGAGGGAAATTAAATTCAAATGCAGTTAGAGAGTCAGGGGAATTCCCTGCTTTTCTCCTGACTTTCACTTTATGGACAGACACAAAAGTTAAATTTAATATAACAGTAATATTTTTAAACACATTTGGCATGACAAAATCATGAACCACTTACAAACAAGGATATAAATAACAACAGAAACCTAAATCAGCCACCACTATTCAGCACATGGGTCTCATTGAATATAATGAAATAAAATTTAAGTTAATTAGGTTAATTTCTTTTTTTTTTTTTAATTCAGATAATGTTGTCAGGGGAGGGGGGGCTCAAAACATTAACTGAGATAACTTTCTACTAATAGAATTCCAAAATTCTTACTGCACATCAATTGATTGTGGAAAATGCTAAACACAAGGCTGGCATGTGGATCAGAGGGAACATTTGGAGCTTGCAAGATTCCACAGTTAAGTAGCTGAAATAGAATGCTACAGTATTCTACAGTAATTGTTACCATTTAAATAATTACTTTAGCTGATTAGTGTAGAATAGGAAGTAAAAACCAGCCAAAGAGATAATTACAGGCATGGCAGAAAAAGTTTCAGAAGCTTCCATGTAGAAATTAAGATGAAGAGCATCACTTTGCATTCCTTTCCTCATTCATGTCAACTACAATGCTGCTGCTAACATTCTCCAAGACTTTAATTCCCAACTCCAAGATATATTCCAAAGTAATAATGTTCCCAGCTCAATCAAATTTGCTTTCTAATGCAAAATGTTAGCAGTATTGTCACATGGTATTATGTCAATAGATTATGACATTTAAGTTCTGCAAATTTTGTCTTAACATTACTGAAGCAGCTATTAGGATTTTTGAGAAATCAAATATGGTTTAGGATTTATGTCTTATTCTGGAACACCTGTTATAACTAGCTGGATCTCCATTCTGTTCCAAATCCATAATTCTGTAGCCTACCCAGACTCCTATGAGTTAGTAGATAATATATAGTCACACCTAAGTGAAAAGCAGCCTGGATCACTGGGAATTGTTCTTGTGTATTCTAGAAGTATATAAGGGCTGCTAACAACTTGCACTGATTTCTCATTTTATCTATAGGAGAAAAATGTATAAAGAGATGTTTTAAAATTCTTTAGAATTCTTTTATTTTGTGTAAGTTTTTGCAAAATCATTTTTGCTAATTGGGACATAAAAGTTGGAATAAATTACATAAATTATTATTTTTAGTTGTCTTGATATAGAAAAGCTATCAGAAAGGTTTTATAAGGAAAGCCCTTTGACACTGATTTGGACTTGACCATAGTGGGACTGCTGTAACACAGAGTCACCATCAAATGGCTCTGAACAAACACAGAAGGGAAGAGAAGGGAAGAAAAGTCATATTTGACAGGAGTAAGATTCAAGGGTTTGGGTGAAGAATTTTATCAAAAAACAGGCAAGAAGTGACTGACACAAAAGTCCTCAGTAGCAAAGTGAAAATAAGAGGAAACAAGCACAGTGGTTTTGGTTTTTTTTACAGAATATAAATGTCTTCCTTGGGATGATGCATATGGAAAATAGTTAAAAGGCAAAGAACAGCTACATAACTATTCCCTGTGGTAAAGAAATGTAAAGAAAGTTCATAACATTCCACAATATCATTATAAGTGCCTGAGTATTCTCTTTTGTAAGTCAAGTAATCTACCTGCAGGAAAGGTATGTGTATCTTCTAGTATGAAATTACTTTCAGCAGCCCTGCATAGTGTCTTTCTCACTTTATCATAAATTAGATACAGGCACTTAACTAGTCTTTATGAAACTAAAATGCATCACAACATTGCTGCTACACAGGCAATGATCCACAAGTGAAAAAGTTGTATTTTGTCATTATATGAATTCTCATTGTAAATAATTGATTTCTGCAATTAAAGCCTTTTCAGAAATTTTAAGGCAATTTTTTTCTACTAGGTTATTCTCCATTCATAAGAAAGGGAATAGATAGGTAATATTTCTAACAGTTATTTTCTTTTAGAAAAAAAACACTGAGAGGCATATTCCTGGTCTTAAAGGAATCCTTAGCCAAAACTCACGCTATTTTAACCTGACAACTTGATACAGGTCAGCTGTATTTGTCCACCATCAACATCAGCTAAAGAAACATTATTCTAATTGAAGAACAGAAATGCTGATGTTACAATATGATCCATAAAACCCACTAAAACAAGGTATGACATAACTCTGGCATTTACATTACAGAAGCCACAATAGTCCCCATACTGGAATAGAAGCCCTGCTGGAGCAAGAGCAATGCACATCTAATGAAAATAACATTTATTCTTGAAAAGAGACCAATCTAAGTGAAAGATGAGAAGAGCAGATGAACACAAAAAGGAAGCAAATGATAACAATGAAAGATAAGAGAAGCAGCATGATAAACTCAGGTCACAGCACCCAGCCTACTGAAGTACCATGAGCTCATCAAGAGCTTAGGCAGGCTTTGGTTAAGGACCACCAAGTTTTATGGCATTATTTTAACCACTGGAAGGCTCTTGTATTTTTTCCACAAATACCTTGGTAAAGCATCAACATGGTAAATGTTCTTGTTAATAGGGAGTCCCTAGTTGCTACATAACCAGCATGCCTGTGCAATTTCATGCAAATCAAATTCAATTTACAGTGCTTTTACTTCATCTGCAATTAAAAGTTGAAAAAAAGGAAAGAAAAAAAAATCCTCTCAAGTAGAGGCTATCTATTTCTTCATAAATAGGACACCTTTTCAGAGACTGTCTTTTGTATGCAGTGGTAGAGATGAGATCTGTACAAAACACAAAAGGAATAAAGTATCAGTGCTCAGTATTGTGAGGGCATTGCCCAGATTCCCTGTCAAGCCTCAGTTCTGTACAGGCAATAATAACCATTACTGGGCTTTTTGGGTTTCAGTCACTGCTGTGACTCTCAATACAATGAATACAACACAAAAAAACATTTTAAAACTGCTGATAAAACCCCTTTCTTTTTCCACCTTTGAAAAAGTGTTGGGAGAGTTTCTGACAAAAGAAGGAAGTAATTTCAATGAAAGGGATAATGGGAAGTATATTGAATGAGAAAGAGGATGGAGGGCAGGAAATGCAACAATAAAGTTTAATTAAATTAAAGAACAAGCTCCAGCAGTGAAGTGTATGCTGGATTTTTTTTTTTGTCTAAGAACTGACAGAAAAAGTTTAACATAGGTTATTAAAGATAAAAAATATAACCATTGCATATAATATAGAATATACTGATCTTTGATTCAAAAGATAATGTTCCACTGAATATCTCCTTTTTTTTTAATAATTTACTTTCTGTAACATAGTTGAGGAAACCAAAAGGAGTGTGATACATGGAGGATCTAAACCAGCATCCTCACAGAGATACTTATTTCAGGTCATGGAAGGCAATCAATGTCAGAAAGAATAAGGAGGTACCATTATGAGTACCATAGCTTAAAACAGGTGTTTGAAATGATAGATCCTGCCAAAATCAAAAGGCACTTCAAACCATATCCTGCTTTTTCAACCAGAGACTTTATTAATCTGATAACTTTTCAGTTCCTCCAGATCTAAGGGGAGGTGGGCAGGAAGGAGTTAAATACCCAGTAGAACTGAATGAAATCACTAGCCACATTTCATATTAGAAATTCAAGTATATTAAAAAATGATCACAAAGATTAGGATCAAGGCCCCTACAGCTTCCACCCCAAAATGTTCCTTTGCAAGCCTCCTTCTTAAACTTTAAGACCGATACCCACGTTGCTGTAATAGTGGCACAACAGGATTTTGTCCTTAAATTCCACAATCATGCACTGCTTTAGAGGGAAACTAGAGCTACAGACCCCTATGAAACTCATCAAGTTTCATACACTTTCCCCTTTTCAGTTGTGTGATTTTCCCCACATGGTGTGAAAGAAAAGTTCTTAAACTCCTTGTGATTCTGCGATGACAGCATGACTTGTATTAGCCATGATAAAACCAACACATAAAGCAACTGTGAGCACAATCACACAGAAGTGATGGAATAGGAGCTGGTAAAATGCTCTCTGGGCCATGGAAAAAACCTAAACAAAGTAAAACACTCGTGAGTTCTAGACCCCAGGACTCCTGGGACTGAGACCCCCAGCTAACAGTGCCCAGCAGAGGAGCAGGTACAGGTGAGACTCAGCACCCAGCACTAAGGGCACAGAAGCAAGCAGTAACCTCTACCAGCCTTGCCTGTCTCCCCTTGGGATTAACAGCAGGAGAGCAGCATTGCCAGTTGCCTGGCAATAGCTAAAAGCTCAGAAGGAACCTGAGCTGCAATTGGATTTTGAAACTGACTGAAGCAAATTTTTTTCTTATACATTTTAACTCTCATATTTAAATCAATTGACACACCAAGACTATCAGCTATAAAAGAATATGGTTTTAAGATTTCAACATGGCTCTGGTTTCCTTTTCTTGACATTGCCCATATTTGATTACCTTCATTTCAGCAGCAGTTAACAATACAGTGTTTTAGCCAGCATTCTGGGATGAGCACTTAATGTACTTAACTGCTGGTAAAAAAAAAAAGTAACATTATAATTGAGCTCCTCTCAACAGAGAATATCACAGACTATGTTCACAATGCACCTGACTGAGAAAATCAGTATTTCATAGGAATAATGATTAATTCATAAATATATATTTGATTTACTGTCACTGTTTCCACTGCAACCAAAGCAGTGCTACTGACAGAAAGATTCCCATACTATGGTTAGAAAAAGTAAAAAAAAACCCAAAACATCTGTTAAGAGATTACTCCATATATTAGATCAATCATCTTTCACACATGGCTTTTTTACAACTTCTTCATTACTTTTCTTCATAGCACAAGTATAACATTAACAAAACCCTATAGAGCTATAGACTCCCTTTAGGAGCATATTGCCTGCACTCACTGTTTACAAATAGTAAAAATTTTGGGGGTATTTTCCAGTGTAGTTTACATTTGGGATAATTTTTTATATATACACCAACATATATACATATATCTATGTGAGATATATATCTATAATTTCAAGAATACTTTGGCAGACAATTTCATAACAATGGTAAATGGCACTTAAACTGAAAACAGCTTTTATCTTTCATTGTCAAACTATGAAGTTGTCTTAGGCTAAGTATTTTTCCTTGAAAGAAATAATGTAAAGTGACAGAATAATACAAGCCTAACATGTTGCAAAGGACATAAAAATTATCCTATAGAATTCAAAGCACCTTGAACACTATAGAACCTAGGAGCTATAAAGGAGTATGGGGACAACACCCTACAAAAAGTTGACAAAACATCCTGTCACCAACCAGATGCCACTGTTGAATTAAAAAAAGCCTATTTCTGTACTTCATCATCAGGTTTCTAAAAAAGCATATTTAGTCATATTTGCAGCTCTTCTGAGAAAAAAATAAACCCAAGAATAGATGTATTTTTAAGTTTGTGGTACCAAGTTTTCATCATTGATCATGGTGGCTTTTCTCTGGCCTCCCAGACAACTTGAGAGCAATGGTTGGTAGCCACTGGCAGTCAGAGCCTTTATCTGTGCTTTGGGTTAAGCACCATCTCCTTCTCCTTTCTTTTGCTGGTTTTGCTGAGGTGAAGTTAATTTTTTCCCAGTCTCTGGTATAGGGCTGTGTTCTGGATGTGTGCTGAACACCAGGATGATGATACAGAGATGTTTTTGTTATTGCTGAGCAGGGCTCACAAGGAGCCAAGGCCTTTGCTGTTCCTTGTACAGCCAGGACAGGTGATCCCAGCTGACCAAAGGGATATTCCAGACCATGTGATGTGATACTCAGTGTGTAAAGTAGGAGGAAGAAGGAGAAAGAGGAGATATTTGAGGTGTTGGTGTTCCCAAGCCACCGTTCCCCAGGATGGGGCCCTGCTGTCCTGGAGATGGCTGAACACCACCCTGCCTGCCCATGGGAAGGGATGTTTTCATTCCTTGTCTTGTTTTTGCTTTTCTTGTGTGGATGGCTTTTGCTTTTCCTATAAATTGTCCTTATTTCAAACCCACAAGTTTTCCTGCTTTTACCCTCAAATTCTCTCCCCTATCGCGCTGGTGGGGGAAGGAAGGAGCGGCTGCATGAGCCTTGGCTGCTGCCTGGGGTTAGACCACAACATACTTCCATTTGAAGAAATTAACTCCACTTCTGAAAAGAAGCTGCTCCACTAAGATGTGGAAGCTGATCATTCTATGTTGTATAAAAGCCTCTGAAATCAGAGAGCCTCTGGCAAATCCATAGGTGTACCCAGAGCACCAGCACAACACACAGCAGGGATCATCCTGCAGCCCAAGGGGGAGAAGCTGCCTCAGTGGCCACTGCAACTTCCAGGTTAGCTCAAGCACTCCCAGAGCATTTCTCCTTCCCACCTTGTTAGTTCTGTCTAGTCTGCTGTGTGTGGTATTTATTTATTTTAAACCTGATGTGATTTATTATCTTTTCTACCAAAGGGCTGATCAATGTTCCCCACTACTAACTCTAAGCTATCAGACCCAAAAATTTCAGTTTTCATTGGCAGCTTAAATTCATGTGATCACAGCAGCAGTGCTACCCACTAAAAAATAACAGAACACTTTACCAAAGCCCTAAACACTATTTGATATAAGAACTGAGATATTTCAAAGTTACTCTCAAAAGCCTTGGCATTACTTTTAAGAGTAGATGTCTTCTGCTGCTTCTCCTCAAGACTCAGGGAGCTAATTTCAGTCCTTCAAGTGAAGTCTTCTATGACAGGGGTTAGTATTTCAGTCAGAATTCTAAGATTAATTTTTTTTTCCTGAAATAGAATGCATGTACTGCATTTTGTAAGAAATTAAGGGTTAGAAGTTAGGAAAAAAAAAATCTATAACGTTCATTCAGTTCACTTAGACCATTCCTATTTAACAGGACAAGTGCCATGTTGTAGAATAAAAACATAGTGCTGAAGCATCACTCTGTGTAAATGCAGCATTTAAAAAACATTTGAAGTTTTTTAAGGCTTCTAAGAGGTATACCCAAGAATGTTCCAGAAGCATTGGAAGCTATGAGAAACTGACTAATTCAAAACACTCACAGTATGACAAAATTGTTAGCTTATGATTAAATTGTAATACCTCTTCTTTTTCCTGTATTACCATAAGAACCTTCTAATTAGAATCCCTGGCTTCCTAAAGTAGATTAGATAATCTATTATGTGCTCTAGAAAAGCCTTTTTTACAGACATGCTACATTAGATCAAACAGACCTTCTGACTGTCAGGAGAAACAAATATAAACAAAGGTCACAAAAATAAGTATTATCTTAATACCTGTTAAACTTGAATATTTTTCAAGTACAAAAGAGTTGTGATAAAATAAATTGGGTGTTTTAGTGTGTATGAATACATAATATTTATATTTAATGGCCTATTGTTATAAATTATAAATGTACTTTAAACATGCATATCATGATAGCCCATTATTAACTATAACTATTTTGTCAGGCAGTAATTTGCATTTAATAATTTCAGTCATTTTCTTATTCAGACTTTGTCTTTTCCCTTTCGAGTTCTTTTACTCCTCGGTTCCTCTGGGCTTAGGTTACTTTTTCAACGCAGCAAACTGTTGGGATATAATGGTTAAATAATGTGAAATTGCACTGATGCCAGTGAAATAAAAGCGAGTTTTACAAAACCAAGTTCCTTCCCTGAACATAATAACAGTAAATTTCTAGTGTCCTGTAGTGCAATATCCATTAGATTTATTATGTTGCAATTCCCAATCCCACTAGTTCTGCCTGAGGGTGAGTATATTACATTTCATCACAGTTTCATTTTCTCCTACAGATGAGAAATGGGAATGCTATTGCAGTTATGTAGAATGCATGTGTTAAATCTGATCTCTAATAAAATCAAACACATCACAACTCACAGCACTTTAGCACAGTGTCGGCAAAATGAAACACCATCTGTCATCATGTAGAGACTGCCTTATTGTAACACAAAATCAAACTGCTCAGTGTGAACATTGTTATTTAATAAATGGGTAAATGGAAACTGATCATTATGATCTTATTTATTTTAAATGACTGGTTAAAGCTACAAAAAAATGCATTATAACTTATCAATTAGATGTATGGACATTACACTAACACCAAGAGCAAACATCCATAAGCCAAGCCAAAATTTTAAATGCCTTCAGTGAAAGAGTGAGATAAATATGCGAGACACACACTTACAACAAAGACCTGCCAAAATTAAAGCTAAGGATAGAAACTGATGAAACAAAAATTCACTGTCTGCACTCATGAGACAAAACCAGCTGAATGTTATCTTGTTAAAGAATAGCTACTTGTAGCAAGCAGGTTTTAAAAAAAGCAAACATCATGCTCTGGTCTGAATGAATTACAATGATAAAGGTTAGTCATCATCCCAACAAAAGCTGCATTCCTAAGAGCTTCTTCTTTAGCCATTTTAACACATATCAGAGTGAAGAATGATGCAACATATTTGCTGTTAGTATGAATTAATTGCCTTAAAGAAAAAAGCATTCATCAACTAAACTGTTCCTTTCTATTGACAACAACAGATAAAACAAGTTCTCAGGTTTATAATTACAAGAACCTAGATTTGACAATTTAAATGCCAGCTTCTAGTTATATAGGTTACTTTTGCTATTATAGCAAAAACCTAACTCATTTATCTTCAGAAAGGATCTTCAAACACCGAATATGTAGTTTTCAAAGAGCTATTACTGTATCTGCAGAGACAATAACATGTGCTGACAAAATCTTAATAGTCCCATTGCCCTCATATCATATTTAAAGGACCCATGAGCCTGGTAAGATGTCAACAGAAGTATCCAATGCAGCAGCACTGACACTCTGTGATGTCTAAGGGAGCAAACAGAATGCCAGTAAAATCTCACATGTTTATGAATGTGAGAATTTTCTCCATTCCACCAATATTGTATCATGACTTGAACAGCCATTAGCATTTCAGCAGAAATGCCCCATGCTATGAATTCATTTATGATTATTTTGCTCATTGTACTGGCCTCAGAGGTTATTACATATAACTTAAATACATCATAGGAGCTATCTGTTTGGTTTCTGTTTTCTTCAAGGCTTTTCTTTAAACATTTAAAAGAAATATTTGCCTTAAAAAAAAACAAAAACAAACACTATCTGTTATTCCAAACATGCAATTTTTTTTTCATATGGGTAATTTACAAACCTAGTAGGTAAAATGGATGCAGACAATGAATAAAACCTCATTATTTTTACAGTGCAAATTGGGTCTGTACACTGAGTTATGTTTTATGTTCCATTGATTTCGATGGCACATACAATTTTTTTTAAAATGACAGACCAATATATAGCCTTAAATAAAATTCTCAACATTTGGGACATGAAACATCAGGGCACTTATTTCGTATTTGATTTGCCTTGTTCTTCTTGGGCCTTGAAACACCAATGTTTGTCACAGAGAAATACCTACCAGACAAGACCCCAATAAAACATAGGCACCGAGTGGTGAAATAAAAACAGTAAGTGTCCTTTATCCTGCTAATTCTCCAGGCACTGAGGGAGAGAGTCATTTACCTACCACTGAAATGCAGGCACTTGCAGTGAGAAGCACAGCAGCTGTTTAAGAGCCGCATTAACGCCGCTCAGCAGCGCGGGACAGGCGGCCAGGAGAACACCCTATTGAGATGAAAGTGGAAAGAGAAATTACAAAATCTAACCATAATTACCAGGGCTGGAGTAGGGCCAGGAAACAGTCACTGCAGCATCTTGAATAACCACAATAATTCTGCAACTTGGTTTTATAGCTCAGCCAGGAGATGGCATCTCAATCAGCGCTGAGCTCTCTAAGGCCATATTGGGACCCTGCTTTTAGTGCAGAGCAAAAGGGAAATTAAGGATGGAGTACCAGCTTTATGTGTAGTTGTCATGGCTCTTGTTGCCTGAAATTAGATCTTGAACATTAATTTAACATAGAGTTTTTGTGTTGATTATATCAGATTAGGAAGTTATACAATCGTATATGAGGCTTTTGAGAACACTGAAATATTCTGCACACAGGGAACACTGATTTACTTTCCGTATGTGCTTCATTTATTAAAGTACTTATACAAGGGAGCCCTTAGAGAAGGAACATCTTTCCAGAGAGACTCTGGAGGTTTGGTTGCTAGGAAGTTACATATGCTTCTCTTTTTAATGAGATTTAAAGTATCGTGCATTATATATTTTTTTCTACATTTAGGATAGTCACCATTATTTGCCTTATTTTGTACTTCATTTTGCATTTCTGGCATGTAATCTCTGTGCGTACAAAACAGCTTTAGTAAAGAATTCCCTGAGAAATTCTAGAGAGGCTACCTTCCATATTTTTTCCTCAAACAAAAAAAAGCCTAGCTCATACAGCTTTTTCCTTTATTGACATGTCTGCTGCAGGCATTCATTCATCAAAAATTTGTTTCCACCAACTGGAAAAAGAATTAATCTTGGCCTGTACCACAGTAACTATCAGCGTGGACACCGTGTGCCTTCTATATACTCTCTTCTGTTTCTTTATAACAAGAATCCTGCTAGCTTTATTTTCAGAAGAGATGTTTAAGTCTGCCTGTTCTATTTTTCTCAAAATTACCAACATAGTGTTTAAAGAGAAATTTTGTAAGAACAAATCGCTCAACTCTTCTTACCTTTAAACTTGAAATAAAGGCACAGCCATTAGACAAAAGAAATTCTAAACTGATGTAGTTTTAACTGCCCATCTTACAAAAGCAAATAATTATGTAAATGCACAGCAGAGCCAACTTTTTACATGGCCTTTCTTCATTTACATGATAAGAGATGCTAATCAAAGGTCAAAAAATGGTAGCAAACATTTCTGCTGAAATTAGAGACCGATAAGGCAAATTATGACTTTAGTTTTTGTTTAACAAACTGTTTTGAACTGCAAATAGTTTTCAGAACTGCATATTTAATATGCATAAAAAATTATGGGATGTGCTTTGCACCAGCTCCTTGTACCAGTATTTAATTGTGCTTGCACTGCAAATAGAAACAAATACAACTGTTTCAGTAATATAACTAAACACAGCTCAAGAAGTATGAAGACAGTAGTTGATGAGCTCTAGTTGAAGAGTTGTAGTGATCTCCAAACCCCTTGAGTATGGCCATAACTATCACTCATCCCTTCCATGCAGTGGTTCCCATCCTTCTCCGCACTTCCCAAAGAAATTTCAATTTCTCCTTTCTCTCCATTTCCTACTGAGACTATAAAGTATGTGCTTATGTTGCTAAGCTATGATTCATGTCTAGTTACAAAGATCTAAAAGCCAAGTGAAATTTCTGTAACAGGGCAGAAAGAGTTTTGGTTTGTTGGTTTTGGGGAGGTGGGTTTTTCACCCCCCAGAAACCCTCAGCTTTCCTTTCAATTTGGGCACACAGCAATGTGCTTGGACACAGCTGCTGTCTAAAGCACAACATCCATCTGATACCAAGCCAAGGCATGAAATATGAGACAACCAGAAAAGCACAAACTAAAATGTATCTCATGGTATTAGGACTTTTGAAGTTTAAAGAAAATTTTGCCAAAATTTTACCACTCCAATGTTCAGCCTTGGCATTTTAGTATGTTGCTATTTTCTGACTGCATTACAAACACAAGGAAAACTTATTTATGGCTCCTGCCATCACAGTTTCCGATTTAGAACTTCCCAGTGGCAGCAGGAGACAATTCAAATTCTATAAACATTCACAGAAACATCCACCAACCACCATATGATACTATTTCTTTGCTCGAGCCAGTTTCTTTTTAGTTTTAAACCATATTTAGAATCAAATTTAAATGACAATAGCAACTGCTGTCATTGCTTTTTATCCTCTTAATGTTTCCAAAGCTCACTCTCAGTAACTTTGGTATTTGCTCCGTTACATGTTGCTCCTGTAACACTGACAGACATGAACTTCTTAGTCCTGATACCCCCTAAAGTAGGGAAAGTCTCCAAATTATGAAACTGGGATACTGAATCTGAAAGAGATTTTTAACTCAAGCCACCCTAAAAATCTGCATTAATATCAGAAATTAAACACAAAGCTCAGAAAACATAGTATGAAGATCATTTCAAACAGATAAATAAAAAGATAACTCCATAAACACAATACCATCCTAGCTGCAGGTAGAATATTTACTGTTTGACCTGCAACTCTCACACTCCACTGTCACACATAAATCAGACTTTGCAATACAGGGATATTTCTCTTGCAATTGCAGCAAAATCTCATTAAAATGAACTGGCAGACAGAATATTTCTCTCTTACAGAAAACTAGTGAAAAGCCAATAAAAAATTCCTTGCCTGCACTTTATATTCAAAAATTTTCAGCCACTCTAGCTGTAATATTTATGCTGTCCATGTGGATAGATATATTCAAGCTGTAGAACACAGTCAATATTCTTCCCACCTACAACAAAATAAGCCATGTCTTCAGATGTCTCCATGCACTTTTGCCCACTGATTTACCATTAAACTGCCACCATGGAACACTGAAATAGTAACTCCTGAAGCACAACTTACATTTTTCCAAACAGTTTCTTGGAGGTTGGCTTTTAATTCCTTTCAGAATATATTTGATGGAGAGCACACCGGTTATCTTTATAAGCTGGCTGACTCACAACAAACTATCTTCTCTCAATTACCAGTAACACACACTGCATGTTCAACTTGGATTTTTTTAATTTTTTTTTAGCTCTTGGAACAGAGCTAAAGACCAGCAGCCACAGCCTTCTCACATAAACTCATTACTCAGCAAAATTATTCACTTTCTTCTGGTACCATAATCCCAGTACCTTTCACAAGCACTGAGGAAGTTTTAATTAAAACAAAGTTGATTATTCCAGCATGGAATGCCTTTTTAACTGAAGTGCTCAGTTTCAGTTTGTCCCTGCAGAAAAGGCCCTGAAAAGGAGGGGGGGGAAAGGGAGAAAATAAGAATAGTTTGGTATAAGTACAAGAAAAATGGAAATATTCTGTGGAGGAAAGAAGCTTTTTCTCTCCCCTAGTGTTAAGCTGTGCTATACAATCTAGGAAAGAGAGGGGCTGTCTCTCAAAGATGATTTTAAACATAGTGTGCTGATACCACTTGTCTCCTTTGTATAATTTGAGGGGGGCTTCTAAAGGGACAAATTATTTCAAGTTACAATTTTTTTTTTATTCTCAAAGTGCTAGAAAACTGCCCCAGGAAGCAAATGGTACCAGTGACAGAAGCAAAATACAAGAGGAAATTTTCCTTCTGGAAATTCAGGTCTATTAGGAATCTTTGCCTGATTTTTGTTAAAACCAAACTAGAATATCATAGACTCAGGACAGACAGACAAGTGAGTGGATAATATGCCTAGAGCCTGCATGAGGGAAGCTACACAGAGATCAGAAGAACCAGTTTGGTCAGAAGCTTGGCAATAAACCAGGGAGCTCAAAGTACAAGAATCTCACAAACCCTGGGTAGGCTCACACCAGCCAGGCCCTGCTCCTATTCCTGCTGCTTGTTTTTGGAGAAGCACAGAGTGGGGAAGGTGGGTTGGTCCCTGTTCCTGTTCCCAGGCAGGATCACCCAAGCTCACATTGACAGGGACACCCTTACACCTCACCATGCCCAGATCACCCACCCACCTTAACCCCAAACTGATCTCAGATGTTGAAATGAGTCTTCCTGCCTTGGGATCATGAGCTCCCTTCCCAATCCCTTTGTCAGCCCTGGCACTAGCACCCAGCTGAAGGGCCCCCAGCAATGTTACTGTTCCAAATCCCATTTCCCTTAAACTGTTCATTGTAACTCTTCAACGCCCAAGAACAATGAAATTAAACACACACTAATGTAATTCATTCTAGTCCTGCAGATCAGCAATGAAGAGAGGTTGTTATTTAGTAGACATGTGCAAAACACCCACAGTGACAACTTAAAAATATTCAGAACTCATCTGCTCAGTTCCAACTTCACACTCTGACCAGTTTCATCCCAAGTTCCTCTAAAGACTGACTCACCATGCTTAAGAGAACTACAGGACATTTACACTAATCCATGGCTTGAGAAGACACAAGGCAAAAATAGAACTGTTTTCACCACATTCTTTTCTTCCTCAATGACCCATTTAGTGCAGCAATCAGAAAAAAGAGAAACCTGTTTCAACATTTTCTTCTCATTCATTGGAAATATTTAAAGTCTATTGAAGGCCACAAGAGCAAATGTGATCAGATTTTGGCCATGAACTATTTGAATTGACTGTATTTAATAAGCGGAGCTTGGAAATAAGCTGTATATAGTAAGGATCTAAACAGAATTAATTCAACCGTGCTTCAGTGAGATAAAATCTAATTAAGTTTCAGGAGAACAAAGTGTGAAAGAAGACAAACAGGGCTGCGTAAATTATACTCAAATATAGTACTGAACAAAGGGCACAATATGGAGAAAAAAGTTCTCCAAGAAGAACACACATTCTCTAGTAAAAAATGTGCTAGTGATCAAAATATCCAGAGTAAACAACAAAACAAACTATAACAGGAAAAGGCAACACTTCTGAGATATAAAGCACGAATCCTAAGGAAAAGAAAAAGAGGCTGCATAGACTAAGTTGAAAGATAACTATAGATATGAAAACAGAGTTCAGGAATGAAGAAGCCAACAGCATAAATAGTAAGAATAAAGTACCACTGGTTACTGTACATAAAAGCCAAGAGATCAACTCAGGAGATGGAAATACCTGAGATCCACCACAGGAAAGAAAGAGCCATTTATTAAAATAGTAATCATACATGACTAAAAACCTGAAGACAATTCTTCAATCATTGTCTAAAAATAAGCTTCACAAACGAACTGTCAGACTCATAGGTGACAAGATGTCCAGCAGTCTGAAGACAACTGGATAAAAAATGAAAGCATTTTGAAAAAATAAATGTGACCTCAAATATACCCAACAAATTTAGCTATGAGGATAGAAAAAAAGCCTAAGTACCCGGTATAAAAATTTTCTTTGATTAGACTGTAGATGGTTGTAACATGAGAAACATTTTTATTGTATGTTGTCCCCTTTTCAACATAAATTCCAAGAAATCTGACAGATCTTTTCTTGCCTTGCTAATGAGGATTAATATGCTTTCAGGACAGATGGTTTAAAAAGTACAAGTGAAATTGTAATAAAAACCATGACACCAAAGTAGTATGTCTAAACAGATAATTAAATTGTAATCTCAAGTCAAGAAGCTGAAAGTCCACATTCAGGAGTAAAAACAAAAATGAAGAACCACCTGAAAAAAAGCACTAGGTTTTGATTGAGGAGACACAGTAGAAAGAATTGAAGTTGCATGGATTTTAGAAACATCACAAAGTCTCTGCTTCCATGTCTATTCTCTTCCTGTCCTCCTTTCAGTCTTTTATTTCCCTCTGCACCACACAATTGAAAAGAGCATTCAGTCCCAAGTCATTAAGTAGGGTATTGGGGTGAGCCACATATGTGGATAGGGAACTGGCTTAAATGTCACAGGCAGAAGCTGTTTATGAGACAGAGCAGTTTGGGAGAGAGGGATTAGTGGAATGCCACAAGAATCAGTATTATGCCCATTATTGTTCATTTTATATATCACTGACCTAGGAGATGAAATATGCATGAAGGTGAAGAAATTTGCTGATGAAACAAAACCAGGGAATAGAGCTTGTAAAGACAAAAGGAGAAAGGCAATAAAATTCTGAATGACAAATAGACCAGGATCACAGGCTGATACTGTTAGTGGTTTCACTGGCATCTGCAATTCATTGTAAAGAAAGGTAAGGTTATGAGATGACAAAAAAAATAATAAAAAATTAGTTCTCTCTCCATGGCCATATGCCACAAAACATTGACCAGGAGTTGAATATGGTCCTAGTTCTGGAAAGAACTGTAAAACCATCAACACAAGGATTAACTGTATTAAATGAATAAAACAAGAGATTCTAGGGTAGATACAGAAAACAAGATTAAGACTTGGATTAAAGCACTCTAATACTGCACAGGGGACTTGAATCCGCATTTGGAATGCAGCTGTAGTTCTTGTCCCCTTAGTATAAAACAAATATTTGTGGAGTGAAGATATTACGAGGGCAATTACTGAAATTCTAGAAGTTTAGTTCACAAAAGAGTGAGCAGATAGTATTTGAAAAAAGACCTTGGAGAATGAAAATATTATTGAAATTTTTAGAATATTGAGGAGAACATAATTAATAGAATACATCCTCTTAGAGTGTATGGAATACACAAAGTTAAAAATTATTTTAAAAGTTTATTTTCATCAACTAATCTGATTGCACAAAGTTCAGAGAGGAAAAGGAAGTATCAGGACCAGCAGCATTACCAGAATGGCTCTATCAAGCGATGGTCAGAAGTGCTGAGAGTCATGCAACTGCACTGCTGTAGCAAAAGCAATTTCACACCATGCTATATGAGTGACCACCAGAGGTTGGTCATCTTTAGTTACCCAAAGAAAAAATTGAGTTGTTATATTTATTAACATCAACTCCTACTGTATGCTTGCCCAAGCCCATTTTAATAACACAGATATTCTACAAAGAAGGACTTATTAATGAGTTTTTGAAAGTGCAAGGAATTGCTTCTAACATGGAGAGCACACCTTGCCAGAGCACATCCCTTGAATCATTCACTGTTTCAAAAGGGCTGCACAATGTGCCAGGCTATGACTCATTCCCTCATCTGACACTGCCTTCTTTGCAAAATAGTCTTGGCTGCTTTATCCAGGTCTGATCAAAATCATCTTGGAAATTAAAAATTCTTACAAGCTTCAGAGAAAAATAGATCTCTCTTTCAATAGATTGAAAAATAGTCACTCAAGCATATTCTAAACATATATGCAATATCTTCAGAATTATTGCATGGCACAGGTGTTTACTGACGAGATCTATAAGACATTATATATTTTTTTGGTAATGCTGTTGAATTGTGGGGTTTTCTTAATATGTACTATTTTCCTAGCCTGAATAATCTTTTCATACCAGCCTTAGTAACTACCAAAACCCACTTAATATTACTAGAATATTATCAGCTTTCATTATATTTAATTTGAGAATCTGACAAGAGATAATTTTAAATACATTTTCACTGAAATTAAAATCACAAATTGTAAAATTAATCCTAGAAGTGTCAGTGGTAATGTAATGTAATTTCACTCTCCTTGAAGTGACTCTTTATTAGCTGCTACAGATTGGAATCCCAACCAAGAAAAAAAAAGAAAAAAAATGAAAAAGAAACAGTGAAACAATTTAAATACCACTAGCTACAAGCAGCAAGATAAAGTGAATTGGGAGAGATGAGTTCACTTGGTTTGATAACCATCTACAAATATCCAAGTGGCATTCCTGTCATCCACATTAATTATCCAAACAACTGGCACTCATGATCTAACACCATAAAACATAACAGCAGTGTTGCCTTAGGCTGAAGAGAGATGGAAAGAAAAAGAAAAATGAAAGAGTTGTTACTTTAATGTATTGTCAAATTAGATTTTGATAAAAGGAGTGGTGTTAGGAGTTCAGAGGGTGCCTCTCTACCCTTCAGGCCCTCCTGGTCTTGTTGGCCAGCAGAATAATTGTAGGAAACATTTCCAGGGGAGCCCTTTGTTAGGAAGGCTCCTCTGCAGTTGATCTATCACCTCTGCCAGCCACAGATCACTCAAAGAAACCAGGAGAGGCACCAGAGATCTTAATCAGAACAGGCAATTCTCCATTTTTATCATCTAGCAAGCAAGAAAACTATTTAAACAATTTCTTTAGCTTCTATCATGAGTTCTTCTGTCATTTCCTAGTTAGATCATAAGCAGCTTAGGATGTAAACCTGGATTTTACATACTCTAAAATCAAGATGAAATTAAACTTATGCATTTGGATTTTGGGAAGTTGTGTGAGTGCAGACATGTGATTATCAGTACATTGGAACAGATGCAGAAACTTTTTAAAACCCAAATCAATTGACCCATCACAGTTACTGGGGAAATACAAAGGTACTCTGACTACTTATACACAAGGCCTGCTTAGAGAGCACATCTCACAGGAACAGGACAGATAAAATTTTAATCTCCAAAACCAAAGCAAAATAGAATTTAAAAAAGCCAATGGCTTCATAGAAGGCCTAGAAATACTTGCCATGTTAGAATTGTACAGCAGTGGTAAGCTGAACTTGCTAAATGCTATTGCTCACTTTGGAGGATAATTATAGTCTCTAAATAAGCTATTTAGTTGTACTCAGATGGAACAAGAAATATTTTGCTAATGCTAATTCTCATTTATATTGCAATTCTGTTACATATCTTGCATCATTAGTGTTAATTAACAAGTTACTTACCAGTGTTGTCTTTTCTATAGCAAGTTTGAATTTCCAAATGAGACTTACAAATATTATGTATGTGATAAACAGAATTATTTGATAATATCTTGTATCATTACTTGATTTGTAAGAAAACCATTTCAATTGGTGGAGGATAGACCAGGGCTCCTGTTACTGCAATGACTGAGGTCTTTTACAGAATACATTTCCTTTGCATTTTCTCTCTTTATTGTGGCCATTAATATAGCTGCACCTAAAACAGGAATTAAAAGGCTTCCTTACACTTTAGAGTGATTTCCACTCACTTTGTATTGACATAAATGAGTTCATAAGGTGAAAAGGGCTGGAGATTCAGCATTTAAGTTTATGGGCATTTGTCCTCATGTAACTTGGAAAAATGCTGCCTCCTGTGACAGCAGGGACAAAGAATCACTACTGATTGAAAATAATTTTTTACAGATGTTTGCTTCCAGGCAAGTGAGCCTAAGAGAATAGAGCAGAGGATCATGATACAAACCAGGCCTGCCAAAAACTAATTCACCAGGTTTTGATCAGAAAGTAGATGACAACTGATGACTTAACACAAGCTGTTCTGAAATGCATCATGAGATGGCAAATAAAGAACAAAAGGCACATTTCCAAAAAAATACAGTATATGCCCTCAAAGCCTTCGCTATTCTAACACAGATGCTATTTTAGTATTTTCAGTCTCCTTTATAGTTTACAGTTTAGGAACTTACAGTTCCTAAAAAACAACAAAAAACTTTTTAGTCTCTTGCCACAGATACTTAAGTGCAAAAGCCATTTCCTGGCACCCCGTCAGTATATGTCATCACATATTTTAAATGCACATCATCAGTGATATCAAATTCAAAATATTCAGTATTTGGTTAATTCCAAAATGTACAAAGTTACCTTTATATATTTCTTGAGTATTTAAACAACATCCTAATATCTGCCTCTAAGTTGATCCCTTTAACTTCTCTTCCTTCTCTTGTTTTCCCTCTGTCCATAAGCAGTAGCACCTCAGTAACTCATTTTCCCTGTCCCATGCCTGACCAGGGGTTTGGCAGCCACAGTGAAAGATGACAAAGCAGCCAACCTCTTTTGGGTGCAATGTCAGCCTGCTGAGAGACACTTTTTCCTTCACTTCACCATTCTCAGGCCACAAGACTTGCTCTGGACTGAAGGACAGGGAAGTTCACTGCTCCAGTGCCTTATTTTGCTTTCTACATAAATTCCAGTAGCACCCCCTTACCTGACCTCATATTGTTGCTGCCTGATCCTACCGCTCATTTTCCTTCATTTCTTTAAGAGACTCTTCTGAATGTCAAACCCCTGATGGCAAAGCTGTTTCTGTTTCTTAAATCATCCACACGTTCTACAGAAAACTTGCATGTCACATGTCTTTGCAACAAATTGCACACAACCACAAAAAAGTGGTTTATCACTTCTTATATGAAAACTCTTAAGTAAATTAAATGGTGGTTGAGGGTTTTTTTTCTTTTTAGGGAGTAAAAATATATTCTGTCAGATTAAGGATGACTTCATAAGATACCATTTAATCCTCTACTGTAGAGAGAAGTAGCACAAATCTGTTCCATATTAGTTATGAGACTGTCACCTCTCAAAAGAAATTCAGTTTTCACATGGAATTCACTAAATTGTACAAGAACAATCTGCCAGCTTCAAAATTACTTGCCCCAGAAATATGGTTCATAGTACTGCATGACCAAAAAGCAGCCCCAAACACCAGTATTGACCCCAATGCTAGAAGTGACATGACAGGAAAGTAGACAGCACCTGAAAGATAAGAAAGGGGAAAAGAGAACTAAAGTGCACTGAAACTTGTCCATTTCCTGAATATTTTGCACCATTTTCAGAGATAATCTTGATATCAGAGTTAACTAGTCAACTAGCTAATTGTAAGCTGGAAGAATTTTAGCTACTTTCAGTGTCCTTGATAAACTGGTGATTCAATATGCCAGTGTGAGTGATGAATTTCAGTGGTTTCAGGATGAATCTTACAGTATATTATAGATGTCATAACAATCCCACACTCTCCAGAAGTTAGTAGTCATGGAATACATCACACAGTTTGACAAGCAAATCTCTCAACAAGATCTACGTTTATCTCCTATGACCTACAAAGCAACTCTTATCACAAAAAATGGAGCAAGCCCAGCACATCTCAACATAAAGACAGATTGAGACAAACCTATCTACTTTACAGAACAGCCTCAGAGGACTATCAAAGTAAGCTAAAGATATATGTGCTTTCCCACAGCAAGATTTTGAAATCTATCTTAACCCAAACTAGGATGTTCACAGCTTGAAGGAAAAAAAAAATAAAAAGGAAAATAAAAAAAAGGAAAAAAAACCCTAACCCTGTGAAGTGCCAGGAACTAATAAGGAAACAGCTAAGTTCCAAGGTCTTACATTCCATGTATTGTACTAAAAAGCATCCTAATAGTGGGTAAGGATCAACTGTAATTTCTGCCAGAAGTAACCAAGGAAACCACTCATCTAAAAGTGCAGACATGGCGGGGGAGGTAGTAGGAAAGGAAATGGACTCAAATCCAAACTCTGAAAACTTGGAAAGCTATCTGCAGCAAGCCTCCAAAAGATGCAGCTGTTTGGAGAAACAGCTTATACATATTTATTGAAACATTTTTTTGGTCTAAAAATCACAGCGAAGATGGAGCAGATTCTCATAGAGAACTAAGAACAGGCAATATGGACTCCGAGGCAGCGGTGCTGGGGCAAGTCAGGAGTCACATTTTGTTAAGTCTTGTTCACAAGGTCTGAAACTTAGGCAGGTCATAGAATCACAAAAGGGCGTGGCTTAGAAGAGACCACAAAAATTATCTAGTTCTGACCATGGCAGGGACACTTTCCACCTTCTCAATAGTCTCAGTCAGAAGCTGTCTGCACCCCTGAAAGCTGAGTGCTTTGAGTGACTGCATGTGGAGCAAACCTCTGCTGCTACATGCAGCTAAAAATGCACAAACCCAGCCCAGTCAGTCCTGTCTGGCAGCCCAGGAACCCACTGGGCAGGCATGATCTCACACTGGATCTCAGATTTCATAAAGGATTTCTGCCTCTGACAGGTAGGCATGATGCTGAGAGCAGCCTCAAAAGATGTTTTAAGTATGGGACTGAAACTGGTCAGAAAACCTTTAAGCAGCAGAAATTGATAGAATTACTCTTTCTTTGAAGCACTGCACTAAAAGGTTTCTTTGCAGATCTCTGACTTTTCTAATAATCTCAAAAATTAATACTGTAGATGGCTCTTCAGAGCTATCCCTGACAATTCCCAAAAACTTTGTTGATACAGAGTACATACACCAGTAAAGTCCAAAGTTTTTGAACTCAAGACATGCATAACTCCCTGTAGCATTTTGTCTACATGTTTAATGGAGCATTAATTGCTACCAGCTCATTAACAAGATGCAATTTACTAATTCTAGTTTACAGAATTGCATACAGCACCTACCTCCATCCATGCCCCAATACCACTACTGACAATTGAAAATACACACAGTTTTTCATAGAAATTTGAGTATTTCTAGATGGTCATGCACCAATTTCTTGCTAAAAATCAATGAGAATTTAGCATCTACCTGCCCTTAAACAGACCACAATTGTCTCAAATATCAGGAATTTCTTCTTACTCAGATATAAAGGCTATTAATCAGGGGTCAGGACAGACCCCATAGTAAGAGTTGTGAAATTTTGTCTGCCTTGATGTTAACTACAGAACTTTTTCAGTCAGTTCTTCCTTAGGTTACCATTGTTATTTTATTATTTACTCTACAAAAACATTTAAGATTCCAGAGTACTCTGATTTAATGTCTATGTCTACCAATATTAAATATATTAGTGGCATAATATAGCCTGCAATACTGTTTGGATGTTTTGATGCCTGTCTTATAGTAATTAAAATTAGCCCCTTTATTATTGGTTGCACTATAATTTGGTTGGTGCTTCTTTTTTTTTTTCCTCCTATGCACATGATAGGGGTTTTCTGTTGAGTCTTTTTTTGAGGTTTTCTTCAACTTCAAGCCAGTTAGAAATAGATTACAGCACTGCAGCTGTGGTAGAAGAGAAAAGAGAAAGAGGAATGTCTCCATGCAAATTCACAAGCAGAGGGAACACTTTTTAGCAACCTAAAAACCAGCTGCACAACTAATTAGACAAAATATTGGGGTATTTTCCTCTTGAAAAAATAAAGAAATACTCCATTTTACAGCCATGTGTGCCCATCTCCTAACTTCTACGTGCCTTACAGTTTGGAATAGGATGATACTGTCTCTGTGAATTAAACTATTTAGACAAAGTGGAAAAAAGTCAAATCACAACAAAGATGGAGTAGAAATCTGTATGGATCTAGGAGTAATTCAGGAAGCAAGGCCTCAGGCAGGAAGAGAAAAAGAAATACTGATGCAGCAGAAGTAAAATGAAGGAAGATGGCTGTAAATATATTTCTGGAGGATAAGGGGAAAGACAGAGATTGCTCATTTTTTGGCCTAATGAATAAACCATTTTAGTTACTCCCCCCTTATGCACCTGCTGCTTTGAAAAGCCCCTTCCACAACCAACAACTGAACAGCAAATGCTGCACAATGACTCAAATGTTGCTGGAGCCATGCCAGCAAAAATTACCACTCTTCAACCAAGATAAACATCATATTACTTCATTACCCTTTTAAAACATATGCAAATTAAATCCATTATTCTTTTTTCTTACAGAAATGAAGTTCCTTTGGCTGGAATTCAACAGCTCCCTTTGTCATCATTGACCATGAATGGATGAACTTCATGTAGATGATGCCCATTTCCCATCTTTGAATCAAACATTAATACCATTTGACAGTAATAAATAACATTTATCACAATAGGGATCTACTAATGATTTTCCCACTAAGCTGGCTCATCAGAACCTATCAGCTGACAACTGCATAAATGAGATTAGCATAACAGCTGCCTATGACAAATGTATCTAAATCATTTTAATGCCAGCTAGCTCTTTGATCTCCCTATCACGTTGTTGCCAAAACTAAATCCATTTCTTCAAGATACATGTTGTTTATTACAGATACATGTGTATATTCCACACCATCATGTACTCAAGAGAGTTCAGTAATTAAAAGAATTAAAAATACTGATTGGGTACTGCCACTATAATGTAAACTCACAACACTGCAAGTCAGAGCAGCATTCCACAGCCTACTTAATTCCCCACCTCCCACCCTGAATTGTAGGATTTAGTGTTTAATAGCTGTTTGTTTCTCTGAAACAAAATACATGTTTTAACATAAATAAGTGTATTAGCTTCTCTCTCTATTGCTTACAGAAGCATCATTTTCATACAATTTAAACTAATTCCCAATAATATGGGACTTGGTTCCATGCACACATCAAAGCAGCAATTCACTGTGTTTGTATAAATACAAAACTGACAAGGAAAGAAAAACTTGCTGGTAGAGAAATCTGTTTGTGTTTTAATTTCTACTACAAGCAAGACCTGTGAGACTGTCATGCAAACTCATGGAAACAGATTTCAGCCTGAACCCAAGGTCAACGGTTCTTTGGCCACCTCTACAACAATGTTGTTAAAAGCACTCTAACTTCCAAACACTTTGGCAGGTGACAGTCAATGAATTCCTGTACCTGAATTCAGATTGCCAGAGATCTTTAGGTCCTTTAGGACACAGGGGCTTTCTTGATGCCTTGAACACAAGGGAAAATGCCCTCAGGGACTTGAAAATCCCAGTGAGATTCACAATCATGTCTTCTTCTGCTTACCCAAAATATTCTCAAATATTTTTACTTTTTAAGTGTGCTAAAATAGTTTTAAAAAATGTATCTATTGGAATATATTGGCACCTAGACCTTTCCAAAGACTGCCCCTCCTCCCCAGCTAAATAATGTTGAAGTTACCAATTTGAAATTTGCAGTAGAATTGCCACTGATTTTCTTAAGCTTATATTAAGCTTTTGATGATTTGACATATAAAGCAGCATCAGCCATGCCTTCACTTGAGTGCCCTTGATTTAAAAAACTGTATTCACACCTTTCATGCACTGTGTAGCTTTATGTGCATTTATTTTGTAGGTTTGTAGAGATTTGCATTTGTTTTCCCATCAGTGTTTTCAGGTGAGTTCCACACAAAAATATTCATAATTGTTTGTACTTGAATCATCTTAAGGGCTATTCAGTGAATAGATAAAAGACAAACTAAGTATATGTGCTGCATTTAAAATCACAAAAACACATATCCATTTACACAGTCAGCTAAGTAGATTCTAGAACATTAATTTAGCTTCCACTGAAAACCAATCCTAGAATCAGAGCTCAGTTCTCCTAGAAGTAGCACCAGTTCATGGTGGAAAAGGTTTCTAAATGAGAACTTTGGAGGCTATTGCAAAAGCATGGAAAATGTGCAAGTAGGAGAACTAATGAGATTGCTGACTGAGAACTGTTAAAGCATTAGAGTCATAATGCTTTGTAGCAAATATCTTGTTTTCAATGCTGTAACATTCACAGACACTTTATTCTTTCTTGCATTTCAATTAAAATGCATGGATTGTTTTCTCCACATATTTTTCAAATGTGCCTGCATTTTTCATATCTTTGAAAAATTTCTGGCCATTATTTTTCATGTAAAACAGACAGAATCTATGGTCTTTTGTCCAGGGCTTTTGTCTTGTGAAGCAGGCCATTTTTCATGGATGAAACTGAGGCACACACTTTCAGTTTTGACAGCATTTCTTATCATTCCCCACAGTTAGCATTGTCAACTTTCATTATTTAATTCTGAAGTACAAGGAAGGCTGATTTATACCCATGATGTATAATTACAGGCAGATGGAGTGCTTGGAAAGTAGAAACACTGAATTAGGGCTGTAGTAAGTGCCTTTGAGCTTCCTGTGAAAAGTCCTGTCTATGCCACCAGCTAAAAACAAAAGCCAAACAATTTAAACTAAATTAATTCATGCTGTTGTAAGCACTGAGTTAATGAAAGTGAATACAAAACTAATAAAGTACATTGGTTGTGAGGTAATTTAAATTGTTTTTAAGTACAAATGCTGAAATGTGTTTGTATTAATCAAAATCATCTTTGAATGTGCTCATGGTCAAAAGGCTTTTTTTTAACCTCCACTTCACTTGAAATCATTTTGACACAAGTCCACTCTGCATTTTGAAGAGAGAAGTGCTTTCTACAGTTCTTTCATATGATAATATACAGTATATTTTCAGCTGTCTTTTTAAAGTTTAAACAAATGGAAGGCTTATTAAGAAGATATCATAATTACATGCAGCTATTTTACTAGCTCTTATCTGAAGCAAAAGCAAGCAATTAGTTGAGAACATAAATTCATTCAAGACATTTACTGAACATGAGGGAATAGACCAGTGGGAGAAAATAGGCCCATTTTAATGTTTCATCTTCCCTGCAGAAGTACAGTAAACTTATTCTAGTAGATTTAATGACACCTACAAAATAGCTCCTTTTTTTTTTGAAAATGAACTAGTATTTCAGAAGACTCCTTAGCAAACATACAAAAAATAAAAATTAAAATCCCCCCAGTAGCTTTAGGTTGAGTTCAGCTACTTCGACACACAGTAAGGAGTTGCTCTTTTAAGAGGCACAGAAAACATCACTGGAGCAAGTGGTAACTCCAGCAGAAATAAAAACCCACTGCTGGCTTGAGATGCCATATTGCTTTCAAATTATGGCTCACTGAAAAGTAATCACTAATAAATAATGAAAAAAAAACTTCTTGAAGCTGAATGCAGACAACAAAAGGGAAATATTAGGAACAGTATTGGGTTTTATTTGATTTTTCTCTGCTTTTTATCCCTAGAGTGATGATCGCCACAACCTCCGACTCCAGGCATCCGAAACATTTCACAAATGTTTAACATTAAGCACTTGAATAGACGCATAGAAAATTATAGAGGGACTTTTAACTTTAAAACTAAGAGACCTGGTTGTAAGTGGCAGCCTGGGAGGGTGGGAAGGAGGAAAGACTGCAGGCCTTGAGCTGCTACTGGAGCTGTCCCAGTGATGGTGGCGACGCGCACCAAAAGAGGATTCCCAACCACAGCAGTGACTCCCAGCGTGCCAAAACCATTCCTGGCAGAATCCAGCTGACCAGGTTTAAGCTGCTCACCTCCACAGGGCAGGGGCCAGCAAGAGCAGAAGGGATGAGAGCGGGGATGAAAAAGTTTTTCATTGCCACACGACATCTCCATCTCCAGCTCTGTGTTTAAGATATTAACATTTTTGTCATAACAAAAAATTTTAATTCATTAGGGAAGAGGAAATATAAAGTCCAAGGTTCTTAATGGTTACTCCATTATAGTCAGGTTCCACAATTCCTGGACTTCTTCACTGGACTTCTTCCCAGATCATCTGAGACAGCTCTTCAGGTTCATAAATTACCATTTTGTTAATGTAGAGCTCACAGAGGTGATTTTCAAGTCCCAAAATGTAATCAATACATAATGGTTACTTCACGTGTGAGATTTACTTTTTAATATTCCCATTTGATGATTGAAAGCCAAACAAAGATAACTTAAGACACATATTAAAAGTGTTCCCTCCTCTGCTTTTGTTTTGTGGGTAAGCAGGAAAAAAAGTAGAAGAGTATTGGAAACAAGATTTTTTCCCCTACTCTTACTGGAAACACAGATAGCAATTTCTCACATATTTAAGATAACACCTACATGCAAATCTTCTTTCTCTACAAAGAATAAAAAATATTTGTGCTAGAATTTGCTGATGTTTTCTAAACTAGTAGAAAACAACTGTTTTTCTAGCAGAAGCATTTGTCAGCCACATAGGCAGAGAAGTATCTTATCTTTCTGGAGTTCTCTTCACTGGCAAATCTCAGTAAAATTAATTCATTTTGAGGAACAGTCTAATGACTTTTTTTTCCCCTCTTGTCACTAGTTGGGTTCTGAATTTTTCTTTTAATGAATGCAACATAATTCATGCATAGTCACTACTAAACCCAGCCAATTCATAATTAGTGCCAATTTTGCACCTGCTGTTATGGGTAGATGCTATTCACTTTAATTTGATACCTTGATTATTCATTGGAAACTTCAGGAGACTCCAATTATCTTACACATTTCCTGAAAATAACATAAAATAAAAATCAGAAAAAAATGCTTTTGACAACTTTCTAGTAATGAAGACCCCAAGCCAGCAATAAGCCCACATTGACTAAATATGCACACACATTGCATTGATGAACATATCCCCAAGACAGTGGTAATTTTTCATATGTTTACAGATACACATTACAGTTAAATTTAACCATATTTTTAAGCTATTAGCTAAAGCTGGAATTATTATGGATATTTTGATCCAATGCAATAATTGATCCTGCTATTCTATGAGTGCCTGCCTCTGATATCCATCCAACTACACAGAACCTTCCCACCACATCACATTTCTTGTTCCAAATTCCAGTAGGTCCTGGTTGCTGAAAGAAGGAACATACTGCATATGCAAGAATTGAGTACAGAGGTGCTGTTTGCACGTGCCTTCATGACTGTATTCATCTCCTGCTCCATATCCCACCACACCCAATGGAATCAGACATATTTGACCATTTAAACATGGTTTTGTTCTCAAACATATCTCCCAATAGACATCCTATATGTATATATTTTTTTTTCAGAAGCCTAAGAAGCAGTAGGACTTTCAAAAACAAGAGTGAGGGAATGAAACCAGCCTGTATGGACATAGCAAAACAGAATCAACTCCTCTGCTAGTCCTGCAAGTGTTTTATAAACCCAGCAGTCTGGGGGCTAAGAACATTTCTGCACTGGTGCTACTAAAAAGAACAGAAAACATTTGACACAAGAGGATGGACCTGATTATCTTCTGGAAAGAGGTGAAAACATACCAGAGACTCTTCCCAAAAATGGACTGGCATGGGGAGACTTCTAGACTGGATCAGCCATGAAACAGTTTATAGAGTATAAAATGTGACTCTCAAGACATTCTCAATTCTGCCTCACCCTCCAGCATTCAAAAGACAAAACACACACACAGGCCACTGATAGCTGGTGACTGCATCTATCATCAGTAATCAGGCCCTCTGCTGTTTTGGGTGGTTTTAACATCAGCAAAATTGGTGTTTCCTGCCTAAGCAAAGCTTTTTATCTTTTGCTTTAGAAAGGAACAACATTGCATGGTATTACTAAAGAGAATAGTCCTTCTCTCTCTCACCCCACATTAAACAAAAAAAAAGTTGCAAGCATTGCTGCCCTTGCCTGGTCCTGAAGCAAGGTTTTCCTGACTCAGCTTCCATCCCTAATAAGCAGTTTAATGGCTCTCAAGATGATTGGCATTACAATTATAGACTGAGTTCACTATTAGAATATGCATAGAAAATGCTATTATTTTAGAGTTACAGAGATATAATGGCAATTAGACAATAAGGAACTGCATAATCAAGAATTTCTTCCAATACTAAAGAAGTCACTATAAGTAGATACAGAACTACCAGCACACATGAGCACTGAATGAGATTTTTCATAAATTTTCAGTTCTGGGGTCTCCAAATTAGGAGGACTACACAGTTCTTAAATGGATAACTGATACCATTGTCAATGAGGGACATTGCTCAGGGCCACTGCCTCCCAGTAAACAAGTACAGCAACTCAACTTAGGCCACAGAATTCACCCCATGTGATATTCTCAGCACAAGGCAATCCTTTCTGGGACAATGCAGTCATGCAAAGCCCTCAAATCCTCCAAGACACAGCCTGGGCTCATTCCAGAGCTATGGAGGACTTTCTGTGGAGGCTGTAAACACAAGAGTTCATTTGCCCTGTGGGGTTCCTGCAGCCAGACTGAAGCTGGGTTGGCCATGCAGGCCAGGGCCCCTCAGCTGCTTGTGGCATCTTGTCCCCATCACCCCTGGTACAAACCTCACCCTTGGTAGCTCTAAAGGACAGCACAGGATTTATGCTGTGACAGATATCCAAGAGCTAGGTCAATCAGATTTGCCAGCCCCACAACTGTCCTAGAATCTGTGAAGATAATTTCTGCTACAAAACAGTTGTTTCCTCAAGAAGAAAATTCACAGGTTCTACAGTCCCGTTTTTCAGCCAATCATGCTATCCATTATAACTGTGCTTAATTTTATTTTTTTCCCCCCTGTCCAGGACAATATTTGAGACCTTAAAATAACATAGTTAAACTTCATGTAAAGAGGAACTATGTGTATGAATATCAATATAAAGCAGGAGTTTGTGCTTGCATGCTGGCTCAGTATTATGAATTTAAGTGTCATACAGGAAATAATTTACATTCTTGTTGTTTCAATGGGTGACTACAGTGAACACAGACTCACTGAATACAAAAGAAAACAGCAGAACTAATGAAACTTGCTCTTCAAGCTAATAATAAACCTATTTAAAAGTGCTTTCTGCTGACTCAAGGATTGACAATATGTAATAAAACTCAGTTTTATCATACACCAAAAAAGCCATGAATGTCACATCTTAAGTTCTATCATGATGGCAGAATTTAAGCTCACTTTATTTCTGATCTGGACTATAAAGATGAGAAGGTTTAAGAAGCTCCTCATGACAGAGGGAAATCACCATCTTTGTTGCTGTAAAATAGCCATGGATATGTCTTTGGGAGAAATATCTCCATCCATTTTCAATCATGTAAACATGTTCAAAGCGAGGGGAGAAAGACAAGCTGCTTCTCCCACTTCATCTGTTGTACAAAAAGATTCTGCTTTGTCTTTAGAGCTCTGCTGATGCTGCTTTTAGCAAGCCAGTGCTCCATTGTTATTACTGTCTTTTCATTTGCCTCTAGGGACTGAAAGGATGGTGCAGATGGTAAACAAACATGCTTTATGGTCTTGGAGCTTAAACTGAGAAATTCAGATTTGCTTTTCATTTCTGGAATGCAGCTAAGCACAGAAACTACTCAAAATTATTATCAAGCTGCTCCTAAGTCCTATGCAACTCCTCTGTGATTGTACTACCTAGCAGAGATGCCTCCTCTCAGTTTCCTGAGGTGACTGACAAGTACAAAAAATTCTTTATGTACCAGAGTATTTCATTCTACTTACATGGTATTGACACAAGCTGCTGTTCTAATAAATTTAATTTTAAAACCTGAAGCCCTATATCAAATACATATGATATTATTCACGTAAGTTGCATGGTCCTGAATTTGCATATACCAGGCCAGTTTACAACTTGAATAAAGACAAAGCAGACACCTCCTGCCAGCCTGCAGCTAGCTGTTCTCAGTTCTATCAGAAGCCTTGGTCACCCTCAAAGGCCAATAGTTGGAATTATACCAACAGATATATCCCTGTCTGACCACCAGAGATCCAAGCATCAGTGTGTGTACAGACACATCATTTGAGAACATGCCTTCCTAAGGATCCTGCAAGATAGAAAACTAAGCACTAAAATGTGGTGGCAGTGAAAGCAGCAAGCTAACACCTACAGTCCTTCAGAGTTTTACAGCTAGATTCACTCAGCCAGCATATAACCCACCACATTTGCAAATATGCAGCTCTGAAGGGAGTCCCAGCATAACTCCAAGACAGACAGGTGGAACACAAGTGCCAGACATGGTGCAACAGCAGCTCCTCCAGCCAGGTATCCCACACTTGCAGCTCACCCACAAACATCAGGTTCTGGCAGCTTCTTCCTAGTCAGACATGCACACCCCACTGCCTTAATTTCTTCCCACTTTTTATAAAATACATATTATACACAAACACACTATGTATAAAACTTGTACTAAAGATGGAGCAAGACTATTTGCAAGAGCATGTAGTGACAGGACAAAGGGGAATGGCTTTAAATTGAAAGAGAGTGTGCTTATATTTGATATTAGGAAAATATTCTTTGCTCTGAGGTTGGTAAGGCACTGGCACAGGTCACCCAGAGAAGCTCTGGCTGGCTGCCCCCCTCCCTGCCCCAAGGCCAGGCTGGATGGGGCTGTGAGCAAGCTGGTGTACTGGAAGGTGTCCCTGTCACGGCAGGGGGTTGGAACAAGGTGATGTTCAAGATCCCTCCCAAACCAACCCATTCTATGATGCTATTATATACTGTTTTGTGTATATAAAGGAAAAACACATTCACACACTACACTTCCCTCAGCCACACTCTTCTTCCCAACCACTAGAACCTGTTTACCTCATGAAGGTGGCTTTTTGACTCTGTGTTTGCTCTGAAATTCAATTTCAAAGTTTCAGTCCTCAAAACCTCCACTGTCTCTTTGGGAAGTGGGGAAGGAGAAGGTTGCCCTCAGAATTCCACAGTCACTTCCCCACAACTTCAGTGCTGTCACCCAGGCCACCACAGAAATGCTGAGGCTGCACTGCATGCCACTTCTCCTTCTGTACAACCAGCAGCTCAACTTTTCTCCACACAGAACTAGAAGGCTGAAATTCATGTCCTGTGGGATATCTGTGGTAGGCAATACTGTGGAAACCGGAATGAATTTGAGGAGGGCAGAAATCTGCAGAGTTTGGTTTAGGTATCATTAGAATCTCACTGAAAGTCCATGAAAAGTAGATTAGCTGAAAGTGTTATCAAGACTGCATTACTGCTTTATGTTTAGTCCAAAGTAAATAAAAATTCTTTGGGGCACATGAAGGATTTTATTCAAGTATTCCCACACACAGACATACACTAAATAGAAAAACCAAAACAGACATTTTTCTTTTGTGACACAACACTAACAGAGTGTTTCACAAGCCTAATTGCATCTTGCAAGATGAGAGCCTTACAAAAACCCACAGCCATATAAATGTATTTGTCACTCAGGAAACAGTTTACTCAGTGTCTGGTTTTCTCTCCACCCACTCCTTGAAGTTACTTTCTTTAAAAACAATTTGTGCATATACAACATCTTGCTCACCATTACTTCCTAGGCAAATCTAATCAGATATTAATTTTCGCCAGGTAAGTTTCTGAGCATGTACCTCTTTTATATTCTTTAGCAGTTATGTAAGACAGCACAAGAAGCAGCCATCTGAAGTGAGTTTCTGTACAATTTATGGCACTGATGTCCATGAAGACTCTGAGCCATTGACCACCACCCTGTGGATGCCACCATCCAACCACTTTCTCAACCATGATTTTATCTACTCATCAAATCCATCTCAATGGATTTACTTTAGAAACAAGGATGTTGTGAGGGACTGTGTCAAAGGCTTTACAGAAGGCCAGTTAAATGGCATCTCCCCTCGCCCACTGGTGTAGTCACTCCATCATGGAAGGCCACTGGGTTGGTTATTCCCTCAGAAGAATTAGCAGTAGTGATTTTAGGTACAGGTCACCTCTGATACTAATCTCGTATGCTAAGGACAGACAAATGTAACTTGCAAAAGGTTCTTAATAACAAAACATTTCATTATTGATCATGAGACACACCACACTGCAGCATGGGATCATAAGACCAGCACAAGAAAATCTGTAATAGCAATTGAAGGGCACCGTTCAGGGGTTCAATGAGTAGAGGGAATAACTAATGAAAAAGGTGGGGAAAAAATATCACAGAAAAAAGGCCACAATTAGGGGTACCTTGTGGAATGAAGAATAAAGGCTCAGGAAGGGGTATGTTTAAAGCACATTTAAAAGTGTTTGAAATTTTTTTTATCCTGTTCAAGACCCAGTTTTTAATGGGACACTACAGATTAAAAGGGGGCAGAAAAAATTTGAATGAACAATCAGAGGAGTGCTTAAAAATTGGGAACATCTGAGGGGGTTTAGGCAAAAGCATTTAACAGAAATCTTGGTTACAAAGGTTGAACATAGCTTTCACATTTAATGCCATTGCTGAAAACCTATAATTTCAGCTGGATATTTCATACAAAACTATGCAAAAGGAAAATGAAATATTGATCTAATAGCTAAAATACATACATCTCCCTAGAAATACAAAGACAATATTTGCTTTAGCTCATTTAATGTGATAAAAAGTACCATAATGACTTGTAGCAATTATAGAAAAGATACTGCAATTTCAAATTACAGAGAAATAATATGTACTTATTTATCAATTCAGCTTCAAATGTTGTCCCATTTATTGCTCCACGAAAAATGTAGCAATGAAAAAAATAAATATTGTGTGTGCATATATTTTTCGACAGGTATTTCATCTGAAATGTGCCTTGCCTTCATTAGAATACAGCAGAGGCATGAAGTGCATAATCTACAATTCTTATAAGGCAAAGGGCACCTCAGAAGCAGATATTTCAATAGCAAATTGAGCTGGAAGAAAATGTGTCAGTTCAATTCACCAAATTGAAGAGATTTCATTTTAACCTACTTATCTCAATGCTCCATGAGAAAGATTTAGGAACAGATACAACAATAAACCCACCAGTAAAAAATTAGATTCTCAGATGCTAAGCATTCAAACCCAGCTCTCATGGTATTATTTATTAGCAATTTTAAAAGATCTGAGCTCTTTGAAATTGTTCCCTACTTTAAATCATAAAATCTTAAAGAAAACTTATCCTCAGACCTCAAGATCTGGGAGATACTTGATATCAGAGTTGAAAGCTTTGCAAGTAAAGCCAGCAGTAATATCTAGTCATGATATCCAGCATTTTTCATGGTATCACTTCCAAACTCTCTATAGGCAGTGTATCGAGAAACTCATTCACTGTACAGGCTACTTCAAAATTCTGTATTTGAATCCTACTCAAATCAGATATCATTCCCATTCCCAGAACTGTAGAACAAAGCTTAACCCAACCTCATCTGGCCAATGCATTCAAAGCTTCTACCAAATATGTTCATTGACTATAAACAGCACACACAGACCTGTGTTGGGAAGAAATGGATTTTCTTGCTTGGCAGAATGTACAATTCTGTGAGAGGAAATACTGCCAACACTGCCTGAAGAGAGTTTGGAAGGGACAAAGACCAAGGAAGACTTAGAAATATAATTCAAGACATTAAATTTTTGCCTTGTTTTAGTAAATTAGTACACATTACAGAAGTTATTGAAACAAAATATTGCAATGTGTGACATAAGGTGGAAAGAGATTCTCAGAAGCTCATTGGAAAAAGCATGTTAAACAGGGATTAGAAGATAAGAGATTTAAAGATGAGAGAGCCAGAAACAAAAATACAGAGCATCACAACTGTAGTACTAACCATGCCAGTGTTATCACATTGCCTTTGTAAAGTCATTTAACTCCCACTTGTAGAAGTTTCTCTACTTTCTATGGGTTCTCTTCCTGACTCCCAGTAGTTTTAAACACTGCCTGAATTTGTGTGAAGCCCACACAGTGCAATCAGTATGTTGTTCTACTGTCCCAGAGTTCACAGCAATGTTATTTTGTGCATCCCTTGACTGTTGAAAGAATGTGAAGAAAAAAGAAGTCCCAGAAGACTGAGATTTTAAACACATGTTTAACACCACTAGTTACACACTAAAAAAATCCCACAAGCATCATCTCTATTAAAATTCTAGTCACAGCTCACATTAAACCAGCTTCTTCTTTTCTATTAAATAAATTACTTGAACTCAGGAACTGTTTGTAAATTTAAATACTATTCCTTTGCAGAAGCTTTTTTATTGTTACTACAAGCGCTGGCCTTGACGAAGGCTAAATTGCCATGTTTGGTAGGATTTTCCTCTTCCCATTGGGAACAGCCGAGAGCTAAGGGACAGGGAGAGGCAGCTGTTAGAGAAGTCTGAAATTGTGTCACTCCAGAACTTGTTTTTGTCTTTGTTCTCCAGGTTCTGTCTTTTATATTATTAATTCTGTGGCTGTATAATCATGATAATGTGCTATGGCATTTCATTCCAAGAGACCATCCACAGAGCCCACTGAAGGCACCAGTACAGTTTGGGGGTTGCTCATAAAAACCAGACTTTACTCACCAGTACTGCCAGGTTACTGAAAATAGTTACAGATTCAACAAAAAAACACCATTCATTCTCATCACAAAAAAAAAAATAGTGAACTTATCAAGTGTCATGAATTATGGAGTAGATTTAGTTCCTTCTACAGCTTAAACAATAATGGTAATATCACCTCTGCAGAGATTTGTAAGGGTCTTTCAAGACCAGTGGAGAGCCATGACACAAACATCCATTTATGCAAAGTCTGGTAGATAAACATTCACCTCCCTAATTTGAACAGGTTAATACAGTGTATCACCTGTTGTGTGCATCATCTCAATTCATTCAAAAATCAAAAGCTGAAGGACAGACGCAGAAAACTCCTGCATAATTCACAAGTCTGGAAACAGAACTGTACATTGCCCATCCCTCCATGAAAAACAGATTTAAACACAACAATTCTGTAACATATTGTAAGAAGCATCAAGAACTGAGCTACCTTTTTATAAGCTATATCTTATTTATGAAAATGTAGATTCATATTTTATTACCTGAAAGAAAACTATAGTTCAAAAAAATGACAGAAAAGAAAGCAAGTCTAGGATTAAAGGAATCACCTGCCAAAGGTGCTACTGTGGTTCATCAACACAGAATCAATTAGTAAACTATCTTCACTAAAACAAGCTTGATAACTTCAGCTCACAAAAAAACTAACACACCAAGAGAGTCAGAGAGAAAAATCCTGCTGACTTTATTTTCCATCGTATTTTCTGAAGAGAGTAGTGGAGAAGTCAGTAGCACTTTATCACGTAACATAGCATTTAGCAATAATGGCAGATAACAGAAAACAGTATAAGAATGCTGTAGCACACAAAACTTAAAACAATTCTTTTCTCTTAACAGCTTTTATAGATTTTCACACCTATGCTTCATCAGAGACACAACAGATACACAAAAAGGAGTATAAAGTGAAAAATGGAACACAAAGACATACTGTTATGTTTTGCATTTAGTTTTGGGAGAGAGTATGCTTGCTTTTTTAAGATTCAACAACAGAATAAAGATGAAATTTAAATACAGCTTCTTTGTTCAAAACCACTCACAACTGCTATTGCAGTAACACAATGCAAATATGCTGGCTGCTAGCAGGAGACAGGGTTTCCCCAAACCTGCAGTTTTCCCATACCTCATTCAAATGGATGTTCTTAATTCCACAGACAGAGTTCTTTTAAAAATTGCATTTAAAGTTCCTTGTGAAATACAGTCTTATTATGAAATCCTTCTTGTTCACAAGATATAGAACATTGTGCCCACTGAAACATTCAGAATTATAGCCCACAATTCCATTCTGTTTGTAGTACAGACTTTCTGGCACATTCAATTTTTGTGTTAATTATTTTATTCTGAGGAACAGAATTCTCAGATTTATTGCTAAGGTGGACTCCAAAAGAAATGTTATTATAAAGTCTAACAGGTGAATAAACCAATAAATTGCTTCAATCCATAAAGCAACCAGTAGCTCCTGCAGAAAATAGATTTGAAAGGCTGAAGCAGATTTCAGAGCCTCATTCCAAAAGTAAAGAGTAATAATGCAGAAAGAAAAATAACTATTTATAAATGTTTTCTCTGGTTCTAGAGCATACCACTACCTGAAATGGGTAAGATTATGTTCTAGCCTTGAACAATCAAAGATTTTTTGCACTCTTATACTCAACCTTTTTTTTTAAACATTAAACATCACAATTTTATGTTTTCCCCCAGTGACACAGGGTACAACCTTAAATAGCAGATCAAAGGGAACTAATTGATCTAAATTATAAGCCACAGAAAATATTCCTTGCTCAAATAATAGAATATATTGAGTTAGAAAAGAGAGAAGGGATAATAAACTGGTAATGTTTATGTGTTTTCATCACATCCATGTACAATTTAGTATAAATAAGCAAAGGTACCATCAGAAAAAAAGCACCATAAAATCAATGTTTCATATGTTACAACGGCTCAACACTTTATACATCACAAATTCAAAATATACTCTCAGAATGCTAAAAGAGGTAGATATAAAATAATTCTACATTATGAGTAAAATGGAGCTACTTCTGGATTGAAATACAGCAGCAATTCAGCAGCACACATCAGTTTTTATGACAGGACATTAAAGATTACTGTTATTCATTTCAAATTGCTGTAGATAATTACAGAACTTAATTGCAGAGCTGGAAATACTCCAGACATGAAAGGTGCTAATACCTTCCATCTTACAAAAAATGCTGTGCTCTCTAATGATTGTAAGTATTATCCACAAGGTTTTCATACTGTACCTTCCAGCACTATGATAAGGCACAAATTTATAGCCCATTGGAAGAAAAGAACAAGGCACCTTATGACAATATCATTACTGACTGTGAGGAGAATTTGCTGAAAAGTATTCCACCTAAGCAGGTGTAATAAATGTTCATGTGGATAACAGCAGTCCAGAGTAGATGGCTGGGTTACAGTGTCTTTCATTATAAGATAAGTAAATATATCTTTTAACTGATCACAAAAAATGCCATCGATATCATGGAATTATAAAGCAGCTCCTCTTGTTTGCTTGTGTTTTGAGTTTTTTTAAACTGAATTAATCCCACAGATTTCCAAATCATTCAATGTATTCAGAGACCATCACTAAAATACAATATTGAACAGTATCAAAAGAAGAGTTTACTCTAATTATGGTACAATATTAATCAAAAAATAAGAAAATGCCTCAGCTTTTCTCCTGCAGTCCTACCTGCATGGTCCCAGGAAAGCTACTCAGCCAATGCTGGAAATAGTTCTTACACACCCTGTCATGAAGGAAAAACCATGCATGTCTGTTTAGTCTTTTGAAAAAAAAAAAAAAAACACCAAACCCAACTCTATTATAGGTACTAAAAAGCCATGATTCTCCCAATGCTTTCTCCAAATTTGTTTCAAAAGTCTGAACACTGTCATTCAAATAGCAACATGCTGGTATATTACACTAACACAGTCCATCTCTGGCCATACTATTGGGATCTATAAGAGCAGTAAATCACTACAGAGATATTCTGAAAGTAAATAAAATAAATATTTAAATAAACCCCCCAACACAAACACACAAAAGCTGCCAAAAGAAGCAATGCCCTGTAACCAAAAAAATGACAGGAAAGAACTTCTGAATTTCATATTATTTTGGAATCTAAGTCAGCTGTTTCATGAATAAGACCAATTAAACTTTGTATTTACAGGTAGCCAAGTATCCAGGAGACATATTAAATTTAAGCAAGGAAGTTCAACTTTCTCAAAGAGAAAACCCCTACACATGCATAAAAAAACCCCAAAATCACAAACAAACAAAAAACTAAACCGAGAAAACTTTAAATCAAACATGTCTGTGGCAAAACAATGTAGATGACACACACAAAAACAACGCAAGTGACAGGTTACAAACTCAAGCCTCTAAATTAGTAAACAGCTGAGTTAATTAATATCCTGTCTCATTCAGTGCATAGAGTGGCAGTTTGCGTAATGAGCAGATCTTCAATATTTTGGTTCATTGACACTAAACCCAAATGACTCCTACTTCCTTTATCACACACTACTTAAAACACTATCCTGGCAGCAGCTAATTTTTCCATTTAATTTTTCTTTAGCATTCATCAGTATTCTGTTTTACAATTCCAAGTGTGGATTAGTATTGAATTCTCAGAATTTTCCCAAGAGGCATGAGTTCAAATTTAACATGAGACTGTTCTTTGATTTCCCATCCCATTCATTATAACTTCTCAAAGACAAAACCCTTTCTAAGTACCCAGCCCTGACTCATCACCAAAGAAGGCGTCCTGAGAGTGTTGCAAAGGTCTGGATGAAACAAGAATGGGACTGTGGGATTTGAGCAGTCCTGGTGCAGCGCCACTCCAACACCCAGCTGGGCTGTCAGCAAAGGTGGAATTGTGAAACCAGGGAACAGCACTGGCAAACCATCACAGCAGAGAGCCAAAACACACCCCTGAGGATTGCACCATTTTTCTGCTACTGACCATACCAAAACTCTTATTTATCACCCAGTTCTGCCCGTGTTTTCCTTTCTGGTTGTGATTACAGGTTTCTCTCTTGAGCCTTCTCTGTTCTGAGCATCCAGTCCCAACAGGCAGGACTGATAACACCAGTTGCAGACTGTTCTAAGAAAAGAAGTTGTTTGTCTATCTGGTTAACAGAAATTGAATCAACTTCAACAGGTAGAATTTCTTTTTTTTTTAATTCAAGAAATAAAACATACAATCAAATCTCACATACATTTCTACATGCCAATTGAACTCACTGAATAGTAATGGTGAGCTCCAAAAAGCCAAGGTAGAGAAAACCAGCTCTGGTATTGAGTCTGCCACTCTTTTATACTGAAATAAGTGGTCAATATCTTAACTTCACTGACATCAGTAGAAAAGCTCCTATTGACCTATGCAGAGCATGGATTTTACCCAATGAGTCAAATAGTGCATTAAGTCTCATTTGTCTTGAAGAACTTCACTGAAAGGATTATCAAAAACAATTAAAGCAGCCTGGCAACAGGCACGTTAAAGATCAAGTGTGGATGTAGCTGACATGTCTGCAAAGCCAGATAAAGCCTGGTATTGTAGGAACCAAAACCAGCACAATTGAGCAAGTGTATCACAGAGATAAGAGCATAATTTGAGTATCAGTACTTTCAGGGAAGAAGCAAATAACAAAATACCGAAGGTCTCAAGAAACAGCTTTGTGAATCCTTACACAGGATGTTTAAAAAAAAAAAGATGGGGGGAAAAGGCTTTTACTGCACACAGACAAGATCAGTTATGGTGAGAAAGCAGAAATTAAATTATGACATCATCTTCAACATCTGAATACTGCTCTGGATAGTATTTCAGAAAACTAATACATGCTGTGCTTTTTAGTGTAGAAAACACTGAATTCTCAGAAACTGAAGTATATTCCTTTCCTTTTAAATGACAGTTTACCAATTATTTCTATCAAAGCATACACTTCATTGTTTCTGAAGGTATGACTAGCTGGATGCTGGCACAAAAAGGAGATAATAAACCAATCAAACTTAAAGCTTGCAATTCATTCAAAACAACATACTGTACTACTTCCTCAGGCTTGTCACTGGAAAAAAAAAGTTGGTTCATTTTGGTTTGGGTGGTTTGTTTTGCTGGTTTTCTGGACTATTCAAAAGAGATTATTCACCTGTTATATCTTGAAAACAGTATAATGAGCTCTCCCCTATTTAAAAATTGTTAGGTATATTACATATACTATTCTGAGTTCTCTGTGAATAATCAAAATATTAATTGCCTTAATGGATTGTAGTTGCTTCCTTAAGTACTCCCATTTCTATTTGTCTATGAGCATGCTCAAATGAAGACATTATACTGCCCTTGGATAAGGAAAAGCTGCAACTGTATCCTTTACCTACAGCAATTTATTCAAGGTTTCATCACCATGCTGCTTTGAAGATGAAAATGAAGGCGTTTACGTTTAATGAAGACCATCTGAAGTGTCTCCACTGCAGCTGCAGGCTCTGTAGAATCTGTGGTGCAGGAGGCAATATGCTGCATTGTAATGCAGATTTTCTTAAGAGTGCATCTGCAGCAACAAGATCATTTCCCATGGTCTTCACTGTATTTCTTCTATTATTCATAGAACACAATGTAAATGAAGCTATAAATTTTACCACATACTAAATGTAGAAAGCAGATAATGGCAATTGTGAATTATGAATGAATCACTGTTATTGTGATTCCTCAAGGATCCTGATGTAGATGATTACATGCATGCAAAGACACTGTAGCTAAACTTCTTTATATTGATCTTGAAAAATGATTCTAAGAATATTATCATTAATATACAGAATTCATAGATTTGTTTTTCATGACAATGCCAAATACAACTAACTGTCAAAGGCAATTACATATCAATGCTACCTAGGGGCAGGCAAACAAACTTGTATTTGGAATTACTGAATTGGGGAGAGAAAGATAATAGCTTGCAAAAATGTGTTTCCCAGCTACCCACATGTGTTCTTTCACATTTAAATAAGCCACAGGCAAACCTTGTGGAGCATTCTGTAGTGAGCACATTCAAATGCCAAGTAATAAGCAGTGAGATAGAGGCTTGTCTTCTTTTGTAGGGTAGCTGAAAATGAAATAGTTTCTTTAAATGAAAGAAGTATTCTTCTACAAATTGCACAATCCAAAGAACTCTACAAGTATGAGTGTGTCTTTGCCAGTTTTATCATGGTAGCAAGAGGCAGATAATTACCCTCTTACCCATTAAGAATAATTCTCTTAGTGATTCGATCAAAGTCAGGAACTGTTCATGTTTGATAATGTTTATAAATTAGCAAAATCATTCACTAAAATTGGTCTAGCTATAATTAACATCAGCAAAACACTTACTAAATCCCACAAGATATAAAGAGTAGGAAATGTACATTAAACTTAATTGGATGCAGAAATTCTCACCCACTCTGAAACCTCTGGAAGTTTGTTGATTTCTCATAACTCCCTTTGGTCTGTTTGCAGCTACAGGGTAATCAAGTGGCTCTGTCACCCCTTTAAGCAGACTCTTGGACTTAAATACTCATCCAGGAAAAGGATGATTAAGACATTTCCAATATGCATCTCAGATGTTCCTGAGTTCATTATTTGGGAATCATAGGCAGGGCCCCCGAGTCCTTGTCCATTTTTTCCACATTAGAATCTGCAGCAAAAGATTCAACTTTGAAGTAGTGAAAGTGAGGGATAATAATGGAATTTGCACACCCTCTTTATATTCAATGCAGCCTCTTTAAGTTGGCAGCAAGGCATATGGTGTCAGTATGAAAAAAAAAGACTTTGACATATCCTTCCCTCCAATGGAAAAAAAAGATATGAAATAATGAGAGGGTCCTTAATCCAAGTTCATTTCAAATAACAGAAAAAAATCCACCATAAAAACAGAATAAACAACTAATGACACTCAATTATTTCTAATCAACTTGAAAATATTTTAATGGACAAGACGAAAACTTGAAAATGAACCAGAAAAAGTCTCAGGATATATTTTTGGCACATTCTCTATTTCCATAAAGGACAGCATCAGCATACCATAATTAGGACTTTGAGGGTACAAGCTGATTTTTACACTTTCTATGATTCTAACCTGTATTATTCATTCACTAGAACACCATTCTACTCATGTGCTTATATTCCTGCAGCAATTTTTTTCTACTTTACACCAACACAGATGAACTTTTTTATTCACTGCTATCATAATCATATTCATTATCTCAGTAAATTTTAAAAAGAATAAAAAACCAAAAACAACAAAGAAGCCAACCAAAAACCTATGATAACACACAATATCACAAGTTATTACAAAAGTCAGAATTTCAGAATGATTTGTTACAGGATTCCTGTTGTGGCATGAACAACTTAAAAAAAAAGGTAGCTTATGTTTGTTATTGTACCATTAAGCTGAAAAATAAAAGTGATTAAATAGGTTTGAGAGGCTTATATATAACAATATAGAACCACTAGTTAGTACATTGCAGCAGGTTCTCACTCAAACATATCATAAAATTCACTCAGCCAGATGCATTATGCGGAGTCCACAGGCTTTCACTGTAATAGATTTTCTGAAAAAAAACCCAAAACACAAAGCAACTAAAAAAACCCCAACAACAAAACAAAACAACCCAAAACACAAAGTTTAAGAGGCACCAGCCCTAAACTTCCCGGTTGCCCTCAGCATGCAGTGTTCCTAAAGAATGGAAGCAACAGATGTAAATCTATGCAAAATAATAACACAGTGTTCATGATATGCTTCAAATTGCTGTGCAAAACCTGCACAATTAAGCTCCAACACAATGACAACTTAAATATTATTTTAATTCCACAGGTGGAAAAAGTGAGTGGTAAGTGAAGCTACTGATTCAAGATATTCTTTGGAGGCACCAGCTGTGAGGTCAGATATTGAGGGCTAATCCTCAGGGTAACAGGACAGAAGAACACACACAGAGAATTACAAGCTGACACCTTCAAATGCAACCCTCCCAAAGAATTGACAAGTCTGCTCAGTCCTGTGGGCAAGTACCCAACTGTGGCAACCACTTAAAGCACCTGGCTGCTCTGGTTGGCACCCCTGCATCTTCTCCCTACTCTGACAGGGCTTCTCACAGGTGTGCCTGCAGGTGCCACCTCACCTGGCACAGCTCAGACCCAGCTCTGAGCACACACAGAGGCTGGCACTGCCAGCACCACAGGCTCAGACTGCAGCCTTGGCTTCATCAGCTTCACCCTGCACTGGAAGTCCTCTCCTAACACATGTGGCCAGCTTTAGGCCTCTTCTGCACGAGAATCCAGCAATCGGTACTAGTTAGATAAACTAGTTGGGAAAACTAGTACACTAAAGAAACTTAAATGATGGTTTCCCAACCTCTTGAACAGCATTAATTGATTGGAGGGGAACTTCTTAGACAGTAAAATAGGAGAAGTCTACATTATTCCCTCCCCATGACATTCATTACAGTTTTAGAGGAAATGACTACATAGAGCAGGAATTACGTATCACTGCACAAACGTTTTCTTTGATCTGGTGTAGATGTACAGACATTAACTTTCACAAGAAACATTTAAATAAAGTGTTTGTTTACTTGCAAGAGCTCCTCTGAAGCTAAATTGAGATGAATGGGCAACTAAAGTTCAGAAACATCAGATGCAATTTACAACACTTCCAAGTAGTTCTGTACATGGTTGAGTTACTCTCACCATATGAAGTTTAATACTGTTGTGCAGAATAAAGAGAAATTAATTTTCCTTTTAAGGAAGACACTGGATTTCTTGTGTCTTTGTCAGAGAGAGGTTTTGTTAATTCATACTTCTCAAGCTGACTGTCCTAAATAACACATTTGGGTTTGGTTTCCATTCTCTTAAGACAGGATTTAGAGAAAGGTTTAACTTCATTTGAAAACAGAACCTGACATATTTATGAAATCAATTACTGTGTTATTGCAAAAAAAATTAGAATTCTAGAACAAAACAATGAACTTAGTTTTGACTCTGAAGTGACAATCAACTCAGCCAGACAGACCCAATCCAGACACTGTTCAGGCTCTGGCAAAACTCTTGTTTTGTCCCAGTTCTGTTCCTCATGCTGTTGCTCCATGCACCTGATCAACCTGATCAAACAAACCACCCACAAGCCAATACTCAGCCTGGTACTTGGCAGGGTACACAGAAGCATCTGAAATATAATCTCTGAAAGAATTTCATTTAATCTTCTCTTTGAGTGAATTAACATTCACTCAGACAGCATGCATTTGACTCTTTTTTAAAGAAATCACATCAGCAATATGTCTAATTCTAACAATATTTAGTAGCACTCTTTCAGAAATTTTTCCATGTAAGCTCTAATTCATCAAGATAGTTTCATAGAACTACACCAGGGATATTTGAATCTGAGAGCTTCTGCAAAAAATCATTCCCTGATAACATCAAGATGGATGATGTTTGCACAACAATTGGTTCAAATCAGATAAATTAAATGTTAAAAAATTACATCCAAAAAGACACATCTGTCATCCATTCAATCGACACATGGACATCACATGAAGTTCTGAACACCCAATAATGTTAATTTTTTCTTGTAGTACCTATAAGAGCTCAGCTTCCAAAGTTGGATGTTACAATTTGACAATTCCATACTTCAGAATGTTTGAATATCTCTCCTGAGGAAACTCATGGCAAACAATGCTCTCCACAAGTCCACCCATTTATTGGGCATCTCCAATGGCTTTTGAGGACACCTAACGACAGCTCAAAGATGAAACAACACACCAGTGACTACAGTAGGAGCATAAGAGTCCAACTCAGCTCTTGATTAAACATCTTTTTCATCTGTTCATCTTAGAAGAGTGAAATTAAAGATAGCACATCCCTCTCTAATGGGGCTTCAAAACTAGGCCTCTGCTTCAGCAATAATCTGTTTTATGAACCCAGCTACATGTTTACAAATAGCAAGTCTCCAATGAGGATTGAGAGTTTTGTTTTGCTGAAGCAGATAGCTATTTCCATCAAAAGCAGATTTATTTTCACTAGAATTAAAAAAAAAAAATCAAAAATGGCCAAACCCAGAATGGCAAATACTCAATACTATAATACAAAACTTCTGCTACCAGAACTTCATTTTCATATTTCTGTTAAAATTAGGTTACCCCACACACGGCTGTAAAGATGCAGTTCTACTACTGCCATTTTCACAGTGTATTCCTTTATTCTAAGGCTTTTCTCCATTTGTCTGTAGAAATCTGTTTTATAGAACATATTGGCAGACTTTTAAAATGTGATTCATGGTGCTACTTAAGCACTTATCACTTGCTATTTGGTCTTCCAGCTACATTATTATTCTGGGCTACAAAACACTAAATACCTCAGCAAATATTTCATAATTTATGTTTTTAAATTATTTTTCAGACAGAAGGTGGTATTTTTTCTGGCCTGTTTATCAACTGAAAAACTAAATAAAGCTCCTAATGATTTAGACGTCAAAACTCCTTGTTATTCAGCAGCATGACAAAGCCTAAGGCCTTGATATTGAAAAATATACAGCCACCTCCTTAAATATGAAAGTAGCCTCAATTTTCTCAGAAGACTTCCTAGAACTGTAAACTAATTATGCTTTTTTTCCCCTCATTCATAATGAAAAGTGATGACCATTACTACATAAATTAGTACAGCTAGAAAAATCAGACATGTTTTTGGAAAGAACCCTTCCCTAGGCTCTAGCAAGAGCTCTGTACTCCAAAGAGCAATTTTGCTTTTCCTACCTAAAATACAATTAATAATATTCTGTCTCCTCTCAAGGTTTCACTCTTTTTTATGCATAGGTCATTACAGCTGAAACAAGACAAACATTCCTTTTCTACAGCATAATCAAGCAGATGAAATCCATGGATTCCAGTGATGCCAACCAGGCAAAGTGACAAGCAGACTGCACCCCCCCAGCACAACCATTCTAAGGTGCAAGCAGAAGATAGCTATTGGAGAATTATTATTACACATACAAAACTCTGAAGTCAATATTACAAGGCTTTCAAAAGTGCATAATATAGGTTTTTCAAATCCTTCCAACCCTACTGACATCTAGAAAAATGAAGACACCAATCCACGATTCACTGTGAACACAGAAAATACTTCCTATTCCATCACACATGAGACAGAACCCTCTGGAAGCACAGCATAGGATCTGCTCTGTCAAACACTGCACCCGAAGAGACAAATGGGTAAAAAGAAAGTGGAAGGTCCCCAACAAAGAGCTGCACAATGGAATTGGAGTTTGCATGAAATTATGGGAGTTAATTCCCATAACCGAGCACTGTACTCTGCCATCTCTTCAGACAAACATCAAGGGCACAAAGGACAATTTTCAACTCTACTGGCAAGATAATCAGATTGGCTTACAGGAAAAAAATAAAACAAAAACAAATTAAAAACCTCCCAAATCTCAACTACTTTTCTTTATGTCACATGCATGAAGTTCTACAAGCAAACACATTTCAACAATTGCTTGAGGTTGCTGAGTTACAACACATAAAACTAGCACATTTTTAAACTTAAAGCAAGGAAATCAATAAGTTAGGAATATCAATCATTAACTGTCAATGTCACGCCAGTCAGTGTAAATGTACATGTAAAAAACCTTCAAGAAGACACAAATCAGAGTTTTAAAGGTTCTCTTTGTTTAAGAAAATACTGCTTTTCACATAAATAGCAAATCACCATATGCAGATCACCCAGCAACAAGCAGTCATAAGGGTCATGAGCCAGCACTGACTTAGTTTAGTAACTTTAAATTGACAGAGTGTGTAGAAGGGGGAAGAACTCAGTGAAATCTGCTGCCAATTCAGCACATCATCTGCTTTGTACCAGCCATCATCAGTCCTCCAGGAACTCAGTAGTCCTTAACCCCTTCTTCTGGGCATAGAATGAGATGACCACAACAACCTTAACTATCTTATATTGCAATACATTTTTATCAAATGCAAGCTGAGTTTTCAGATACTGACCAAAATGTTTGGAGGAAAACTAAGAGGACAACAAAAAATAAAAATATAAGTGAAGAAGCCAAATGAAAGCACATGGATAAAACTTTGAGAAAGTATTTTTAGCAGCTTGTAATAGAATCCAGTTCCTAAGAGCCTTATTTTTTCCTTCCCTGTGCTAAGTGTTCAAAAGTTCTCTATTTTGGAGCCAAATAAATCTCCAGTACAGCACTAAACCAGAGAATGAACACAAAAATTGGAAGGGCAAAAGCCTAAAGATACACAACACTTTCTTTTAAATTTTATTTTAAAGTAGTTCCATCTTGATAATGACATCAAGATGAACATTTCAAAAACCCCAAATACTCTCTTTAGAGCTCTGAATTGAAGAATAGTATAACAGTGTTATTCTTTCACATTGATAGAAGATGAGGAAACTGGAATTGCTGAGAAACCATCAACTGTCTCAAGAGTTTGTTTCTAACAATTCAGTATTTGCAGCTCTCAGTTCTAGAGGAAAAATCTGTGAATGAAACATCTTCTCATGAACCCCCTCTGTCTTCCTTCCAATACTTTAATGAGCCTTGTTCCTCTGACTTCAGCAAAAGCAGATGAACAATGGGAAGCCTGTGCAGAGCAATTGCCTCACATGTTGTAGGTCTCTTAATTGAGTTAATAACATTTATGTCACATCCTGCACAATCAGCATGAAAACACCAAAATTCACATGTTGCTTTCAGGGGTGCTCCAGTCCTTGGTCTCTTTATCCAGCTGTAACTCCTATACCAGCTTCTTGCCTCATGACTGGTACTCCCTATTAGACCACATTAACTCCTGACTCCAGCTCTATCACTGGCTTTCCTGGAAATCATCCCACTGTGTTCTTAGGGCTAACAAAGGGTATAGAACATGTATGGGATGTGGAAACCCTACAGAATACATACACAAAGTAAAAAAACTTGCCTGTTCAGTGTTATATGTACATGAAATAGCACGAAGGCTGAAGGCACTCTAGCTTGGCAATAATTGCAGATGGACTGCATGACAGCTAGAAAACTTGAAAGCACTTGACATCTTGTTAAAAACTTAGAATCATAGCTTTGGAAACAAAAAATTTCTTTTACAAGGCTTACAACTTCCCATGTCCTGTGGGATATTACACATAGTAGCTGCAAGTCTATGCTATCACATCATCCATGGCATTCTCTGTGAAAAATATTTTCTACTTTTGCTGGTTTTAAATCAAGTGTCAAAGATATTCTAATAATCTGTCTCCAAGTACCTTTTTTGTGATGTTACTCCTTGGTAACAAATTACTCAGCTGGGAGGATTAGAAAAACTGTTTATTTTCATTTCCTGGTCTTCCTATCCTTGAGAAATATTGTCAGGCTAAGAAATAGCTATGGGGAGCCCCCTGTTAAAATGCTAGCAGTGATAATGCACATTAATTTTCACCACTGTCTCATGAGTATCTTCATGCTGGGAAGGGAATCGTTGTATACATACTGATGAGAGCAGCAGAAAGATACTTGCCTGTAGTTTCACAAAGGCAGTACACAAGAATGGGACTGCAGGGTTCTCAAACTCTCACCTGAAGTTTCTGTTCAAAAAGGGACACATTTATAACCCCCTACTACTTTACAAAGAAGAAGATAATCTGTTCTCCATGCCTGTAGTGAACAAGACTAGTAATGGGTTTAAATTACAATGAGAAAGATTCAGCTTAAACACAAACAAAACCCCTTCTATTAACAGAGACTGGAGGACATTGCCTGGAGACACTTGAGAGTTTCTTTCATTTCAAAACTTGAACAGAAGCTTAGACAAACACCTGTTCTAAATCTTGAGCTGGCTGAGCTTTGCACTGTCCAGCACATTAAGCATGGCAAGGTTCCACATAAGCTCTCCAAGCTGATGAGCTCACCCAGGATTCACACAATGCTGTTCAACATACATTAACAGCTACTTAGCAGTAGGTACAACATCAAAACCTACCTTTTGTTTTATTCTCATTCCTAAGAAGTGAGAAATACATTAAAATAATGCTGTGGGATTGATTAAGACCTGGTAGTACAGCAATCTATCTTCCTTTAATTTCCAAAGCTGTGCCTACAAATTCAGTATCTGGAACTATGCCTATAAACTCCATAAATAAAGGCATATTTTGGTCTTAGTTGACAAAACCTGAGTTTGACCTATGATGATACCAAAATTGTTATGATCTCACCATGTATTCACTAATGAACACATTGGGCAAGAGACAACATCAACTCAAACTTTATTCTAAGGAAGAACAGAAACATATTCAGATTTCATTTTTTACATATGCTTCTGAACTCCCATTTCCTACTTTATGCTCTGTTGCTGAGCACAGTAATTATTTGGAAAAACACACAGAGCACAAGAGGAATTTGGAAAAAGCATGAAGTAAATTGTTGGGTGGAATCTTGAATTCTTGATAAAGTAATACTGGAGTTTCTTTTGTATTAGAAAGATACAAGATAAATTCATTTAAAAGCCATGTTTCCCAGCTATTCACAGCACATCTGAACATCCAGTTCACCAACATCTTTTTAAGTTTTAACATCAAAACCAGACACCAGCATTCCTATTTTGGTTTCAGTAATGCAATCTAGAAGGGAATATTAGCTAGATATTTTCAGTACCTTTGCTTACTCATTGAAAAACATCCTTCACTTCCTTCAGGATTGGTTCCATTTGAAAAGATGCTTAGGGATATCTCTCAGCATTAGGTGTTCAGTCCTCAGCAAGGAGTAAGGGGATTGAATTTTCTAACAAAGCCCAGCATCTTGCTTATCCTTCACATTTCTACTTACCACAAAAGTAACAGCCAAAAGGGAGAGCAAAAAGCATTTTCATTTTAAACATGTGGGTCACTTGCTCTAACCTCCACTGATGTTCTTATGCTGCCTTGGGACCATATCTGAAATTCCTATTGACCTTTAGATTTACTTGACACATCCCTCGTAGAAAACGTTGAACTCCACTTCAGCTCATTATTTAATTACTCAGACATACACTCCCATGCACAACTAGCTGAACATGACTTAAGAGCCTAGCCTACAACTTCAACTTCTCAATTTATCTTCCCATTCCATTCTAGCAGTAAGAACACAGGAAAAGCAGTGAAGTCAATAATGTGCATCAGCTGCTTGAGGCAACCCATGGTAAATGTGAAAGCAGGCAGAGCTGCAGCTCTGCAGGACAGTTAAAAGCCAACATGGCCAGCTGGGAAAGGGGTTACCTTGTTTACCACAAAAACTGCATGCACTATCTCCAAACAGAAGCTGGGCACGCTTCAAAGTACAGCTACTTGTCTTCATGCCTTTTATTTTGGAATTTAGGAAGCTGGAAGGATTAGTCAAGCAAGTCTGCAAAAGCACCGTTGTTGTTAGAACCAATCCTTCATGACTTGCAGACACCTGACAGCATTCTAGTCCCTTCTATTGAAACTATATCTTGTCATCAATTTAAAATAGACTAAATTCCATTCAATCAAACAAATTATTACAGTTCATCACTGCATTGCATCCTTTTGGAAAAATTGATGTCATTCTCAGTAAGTACAGCACAAGTGTTGTAAGATTATTTCCATCTTAGTGGTTACACAGTACTTGAAATGGCCTTTTTCCTAAAAATGGGGTTTTTTCCCAGCTATGCTCTAGATGCATCTCTCATTCTGCATTTAAACAGGGTTTCAGGTGAATTAAAAAGGACAGATATGGCAGCCCTAAAGTAATATATGAAAGTCTTATTGTATTAGTCATTTTTCCTGTCACTTTGTATTAGTGTCATATTAGTCTAATGCAATACTAACATGATACTGAAATGTTAGCATATCACAGATTACTCAGTGTGTCAAGCTTGAGTCTGATCATATTACTTTACTGTGTGTATTCCAGTGATGAAACCCTTCCTTTCCATGCCCTAGAACTGAGGAGGACTAACAGGAAACATGAAGAAGATGTTGTACAAGAGCCTAGGACTTGCATAACAGATATTAACACCTCTTGTGCCAAAGGAAAGAACCAATCTGTAACAGATCAGATAATATTGATTGAGTCTAGGATTCTGTTAACACAAGTAAGATATTCCTTTTCACTTGAAGAGTTTTATTCTCTTCACACAAACTGAAGAGCTCCCATCAAAACAGCAGCACTTCCAAGGGTTCCTATGATATGAGATATCCCCTTTGAATCTTCCTTGCAGAACCAAGAATGGTTAAAATTAAGTAATAAAAAATCTGCATGTTTTCTTTGAGTGCATTTTATACCAGTGGACTATCATCAAACAGGAAGTCAATCACATAACTGAGAACTGTGGCTGCATCAAGTCTAGAAAAAACAGCAGAAATGCAAAGTAACTTCTGACCTAGGCAGTAATCATACTGGGAAATGGCATGTTAGAAAAACAGAATAAAAATCCTATCCAATCCATCTCTATTACGTTCTCTTTGGTGATAATTTGTTTGTTGAACCACTAATTGAATGTTTCTAATCTGGGTGAATACTACAGCCATATACAGAGTGTTCTATTTCCCCTTCAGATGAAGAGGTGCAATCTGTTTCTGTTTCAGTGGTCCCTGTGATTCTATAATTTAAGTAACTACAGTATTTTAAAGAAATATTTAATTAAGTAAAATATTTAAATAAAGAGTTTAATGCAAACAAACACAGAACCCAAGTAAATATACTCAAGTCTCATTCTAAAGGCCTTTGGAAATTCAGCTTCACAGACATCTACAGAAGAACAAGAAACTTTCATAATTTGAAATGGTCCTATGAGAAAACAAACATTGCTAAAAATTAGGAAACAGTTTGGCCAAAATAAAGTCCACTTATTTAGGAATCAACTGCTTTGATTTATTCCAAAACTGTAGTTAACTAAGGAAGCTTTCAGAGAAAATAATTCTTTTCATAGTGTTTGCATAGTGATTACCCTGCACTGCTTTTGCAATAATTACTATGGATTACATTTCAGTGAGATTACACAGCTTCCCTGTCTCACTAAGTTTCTTCATAATTTTCTTTTACATGTCATCAGTAACTACCATATGATGACAATTAGCCCTGTAGAACAGTCTACTAGGTGGCCAATAATTACTATCATGTGAGGTTTACATATACAGATATCCACATGCACCCTGACAAGAGGCACAAGAGCAAGGGTTATTTCTAGTTTGTTCTTGAATAAGTGGGGAATGATGGCTAGAAAAGCATTAAGTAATAAAATAAATATATAAAATAAATAAAATAACAAGCAGCAGAGCCATAACAACCCATAAATACAGAATTCTGCTGCAGTATTTAACTACATGTTGATTTTTTTTTATTTTAAGGGTTAAGTGTGCACATTACCCTCACCTCTGTTCAACTATAATAGAATGGTATAAAAATTTCTCTTCACAGTACACTAGAGAGATATAGGCATGGGCCAACTTACTGCTTTAATACCATCATTTGTACCTTTTCACATGCAAACATGCAGTTATTTCTATATAATAATGAGCCCCTCACACATCACTTCCCAGTTACCCCAAATACAGACAGGCTTTCGTACAAAAATATATTGTTCACAAATATCAAGTAAAACACGACATAAAATTGCTGCTTATTGTTTCAATTTTTTTAAAGATTATTTTAGGCTCCCTGTTTACTGCAAGAACTAATAAAGTTTCATCTGAATTTTAAAGGTTTTAAGTCAAGACTCAAAACATCAGATTTTACATAAACAAGCACCATAGAAAGCTAGACTACTCATTTAATGCATTTCAATGTACTGAAAATACTGTAAGCATGTGATTTGACGAACAGATTTCTATTGAATTTGGTTAAATATTTAAAGCTTTTCTGAGTCCTCTGTAAATCGAATAAACACACACTTGATCAAACTGCCATCTGCTGGGTACTCCTGGGATTTAAGTTGTTTCGTTACACACACACACACTACAGTGTCTGGAAATATTGTAATAAAAACTGTGAGAAATTTTTACATTTTAATAACTTTTTAATTTTTTTTTTTTAGTTTGGTTGGCAATAACCAATTGCCCTTGTTCCAGCAGAAATCCTGTCTGCAGTAGCTGTGTTACAGACATCCTGTAACCTTGCCCAGCACAATCTACCCTCCTCACACCAAAACTCTCATTCAACTTGCTGGGCTCAGGGAGCTTCACCTGTGCAACCCCTGAACAGAAGGTAGGGCACAGCTAAATCCACATTGCCTGGAAGCAACCACTTCCTGTGACCACAGAACTTAATATAAGTCCTGACTGTTCAGAAAAAAAAAGTGACAAGAACAAGAAAAAAATAGAAATTAATGATAAAGGAATAGGAGTTGCTCTGATGAAAATAAGATGTACAAAACAGACTGCCAAATTTCCAACAACTGACTTGTCAGGACTTTAAGGAAATATTTCTCCTTGGAAGCATCCAAGGTTATATCCATCAGGAAGCCAGGCCACTTTGTACCACAGTTAATGTGCTAAACAAGTTTATCAATCAAGGCAAACAGAGTGTTCCCAGAAAATTGATGATAAGAAATAATGGCTGTATGCAGAACTCTCAAGTGAGATTTCAAATTACTGAGGTCCTGAAGACAAAAGCAAAACTAAAATCTGAAAGCTTCCAAAAACCACTAACAAAATCAGTACATTATACAGAAGAACAATTTATTGCACTTATCTTCCATCTAAGAAGAGGGTAAAGTTATGAAACATAAGCACAGAACCATCAGTGGGGAATTGGGCTGATATGAGAGGCACAGAGGTGCACATTGAGATAGGACTTTAACTTCTCCAAAGCATCTTGGTTACAGGCCCTGAGGCTTATCTACTTTGCAAACCCACTGTGTCACCAGCTGCTTCTTTCCTTGAGTCCCTGATTACATTTTAAAAATCCTAAGTCACCTTTCTAAACACTTAACTTCTAGGACATTCAGAAGTAAAATTTCAGGTACCACAGTTTTCCCTAAAACGAAAAATCACCTCTAGGCCATGGGAAGGTAGCAGTACCTTGCTATATAAAAGGAAGAGGTGCTTGGGGGCACAGTTTAGAAGCTCTGCTTGGGAGGTAGGACTGCAGCTCACACAGTTCAACCTTCCCCTTGAAGCAGGACTACTCAGCCTGCTCAGCTGAGGCTTCACCTTGCTGAGAAACCCAAGGTTCCAAAAGTCCACATGCACCTAAGTTTGCACAAAAGCATCATAAATGAGAAATACAGATAGCCATGCTAATTGTTGGGGGTCTTTCAAATGCAGGGGGGCCCTGATCTTCAAAAGGCAGGACATGTGCCAAGATTAAGACTTGGGATGAGACTATACTGAAAATCATCAACCACAAACTTATTTAAAGCCCATCCTTAGACAACCCTTGTTTCTATCTACTGTAAGGTTCCTTTGGAGGAACAGAAAGTGATGAATTGCATGCACACAGGATGGCAGGGTGGGATCTCAGGCTTCAGAGATTGTTCTTAAGGCTCATCTTCCATATGAAAGAGGCAGCTGGAAGGGTAAAGGGAAAGGAACATGAACTCAGTTGTGTCTCATTTCCTTCTGGACCACAGGCAGGATTCAGGTATTGGAGGGGATGCTAAAATCGCTCAAGACAGGAGGATGCTGTCCTTCCTTATGTAGCCCTTAAAACTTTTGCTACTTGACCTGCATTTGGACAACACACATCTAAATAAGCTAGAATTGACTGTTAAAAAAAAAACCACACACACAATAAACCCAAACAAGTCACATGCTTAGCTTTCCTGTATAGGGAAAAACACAGGAAGAATACACTTGCTTGTCACACTTTCCTACTGATGAAACTCTTCACAATAAATTGGATTGATAAAAGTATGCTACACTAGAAAAGTCATCTCCATAGTCAAAGTCAAGGATAATGTACATATTACAACAAAATAGAAACCAGTGTGAAGCAATCTAAAGCAATTTAGCTGAATTCACAACATAAGATCAGGTGACACTACACTCTAATCCTACTCAGAACCACGCCATCTATGCATAACTGCTGGTTTTCAGTAAGAATGAAATAGCCCCATGGTGATTTCCACAACATTTACAAATGTTTGAGGATCCTGATGAGTGAAAGTTATACAGAGACATGACTGCCATTTTGCATCTATTTCTATAGTATTTGTATTTTAAATCCACATATTCTACAAAACTCAAATAAATAAGCAGGATACATTCAGAGAGGTGCTCCCTAATTTCATAACCTACTCCCACTAAAAAGGATTAGCTAAGAATGGTTTGCAAGGTGTAGTGCTGGCCTGTTGGTCCTTTATGACATTTTTGTACCCTGTTTGAAACTGCAGGCTCTGGCATTTTCTAAGAATTACAGGATCATCATCTTATGATAGATGCTTGCAAGACCTGCACTTAGTTTAGTCATTAAGTTCTTTGGCAACTGCAGCAGGAGAAAATGCACAAATTGCAATAAAAATGCTCACTCAAGAAAATCAGTGCACAAGTCAGCCATGCATTCATGCACCATATTTCAAAGGCCAGATATGAAGTGGTGTTTTGGCATTGCCTAAGTGAGGCAGATGAAATACCTGCATCAAAATGAGTTATTCCTTAGGGAGGATTGCCTGTGCTGTCAGGGAAAGGGATGCTGGAACCAGCCAAAACCACCAGACTGCTATGAAAATAGAACAAGGTCATACCAGCATCATGGTATGAAGAGAATTACAGTTCACTTATTAACCCAAATTTCTCACTTAAATTCACCTGGATATGATGCATGAACATATCCCATTTGCCTGTGAATGCCCAGGAAAAGCACTGGCCTGAACTGCCAAAGGTTCCCTCTGGGTCTCCAGGCAGCAGATAGTGACTTCTGTCAAAGCCTTGAGTGAAGACACTAAACACAAGTAGAAATTTCTCCAAACTCTCAGGAAATCTGAAGTCTTACATCAACCCCAATGCAGAAATAACCACAAGCACAACATTGGTTTATATTAATTTCTTCAATGCTCTTACAACATTTAGACTTCTTGGCCAGAGCACATTATAGTAGAGAGTCTGTATTTATATTACTGGTTAATATATGCTCCAGTCACTTGGTTTTTATCTGAAAACTTGACTGGCTCACAACCGCAATCTTAAGGTTTGGAGCAGAGAAACTTGGTTTATTAGAGAGTTTGGACTTCTCTTCAATGCCCTTACCAAAGACCTTATGAAATTTTAGAATGAGATTACTACATGAATACCCTATGTCAGGTAAACCATTATTTAATAATAATCTAAGTTAAAACTACTGTTACTCTGTACAAAGTAATAGGGGTAGTTTACAAAAAGTATTCTATTAATGCTCATATTAGAAGAAAAAAGGTGCTAAATACTACCTTTTTACAAATTATTTTTTACACAAAATTACACATAATTGGCATTCACAGGCTGAATTACATGAACATAGCAAGCAACAAAAAATTAACTTAATTCTAACTTACTAGGAGTCCAGAAATGGAAATGTATTGTAAACAGCAGCATCTTCTTTGATCATTCATGCATGATCTTGAGATGTTATTTTATCCACTTTAATACAAAAATACTTCTCAAGATAACAAATAATATAAAATAGTACTTATTTTTTTCCATGTATATTTTTCATATATCACACATATATGTGAATACGTACATATTCCATAGAAATACTCTTTTTTACATATACCTGAAAGCACTGAAACAAACAGCACAAAATATTTACATGATCATGCCTGAAACAAACTACAATGAAGCTGGGGGCAAGCGGGCTGTCCAATGCTTTTGGAACCCTTACATAAAGTCTAGTCCACCATCCTGCTCCATCAAGGAAATATTATGAAGCAGATTTTTCCACCAGTTTCTTAATAAGCAACATGCAGGGATTACACCCAAAAATCATGCATATGGAAATCTGACACTGCACAAAAAATAAGATTACCTCTGACCCCAATCCTGACAATGAAGGGCTGGCACAAATACTTCCACTGCTGAATTAAGTAAATGCTCCTCAAGCTGTACTAATACTTTACACTTTCACATTACTTTTCATCCTTGTCAAACTATTGCACTTCTAGACCAATTCTTCTTCTTTGTGCTGTAGCATTATACAATTAAGATTAAGCATTTTACATGAATTTTTTTTCCTCCACGCTCTGACATTACTATAGTCACATAAAAGTAGCATAACATACTTGACTTACTCTTGGATGCTAGGGAATTTGAATACTTGAGATATTGGAAAGTTACTTTGATTGATAATTCTGGGATTCAGTATTTAATATTGCACATATTCAGTGCTTATATGATATGGATGGAATTGAATGGTGGTTTTCCCTCCACTTGTGCCAAAGAATTCTCATTCAACAGGCAAACAATTTAACCCCATTTTACACATTTGTTACTTGTACACTGCACTCACTTATCTAAAACAAAGCAATTAATTCCCTTTTGTAAAGAGCTGCTCTCTTATCTGGGAAGAAGGCATGAGAAGTGTAAGTCAATAGGCAGCAATACAGATTGATTCATGCAGTGCAAAAAAATACTTAAGTGTGAAAAAATGCCCTAATGCCAGAGCCAGCCCTTCTGGCATAAAATTCTGTAAAACCCTTTTTAAGCAATTGTTTCAGTATTCCATAAAAGAGTTAAGGCAACACTTGAACAAGTTGTGTTTTCTGTGCACTACAAGCCATACTTACATGTTTATGAACATGTTGGTAGATACCATTCTCTATTAAGCTGGTGAAGGATCAAAAGCATATCTGGACAGGGCACAAAGTACTACAGGACAAAGAAAACACATTTACATAACCAAAGTTCCCAAAGTTACATTTATGGGATTTTTTTCTTTATTCAACTATAAAATATATTCCATTCTGAGAAGTTAAACTGTCATCTTCAGCCAGTTTTTCATATCCTGGCATTTTCTTCCATTGTTAAGTTTTTCCAAGTGTGGTCTCATGTATCTCTAGCTAATTAGTAATACAACCTGAAAGGCAGCACTGAATAGTTCTACCAACTATTGCCATGAACACACTTATTTTTATATCTAGAAAGACTTAAATATTGACTCAAAACAGTAGCAGGCAGGAAGAGAAGTGATTACAAGTATATAATACTTTTCCACCTTTATCTTCTCATGGTGAGGCAAAAAATGTAAGAAACTAAAAAACCTCTAAAGCTCTGAAGAGGCACAAGCTACATATGATAATGGTAGCAAATTGCATGGATCTTCAAGTGATTGGCAAATGTCTGCCCTACTTTCCTCAGAAAAGGTAAGGTTATCTCAAAAGAACCTAGAAAAGGAGATCTGCAGAACAGCAACAAGAGATGCATTACTTTACTGTCACTCTTTGAAATAATACCCCGTGAATTAAGAACCAATTTTACACAAGATTCTCCAAGAGACGTGGATGTTACAGGAATAATGTAGATCTGATCCTTTGTTTATGAGTGTTTATGTTAAAACACAGAAGCAGAGTTATCAGTTTACCTTCTCTGTAAACAGTGAATGCTTAGTGCTTGGCCTTCACATCATCCACATTGCATTAGCATCCAGTCATTTACACAGTACAGTTCAGAGGATTATATATTACTAAATATATTATATTTCACAATACTACATCAGCATTATATTACAAAGTGCAAATTTAAGATGTATAAAATATCAGTATTTCCAAACACTGGGTTTAACGTAATTGTATTTTTTCTCAGTTTGAAGGAGATGAGACAGCTCATTACTGCAAGGATCAGCTTACATAACATTAAAGAATCTGAAAGCTGTGACTATTGAATTTGAAAATTACTAAAGCTTGAAAACTTGAAAATTTAACAGCTGTTAACAGCTGAAAAATTTAACAGTTGTTTATTAGACGGTTGTCATGCATCCATTTTAGATGTTTTAATACACACTAACCTGAATTCAGTGTTGCATCAGTTAAATAGTTTCCTTCAAGTCTATCAAAGAGCATCACTGGAAAGACTGGCCAGGAACAACTGCAAAACACCACAAAATAGCAGTCTCCTACTCTGTCATTTTTACTGTCTGTCAATTTTCTTCAGATCATCATTTTAGTGCGCATTTTTCTTCAATTATTACAACAAAAGCTCCTTTCAAGTCATTTCAAGTGATGTTATTTTCTTCTTGCAGCAAGCAGCACTAACAGAAAGTAGCAGTGATACTAAACATTGTCTACAATTGTTATGGAAATATATTTATCTGTATACTATTGTCAAAGAAGCCAAAGATCAAGGCATACAAGCTACACACAATAATTTATACTGATTTGAAAGAACATTTCAAGGAAACATTCAAATGTATAGCTCCATAAAAATCAGACTAGTTTCAAAGGAACTGGTTACCCAAGGCATGATTCTGAGAAAGTGGTATTTCAATCAATATTAAATTCATTACTTACATCCTCTAGGTTCTATTAATATCCACAGTACATCCAATTTAACAGCTCAGGCACTCTCAAAACTTCTAGCACTTTTCTATCCTGGCATTAGACCAATTTTAGCAATGCTCCAAACTACAGAAAAGGACATTTGCTGACATTCCACATTTGTTTCTTTTTCATAAAGCAAGGCTGTTTACTCAAGTCTCTTGTTTTGCAGTTGACTAATTTTCTAAAATGGCAAATTCATGAGCAAGTTTGATTTCCTACAACAGGGACCTACTATTCTTTTCTAAGTTTGGTTCAGTTTATCCCATTTTTCCACCTCAAAAAAGGAACACTACCACTTTTTATGTATTAACAAGTCTGAACACTTCCTTACAACAAAATAGTCTTTTTCAAGGTGTGAAACATGGTTTTAGCAGTCCACATGCAAAACCACTGTTCCTGGAGAAACACTGAGTGCCACATAGCATTTTATTTTAGAATCTTTACCCAGAGCAAAACACAACACAAATGTAGTTTTGTGAAATAATAACGCATCCATTTTGTTCCACCTGCTAGTCAGGAAAAAAACCCCAAGCATTAAGTTTCCTAAACCAACTTTAAGATTTTTTTAAGTCTCACCAACAGTTACCTTTATTTCCTGTGTTAAACCAACTCCTTAGGGCTACTAATGAAGTAGAAATTATTTTGTCTCTCTATTATGACTATTATGTCACCATCCAAATGAGAAATTGGGGTATTACACAGACCTGCATTAGAAGGGCATCAGCCCTTCAGTTAAGTCTACTTGTCACTGTGACTACATCTGATAATTGGAGAGACATAATTAGTTGATCAGAGAATTACACCAAAGTAATTCTAGAGCTGTTAATAGCAGTTGTAATAAATCAAATTGACAATGCCTCAACTTCCACACTCCACACAGGTGACCTGAAATTGTTTTGAATTGTATTGTAATTTGAACTCCAAATGGAGTGGTAATGGAATCACATCAGAGTCTGTTCAATCTTTGCATTCCATAAAATGGTGCTATGGCCACAGTGCTGTTATGATGCAATATTCCTGTGGCAGAAGGATTTAATCTTTTTCCTGTACCACAATAACACAAGTTAATAATATCTGCACAATTCTAAGCTAACAGGATAGTGGGAGAACACAATACATTGCCATGTTTTAAAAGTTTGCAGTATTTTACAACAATTCTAGCTTGGATTTTTTCCACAGAGATTCAACATACTAGCACTCAATTATACTCATGTTAGGAAAGGCCCACAAAAAGCTGCCTAAACAATGACAGGAACACACAGACTACAAATCTCAAAATATTTCAAGATATTCAAGATTGGTTTTGTGTAAATCTGCTCAACAGTGTTCTGACAAAGAAGTGTAAAAGCAGCTCCACAATAAAGAAACTTTAAAGACACCCCTCCCAGCTCAATTTAGTAAAGGAGTAGGAAAATGTTACTCATGAAAAAAACTATAGAATGGAAGCAGAATTATAATCAAGGTATGAATAACAGGATTGTGCCTGATATTGCACATAGAGGAAAAAAAAATCTCTATGCTTAACAGTTGCATATCATGCAAAAATCTGTCTCAGTTATTCAAATGAAAGCATTCTAAGGCCTTCTATCCATACATTTTCCCTCACTCTGTTTTTGGTTTTGGCTATTGTTAAGTCAGTACAGCAATCTCCTCATCGAACAGACTTTCCATTAAAATGTTAATAATGGTCATATAAGTTTACTCAAAAACATGATATGCTTGTTATAATAACAGTAAAAAGTAAAATGCCAATCAAACAATAGTAATCCCTCACTCCAACAATAAATGTTTCAAGTGCACAAAGACAGAAAAAATTAAATTTGGAGTGATCCATTCCTGAATTTAAATGCATATAATTGTGTAATCATTAAGTTACTTAATAGATTTCATTAGGCTTATTGCTGGGTTTGATGTCATTTTTCTTTCCAATTAACTCAACTGTTACGATTAATTTTATATTACTATAAAACAAAAATCAGAGCCAACATTCACACTACTTAGGTTCATAAAACCACACGGCACCCAAATCTATAAATCTATCTTTTTTCCTCTGTGTAAATACAAATTCACTATATACGTGCAACAATAACAACAATTCCTATAAACTAGCATTGTTTTCATATTGTTTAAGTGATGCCTCATATTATGCCATTCAGCTACAGTCATCTTATGGTTTAAGTGTACTTCAGTCACATCATTTAAATGTGTTATTTTCAGACATTAGGGTAACAGATGCTATCTTAGGTTGTTGATACATCTGTACCATTAATACCAATGAAAAAAAATAGCATCAATCTGTCATACAATTCTCAGAAAAACCACAGGAAAAGTAAGATTTTTCTCTTTCAAATCCCAAATTTGGTACAAACCTAAATTTGCACAAACCACATACAAAACTCAGGCTGAAAACTGTCAATAAAGATTTGATTCTACAAGAGCCTGATGCTGCAAAATTCTGAGCACATCCCACTTGCACTCAAAACAAGGAACATTAGGGTTGGAGCATTAGAAATGGGATTAAAAAAATTAGGCACACTTAACAGTGGATGTCTTATCCACAGGGAAGGAAAATAAAAGTAGATTCAAGTTACTTTACCCTACATCTCACATTCCCTCCCCTCAAGTAAAATTTTTAAAACCATGAAGATGTTGACATTCAGTGCCTTGTGATGAGACATGTATCTGAAATATACAGAGCAATTGGCTAAGTTTAGTTTCTGTTCTAATGGGAATTTCACATAACCCGTCCTGATTTGAAAGAACCCTTACAGATAAACAATGCACAGGTACAACATTACTTGAACAAAACAGTACATCTGCCACAGATAGGGAAAAATAAATTCCTGCTGTTTCTGAACCATGTAGTTTTCAATCTTCATGAATTATTTTCCTACTAGGATTTATAAACCATCAGGATGATACAGGTAGTATTATAGAACATGGAATGTGAGAGAAATACGAGGGAAATTATAATGAAATATGTCAATATCCACCATACAGTTGCATATGAATGCTAATCTCCAATCAAAATTCAAAAATGATCAGTTTCAAAGTTCTTAGAATCACAGAATATCCCAAGTTGGAAGGTACCCACACTGAACTCTGACTCCCAGCTCTGCACAGCCTGAGAATCCCACACTGTGCCCCAGTAGTGCCTACACACTTCCTGAACCCCTGCAGGTTTGGTGGATGAAGCTGTTTTCAAAAAACTGGGTTGCACAATTTTCAAGACCAACTGGTTATTTCCAGCCCCCCTGCCCTGGGCAGGGACACTTCCCACTACATCAGGTTCCTCCCAGTCCCATCCAGCAGGACCTTGAGCACTTCCAGGGATGGGGCATCCACAGATTCCCTGGGCAACCTGTGGGAGTGCCTCACCACACCCACAGCACTTTTTTCCCTAATATCTAACCTAAGCCAACTCTCCCTCATTTTAAGATCATGCCACCTGTGCCCTGTCACTCCCTGCCCTTGTGGAAATTCCCTCTCCAGCTCTCTCAGAGAAGGTCTATATAAGGCCTTCCCAGAGTGTCTCTTCTCCAGGCTGAGCAGCCCCAACTCTCTCAGCCCATCTGCACAGAGAGGTGCTCCAGCCCTCTGAACACCTAACAGGAAACAGCAAAATCAATCCAAGAAAGCAGCCTGTCACATCCCAGTGCCAGATGTAACTGCAGGCAGCTGATCAGTTCCCTTGTTGTAGACACAAATTGCCATATAATGGGAGGATGGGTGAGAATTACCACCTACTTTGTTGGTTTATTCACTGACACTTGCCAAGATTTACCAACTGTTCTTTTCAAGCAAGAAGTAAATATTGTATTTGGTTTATATTTCAGCACAAATACTCACGTGCAAATGTATGCACACATACCAGAGGAACACTGGGTTACTTACATTTGTTCATGTTCTGTAGTAACACAAACAGCAATATTGTACCAAAACAATCAGACTAAGGAATAAACTATATATCCTTCACATTTTTCATATGAAATGAGAAAATAACAAAGTTTTGCTAGAGTACATTGCTTTCATTTCTTGAGCTAGAGCACTGTTTAATTCCTGCACAGATACTTTATTAAAAGCAACAAATAAGAGCATTTTAAAGGGGGAAGCTTCCAAAGAATTGTCATGAACTAAGGCAGTATCACCTTCATGCCTTTTAAGCCAAACTGGCTTCTGATCTATTGACATGAAAAAAATTCTGGGGCCTGATCACCTCAGACACAGAGCTGGCAGGAGAGTAAACTGCAAGGTTTGAGCTGTTGAAAAATAGACTCTGAGCAAATAAGAAAAATGCTAAATTTATCTCAACATCTGCTTCCTTAGTTATCTAGTCTTACAGAAAGGCAGATATCATCTGCAACATCAAAATTACTGAAAAGGAGAAAAAACAAGGGAATTGAGAATCTTAGATGCCATGAACAAATCTTTATTTCTGCATCCTTTTACAGCTGATAGTCTGTTAACTAGGAAAGCATGGAAAAAATTGGGACTAACTTAAAAAATAAAGCCTTTAAAATCAATAATTTTTACAGTACATCTGAAGCAGCAACACAACACACAATGGTCAAGTATAGGGGAAAACTGAATTTATATCATTTCCCCTTATGAAGCTCATCCACAGGTCCCAGAGATCTGTTGATTTGTATTTAATTGTGCTGGTACACCCTAAGACTTACCTAACTCTGGCTTTATCATCCTTATTCAATGCCTACTATCTACCCTATATCAGCAATTTATGTTAAATGAGATGAATTGAACAAAGAAGAGATGCTGGTTCCTGTGTTACTTTCATTCTCCTCCTTCTTCCTACTTCAGAGGATCAATAAAGAGGGGATCTTTACATATACACACAATTTATAAATGCATACAGTACTTATTCTATATATTATACATAAACCAAACTACACACAGGAGCTTTTTTTTAATAACTGAACCTTGACTTTTTAAAAAAAAAAGCTCAAGGTAGTTCCAGGTGCTGGTTCCCAAAAATCAGACTTCAGTTAATTCCTGTGACCAGTTTTATACTTATAAAAACATGACCAGGAGTAGACACAAACATTTTACATGCTGATTTAACTGTCCAAGTGTCAGCTACAAGAGTTTTGCCAGTATCAGTTAAAAATCCATGGACACATCAGCTAATTTGTCAAAGCCAGGAAAACTCTCATTGAGTTGCAGCAGGTCAGTGCCCAGCTGCAATATTCACTCCAGCTTGATTCTGCAGCACAAACACTCCTTGTACAGCATTTAATACAAAGCTCCAAAGGAGAAAATGCACATTGAATTGCTAGTTAGAAACTGGAGAAAAATATTCAGTACCACAGAAGTCTCTTCTCTGATTAATTTTCATAACACTGCACATTTTTTGGGTTTTTTTTTTCCCTTTAACACCTCACATGGATTTTGGCAAATCTAACATTACACAACACAGCTTATGGGCTCTGGTATGATGTGTCACAACACAAACTGTCAACCACTACATCTAAAAAGGTACTTTCATAGAAGTACTCAAGAGAAGAGCAAGAACAGAAAGGGACAGCATGGAACAGGACAGAAAGGGATTTCAGAATACCTGGAGGGCTCCTAAAGTTCCACATTGACAGCTTTAACCCATATATGATTACAGCTCAGAGATCATTAGATCACAGGATTTTCTGGCATGAACAATGGTAGCAGGCAGCTGCCTTAGCTTATTCCATGACAGGCTGAACAGGAGGCACAGGCAAACACAGAATTAGATGGATGTGGCACTGAGTTACCCAATGATCCAGTGGCCTGGGGTTTGGCTGCCTGGATCGCATTTCCAGGGTGCACGTAGAGGAAAGCTTGCTCAGCACCTGAAAATGAGTAATAGTGGAAATAATTCTGTCTCCCCAACCACCAAAAATTAATTCATCTACAAACCATAGAAGGAAAAGTGATTTCTGCAGTATAATGTTTATTTTCAAAGTCTGTGTTCTGGGCTCCCCATCCCCAGCTGAAAGATACAAGAAATTCTCAAAAAGGGAAAAGTTGGCTTTGGATAATTTACTTGTTTGGGACATTTAACTGACTAGGGACAAGGGCAGATGTGCTATTGTGTCCCCAAGTCCCTGCTGTCAAGAGAACCTATTCACTATTTATTTAATTCTCCAGGTAATAGTTGGGAAATGACTGGAACATCACTATGAATTACAAATAGATGCTCAGTAATATAATGACAAGGATATTTACTTTGCACTGAAGTCAAAATATAAACAACCTCCAGAACTCTGGAATCAAATAAATACAAACAAGCTCTCACACTGCTGCCTCATTAAAGAGAGCTTTTAATTAGTACACAAATAATAATGATTTTGTCTTAGTCTTTTGTTTTTGTGTCGGATTCCACAAAATGACACTAATAAACTCTTAGGGTAGAAGAATTTAGAACTGATATTTTGAAGAAAAGATAACAGAGCAGAAAAGAGAAATAAATCTAAACATTCAAATCTAAATATGATCATGTATTAATATTGAATAGTATTATTTCAAAAATCACTTTAAATACTGATGTAAAAGAACAGTAGTCTTGTTCAGAACACCCTACTCAGCTCATTTTCACAATGGTAGAGTAACTTGGAATATTTAACTGTGATTTTCATGTATTCAGCTATTTCAAAACAGGCACAGTCACCTGATCTAGCCACAATTTTAAGACACAAGGCAGGAAAGGGAAATTTGAAAAAGGCATAAGCATTCTATGCACAACTCAATCAGTGACAGGATACTTGGTTTTCCTTCTCCTCAACAGATTCAGGTATCAGAAGCCAGATCAAATGCAGTACAAAGATAATGAAGCCTTAGGCTGGAAGGAAAAAAAAGATTATGACAAATCTTTTGCAGAAGATTTAGCTCCCTCTGATGAACATTCAATAGAGCTACAGAGTGTGAGGAATTTCAGATCAATAACTGGATTTGCCATAGCAATTTAAAAAGAAAGAAGCTGGGGAAAGCATCAGCAGTAATAGTCTTGCCAAGCAGATGCCTACAGAGGTCATCTCTAGGAAGGACTGTAATGAGTTTACTCTTACTCCACCTAGCCTATCCATAGGGGTAGGCCACTAATGATTGTTTGATCCTTTTGCAGCACTTAGTGTCTTATGCCTCACTAGATTAGATAAATGAGATAATTAAGCATCATGGGGAAAAGCTTGCTAGTGATTAAAGCAGACATTGAACCAGTTTTCTATTTATTCCTCTTCTATACATTTCAGTTCTACCTAATTTACATCTGCAGTTGTATAGTTGAGAATGATCAAATATCAATGGGCAATTTGCCTTCACCTCAAATCCTACATTTCTCACACAAGAAATGCAACTAACTCCAGTGTACATGGCTTGGCAGATATCAGGTATCTGCTCAAATAATGGACAGTAAAACTGATACTTGATTAGAAGGATACATATCTCTGAAGGATAAAAGCACTCTAGAGAAAAACAGGTAGCAATACACCTATAAGCTGCCATGTCTCAAGAGCATCACACACCAAAATATATTCCCCTCAAGGCAGTAACTTGTTACAGGGTCACAGAACATTTTCCTTGTAAATTCTTTTTGTCAGCTGCAACAGTTGGTAATTCTCTCCTACACATGAAATGCAAGACTGTGGTTTAGAGCATATGGCCAGGATGTTTTGTCCTCCAAGAACAATATATGAAGTTGGGTGACAAGGTCACCACAGTGTCTGGGGAGGCTTTCCAGTTCATCACCCAAAGCACCAAAAGCACTGAACCAGTGTTAAGGAAACTGCCATGCCCAACCACCCAGAGCCCACTCTGGCAGTCCCATTTGCTGGGATGGAAGCCCCTGGCAGCTGCACCACCCCCATTCACATGGCCAGACCAGGTTCCCTCACCAGCCTGACCCCAGGATTCCCACAGCAGAGTCTCAGATGTTCTATCCCTTGTAATAGTTTCATATTGGTGCTACAACCAAATAAAGAGCTGGAGCTGGTGTCTCTGAGGAAGGACTCTGAGCAAAGGAACCTTTGAGCCCATGTTCCCTCATAGTTCGAGCATTTTGTATGGAAATCTCTTTTGATTTCCAGAAAAGTCTGTCTACATTCCAAATATTAGAAAACCTAAATGTAGAGGCTTACCAGCAGTAGAAAAACTCAAAGTAAATTTAAATACAATCAAAATGAAAGTTTGCTTCAAAAAGTACCCATTTAAAGCTCCAGAAACACTGAAAAGATGTTTAAATCCCTAACTGAATTACTAATTTTTATTTTTCCCCCCACATGACCTCATTTAGCACAGCAGAAGACTACTTTTCCTCATCTACTAAGACTTCAGTGAAATAATTCATTTACAGTTAACGGCCACAGTATTCACATTTAAACCTGAATATTAATTGACTGATAATGAGATGATAAAGCTGCTTTTCTCTGCAGGTGCACCAATCAATTTCAATTAAACTGAAGGAGAATTTTTCCTTACTGCATCTGCAGTTAAAAAGTTATTTTATTTTCTAATAAAGTGCTTTACATTGATCTTCTGGAAAAGGATAGTTTCATTTTCACCTTTTTTGAATTATAATAGTTTCTGTTTGCATAGAAATTATTTCCCAGTACTACTTCTCTCCAACTGGTGATTAGCTTTCATATTATTAGCTTTGCAGAATTCAAAAATCACTCCAAAAAGCTCTCTAACTTCTGTAAGCTTTCATTCTATTGTCTGGAAACCAAACTTTAAAAGACACAAAAGCATCAAAATAATTTTTAAGCAAGTATTTCTCTTGGACTTCTCCATTTCTACCAAATGTTTACTGCTGGCCAATGTGGCTCCAAAACTACTATATTAAAGGCTTTTGACAGTCATCAATAACAGAATCCACCTTGCAGCAATTCAAAGTGCTCATTATCTATCAAAATTTTCTAACACGTTTGAACAGAGCAATCACATTTCACTACAATAATATGAGTTTCGTTGAAGTGCTAATAACTAAGGAGCAATGAAAAGAACAATCTACTCTGAACATGTTTTTAGATACCAGGCTCACTGTAGGGACCGTGAAAATTTGGTACAGTTTGTCTCAAAAGCAGGAGATCACTAGAAGAATGAAAATATGTGATACATGTAAAACATGTACAACTATAGGCATAAGCATTACTACAAACTTGGAGAAGCTAAGGACAGAAGTTTGACCTCAACTCCTTTGAACTTCAGAGGTCTGACACCTTACTGGGCACAGGTGGCTAAGCAAGCTGCCACTCATGGTACATGCAAACAACACTGGTACTTGATTAAGGAAATCAAAGTTTGATGTTTCAGTATGTGTAGATATAGGGTCATTGATTATTAAGAACAGACAGAGAGAAAAGCCATTTTTTCTTCAGTGAATGAGAAGCCAAAGCAGAAGACATCATCTCCAGCATTCTCAGTGACTAAAGTGACTAATCACATGTGAGTAACTGCTTCTGAAATTGGAAGCAATGCTAAATTCCTCTGTGATATGACAAAACTTTTTAGAGCAGTAAAGACTAAACACCAGAGTCCTAGATCTAAACTCTGGATCTTCAAGTGACTGCCATCCCAAATCTGTCACCAAAAAAATTACTTCATAACACAAAACTAGCTTTAGTTAAAACATTGAAATTTAACAAGCCAATAACACCCAGTTCTAACACTGATTCTACCAGAAGATTGAAACCTGTCCAGAGAGGATCTGATGTGAGCACTGCAGACAGCAGCCATCCCCAAACAAATGAAGGTGAAAAACTTGCAAACCAAGAAATGACATCCTTCTGAAAAACATTGGGTAAGGAGTCTGATAGATAATGAGGGAGAGACAACAAAAGCTCTGGAAAGTTTAAATAAAAGTAAGTAACATTTACTATGACAGCCTTTAAGCAGACTTTTACATATACTTTGCAGGAAAAAAACAAATACTCTAATTTGAGATCACTTCCACTAACTGCAGAAGTCCATGATAAATACAGGAAATAGCTTTCAGTTGAAAAATCACCTTTATGGAATTTATTGTTTCAAGTATTCTCAAGCTACATGCATAAACTCATGAATAAACCATAGTTCATTTTCCACTGATCTAAGTATTTCATTTGAAGAATTTAGTTTCTTTATGGCATCATCTAGCTATACTACAGCTCTGTTCATTGAAAAGTAATTCTTTTTCTTACTGTGCTGTAAGAGATTGAAACATGCTTAAATTAGAATAGATTTTAATTCTAGTATTTTCCATGACACACCCAAACTTATCTGTTTCCATTTCATTAAGAATCATCATGTAAAGACAGCAAGACTAAACTCATTACAATTGAACTGTACATAAAGACTATTTTCTTCTCCCATTTAAGTACACAGCAGTTTGAAACATTTACTATAATAAAAATCTTACATCTCAAGCATTATTCTCAACTCTCCCCAGAGTGCCACCACGATATTTCAGTAAATCAAAAGTAGGTTTTTTCATCCACTGAAGAACAAAGGAAATGGTAAGCTCCAAAGTAACTGCAGTTTAGAGGTAGCATGTGTTTCCTCAAAGGTCTCCCAACAGGATTCTCCACTGAGCCACTGACCTTATCTTTCACTACTGCTTAGCTCCCAATTTAGAAGTAATTTGTACCCTTTCAGAGTCATAATTGACACAACATCAAAAACAATTTAAAAGAGCTCAACATATTGGAGTCACAGAACAAGAAATCTGCCTCAGCATAGTCCCCACGGCAGCGCTGCAGATGCCCAAAGGTGACCAACAGGCTCTGCTTCCACAACAGCAACAATGGCCACAGAAAAACTTGAGAACATTAGCACTGGGTGAAAGACTAAAAAACTTCAATTCAGAACAAGGGCAAGAAATTAAATCAAAGCCGTGACAGTAAAATCTACCAATCTGAGCGGCTGCATATTCTCAGGAGCTAGGCAAGGTTGGTGTTCTGCATTCTTCCTTCCCGGCCGGCCCTCAGCAAGGATTCCCGAAGGTGGGACCGCTGCTGGTGCTGCAATTCCTTTTACAGCACTGCCCTCCAGTGGGCTCCGCCTGCAGAGATTGTCTCGCCCAGCAGCCGAATTCCTTTGCTTCAGACTTACAGAAGCACAGAACAGCGAGGGGACCCTGTAGGATCATCAGGTCCATGAAGGGCCCCCGTGGGGATGGAACCCACAACCTTGGCACCGTTAGCACCGCACTCAAAGCAGCTGGGCTCAGCTCAGGGTCACTAGCACTGCTGGAAAAATGTACTAGGGCTCACCAAGTATGTTTGGAGTCACCAAGTGTCCTACAGCTGGGAGAGGAGAAGGATATAAACATAAGATTTCACTTTATCTAACCCACCTTTCTTGGCATTTCAGTTCATTATAAAAAGTATTTTTAAGTGAAGATAAGACAACTCAAAAAACTACCTACAATTCAACCTACCACACCAATCTTGCTACCAATTTCAGAGTTCAACTGCTATTTATACTTAGAGGCCATTGCAAAGAAACTGTTTGAGAATCCGGGAATTAAACATATAAATAAATGTATATTTAGGGTTTCGTTGTAAAACCAGTAATGTCCAAGATTTAGGGCCTCGTTGATTTCTATGAGATGACTTCAGCTTCAGCACAAGTTCCCAGGAGAATATGTTGATGGCAAGGATTCTCATGCAACTTACATAGGCTTCCTTCATATTCTTGCAGTGAATTCATCAGCTGAGAGCGCAGACCTCACGCCAGTGTCTGTCAATACAGATTTCCTTAAGATCCAATTCAAAACCTGCCTTCAGCTCCAGTGTCAGTAACATGAAGATCAATCCTTTCAAGCACAAAATGCCAATAAACAAGTTGCTTACTTCATAGTTACAGTGTGTATTTGGAGCACATCAATATCCAATTTCAGCCTGTTCAGTCACATGCCCCATCCTTTACAGCATCAGCAGTTGTTTTTGTGCCAGGGTCTTAATTTTTTTTTTGTCTTCCTCAGGCTGGCCTCCAGGCTTCTGGACAGATTCCACAACTCTTGTGCTCTTACTGGTATTGCAGCTCATTTGGTCTCAAGCAGTAAATGAAAAGATTTATCTTCTTTTGCAGATGCCTACAGAAGGCTCCTGCATTGCAGGAATTAAGAACAAGGAAAGGAACTCCAAGCTACACAGCCTTCACTATGGAATTAAGATCAAGTATCTCTAGTTTCTGTAACAACTCCCTGATCCTGCCACTCAAACACCAGCTATTAAAGAGCCATGCTTTACTGAAGGTTGCAAAAGAAAAGCTTTGAGAGCAGGAAATTGTTCTTCATTAATATTTTTTCCCAACAGAGTAACTCACAATTTCCTTGCCCAAGAAAGCCTATTTTAACTTTTAAATATTCTAAAGCTCCATAATAGGAAACAGCATCTGGAAAAGGGGAAAATGCATGTTGCCAAATTAGCAAGCCTGAACAATCTTGTAAACATCTTCAGCATGATAATTTATACTGCTATATAATTACAAGTTATTTTAAATGCACAGTAACACCTTCATAGTTTTGTTCCTGCTGTTTTAATGGCTTTGAGTCCAAGTCTTTCAACTTTCAATGCAAGTTTTAATAGTACTCCTTGACCCATTCAGGAGGTATAAATAATTTGTTCAATTCACTTATAAAACCTAATTTACTCATTTAGGTCAGAAAAATCAGTGTTTCATGATAACTTCTTTAGAAAAACCTGGGTTATTGGCATGTCTTTCCTGTTGACAAATTAGGCTTCCATTTTGACACAGCTGTGAAATAACAGTAGTGTTGTGATTACTAAGCCCATCATTAAGTAGATGATTTTCTTGGTTTAGCACCATGCAACAACTTGTGATTTTCTCAAGATAATTTTTTTGTTGTTACCAGCTGCAAGAAAAAAGCCTCAAGAATATGGAGACACCTTGCTTGAAATATTTGTCTCTCAGAAGTGAGAGAAGTCCACATTCCTAAACCCTCATTAAATATAAGCTTGAATCTTAGACTTAAGAAATGCAAAACAAAACAAACAAATGACCCAAACACCCCCCCTTTAAAAAAAAAAAGCTTCTCAATTCTGAAGTATCATGAAGTTTTCAGTTGAAAACAAGCCTGAATACTTCATACTCAGGCCTGTCCAATAGCACATCTCTACAGATTCTAAACCAACAAGCTGAAACATCGTAACCCACAAGAAATTTTCTAGTGAGTGATAGACAAAGAATTCAAAGGGGCTGGCCCATGCTGCCATCCATCCATACAAACCAGCCACAAGCCAGTAGTACCCTCAGGTACCAATGGACCTCTAGTTTTGATTTGCCATGATTTAAACTGTCTTCTCCATTTTTTGAACTGTTAACTACAAAGGTGTATTCATTCCTCTGAGCTCTGTCCTAGAGAAGTGCTCAACAGCACCAGACCTTATAGCCATCCACATCTCCTGTGTGCTTCCACACACACAAATTTGACTATGGGAAGATCCTCCCTCCTGCACAGCCCTCCATCAGCAATGCATTGTAGCTGAGCTGCAACTCTCCATAACATACCCAGGAATCTAGAAAGGACAACCTCTGACAAACCTTGATCACTATAGGAGACCCCCCCCTCTATCAAGCCAGAGAAAGATTTAGGAGGAAAGTTCCAGAACCACTTCCATCCTCAGGCTACAGCTAGTTTAACCTCTAACAATCAAAGGGCAAGCAGAATTCAGTTGCTCCAGGAGACAAAAAACCCCCAGCTGAATGCAATGAGGATTAGGCAGAGAAGAACTACAGCTGTGCTGGAACATTTTGCCATTACTCTTTCACTGTTTCTAAACACAGTATGGGACCACATTTTCTCTTTCTAGCACACAAAGTGCATTTCAGCCAAATCCTCTAAACCAGGATGAGTTTCATGTCAGTTGAGTCATCTTGGCTATACTGGTAATACTGGAACATCCAGCCTAAGGGGCTTTTGGAGTGGCTTAAAATCACACCTAGTCATAAATGAGGTCCACACAATCACAAGTGGAACCTCCAGGATTTTGATCTGCTGAACTACCTTAAACCAGCGTGCCCATTTTGAAAAGACTGGACAATGGAGGCATTCAAACTCTAAAGTAGCACATGTGTAGTTTTGGTTTTTATAAGAAAACCCCAGGAACACAATTGTACATTTCTGTTTCACCATTTGTATGCTTCATCCACTTCAGTATCCTTCCTCCTTTTAATTCAGGTTGGCTTTATTAGTCAATATGGTCTTCCTTGTAAGGAATACAGTATGACAAAAACCTCAGCATTTCCCCAAATTGCAATAGCTGGACAAGTACTAATTATTCTGGAGTTTTTACTAGTCTGCAATTTCAGAACACTGTCTCAAATCCTCCACTAGATGGTAGCTGAATACTATGTTGATAGTGCAGTATTATATAGTCTGTGATAGCCACAAGAACCACACCTGGTGACTCTGATTTTTCAGGATTAATCACAGTATCTTAGGTTAAATATAAGACATGCTGAGAGATGACACTGTCTTAAAGGTAAGAAATGTCTTTAATTACACCATTCTGCTTTCAGTTCAGTTTCATGTTTGCCCACTATTGCAACCATGTTTGCCAGCCTTCAGGGTCAGGCATTTCTTTCAAATATCTATTTAACACATTGACTTCCCTCATCTGTTGAAAGACAATTTTTTTTTTTCTGTAAGGCTCTGTATTAGATCCCTGAAAATGCTGAAAAATTTCAAAGCAGATTGCTTCACATTAGGAAATCATTCAGCCGAAGTACTAATGGTCTGTTTGTATTATTGGCCACTGACAATAAATGCAGAAGCTCTTTACATATGAGTATTTGAAAATGGCTTAAGCTTAACATTAATTATCATGTTATTAATTATACTTATAGCCCATTCTCTAAGTTTCTGGCCTCTCTCCACTGCAGCCTGGCTACACACTGGTTTAGCACCTGGGCCATAGTCCGGGTGCTGATGTGCTACAAACTCCAACAGCAACAACTCATTTCAATTGCACAAAGTTACTGTTCCCATAGCAACAATAGTTTTTTTCCATCCTCTATTTCCTTTTCAAAACTGGAAGTACATAACAGCCAGAGAAATGAGAAAGTATTCCAAACTTCACCATGCAGTAGGCCACTTCACAAATTTTTAATAGATTAACTAAGACAGTTGTTCTAAATGAACTAAAAGACAACTTCTTTCCTTTGTCTCTTTATTAGACAGATTATTACTTGCCAAGTACTTTTACAGAAGCATGCTGAAAGCAGAAGAAAAAAGTCTGCACTGAAACACATTATTCATTATATTGTCCTGTTCTAATTAAGTGGTTTTGCACCCTTTATTTCTCCTGACAGCAAGGGAGATCATCTAATTAATCTCATAACAAGTCCATCATCTGCAATATTTCAAGGCTGCCTAGTACACCCGATTTACAAAGCAGTCTCAGTTTCACTCTGATTCTCCCAGTTTGAATGGGCAAGCTTTCATCCATGTCCCCTAAAACCAGAAGAAAACCTTCTCCCAAACCTTTTGTAGCAAGTACCATGGAAAGTCTAAAGATGAAAGTCAAATGCACTTCCTAAACCATGCAGGCCACAAGCACGGCAGATGAGTCCAGCAGAGGAGTTCCAGGGTTTGAGGAAGCCAAGGCACATTGACTAAGCCAGTCAGCCATGAAGAGTCAGCTGCAGAAATTACAGATATTCAAGCCAGTAATTGAAGAAACAGTCCAAACTCTTAAAAGGAATTTTCCAGCTCAATTTGTGAAAAGTATCCAACACTTGAATGAATTATAATTTAAATGATAAAGTGATAACTGTACAAACAACATCCTGCATCTAAATAAACAATTTTACTGTCAAGACAAGAGAGAACAAAGGGGTTTGGGTCCAAATTTACTTAGGATAGACTGAGAAAATTACAAGAAGCAGGAGACCAGCTGAACAAGTCATAAGCACATGAATCTGAGCATTCCCAATTCCCCTAGCACAGCTCTTCTGGAACAACTTTTCACAGTTTTAGCCAGACTCCATTTCAAATGACCATAAAATGATTTCTATTACCCTGTTTATGCTTTCTCTAGATCATTTCTATCTTCATCCCAACTTCTCACAGGAATTTGTTCTAATCAATTGTTTATTTTTTACAGTGAAAAATTTACACCAACTTTGAGATTTCAAAAGACTTCCTCCTATTTCTTCATTAAAGAAGTACACAATTATTCAAGTAGCTTAGAAACATTTTCTCAGTCTTATTTTATAAAGAGCTGAATTCACTCACATACAGTCTAGCATTTATCATACCTACCTAAAACATGGAATTGCTTTGGCACTAACAGTAACTGAAAAGATAAAAAAATACTTGTTCAAACCAAATTGTCTAATATATCAATGGGCATAGTAAGCCTCTACACCAACTAATCAAACAGCTAAACTGAAAGAGTTTTTCCTCACTACCACAGGTACCAAAGTAGAAGGTTTTGCAGATATGACCCCTAAAAATACAGGTCTGCTGGAAAGCCAAATACAGCGTTTAAGCATTTCAGGCTACTTCAATGAATCATAGAGGAGCACATTATTGATTTCATGCTATGACTACAGTACACAGTAAGATATTAGACCTACAACTGCTTTTGAGCAGGAAAACTCCACTTCTTATAGAAAATCCAGCAATCTTCAGTTTGCACCCCTGCGCGGAAAGATTCTGTATCACAAACAGTCACACCTTCCCACAGCAAGAGGATATGCTCACTGCTTGCTTACCACAACCTCTAAAAAAGGTTCCCATGACATGAACTAAGAGCTGTCCTCTGCTCCAGTGACAATGTTTACTCAGCACTGCACACTGATGACAAGGCCCATTGACACATTCTGGAGATTCACTTTCTGCAATGCCTTTATGTGTGTTACCTCCTAGTGACCAGAGTATGATAGCCAGCAGCCAGGTCCACTGGTCAAGCATTTCCAGGCAAGAAGAAGAAACTAATTATTTTGCAGGTACACAAGATACTTAAATTTTGGGTGTACTTAATATATTACTTCCTTCCCCACTACTGTGCTCTGCATTTTCAGTGAAAACATAAAGGAAATGCTAAATCTTCCAATGGCACATAAAGTATATACTGTCATCCCTGTAGTTGTCAGATTCTATTTGAATGGCTAAACAAGATTTCTAATAGTCTCCATTTATATTATGCTTCTCTAAGGAGCTGTCTGTCTCAGCAAAGTACTCTTAAAAGATTTTTTCATGAAATTCACATCAAGTACATATTTTTTACGTTCCAAATAGAAATAGGAAAAGGTACCATTTCCTAATTATTTTTCATTAGTAAAAGAAAGGATTAATTTAGCAGTATGCTCTTAAAGGAATGTCTATTTGCTATTTATTAACTCATAAGAATAAAAAAGCATATACTGATGAGTGTTCTCTCAAGCTATCTTGGTGCCTCCACCCTAACGTGCTGTTCTGCTGCTGTCAAATACGCCTGTGTTTCTGTACACTAAGGAGAAGGAACCACGACAATCTGTTCTCTCTTTAAAAACACAATCTGTGTTTGGCTGGCTGAAAGAAAAAACAAGAAGTGAATATGTTACTGTGCTTGAAAATTCCACTGAACTAAGTTTAAGAACTAAGCTTTTAGAACACTTAAGAGTTGTTGCTCTAAGATTTGTGTGCATGCTTTTTCAATATCAGTAAAAGGTCTACTGCACTGAATTGTTAAATGCCAAATTTCTGCCATTTGTCAGGTGAGGGAGAAAGAAACAGCAAACCTACAATATTATAAAGATCCTGAGATTCTAAGCTTTTGTCTATTTGCCAAACAAAGATGTTACCTAATTGGTGACATGGTTTGCTGTACATACACACACTTGATCAGCTCACACTTCATCATTCTCTTGAAGACTATACAAAAACCCTCTGCTTAATACATGCTATAAATCTCACAAGAATCCCATTCTGACAAGAGAAAATAAAAGTTCTACACATTCCAGCAAGATAGGACAGACAGTAACAACAGCCTGACTCAGTACCTCAGGAATCAGAAACTGCAGGGCAAAACAAGGAGAAAGACAGATGAAAAGGCAGTGCAGGTTTACTGCAGTCTAAAGCTTTATTTTTATAAGAGTATTTAATCACTTACTTTCAAATCAGAGCTTATCACTTTCTTTCAAAGAAAGACTGACCTGGGGTTTTTGTTGTTTATCTAGACATTCCCATTTCAGAATTATTGCTCTCCCTCTGTTTCAAAACTGCACCATGTCTGCTCAAAATTCCAAATTGTGCCTACCTCTCACAATCTGAAGTTCTTATTGTTTAAATGAAAAATTATCTTCATTTTTGACATCACTTTCAGAGCACTGTATAAAAACCAACTTTAAATTTTTTAGCTAAATCTTGTCCTGCAGATCCTAATTTCATTCTGTTATCAGAAGCTTTCCTTACTCTACTGAAACACCTTACACCATTTCTTACTCATTTCTTGTAGTCATCTTTTATTCTCATTTTACATTTGGGTGTTTCCTGTAGCTTTCATCAGCTCCATGCACCCCCTTCATAATCCTATAGTATATGTGCTTTTCAAAGGCATATAATAAATTACATATAAGTACAGACTTTTTTCCATGGCTTTTTATGGACCCTTCAGCTATTTGCAATGTGGCTCCAAACCTGCCTTGTCTATTCAGTGACAGACACTTTTACATAACCATGTTTGTGAGTGTCCATGCCATTTAATGAGAAGTAATATCAGAATAGAAAGAGCTATTATGGAAAATCGTAAAGCCAGCTTGTTATAAGAATTTCTTCAGCAGGTAGACCCTAAAAGCCGAACAATTTTTGAGTTGCTAGTCTTCCATATTTTTTCTGAGAAAAAAACATCCTAAAGCAAAAATTATTCAACAATTATTCTTAAATACACTAAATGCATAGATTAAACACCAAACAAAAAAAAAAAAAGAAAGAAGAAAGAAACAAAACCCCAAAGTGCTTTAAAGTCCATGCAATATTAGAGTTATGTACTCACAACTTTGGCATCCAATACTTAATTTTGTTTTACTCAAAGCACAGATTTAAATACACACCAAAAAACAGTTTGCAGAATTAGAAACAATTCACCCACATCAACTAATTATTCTTCCAGGAGTCAGACCTTGAGGCAAGAGAATGCTACCAAGTGTAAAGACAAACATGTTCCTGCAGCTGTTTGACATACTTATTGGACATAACAAACTTGATATGCTGGAGGCTATAATTAATCTTTACTAAGTGAACACTCCTCTCATGATGACTTGTCTACTGAGCTGTCTAATGACACTTAAGGCTTTGAAAAGTAAATAAATTAGTTCATTATGGTCAGACAGTCTTCCCTCTTTTTTTGTGAATTTGATCACAGCTTTCTTTATCTTACTTGTCTCACTCAGTCATCACCAGCTGCAATACTCTGACCCTGAAGCTGACAAAGGGACATTGCATTAAAAGCTCCCAACTCTAATTTCTGTATTACTTCCAGGGCCTTGATTTCTGCTTAAAAAAACCCAAAAATAAGCAAAAAAACCCCAAAAATAAACAAACAAAAAACCCAAAAACCACCAAAACCTAACTGGCAATCTATACTGGTAGAGCTTCATTTTAAAAATATACTGGAAAATAATATTATTTGCTTTTCTCATGGCTCACAATAACATGCACAAAAGTAGAGCTGCAGTGCCCTCTTGTGAGCAGTCAAATCTCATTTTTGCAGAAGTAGATTTAAAGATATGAGGTTTGGAAGAATTTGCACGGCAAACTCTCTCTTCTGAAGGTGTGGCACTGCAGATATACACTTTAGATATACATACACACACCTCCTCCATCTAACTGCTCTGAAACTGATAAAAGAGGCACATAGAAAAAAGCAAAGACAAGTATTTTCCTTTTTATTAAGTTCAGTAGAATTTAGGTTATTTCTTTGTTCCTAACTTCCAAAGAAGGGAAGCCAAAAACAAGTTTCTTCAGAGCCATAATCAAGGGCACATTCTTATTAAGTGCAACTGGAAAAAAAAAAAAACAACAAAACTCAACAAAATAAAGAAACCACTAAACAAACAACAAAAAACACTAAAGAAAACCCACACACAAAAAAAAAACAAACTAGAAAACCACCAAAAAACAACAAAACACAGAACCCCATGCACATGCATGCATCCACAATTCAAGTAGCCTTCCAATTTAGGCATTAAATAACTCAACTGACAAGGACTGGAGGGAAAAGTAACTATTAGAGAAACTTAAAAAAAAAAAAAAAAAACAACTAAACCAGTAAGTAGTAGGGAGAGCAAAAGCAATAAAGCATCTAAGCAATCAAAACCAGTATAGCCAAAATGCAATCCTAACTCCTATATGCTGTGGGGAGCCATTAGATGACAGTGATAAAAGTCTGTACAGGTTTGTCATACTTAGGTAGAACAAATATTTAAGATCTCATTTTTTGTGAATAACAGAAGTTCACTAAGTCAGTAGTTAAGTCTATTACCAAGGTCAGCTTTAGTATCCCAAAGCATTACAAATTATAAGATCAGTTACAAATACCTGAACAGTTACTCAAGTTTAAAGCAGCAACAGAAAACTAAACAAGTAACAGTACCTCACATTGATTCTGTTGCTCAGCAATCACATTAGAATTAATTTTCTAAAAAGTGATGGTGTGTAATCCCCCAGGCAATGTTTTCCTAAGACTCAAATTTCTCATTTCCTTTGGACAGATCTAGTTTACTGTATACAGTAATCCTCCATCATTGAGCAGACAACCCCTAGTTACACACTTAGGCTGCACACTACTGCTTCAGTGATGTTTCCACAGGTAGCAATTATAAAGGCCTTAAAGTTTCATTTCACATATTCTTCCAGTTTGTGACTTGTAATGAACTTTTCCAGAAGGGAAGCTGAACAAGAAATGTAAGTCAGAACATTTGCACCTCTTTAAAAGCTCATCTTACAGTGTTAACTAATCACTTGTAAGCAGATGTTAAATATTTGACTTCAGCCCAGAGAGTCAAGGTCCAAAGGAACTTCATTTGTTTAGGCCCAGATTCAAAGAACTATCTCAACTGAATTTAGGCAGATATGTCCAAATTACCACAAGAAACCAACAAACAAAACCTCTTTCCTGTGGCTTCCTAAAAACCCTGGCAGACAGACACATCTCTGTTGTGCCTTCACTCCCTCTTGGACAGTGCCAGTCCTGCAGACGGGCAGAACAGCCACACCTGTTTGTGTGGCTCTTACAGTACTCAGGATTGCCCAAAGCACTTTAGATTCACCACAAAAGACAGCTGAATCCCACAGAGTCCACCTCAAATCAGTTCTCAGGAGAAGATACTTGGGGGCACACGCACACAGAACTTCCTACATTCACAAGTTTCACAATCAGTATCCTACTGCAAACCCTGCCCAGCAGTCCCATAGAGCCACTCTGGAGATGCACTGCACTGACCAGTGGGATTCCTGGTTTAGGGCAGAGGATGCAAGTTAAACATATGTGCTGCAGTAATCAAGAGCTCAGCTACACCACTTACAGAACTCAGTAACATGAGCAGTTACTCTCTCATGCCTCAGAAACTCACAAGACAACCTTTTACACAAGCTGCATGGTACTGATCAACTTTACAGCAACAATTTTCTTTTACACAAGTGCTAAACTACAATCTTTCATCTGTATGTATTCAGTTAAAAGCAAAAAGAAGAAAGTTCACTTTAGAAATGATTGGTATTACTGACACCAAAAAAAAGAAATATTTTTTTCAAATTTGTCAGGTGAGTTTTGGTCTCAGTTAACAGTAGAGAATTATAAAAGAATTGAACTCATGAACTCGTTTTCAGTTTCATGATTACTTGGCTATTACCTCAGTGGAAATTTGAGGTTTACTTATTGAAGCCAACACTGACAAGAGACTCAATCATGGGTTTATAGTTTCACCACAAATTTTGTAAAGCAACAAATTATAACCCATGTTTTTCATCAAACAAAGACTCAACTAGTTGGCTTGGCATATTACATAATTTAGACTTCTAAAACAAATTTCTCAATATGTTCAAGATACCACAGGAGATAGCAGATTCCTGAAATGGTTCAGATATTAGAAAACAAGCTTCAGTAAAGCACATCCCTGCCAGTCTCGTCTAAATCTGAGTGGCAGCTTTGTCATCCAGCACGTCACCTGCAACCCTCTCTAAGCAGCTAACAAAGCTGTTAAACAGAACTAGTCTCAGTAGGGACTCCTGAGGGATTTTTTCTGTTACCAGCATTTGTACACAGTATTAAACACTCTCCCATGCCTGTTCATCCATTTTTCCACTTATCTGATTACTTTACCCATTCAGAGCATGAAATCCTAACTTGGACAGATGAATACTGGACATGTGATGAAAAGCTTTACAAAAGCTGGGATAAGTGACATCCACTGCTGTCCTGTCATCCACAAAGGTAATTTTACCACAAAAGAACGTTCCACATCCTGTAACTAGCTCTTTCATACAGAATAAAGGCACCTTTCATTTTACAGGCAGCTAAAAATTCAGCTTTAAAGGAAAATTAATGTTCCAGCAGCTTCAGAACAAACCCGTGCCACTGGGAAGGACCACAGGAGGGCAGCAGGACCTTTCTGCACGGAGGAACAAGGAGTGGGTTGGGTGCACCGGGCACAGTCATTACTCGGCCTCACCATCACACACAAGTACTGAATTAAAACGTGACGTTTTAGGGATTTATTTTATATGCTGGTCACAACTGATGTATGGACACCCACTTTACGCAAGACAGTATTTCCAGCTCAATTTTCACAGGTGCTTAAATGAACTCTGTTAACTAAGGGGAGGTTCTGTTTTCCCTCAAGTTTAAGGGATTCAGTGCTGCCTAGTTTTACAGCTAGCTATGGACTGACTGAAAGCAGCCCCCAAGCTACAACCTCAAAAAGTTTAGTAGAGTTACAGGGACAAGCCTTCAAAGTCTATTGTTTGTGGTTTACAATTACTCTCAACTATCTAAATAGTTTTTGCTTAAGGAGGATTCCCTCCCTACTACAGTAAGTACTACAATAAGCAACTGATAAATTATTAACTTACCTCTATTTTGTACATTCAGACTCCCTGAAGAGTTTCTAAATCTCTTTTTTATCACATCATACACCCCAGGTGAGATAGCCACAACACACAGAGTACCAACAAACAATTTCAGAAAGCTTTGGCCCATGCAGAGTAACATCACACCACTTCAGAAGGCTGCAGGTATCTGCCCTGCTTGTTCTTTAGCCCAGCCTTTTATACCCCTCCTGTTAATGCCCTGCCCCTGTGAGCCCCTCATTGTTCATGCCCTGCCCCTGTGTGCCCCTCACTGTTCATGCCCTGCCCCTGTGTGCCCCTCACTGTTCATGCCCTGCACCTGAGTGCCCCTCATTATTTATGCCCTGCACCTGTGTGCCCCTCACTGTTAATGCCCTGCACCTGTGTGCCCCTCATGGTTCATGCCCTGCCCCTGGGTGCCCCTCACTGTTCATGTCCTGCCCCTGTGTGCCCTCTGTTCGCTTTGGTGTTGCTCAGTGCCCCTGGGCACTCCATGGCTCATTGCTGTCAGTGCTGCTCACCTGCTGCTCACAGCTGTGGCCCAATGGGGATGAGGCTGGGCCAGCCCCACTCCCAATTACCACAAACTGTGCACCCTGCAGTATTCAACTACTCTGAAGTGTTGTGCCATCTAGTATTCAGGATTGTGTAATACATTGATTTTCCCCACTCTTTACCAAACTTTTATTGGGGCTTTTGTATGGAAAAAATCACACTATGACAAGCCAGTGTCCACAAAGGAGACAGAGGAGTCCTGCATCTTTATTCAAATAAAGGGAGAGAGTCCACTGGGGCACATGCCTGCACGGTTTTCTCTCTCGAGCTTTCATAGGGCGCACCCTCCTTTATCCTAAACTCCTGGCCCCATGGTGCTCTCTTCCTTTTCCCATTGGCTGAGGCACTTGGAAGCTGTACAGCCTTCCCAAACCACCTACCCCATGTTTCCCCCTCGAGCCTGTCATTTTACCCTGAAGTTTAGAAGTTGAGGCTTGTGCAGACCCAGCTTGTCCGTTTCAGGAGCCAGGCTGGCTGGGCTCTGCAATGAAGTTGCTGCTTGAAGTTAGCAGAGACTAAATGAACAGTCATGAACACCCATACCTGCACCCATTGAACTGCTTGTAAAGACATCAGTATGTATCTTCCCTCTCACAGACTGTAGAAACAGCAAAAAAGCACATTTCTACAGCTGTAATTGCTATCTTCCTCTCCTGAAAACTTTCCCCTACTAAAACCACTCTACAGAAAAGTGCAATGAGGCCTCAGTGCTGCCTCATGGAGACCAGAGAGAATCAGGTGACGTGAGCTCCACGTGGTCATCAAAACCTTCAGCTGGGCTCATTGGCTATTTTCTTCCTAACACAAGAGTCTAGAGGAGGTCCTGTATCACCCTTCTGCTTTGAATGTGATCTTTACAGGCTACACTTTAAATCCCAACTCACAAATCTCAAGGGTGCTTAGATGCACAAACTGACCTCAGTCTATCAAGATACAAACTTCTGTTCTTTCTAAAGACAATGCAGAAAACCTTTGCTAAAAGTTTTAGCACTCCTGGCAGTGCTAAAATTGGGCACTGCCAGGAATTACCCTAAAAATGTGCTTTATAAGTTTCTTAATGAAAAAAATGGTGCGGTAGAAAAATAACATTCCAGTAAGCTCAGCTTTAAAATGTTCTCCTTTATGCCTCCAATTTTGTGACAGATTTCAGTACTATCATTAGGGTTTCATCAATCAACAATGTACTTGTGGCTGTCATTGTGGTAAGCAGACACAGATGTAGGTGTTTGAGGAAATAGCAATGAAAATAGTTTCAGAAACCAGCATTTTGATGCCTTAACTGCAGGTTAACTCAATTTACATCACTAGTATCCAGCTGCCAGGTAAACTTTTAGGACATAGTAAAAGCAGAACATTCTAGCTGCTTTCCATTTTATAAAGTAGATTATTTGCATATTTAATTAGCAACCAGATCTTTATTTGTAATTGTTTATCACATTATTAAAGGTTTATATGCAGAATTCCAGCTTCTCTTTCTGATCCACATATCCTTGGATGCAATTGTTCTCAAACACTGTGAAAAAATTAAATTTTGTCCTAATCTAAAAAGATTTATAATGATACCCTGGTTTACATCTGCCTCTGCTAGGACATGAGAGAAACCATCTGCTTCTGGGTACTTCCTTTGCATCTGCAGTGTTTCAGATGTGCAGGTGCACAGCATAGCTGCTCCCTGCAGGAGTTCCAGTGCTCATTCCAGCTCACACAAACCCACAGACTGCCACATGACAGCACAACGAAACAAGCAGATCTCCCCATTTGAACCTTATGGGAACATGTGACTTTGAATGTATTCACAGGCAAAATGATGTGAGCAGAGCCCCTCACCCTGCAGCGTTGTTAACAGCTCCAGAAGCTACCTGGATAAAGTGTTCTGTTCCCTGCTCATGCTGCAGGTTGCAGAGGCACACACTGAGCAGCTGAACATCTCAGCAAGGGCTTGTTTTGTGTGGCACTGCAGGTCTTCAGCTGCATCCCAGACCCCAATCAGGCTTTTGGAGCACATCAGCAAAGACAGGAGAGCTGCTCCAACACAGCAATCTGTGCACTCACTGCTCTCTGCTTTCCCAAGTCACACAGGGTGGATGCTGGAGAAGGATCAAAGCAGTCACTGTGGCAACAGCAGAGCCTCAGCAGCACAGTCAGTTAAATGAGAACTCGATTGCTCTCTCCAGCTACCTGAAGGTTGTAGTCAGGTGGGGGGAGGTTTCTTCTCCTCAGTAGCAAGTGATAGGACAAGAGGAAATGGCCTCAAGTTGTGCCAGAGAAGGTTTAGATCAGAGATTAGGAAAAGTTTGTTAACCAAGAGTGTTGTAAAGGATTGGAACAGACTGCCCAGGGACGTGGTGGAGTCACCATTCCTGGAGAGATTTAAGGCATGCAGATGTGGCACTGAGGACCATGGGCTGCTGCTGGGCTTGGCAGTGCTGGGGCAGTGGTGGAGTCACCATTCCTGGAGAGATTTAAGGCATGCAGATGTGGCACTGAGGAACACAGGCTGCTGCTGGGCTTGGCAGTGCTGGGGCAGTGGTTGGACTCAATGATCATAGAGGCCATTTCCTACCTAAATGATTCCATGGGTCACTTGAGCCCTGACCTCAGCACCTCTGCAGCAACTTCCATGGATAACCAAAGTACAGGAAAGTACAGCAACTGGTTTCCTCTCTTAGAGTTTTTCTTGCAAAATTTTATTCCATGCTTTTGGAAGGATAAAGGATCAGTGTCCTTGTTTAGAGTACAGAGGACCTCTCCCTCTATAGGCTACAATGGGTACAAGACACATGTGGTAAATCCTAAGGCAGAATAAATCACTATAGTTCTGTGGGAACCAAGAAAATTAAAAAATCCACGTGCTCTAAATCTGTGGTACATGGGACATCTGAAGAAATGTATTTAAAAAAAAGAGCGGAGGGGCAAAGTATTCTTTCACTCTTACCAAACCCAACATTTCAAATGAGTGACCAACACACTGTGATCAAGACAATATAATTACCTTGTGAAGCAGTGCTGCTGAGAAAATAAAGATACCATAAAACATAGAAAACCTGCTAAAATTATGATTGCTTGAAACAACAATAGGATTTCAGGGTGGTGATGTAAAATTTCAGAAGTTTTGATGGAAATAAAAATTAACACTGTAAAAGCCATCTCCAAAACCGATGAGACACAGACATGTTTAAGAAAATGAGGCCTAAAACAAAAATAAGCATTTAATTCTGTATATTTATGTAACCTCTTTGTTTTCTAAATTCTCAAAGGACTCATCCAAACATGAAGTGCTCATGAGTTTCAATGTCCTTTTGAGCAGCAGAATAACCAGTCACATGATCCTATTTTTGGTCATTCATGTGATTTATGATTCTGAGCTTGTGCTCTCAGCGTATGACACTGCCATTCACACTAACCAGAGCTGAGAGCCCTTCACACTCTTACACTGGTGTTGATAGCTTTATTAAGGAAGTACTACTGCTGGCTGGCTAATTCTAATAAAAGGGTGAAGGCCAATTTTTTCCATTGAAGTATGTGCTTACTTCTTTATGGGGGCTAGAGGAGCAGAGAAATGAAAGTTTTGATTTAGAAGCCATTAGGATTAAAAAAACCCAACCAAACAAAAGCACAACAGCTATATTTATTTTTTATTTTTTTAATTGCTTATGAGAGGAGAAATTAGAAAGAAAAAGTCTATGGGGCTGGCTAAAAGAAGAGAGTAAACACAGAAAGTTTAGTGTAAATATTAACAATAGTCTTTTGAATAGTCTGAGAGGAAGATTGAAGTTTTTGTGATGAAGGAATTGAGAGATAGGGAGAAAGACAGAAGTACTGTAAAGCTAAAACATTGAAGTAGCTTGCTTAAAGGCTTGTCTTCTAAATTAATGCTATGACCCTACCTAATGCTTGTAGCTACAGAATCTCAGTGGAGAAACTATTTAGAAATTCTGTAATTAATGAATTATAATATAAAACTAAGCATATAAAATACACAACAAATCTGATACTTAATATAATGACAAAATTTGCCTTAAATAATATCCTAACCATAGAAGCAACAGGTTGGAGAGAACAAGAAGTATATCCCTTGTTCCCTGCTAGCAAGGAATGGAAGACTTAGGAAGACTTGATTGCCCCTGTGCCTGTAGTCCTCAAAGGCACAATATCCAAGTGTATATAATTCTAACTGGGAATTTTCTTGTACTCCTGGAATTCTTAACTTAGTCTTTAGGTCAACTCAGATGAGTTATGTAACTGTTCAACTCAAGTGGGTTTTTTTTCCGTTTTTTTTTTTTTTTCTCTACGTATTTGCCACAGTAGATAAAGCTGTAGGCAAGACCCAAAAAGGTTTCTCACTTCAGCTGTGCTAGAAACTCTCTCCTCAAGCTTTTTGCTCTGCTGTCCTGCTACACGGAAATAAGTCCTGTAACAGCTCTGTAGCTTGACACTTCAAAAAGAAAAGTTATTTCAGATAACACTGAAGTGTCTTTGGCAATAGTTACTTCAAACTTTGATTTTTAAATCAACACCTGTGTTTTAACGTACTTCATAAGTTTGAAAAAAATATTATATAAAAGAAAAGGCTTATAGTTAACTTTGTCGGAATGTATGTGCCCTGTTAGCGTGTTCAATGTATTACAAAGTAGCTTGATCCGTGTACCTGAGGCTACACTCGTCCTGCCTGGCATCCACCTTTGCCTTTAGCAGGCGGGAATTCCCCTTGCTCTCCCTGCAAGCCCTTGGCTTTCAATGGAAGACCTGGTGATGCCACCGCTGGGTCAGACGAACTGAGCTGCCAGCCCACGGGCTCTGCCTGGAGAGAGAGAGAGAGAGAAGGAGAGAGAGAGAGAAAGAGGGAGGGAGGGAGGGAGGGAGAGAGAGCCTTGGCTGGCGAGCACCATCGCCAGCGCCGGTGTCAAACGCGCCCCCGTGGTTTCCTGGAGCCAAGGCGGCATTCCCGCTGCCGGCCGCGCTCCCACGGAGGCACGGCCGGGGCGCCCAGAGCGGCTGCGTGAGCGCCTCGCCAAAACGCGCCGGAGCGCCAAGTTTCCCTTTCCCAGGGAAAATCCCCGCTCCCCCCGCCCCCCGCCGCCGCCCGGGGCCTGCCCCGCATCCCGGCCCGGCCTCCGCCGGAGCCTCCGGAGTAACCGCGCCCGGGATTGGCTTCTCCCGGCGCAGGGGCCATATTGGATGTGCCCAGCCCGCCGCACGCACCGCTCCGGCGGCTCCGCGCCGCCCGCCCCCGCCCCGCCAGGGCTGCCCCTCCCGCGGGGGCTGCGACGGGAGGGCGAAGGTGTCTCGGGAAGGAAACTCGCACGCTCCCGGGTCCCCTCTCCGCCCCCCGCGCATCCCCGCCCCGCGCACGCCCCTTCCCGCGCCCCGTCCCCGCTCCGCCCGCCTCTTCCTCCCCTCACGCCGCTCCCTCCCTCCCTCCCGAGCCGAGCCGCCGTGTCAGCGCGCGGCGGCGGCCCCCGCGCGGGCGGCCAATCAGCGCGGGGGTGACAAATATGCAAATGCGCCCCCCAGCCCGTCCCCGCGGGTTCGCTGGGGCCGCTGGGGTCGCGGCGCGGAGCGAGTGAAACTTCGCCCCCCGCCCTGCGCCCCCCCCCCCCCCGCCCGCCCCGCGCGGGGCCCCTCCCGCGCAGCGCCCGCGGGGAGGAGCGGGGAGAGGCGCGGGGACAGCGCCGAGCGCCGCCCGCACCGCCCGCCGGCCTGCGACACCGCACGGTGAGTGAGTGCCGCCCTCGCCCGCCGGCTCCCGGGGGGGGACACGGGGGGAATCCCCGCGGGGGGGAGGGGAAGCCGTCGCGCCCGCCCGCGGCCGCCCCGGCGCGGAGCTGTCACAGGCGTGGGGCATCGCCGCCTCCTGCCGGGCAGCGGCGGCGGCTCCGTAATGGCGAACCGGGCGGTGAGTACGTGCGGAGGGACGGGCAGGCCACGCTCCAGGTGCCGGAGACACCGGGCGGCCCCGCCGGCCCTGCCCGCCCCTGCTGCCGCCGGGGTCGGCGCGACGCGGCCTGCTCGGCACCCGGGCTCTCCCCGCCGCCGCCCCCGCCCGCTTCCGCCCCTCGCCGCCACCGCCGGGCGCGGGGCTCCGCCGGCCCCTCGCACCTCGCCGGCGGAGGTGGGTGGGAGGAGGAAGGGGGGCGGCGGCCGGGCGAGGCTTTTCCCGGGGGCGGCGCGGGTGGAGCGGGCAGGATGGAGACGGCGGGGGCGCCCAGGGATGCGGGCCCCGCCACCCGCGGCCCCGCCACGGCGCCCAGGGGTGGCCGGGGGTGGGGGTGAAGTTTGAGGGGAGGAATTGGGGCCTTCCCGGGGTCTCAGGGTGGGGGAGAGCCTGAACGTCCTGCTCTCTTACAGGTAAGAAGATGGCAGGGCGAAGGGAAGAGGGCTGGTCCCCTTAGGGAAGTCAGAGGAAAAGGCTGCATGTCCCTCTTCCCCCATCGAGGAGGTGGCAGTGGGAGAAAAGGGCTGGGTGGATAAAGGTAGGGAAGGTAAAAATATCCCCGGCCACCTTGTGTCGTTTGGGAAGGGATGCAGAGCCTCCCAGGCAGAGCAGTGGGCATGGCAGACCTGGCTTCTCACCACACAAGAGAATAGAGGTGGGTAGAGGGAGGAATTAAATAATTTCCTAGGGTAAGAGAAGCAGTAAGAAAAAGAGGACCTGAGTTTGGCAGCGCCCTGGCTTGGATTGACCACAGTATGATCCATCCATGGGAGCAGGGAAAGGAAGGTGAGAGGGGAGGGTTGGCAGTAGGTGAGGTGTGTCTGGGAGAGATGGAGATGGGCATGCAGTCTGCTGTCCTTCTGGGCTGAGGAGAGCGGGTGCTGCATGGCCACAGGTTCCCACTGCATGGGTGGAGACTTGAAAAGGGATCTGGCTGTCAAAGTGCAGGGTTAGAATTTATAGGTGGGTGATTTCCCAGAAGGGGCTGCAAGCTGACCTCCTCCGGGGATGACAAGGAGAGGATTTCAAGGCCAGCTTGGTGCTGTTGGTAGGTGGCACTGGGTGGACAGGTGGCATGCATCTTTATTCCAGTGAAGTGGAGAAACTGTCACATTTCCCACTGAGGCTTAACCCAATGGAAGGTTAAAACCTCTTCATTTCTTCTTTACACACAAATTTTTGTGAACAGGGATAAAAACCAGCTGGAAAGGATTCTGAATTCTCTCATTTTTGCTGGATAGCTTTGACAACAAGCTTGATGCACACACTTTCAGTTTGTAGGAAATGGTTTGCTTTCCTCACTGTTGTATCATAAATGCCTTGAATCTTTAGCAGCTGAGAACTTCCTTCAGTTATGAAAGCCATTTAACTTCATTAGTGTGAGAAAATACAGCTCGGTCTCCCTCCATTATGTAGAAGAGAGCTGGACCCTTCAGTGTTACAATCCTTGTTCGTGGGGGACAAAGTAACAATTTCTGTGACAGGATAGGGTTTCTAGTTCTCTTGTGTATTTTTTGAGACTTTTAAGAAGTAGCCTTAAAAAGTAACTCTCCTCTCTCAGGAGAACTAGGCTCCTCCTGAAAGCTCATTGCAACTGTTTTTAAACCTGGATCATTCGACACCATCAAGTTCCCAGTTGGCAGGTGTGAGGTAAAAATAATTATTTCACCTTGTTTTGCATGTAATCATTTGTGTGCAGTTATACATGTGTTTATAATTCAAGGCAGAATATTTTGATATTTTATGAAATATTAAAATATATTAATATATTTTGCTCATTTTGGAGCAAAATTTAGATTTTTATCCTATCTCTGAATTTTAGTTTGTTGTTGCACAGATCAACTTTTTGTTAGCTTCACAAAGTAAATATTTTTAAATCAATAATTATTCCTATCTTAGACTTTGTGAACTGTTAAAGAAAGAGTAGAAATTAATACCTTTTTGGTTTACTGGTTTCTAGACAGCCTCAACACCTTACACCTGTAACTAATACTGAGTTTTTCATTCTTCCCACATCCGTCAGATGAGGCTTCCAACGTGCCATGGACTTCAATGCCCAGATTGTGTAAACCAAAGAGCCAAATTTAATAGACATGTTTTTGAATGTTAACCAATTCAGGGATCATTGTGCCAGGCCCTTTGCCCATAACTCAGAGGCTCTGGAGAAATTGGTGGGAAGCAAGGTAGGATGTGAACTTTAGTTATCAACAGCTCTGTGGTTAAGGGCCATTGTGGACTCTCTTACCTTAAAGTAAATGTGAAGGAGCTTTTTCTTTTCCCTGTTAGTGAGTAAGCTGCATCAATTTACTTTGCATTTATAAGATCACAAGGACAGGCACCTAAGGAGTTACAGTGCATCTGTGCTGGTTTACTTTGTGCTAACTTGCTTATTTGTATTTAACCAAATTGTTCTATTTATACAACTTTATGCTGCTTTTCATGGTGCAGCCATACTAATTCATGCCACTCAGAGTAAGGTTATCATTTTTACTGTAAAAAGAAGTGGAATTTGAAGTTGAAGAGTTCTTCAGGAATTTTGAGGAGTCTCAGCGCATTCTCATTTCTCATGAGCTGCTTGTGCTAAATGCTCCTGAAGATTAGTCCAAGAATTCAGTTATGCTAAAATGATGATGAAAGCAGAGTGTGGTTTTTCAAAAGTATTCTTAGTGGTGTTATCTAAAAGATGTATGACACGAACCACTACTGAGAGACTATAAGGACCCTAAACCAGACAATTTTAATTTGTTTGCTTTTATGAGTGAGATGAGTTAATGATGCAGGCAGATTAAACCCAAAAGATTGACCTGCTGCTTTAAAATTGCCTTGTTTTGAAACCCATGAAGTAAGTAAGTGCCCATTTGTTCTCGCTTGGTTTACAGGTTAGTTTTAAGGGGTTTTTTTAATGTATCTTACAATAAAAATATTCCCTATATTTATGGTATATGTATCCCTCAGACACTTTAAAAGTACAGGTAAGCTGGACAATTACATATTTTATAGGTTCAGATTCCTTACAGTGCTTTTTTTTTCTTCTGTATCAGTCTTGTAGAAAGAAGTGCCCAAAGTGCATTTCTTTGATAATTTTCATGCAATTTAGGATGGACTCAAATGGCATATCCTATTCATCACTGAATAGGATGAATAGGAATTCATTCTCTTTGTTTCCACCATTAAAGATGAACTGCATTCTCAGTAATGCTTGGTACTTGAGCTTATAAATCATCCAGCTGTAACATTTCTGTGTTTAACTGAAGTCTGGTAGCCCATCACACCCAGATTCTTTCCTAACCCTAATTTTGTCAGTACTTGATATTCTTCCATCCACCTATCTAGAGTTGTCCTTTTAATGGCCTTGGCTCTCTCAATCCATGGAGCTGTGAGCTTAATGAAGACTTTGAAATCTCACACTTACTTGGGCTCCCATTCTGTTTCCCAGTGCTCTTCCTGTAGTCAGAAATGCAGCCTCAGGAACGTGGGGTATCCGAGTACATGGGAAGGGGTGATGGAGAAACCAGCTGTGTATTTAGTCAAACCTTCAAGAACTGATAGTTAACATGATTGTATTATTGCATATATAATATTATATTATTCTCTTTCTCCTTCAGTGAAAGAAATTGTCATGATAAGAAGTGATTATTTTGCTGATGAAACAGCAACTGAAAAGTATTTGCAGCTTTTGCTTTGGCTGAAGGAGCAGCAAGATTCCCGTATTTAATCTGACCAGATCATAAATGTGAGAGTCAGCTGAACACACAACTTGCTTATTTACAATAGTGCAGGGAGGAAAGATAGTTTTCAAGTAGTATTTTTTCCAACAAGTGTTACAGGAGAAAAGCAGAATGTGGTTTACAATGACTATGTTTTTAAGTAACTGCAGTGTTGAAAACTTGCAGAAGACCAATTCTCAATATTTTTTAACAGTGTGGGTAATGAAGATTTATCTTGACTTCAGAAACACAAAGACCTTGGCAGTACTTTTAAAATGTGTATGTAACAGAATTCAGATGTATGCTCTGCTACCTCTTAGAGTGAGCTCTAGTGGTGAAGTAAAAGGCTACTTTTGGAAGCACCTTGGATCCAAGTTCCACTTGCAGGGCTGACTCTACATTACATTCACTTTCTAAGCTGCAAGAAAAATGTTACAAGGTAGGAAGCATTTTTGTAAAAGTCAGAATTCAGCAGAAATTCATTGGTAAGATATGGCATCTGTCAGTGAGCAGATGTGTTGAAATGTTCAACTTCATTCATGCAGATTAGCCAGGTGCTGCCAAATATTAATGTCTTTAGGCTGGCAGTGTACATGCATCTTTCTCTTTGTAAGTGATATATTTTTGTTTTAATCTTAAATCAAGAGTTAGGATTTGCAAGAAGATGGAAAAATGTTCCCATCCTTTTTCTGGAGACAAATAGTAATTTTGACTTTGTTCTTTATCTGAGTCATATTAGAAAATGTAACTCTGGTTACCAAATTGTTTCCGTCTGCAGTGTTTTCTTGGGCACTTTCCTTGTGCTGCATAAGCAGTATTGAAAGGTTTGTTCACTCTTTTATACTGGTCACTAAAATTCAGGAATTCCTCCAAAATCTGTTCTGTAAATGGCTTTTGAAGAGAAATGGTTTGATTACATTTGATACTTAACACCCTAGTGGAGAAACTTTCAAGCTTCAGAAAGACTTCATTTGTGTAATGCCATGAATATCTGATATTCCATGCCCATCTAATATTCCATATGCTATCAGAAATCTGACACTTCAATACAATAAATTTGTGCTTTCAATTACCCTGTAGTAAAGCTACTGTAGTTATGGCTTCCACCTACATGAAAGACTTGAAATTGTGCTTTTTTTTAACCAGTGCAGATTTCTGTCCATGTCAAGCCTTCACAGCTGCCTGTACTCATCAGTCAGGATCCATAGGCATCTGTAAAACAGGCACAATCCTTTGCATTGTTCTAGTTGGTACTTCCAGGTTATAAACTTGCAGTAGTTCCCAAAGATGCTTATCAGGGTAGAACATGAGAATTATTGGAAGATAGTGTATTATCAGATTGTGAATTGAAAGAGGGCTGTGCTCTGAAGTCTTCTGTCTCTTATGTTTTGTAATGAAATCTTGGTTTAGGCCACATGTGAAAATAAAAAGGTGTTTTTTGATTTTTAATGCAAATGTTTCTCTAAATCTTAAAATGGCCTGAATGTTCCTGAGGAAAAATACTAGAGTTCAGAAACATATTTTGTAGGTCTAATTTGAGGTGTAACACTGACATTGATAACAAAACAATAGGAAGCCTGTAATGTTTACATCTGAAATCTCAGCAGCACCAGAGGATTTTCTTTTTAAACTTACAAGGAAGTTGGTGTAACTCTTGCTAGTGATCAGAAGCAAACTGTAAATACATTACACTGAGTGTGTTGCTCTCTTTTGACAACTAAACTTCCAACAGAGACTGTCCAAAGACATTTGTATTTTGTACAGATACACTAAAAGGAAAAAAAGTTTGGTGTAGTGGAATTCAAACCTGAAGAACAAAACATGGTAATTTTTTGTTATTGGTATTAGAAAGAAAGTGATTAGAAGGAAATCACTGAAGTCCTGAAATTTATGAAAATCTCCACAGGTACACTTTAGAGAAACAAAATTGCAATATTGAATGAGCAGTACTGGTTACTAATATGGATTCCTTCAGTAGTCTGGTGGCCAAACACATTAACTTCTTAACAGCTATTTTCACTAAAATAAACTGACTTGGGGATCAAACTTGTGCTTTGCAATAAGGTATTCCAAACTCCTGATATCTTTCTACATTTCTATCAATAGCAGCAGATTAAGATGTTGTCATTTTCTGTATTATTTTTGTCCCTTTATTGCCATTAATGTCCACAGGATATAAATGACAAAATAGAAGGTATATATACAATTCTGACATTTTCATGCAAAGCCTAATGGGTTTGTTAAACAAACAAGAGGAAGGGTTAAAACTAAATTGGGAGGCTATATGCTGAAGCAGCAGATGCACACCTACAGGTTTTGTTCTGCAGGTGTGCTTTGAGGGCAATAACCTTTGGCAGAAAGGTGAAGAAGGCAGCTGAAAATAATAATAATGTCTTCAGCTGGTGCTGTTAAATTTTCTAAAGGTATTTGCCAAGACCGAAGAGATAAAAGCACACAAGGATGTTGTGTAAAACTAAACTGTTTTATTAAAATTTACGTGATGTTTTAAAAAATAGAAATTTGTGTAGCTATTCTCAACTAATTGAAATTAGTTGTTTGTTTCCTGTTAGAAAATGGGTATAAAAATCTGTGGTTTAGTGTCCAAAATAAGAATCACAGACTCACAGGATGGGGCAGGTTGGAAGGGACCACAGTGGGTCACCAGGTCCAGCCTCCCTGCTCAAGCAGAATTCCCAGAGCACAGGCACAGGGCTGGGTCCAGACAGTTCTGGAATGTTCCCTGGGAGGGAGACTCCACAGGCTCTGGCCAGGCTGTTCAGTGCTCGGGCCCTGCACAGCAGAGAGCTCCTTGCTCATGTCCAGGTGGAACTCCCTGGGCATCATTGCTGCCCCTTCCTCTGTCCCATTGCTGGGCACCAGGAGCAGAGCCTGGTCCATCCTCTGACACCTCCTGCAGATATTTAAACAAAGAGCCAAAATATTGTTGTTTGCTTTTTTTTTTTCTTTTTTTTAGTAACAGTAATGCTTAACATTTAGTAAGAGTAATTTTTTTAACATATCACATGTAACAGATACATATATATGTACATTTCAAACTTCACATGCAATATAGCTTCTGTGAGAATCTGTGGAGATAGATCCCATTTAGGAGCTTATAAAAGCTCTACATTCCTTTTGTGGGGATTTCTCTTTGGCACTTCATATAATCATTAGTAAATCTTCTGTTGTCAGAAGTATTTTTTTTGTATTTCACATTTAGAATAATGTATTGCAGACCTGGTGAAAGTACATCTAGTTACATGTGGTTTTTTTCTTCCTTGTAGGATTTTTCAAACTTTTAAGTATCCCAAAATTGTCTCCATATTGGAAGCTGTTCAAGCAAGTGGACACTGTTCTAAAGAGTAAGAAACATCTTTTTTCTCTTTTTTTTTGAGGATTCAAGAACAATCCAGTTGAGGAAGGATACACAGCTGTTTTAGCCAAGAACTTAAGATAGCATTTGTCTTATATGGTAGCTACAGGTGAATTAGGTTTCTTTTTTACTGTTGAACTCTTACAGCTAGAATAAATTACTTGATTGTAAGTTTTCAATTTTTCTTTTTTCAAATATTAAATTTTTGAATGCCTCTATTCAGTTACTGTATATATTGTAAAATCTTTATGCTTTAACTTTATTTAGCCAACAAAGAACTTCTAAGTAAGCAGAGATTGAGAACAAAAGAAAAAAAAATAGATTAAAATGTTGCACAGGACCTGACAGTTAAATAGTTTCAAACTCCTTTCTAACGTCTCAATGTGAAGAGGACTTGTGCAGGACAGGACCTCTGATTGTATGATGGGATTTCCAGTATAGAAAAAGGGAACATCTAGAGCAAGTTTTCTGTCTGTTTTGATACAAAATTATTATCAGTTCACATAAATGGTAAACAGAGATAAAGGTATTTTAGCAACTTTCCCCTAGATATATATTGGGTACGTGCTTGTCTCATATGAATTTTAGAAAAATACCTCTCTGCATGAAGTGTCCCTATTATTGCAGAGCAGTCATTTTATTTAGCAACCTTGGAAAAAGTCTTGGGAAGTTACTCAATGATAGAAGGAGGAGAAATGTAGCAATTTATGTACCAAATTAGTACCAGATATTTTTTTTTTCTGGACCACTGCAGGATTTGGTAGCTGCTCTAACCAATTTATATCTTCCACATATGTTACAGCATTGTTTCAAAGATGTAGGGAGAGGAAATAGTTGTGTTAAAATCTGCTTCTCAATGCAGTATTATATGCCATGTTATCCTTTAACAAAGTTTAAAGATTGATCTGCAGTAATAGTTCTGCAAAAGTGTAAAAGACTTTGGCATCACACAACTGTATTTAGGAAGACAGGAATCTTTGTACTGGAATTGGAGAATGTTTGTTGCCTTGGACACAATAACTATATTTTTGAAATGGAAAACCACACTGGTGTAGAATATCAGCTCATACACAAACTTTCTGTCAGTCTTTCAATGTTAGAGGGTAGTTTTGGGTGTTTGAGGCTTTCACACAGTGGCCCTAGAACCCCCCTGCACACATTTTCCCTTAAACTTTGTAATGTTTTGAAGCCTCTTTCAGATTAAAACAGAACCTCTTGAAATTGAGCTCCTCTACCTTCTGCCAAGGCAAGGAACAGGATAAAACTGTCATGCAGCTATTCTCTCCCAAAAGGCACTGTCAGTTCCCATTGAAGTCTGCTGTCAGAGTGGAACTGCTCACTGCTGTTAAAAGACATGTACAGGGCTTCTCAGACTGACAGCTTTAAAACATAACCTCAAAACTTTTCTTTTACTGTTTCTGGTTTGGAGTTCTTACATCCTGTCTTAAAGTTAGCCTAAACTTTGTGGTACTGTGGCACAAACTGCCCTTCATCCTCAGGGGTTTGTAGACTTGGGTTATTTTATTAGTCCTACAAAATGAACATGTACCTATTCACCAGACACTTACAAAATCATAGCTACTAGTGATTGTGTATTAATTCTGGTGGTCTTGGTTTTATGGTATCTAGGGAGTTTTGGAGTTTCTGGTATTGCATTTGAATGTACATTCCTGAAGTTGGTTATTGTGTGACTTGTTTGACATGCTTTATTTCCAGGTCTCTGATGATGAGGTATCCATCTGGATTTAAAACACAGCTCTGAGCTTTTCAATTCTTCCTTCAAGAGATGTGTTCTATATTCATGGGTAAGAATATTTTTTATTTTGACTTGATCCATTTTCTTAATTATCTTGTAATATATTTTTAATTTAGAAGATTTCAGCAACTTAGTTTTGTCTTAAAGGTTTATCAGGAACTTTTACAGTATATTACAGGGTTCATTAGGTGCCTGTGCTAGCTCTTAATTTTGACCCAAGCTAATAACTAAACTTTGGAATTCATATGTCTAAAGATGAATGCTCTAATTAAATCACTAATTCCTAGTATTACAGACAGAGAAACAGTGGTATATAGGTAAAGAATTTATGAATTGGTCTGTGATTTGAGATTAATTTTCTGATATATATACAGTTCTAAGGGCTTTAACTGTGCATCTTGCCATACATCTTTGGAATTTGGAGTTGTGGAAAGAAAGTTTGGAATGCAACCAAAGCAAAGGGTCTGAATTTTGTGCTATCAAAATTAACAACAACACTTCTTCTCAATAACATAAATCTTACTTAGTCTGAAGAAACTTTGTGGTACTACACACACCTGCACTTCAAAACAATAGGAAAAAAAAACACAAAAGACTCTATAGAAAATATGATTTTTTTCAAAAAGCAACTGGTATTTTTAATTTGTGTAGGTTTCTGAAGAAAACAGCTAAGTTTAAGCTATGTTTACTTCATACATTACAGAATTTATTATGTCTTCTCTCCATTTATTAAGTACAACTTGCTGAAATATCATTTGGAGGCTTCATACATTTACCTTGAGTTAAAAATTAATGTTAACATGGATCTCTTAATGAAGTATAGTAAGTAGCCTAAGCATTGCTGGGGGGCTTTTTGATAGCATGTTGTTTTATACAGAGTTCTGTGATCTACTTTCTCTTTGGGCTGGTTTTGCTCTATTCAGCTTAAGTAAAGCTGTTCTCATTAAGGAAGATGTGCCATTCACAGTGAAGGCAGACATGGCTGAGAATGGTAGAAATTTGCTTTCAGTTGCATTGGAAGATGGATTTTCTTCCCAAGTAAAATGTCACTTGTATTGTTTGCTGCTTGAAAATTCCATGAACAACCTTAACAAATAAACAGCTGCTGATGTCCTTTTTTTCTTATTTACATTTGTTATATCTATTTCCCAGAGTCTGAAAGGAGGAGAGGTGGAGGAAGGGAGTCTGTGCATGTCTGGGGAGTAGAGGAAGGGAAAGTGTTCCATGGGGTGTTTGGTGCAAGCAGGATCAGTGTAGGTATGGCAACAGACTGCTGTGATTAGTCTGACAAGCACACACAAGCCACTGTGCTCCAGTTCTTTGCTCCTACTGGGAGCTGGAACTGTAGCCATAGGCTGGAACTCAGTTCTGAGAATTTAGTTTAAGCCCATGTGTTTCAAATCTTCATAATCTTCAAATTAAAATTCAAGGTGCTTGAGTGAACTTTTGAATATTTAGCATGATGTCTGTGAACTCTGTTGCAGAAAGAGAATTCTAAACAAAACCAGTATGTTGAGGGTATGATTTTACTAAAGGGATGGCTCATTACTCAAAAATAGTTAGAAATGCATAATGAGAAATTAATAGAAACAAAAAGTAATTTTAATCTAAAATAATACATATGTATATCTACAATTGGATGTATGGGTTTTTATTTGGGCTACCCAACCAAGTTTTATCCAAATTTTAGTGATAGTAAGAAAATGCATCTTTTCAATCCATATTTAGCTACAGATACCATGGCACTCCAGTACAGACAGTCCTTTCTGCTAGGGAATAAAAGAGTTTATATCTACTAAATGTTCTTTTTTAGTCTTCTGTATGACTGGGATATGCCCCTCTGTGCCTTTTAAATGTAACATGTACATTGATCTTTAAATCTATGATAGAATATCAATTATATTGGCACATCAGCAGGAAGTAACTTCAGTGTTATTTAATTAACTCAGCTTTTTGAACTTGGCCAAAGCTTTAGTTAAAATCTGATAAGTAATGACAGTGTAATTGTCTTTTAATATTGGGAAGGAAATGTCTTATTTCTAAATATTGTGCAGAAGTGATCAGTTTTTTGAGTGTCTGGGTTTCACCATGCACCTTTTTTGATGCAGTATTCCATCTGCTAATAGATGGGCAAATCACAGCAACCCACAAAGCTGTCATGCTGTTGCATGCTACATAGAATTTACCAAATACACTGATTTTTTCAGTTCTAGCAAACTTGTTTGTTATGCCTGGTTGCATTACTCCCCTAAAAAATCCTCAAAACTTAAGCCTTTGCAAGCATACAATGTAAAACTCTTCCCTAACTATGACTGTGTCCTTTTCCCATAGTCTGCATTTCTGTCATGTCATGCTTTTGTGATTTGTTTTAATTCCTTGTGTTTGCAACTTGTCCCTAACTTCTTTCTGAGATGGCTTCTGTTATTTTTCTGAATAGCCATGGTTTCAACTTCTTTTGAGAAAAAATGGCCACCAAAGTCACTGATTTCTCTTATCTTTGGTGCTGTCACAGATCAGTCATGTGAAGCAGTGCTACCTCATGTATCAAAGTTACAAAGTGTGGCTATCATGGTCAAGTGCTTAAGCTCCACCTGATTTACTTGGCTGTAACTAGAGTAGCTTGTGTTCTGTTGTCACATCAGCAAAAGTAGGCAAAAATGCCATGAAATAAAACACATTAGAATTTATTATTATATTCCTTTTTACTGCTACCCCCACTTCATGTTTTCAGAATGAAATTTGTTATCTGTTCCCTGATGTTTTTGTATGAGTTCAGGTTTTTTGATGTATTCTCTGAAATTGATCTTGTTTTCCTTTTTTTCTGGTATAAGACAGACATGAAGTTGCCTTGCAGACTATGGGTAAAAGTCAAAACCCTGGTCAAAACCCAAACTCTCTTTGCAGCAGACTTGTGTTCAGGCTATTGATAGTGGTATTCTTTCCAAAATAAGTTTGGGTGGTTGGTTGGTGGGGTTATTTTGGGGCTTTTTGGTCACTTCACAATCTTCACTTCACATAGAAGCTGTCTTCATAATAAATTGATGTTGGTCTAATTAGCTGGGAGAGGTTTCTTGTGTATCTAGCCTTCAGATTTCCCAGTTTGGAAATTCTTTTGTGCTATCCAACTTGCCAGGATCCTTGAAGCAAAGCTGACATCTTCAGGTTATATTTCCTATTTATACCTGCCAGGATTTATTTGTGTTATAAAACCTTAGCATTTTAAAAGGAGAGTTCATATTATTTGTTCATTATTTCCTCTTTTGTTTTCCTTAAGTAGGAAAAACAAAGATGGAAAGTGTTTCTTGGTTTTTGAGCCAAGAAGTAAATTTCTGTGAGGGCAGCTCTGAGTGTGCTGCAGTAATTCCAGCTGCTCTGCAAGCTTTTCTCCATTTCCTCACTGTAAAGGGACACAGTCAGTAAAACAGGAAGAGATTGTCTGGTGTATGTGACTTTAAATACAAGGTGCTTTTAGTCTTGTTGAGTAGTTCTAGACTTCTATAGCTAAGAGCATGTGTACTAGTTAATGATTGTACATCCTTGGTAGCTATATTGCTAAAGATGGAAGAAATATTTCTTTTTCACTCTGTTTTTTCCAGTTAGCAAAAATTGATCAGACTCAGTATGTAAATGTACTGATGCAGGCTTCAAATTTGAGATTTTGATGAGTAGTCCTTGATAGCCTGGAACGTGACATTTTAGCCATGGCTACCACAATTTCCATCTTTTGTCCCTCAGGTGGGGTTTCTTGAATTACTTTTGTTCTGTGTCTACAATATTTTTTTCCTTGTACTTAATCTGCATTGGTTTTCTTCTGAGTTAAAATAGCTCTCTCCTGACATATCTTTTGCATTGAGATAAACTAGATGAGATATCATTATATTAGCAGTGTTGTAACCATACCAGACCTTCTGCCTGGATCCTGCTGCTTGTTTGTCATCTATTGGAAGGTGTTCCATTCTGGGAAAGTCCTCATTATGTTGCTTTTAATTGTAAGTTGACAACTTAATCAATGTTAGAAGATAATGAGGTCTAATTTATATTAATGCTTTCTTTATCTTGGGACTTTAGGACATCCCAACTTTAAACCATAACTTGCACATGTATAATCTGGGGTCCACAGCAGCTTTGCTGTGCTAAGGTGTCATCTCCCTAAGCTTCTGTCCCTTTTTTTTATCATGCCTGTTCTCCTCCTCACTGGCACCACACCTGATCAGTGTCTCTCAGGATTATACAGGATCCCTCTGTCCTTCTCTGTACACACCAGAAGTCTCATATACTCAAACCCTAAAGGAGGTTTGTGAATTGAAGTCTGGCTTTGTTCTGACTGTGGTCACACCTCCCTCAGTGGCCTAGGAGAATATGCAGAATGGGTTCTCATCAGCTTGCCAAGAAGTACTTTGGCCTTAGTTGGTTCAGCATGAACCTTTTCCATCAGAATATTTCAGATTTACAGGGTGTTCATTTCTGGAAGGATCCTATACTCAGTTTATTCTTAGGAAAATTCATTAATGATGAATTGCAATTGAAGGTGGGCTTTAATGGGAGGGTCAGGAATTAAAAGTTGTGTCTGGTTTTTTTTTCCTTTTTTTATTTTTTTGTTCTTTAATTAGACATATGTACTGACAGGATAAATGAATGATTATTCTATGAAGGTGCTCTTTTAAAGTGATTGCTTCTCTATTTTACAGAGTTACCAGTTATCTGGGGAGGTACATTATCACAGACACACATTTTCATTCATTTCCCATTCTGTTTGATTACACTATAAATGTGGGAGTTTTTAGGCTCAAGTTAAATTTACCATGCTTTTCAATTCTCCTTAAATCCCTCACTACAAATCAATTAATTGGTGATCACTCAGTGATACTATGAATATATAGTTTCAAGTGTTTCAAAACTAGGTGTGCAAACTCCTTTGAACCAAAGCTTGTGCTTTTTGTGTTTTCTTTGTATCACTCTATTCATTCTCTTGTCTTTCCCTCTAAGAAAAGTCTCTTATGTCCTAAGTGTGATAAAATACAGTTTCTCAGGACCTTGCAAAGTGCAACTTAAATAGAAGAAACAAAGTATCCCAGTTTCTCCAAATCAAATTAAGCCTGACTTAAATGTAGTTTATAACTTTCAAGTTTTTTTGTTTAAGTATACAGAATTATTGCATACATCTCACATATGTACGATTTCTTTGCTATAAAAAAATTCTAATCCTGGAGCACTAAAGCCCAATTCTGGTGCAATTTGGTAGTTTTAATGAATATGACCAAGGAGAATCTAAAACTCTGCTTTGAGTGAATAAAACAAATGAAACCATTACATTTAAAACATATTTTTATAAGGGGCAAAAATTATAAAACCTGCACAGGGCATCAAGTATAAACAAAAATAACTTACTCGATTTTTGGTTTAGCTAAAGTTATGGGCAAAGTATCAAATACCCTTAAAAGTGTTGGGAAGGGTCAGGAAGGATGAGGAGAGTCATTAAATTTTTCCCTTTTTTTCCCCCCTTCACTGGTCTCCCTCAGGATGCTTTAACACCTGAAGACGGATGTTTCATCAGAAGCACTAATGGCTGTTGGCATGCCTTGGATAAGGTGGTGACCGCTGGATGTCATTTGTTTCTGTTCACTGTGGAGAGACAAAATTGACTCCATTTGGAGTTGAGAGCAAAAGCAGAACAGACCTCTCAAGATGACTGATCCTATGATGGATTTTTTTGATGATGCCAATCTTTTTAGTGAGACCTTAGAAGGTTTGTCAGATGATGCCTTTGTTCAACCTGGACCTGTTTCACTTGTTGATGAATTGAATTTGGGTGCAGAATTTGAACCTTTGCACATAGACTCACTGAACCATGTGCAAGATGCTCAAAATCAACAAAAGATGAGTGAGTTTGATCAGCTGAATCAGTATGATTCACTGAAGCTTCACTCAGTAAATCAGTCTTTTAATAGCTCAGCTGACAATGTCTTATCACCACACTCTCAGTTCAATTGTTCACCAGTTCACCCGCAAAACCAGTCCAATGGGATGTTTCCAGATGTGGCCGATGGTAGTCCTATGTGGGGTCATCAAACCGCCACCACTGTTTCCAATCAAAATGGGTCCCCTTTTCACCAAGGACATTCTCAGTCTATGCAGCAAAACAAAAGCTTTGTAGCACACCATGACTTTGCCTTATTTCAGGCTAATGAACCACAGCATCAGTGTGCCTCGCTTCGGCCGCAGCAGAGCAGGAACAGCACGGGGCAGGATGCTCTGAGTCAGCCAAAAGACTTCATGGAAGTCAACGTGTCCACTTCCCTCAGAGTCAGTGTTAACCACCCACCTTCAGTTTCTAATCCATCGACTTCACAGCAGCCTCTGTCCGTTCAACAGTTCTCTCAAACTGCAAGTGCTTCAATACATTTTTGTGGGAATCAAGAAGGAAATTTTGATGGACAGTCCCCAACTATTACTCCATGTTCTGTCAGTAATAGTCAACAATTTTCATCTCCGTATTCCTACTCTAATAATCATATTTCTCCTACTAGCCTTCTTCAGCCTACAACAGCTCTTTCTACTAGCCAGCAGACACACTCTATCTCTGACTTCACTGGAAGTGATGCCTTTACATCTCAAACAGGGACCAAGCAAGAAACAACTGAGCACATGTTGAATCCTAACTCAACTTTGAATTCAAGTACTTTTCAAATGTTGCATTCTGCGCATCCTCAGGGCAACTTTAGTAGTTCGAAACTCTCTCCTGTGAATATTAATTTTCCAGCTTCTACTGGTTCTGCTTCTCAGATAAGCCATTTCACTGACCCTATTGAAAGCAACGGTTTTACGTCCTTAGATGACAACTTACTTCATCAAGTGGAGACTCACAGTGAACCATTCACAGGACTTGACCCGGATGACCTCTTGCAGGAAGACCTTCTGCCACAGTTTGATGACTCTGCCTTTGTCCAGGATAGCACAAGCCATGTTTTAGAGCATGACCTGGAACACCACATAACCCCACAGCAAGTGACACCGTCATCCGAACTCGTTCGAGCACCGTCTCAAACTCAGATCCATCCTTGGCATTCTTCGGTTTCTAATCAGCACCTGCAGGGCAGAAGTCGTGCAACCTTACAAGGACAGGTATGTAGGGATTTGGGGAGTGGGGGTTTGAACCATCTGATTTGGTTGATGGGGTGAAATGAATTATACTGACTGGTGCTTGAGTCAAAGCATGATAACTGAAGTCTCTGAGCTGTTATGTGACCCTAAAGGAGTCTTGTTAAGGAAGGAAAAAACCTAACTAGTTGATGCAGACATTGCTTTCTCCTGTTGTTTTCCTATCACTGCAAAAAGCAAGACTACATGATCTTATTCAGATAAAATGGTGTTGCTCCTTCTGCTGCTTGTACTTCTGAAGTACAACAGAGAAAATTTACTGGTTTATGATTTTGATGCAAATATAATGACTTATTGTCTTGAAAATTACTTAGAGAAACATGTTTTTAAGACCTTTGGTAAGGTTTGTATGGCTGATTTCCTGCAAGAATTGTGGTTATGTTGTTGCTCTGTCCTTTGCTTTGTGTCTTTGTGCTCATGCCCATTGCCTAAAAATACACACTTATTATTCTTGTTCAATAATAATAGAAAACATATAAAAAGCTGTGTGTATGTTGGATTTTGTTACTTTTGGCTAAACCAAAAAATTCAGCAGTTGTTTTAGTATAACGTGCCCATCTACTGCAAGTCCTCCACAGGAGGACAAGATGACATAAAAATTGTTTGCTATTTTTCAATCAGCATTTCAAAACAGATGCAACTCTGACAATCAAACACAATTTACAGAAGACCACTTTAAAAAGGTTTAAGTAACTGTTACTTCTGTATTCTTGCTACCAATATTCTCTCTACCTGAGAATATAGAATGTTGTCTTTCTGGAAAAAAATTATGGGGAAGGCAAGAACCTTAACTACTGACTTCTGCTTCTCTTAGTTTGTAGGACACAGGCCTGTGAAAGAGACAATGTGGCATTTTTCTTTTCCCCCCTGTTAATTTTAGATCATTAGTGTAGAGATAAGGGCTTAACACACTTAATCTTTGGTCTTGGCTCAGTAGATTGCTTCTCCATTACAACTTCTGCTTATGTTTATGGAGCGTGTAATTGTCAATTCCTAGCAGTGAAACTTTTTCTGTAAACTGTGGGGTGATGTTAATGGAACATGGATATCCAGCAGTGCGGTTCAGATGAGCTTGATTAACTGAATGATGCAGTAGATGCAATCTGTTGGTTTTGATAAACATTGCCTTTCTCCTTCCCTGCCTAGAAAACCAAAAGAGGGTGCACCCAAGTAGCCTCTCTTGTCAGAGGTCTCTGTAAGCTGAAGACACAGCTCAGGGGCTGGGAACAGGGGTGTGCAGCCTTTTGGGCTCCCTGAGCATACTTGGGATGAAAGGTGAAGAGGAAATGGATTCCAGGAAAAGTGGGGTTGATGAGAAGCCCAGGGATTAGTATCAGTTTTGAGGAGTGTGTGGGATATAAGCCAGGCAATGAAAAGCAGGTCTAATAAAACTTTCTGGTGTTGTGACTTCTGTGTTGTATTTGTCAGAACCTTTTTAGACTTGCTTCGATCTCACTGACATCAGTTTTAGCATTGTGCTTCATATCAAGAAATAGAGGGAAAGTTCTGAGATCTGTGGAGAGCCTTTAAAGTTTAGGGGTTTGGTTTTGTTTTTATCATGGTGTGAAAACAAAACAACTTTGCAGTACTTGAAATTTTAATGTTTTTCCTCTTTGAAATGAAACAGCCGGAAGCCAGATAGTTATAAAACTGCTTGGTTTGGTTTTTATTATTTTGGGGTATGCAATGAATTGTATAAATTGGATTCTGACCTTGAGTTTATCTGGTCGGACAGATGTTTAATGTTTCCTTCAGAAACTGGTTGTGAACTGGTAGCTGTCAAACTTGAGGAATGCACAGAAGTAAACCATGTAGAAGCCTCTTTAAATCAGTGGAGTATGTAGTATGAATAGTAATGGAAAAGTATGGCAATTACTGAAGTGTTTCACATCTGTCCTTTGACTGACTACAATTCTAAGAAGGGCTTTAGTTGTAATTCTCACTTCTATTCTTTGATCTCTTTTTAGAATTTCAAGTTCAAGATGAGTTGGTTCTGTTAGAGCTTTTTACAAATGTGTGCAGTTTAACCAGGGAGGAAAAAAAAGCAGTAAAGGGGGATGGAATTTTATCTTCCTAAAACTGGTTGGCTTTAGGTAGGAGTCAGTTGGGAAGGGATTTTGGCAAGTTTCATATGTAGTAGTTAAGGTGAACTTTAAATTTTTTAACAAGACAGTGTTTCATACTGGCTTTAATACATATTGAGGAAACAATAGTGAATTTAGTTGGGTTTTTTTGACAGTTTCAGTTTGATAATGGTTGATGTTTTCTCAGAAAGAATAACTATTTTATGAAATAGTTAATGAACTGTAGGTACTGGAACAGACCCAATATTAGACAACCAAAGATCTTTAACTGTTTTTAGACTAAGGTTATTTAAATTAAGGAAGAACATTAAATACTTGTTTCAGTATTTGAGAGCAAGCATACTCATAACATTTTTACTTGTATGGTTATTTTGATGGAAATTAATTTAAAAATTAATACAGTCTGTTAGGTGTAATAATGCTGCAGAATTAAAAAGACTGTCTTATAGTGCTAATATGCTTTCTGCTGTAATTAGATCAGAATTGTAAATAAATTGCACCCTTAATTTTACATCATGCATTTTTCATCAGAGTTAGTTTGAGAACAGAAAGTAAAATGCTGAAGACTCCTGCAGTCTTAACTTTGACTAATACAAGACTTCTGTTCTTTTAACTCCACTTAAAACTGGTTTGAGTTTGCTAAGGCTAAATAATCTATTTGCTTCTCAGAAGGATAAAAAAAGGCTTCAACATTGTTTTACATCTTTGGAAGAAAAAGGAAGTTGAAAAGATAAGTATAAACTGTTGGAAAAATAATGTGAAGTATAAACTCTTGGAAAGATAAGTATAAACTGTCCTTAGAGAAGATTACAGCTGTCTCACTGTGTATGTTATGTCTTTTGGCTGCACACATGAAAGCAGAGGGATTGAGATTAAAAATATGAAAATGAAAAATATACAGATGAAAAATAACATTTCATTAATAATATGAAGTGCTATAGGATTTGGTGGTAGTCTTCGTTCTTAAATCACATAATTATTTTTTTTCCTTTTTGTGACTAAAAGTTTGGCACGTAACTTGACAATTCAGTGTATTCATGAATTTGTGTAAAAACTGACTTGAAACATGCAAGTGCTTTTATGCCTGCAAGCCTGAGCTGTCCTATCACTTCTTTTATAGAAATAGATGACACTAATTTTTTTGAAAGAATTTGTCTTGCCCTTGTTGAAAGTTTGGCAAAGTCTGAACCTCATAGATGATTGCTTGGGTGGTGTTGTACCCCAGGATATCTGTATGTATCAGAATGGCATAACCTCATATATGAGCTTATCATCAGAGAGGGAATTAACTCTCACCAGATCCACATGCAGATTTATGTGCTGCTGAGATGTCCTGAATTGTCCCAGGCTGTTCATGTCTGACTGTGCCATCGGATGGCACTTCTATAGCAACTCTGAATTCATTGTAGACACATATCCCTTGGATCACTCCACTTGTAAAGCTCTCATCCTGCTATTGGTTGCTGTTCTACTTGTATATACAATCCTGGACTGTGAAGTTTCTATGAGAGATACACATAGTAAGCAGTGATGTGCTCTCTTGGCTAACTGTGAGATCTAAGGCCAGACAGCTGCTTGATATATAAGCAGTTATGGAAATGCATCAAAACAAAGGATATAGGATTTGTGTGTATATATAGCCACTATATTGTATAGATAGAATATAGTATTAGAGTGTATTTCTTATATTCTGTATGGTTCAATTTTAAGTAAGCCTGTAACAAGGAATATATTAAATTAAGGAATTGATCATACTACACAGAACTTCTTTGTAGAAAAGACTGGCTATTTTGCACAGTAAGTTTATAGGTTATGGTTCCTAAGTGTTGGTACAATACAAAATTTTAAAATTATGGTGCTTCTATGTGCATTTGGCTTGGGAAGCAGTGCAATATTCAGTGAGACTGAGCATAACAAAATGCACATCTGAAAATCTGTTCTAGTTTGCATCATTTCACATCTTTGCATCTAGTCAAAAGTTGGACTTGATGATTTTGGGAGTCTTTTCCAACCTTACTGATTCTATGATTGGAAATCTACATGTCTGTTCCAGTAAGCATTTGGGTTCATTATAAATCAAATCTTGTAATTTTTAAAAAACCTCCATACCCCTAACATGGATTATTCTTCCTAAAGTGCTGCATAGTGCTGGTATAACTCCCACTAAGCATATCCAATATTCTTATATTTTTCCTTTAATTAGGGTCAATTTTATGGGTGACATCATATTAACAAATGTAAATCTTTGCCTGAAGTTTCTTTCTAAGCATTTCCACAAGTTGTGTGCACTGGATTTAATTTTCTGTGCCTCAAGAACATTTTTTACCTTCCTCATAGGAATGTAAATCCTGTAGCACAGTGAGGCAGCAGAATTGCCAACACCTAATAAGCTGACCATCTATGCTGAAGTAAGGAAAACAATCCCTTCACTGATCACCTTTATGCAATATTTTGCAGGTTTTTTTGCTTAATTTCTGTCATTTACGAAAATCCTGCACAAACAGGTGGGACTGACCATGGCAAAGCTGTGTCAAATGCCCAGAGTTAATGAGAAGAGTAGGGAAGCACCTCTGAGCCTAAGCAGTGCAGTTCTTGGAATGAAGTTCTAAATTATAGCTGTATATAATATAATGTTTTCATTATTAATCTATGGCTTTTTGCCAATAACATATTAATCATGTAAAGAGAAATGTTTTGATAGCTTTATTTATAGTTGAATGTGTATGAAGCACTTGCTTTTGGATATATTATATATGTTTTATATAAACCTTTTATGCATTTTATTTTTTTAAATTGCAAGTTGCATAGGTTGGGGAAAGAAAGTACATGTTTGTGAGATAAATTTGTAACACATTTATTGATAATTTTTATTGTCTCCATTTTCATTTCCCTTGTTTTGGCTTTCAAAATAAAACTGTGTAGTAAGGGAAAGACAAAAATTGCTGGGCTCTTCAGGACACTGAAAATGTGCCAGAGTATCTCTTTTACAGTTTTATGTGCTTTATGAGTTTCTTAGTAATTTCTGTTGAGTGGAATTAATTTTTTTTCACAATTTTTTGGATCTTTTTGCTATCATGAATTCTTTTTTAAACCTTTCTTGAGAAGGTCTCTCTCAACCTTCATCACTTGTCAAATAATTAGGCTGTCCAATTCTTCGTGTATGTTTCCTCTTTAAAATGAAACACTTGCTGTTTTAATGATTTTCATAATATAATAATATATTTTTCCTGAGATAATTGCACACTCATTAAATAACTACTATAATTGTCTTTGAAATGTGCCAAAAGAGAAGCATTTTTGTAAAAATTAGTTAACAGATGGCAGGCTTAGGAAGAAAGCTTCTGGCTGGGTCAAATTGCAGGAGTAAAATAGCAAGGTGAGACTAGTTGATAAAAATAAGTTAAATTGATATTATTTTTTTAATGATAATGCAGGGTAAGTGTGGTTGAATAATCCAAATAACTATTTGGAAGTAGGTGTCTTGTTAACATTGAAAAACTACAAAGCAATTCATTAATGTGAGAGTACTGATATAATTATGCAATCTTAGTGTCTGGAAGAAGTGGTACCTAATTACATAGAAAAGAGAAAACAAAATCCATGTCAAATTGCAACCCATTCCAGAGGCTGTTAAAGCTATAGTTCAATATATGCCTAAACTATAATAAATTATCAGGAAAAAGTTTAAAAAAGCTCCTATTCTTTCATTTTGTCTTGTGTTAATGCAGCATTTGGGCTATAAACTGCACTGGGAAACTCCATCAGGTACAGAGAAACTTTGCCCTTTTTTTGTCCAGAGTGTTTTTCCAGCATCCAGGTTCCTGGTTCAGTTCTCTCAGCTGCACAGGATCAGGTTCCCTAGCACAGGGCACTTGCTCAGGGCACACAAACCCCTGAAGGTGCCACCAGCACGGGGCCAGGCTCGTTCCTGTGGTGCCCAGTGACACAAGGGGCACAAACTGGAACTCAGCAGCTTCCATCTAAGTATGAGGAACAGCTGCTCTACTGTGAGGGGGACAGAGCTCTGGAACAGGCTGCCCAGAGAGCTTCTGGAGTCTCCTTCTGCTCAGGAACTGTCTGGACACCATCCTTTGCACCAACCTCAGCCATCCTGTGATTCTGTGACAGAGGAAGGAGTGGGAGGCATGATTTTCTGCAGTACAGGCAAAATCATTGTGTCTGGGCCTGCAGCATTAAATGCAAAGAGAGTGCAAGTGGACTCACTGTGGCACTGGCCATTGGCTCCAGTAGCCACTAACCTGCTTTAACTAACACTGTTATGGAGATTCTGCATTTTTGAGTGGCTAAGAACATACCATTGCCTGCAAAACTTCCAAAGCAGCATTTTATCTTGAGGCATTTTAGAGAAAATCAACACTTGATGAAGTGTTAGTGAAGTGTTATTACTGAAAGAGCAGCAGAACTTGTAAAGATGTTAACCAGTAGTGTGGTTTTGAAGCCAGAGAATCTGATACATTTGGAATTCATGTGGCTTTTCTTCAGATGTCTGTGTGTTTTCTGCACTCAGGTTTTGCAATTTCTTTTGGCTGTTATGTTACTTCTAAATATATAGACAGATCAAAATAATTTTCAACACTTTGTTTCCCAAACAGCCTCCCACATCTGGAGACATATTGTTTTCTTTGTTTATTATCAGGTTTAAAAAAAATTGCTCAATTTCCTGGTTACACAGATTTCTAAGAGAGTGTTTATCATCAGGTGCTGAGTGGATTGAATTTGGGAACTCTTAAGGCTAATAAATATAAATTAGTGGGATTCTTAGGATGATGAGACCGAGAATTCTAATGCTGATTTCAGTAAGCATGATAAATGAAGCTAGGAATGTAGCTTTAGGCTAGAAAAGATGACAAGTCTTAGACTTTTGAAAGCTGTGTAATTTGTAGCAGAGATTGATTTTTCTTTCATAAATGTGGCAGGTTTTCTTTTGTGTGGACTATTTGGCTTGTATTTGTACTTGAGTTTTTTGTTCCTTTGATATCTTACTGTGAAGGCAAGCATTTTAATTTATATCTCCTGAAATTGTTCCCATCTTTTACATACTGCCTGCTCAGGAGTTAGCCTGTATTTGAAAATAATTTCAATGTTAGTAGCATATCATGTATGTGTACACAATGCTGTTAAGCAGCATATTGAATTGCAAACCAGAATTAGTTTCATAGATTGATAGGAAGACCTCTTTTAAGAGATACTCATGACCTCACAATTTAGTTTTAGTTGATATCTTGGAAATGAAAGAGAAGTTAGCCTTAGTGTTAAAGAAGCCATTGCAAATATTGTGGTTCTGAGATTTTTTTTGTATTTTCTTAGAGTTTGAAACATTGTTTCAAAACAATAGCCCTACTGATATGTTTTTAAAATAATCTTAAGTAATCTTAAAAGGAATTGTTTCACTATACCTTACTTTTTTAATGAGCTCCAGAATGGAGAGATTTCTTTAATAGCATTTTAAGCAAATTCACAAGAAAGAGACTTGCAACATGGTATGGCTTCCAGCACCTGTATTCCACAGAAGGGTAAGAAGATGCAGTACATGTGCATTGTTTTTCATCTTTAAGTCATGCAGCAGTTGTCCATAAGGCCTAGGTATGGCTCAGCCTGATGTGTAAACTTTGTTGTAGCAGGAACTTTGGTCCTTGAAACTCTTAAAAGCAGAAACCAGCTGTTAGAGAACCCAAGCCATCACAGGGAAGGCAGGTAAATTATTTAAGGAACATCTGAGTGACAAAACCAGACATGTGTACATGTGTCTTACTGTCTTTGAGTTCAGTAAGAACAATTTTTAAACTAGATTAGGCAAATTTATTTTGATGTGTCTGTATTGTAGCTCCTATTTCTATCATCCTTTGGAGGATTCTTTGACGTGCACTCATGTCGTGTTTGAAATCTGATCAACTGCAAACACCACACAGGAGATGTGTTTGCTGGGGCCAGCCCAGTGTGCTTGCTGACTTCATTTGGTTTAATTGCAGTGATGCTTTGAGTGATTGGAGATTGCAGAAATGGTGACCCAGCCTTGCTTGTTGGGGACAAAGGTACAGAGGGGCTCCTGCTCATGCTGGTGCTTGGGGATGTCCTTGGCAGCAATTGTGGTCTCTCACCAGGCTGTCACTCTGCTCTGTGCTAGTGACAGTTTCTGCTGACTTCAGCTCTGTTGAAGATAAGAATTTCTCTTTTCTTGGCCTTTACAGTGGGCCTGCTAAAAGTCCTGCCACTTCTGCTAGTAGCCAGACTCAGTTGAGGTTAGAAACATAATCATAGCAGTAATTTTTCAAACCTGTCTTGCAACTTTTTTTTTTTTTTGCACATTATTTTCTTTTTGATCCTTACCAAAAGTTATTTTGTGGTTATTACTCTGAACATCCAAGAACAGCTCTTGGATGCTGTTCTTTCTCTAGAAATCTTATAGAAATTTATTTTGGGGAAAAATAGTTTGGTTTGTTTGCTTTTTGGGTTTCATTTGCCTGAAATCAAACTGTTGTTCTCCAGCAGCATCCTCTGACTTTGGACTTTTTATTTTTGAACCATCACCCTTTTTGATAAAATCCTTTTCTTTAGGCATCTTGTTTTACTCCTTAACTAGGGGGAAGGATTTTGTTAATGAATATTTAATTGAGAAAACTAGGTTCAAGGGAAGTAGTTTCATTCGGTTAGCATATATGCTAAAGGACTCTTTTGAACTGAAGATTCTGGCATAAAAAGCTGTTAAAGTAGTTCATTGAAGCTGAAACAAAAAATATCTAAGTTGTTTTGAATTGAAGTGGAAGAACTATGCCCCCTCTTTGATTTAAATGGAAATATGCTGTGCAGTCAGTACTGATATTACTGACTCCCCAGCTGTTGATGTTAAAAATAATTTTCCCAATTTCTGTCATGTATGTTTTAGTGTTAAGTGCTGGGTTTTTTTTATCTCACTGAAATTTTGAATGCTGAAAACATTTTGGATACTCTGTAAAGTACTGAGTAATACTACAAAAAAAAAGCAATGTTCAAAGATTAAGTAAACTTTTAAACTTAACTGCTTCTAGGGAATAAAATTATTGCACAGAGAGATGCTACATGCTAGCCTTTCTGAATATGCAATCTGTTCTGATTTAAAGATCTTTCATGATTGGTATTTCCCTCTTAATAAAATGATACCTATTTTTCACATCTCTCATCTTGGCAACAATACTTCATTGTTCTGCTACAAACAAGCACTTCAAATGCATGCTTTAAAAACAGGAAACAGTTAAAAAGAAGGCTGCCAATATTATCATAGGATCATTTCCTGGGGACTGACCAATACAGTGATCCATTGCAGCTTGTTTTTCCAGTAGCCTTTATACTTTGAATAAGCTGGTTTGCTTACCTTCTAATTGAATTGGTTTTTACCATTGCACTCAAAGTATTATAAAATGTGAGCAGAATTTGGTGAATTGGGCTGTTGAAGCATGCTGTGGAAGAAAAGCTGCCTCTGTTTTGTCCAATTTGTGGCTGTTGGTCTGACCTAGCCTGACTTCCCTTTCTGTAGGGATTTGCAGAAGTGAGGTACTGAGACAAAAGGTGGGCAGCTTCCTCCTGCTTCTGGAGAGTTCTTGCCCTTCCTTTGGTCCCTTCAGCAGGTTCAGTGACTCCTCCAAGCAGCACAAGAGTACCAAGAATAGACCATGGAGGGTTGTGCAGTTTACAGCCCTTCACACCTGGAATGTCTTCTCAATCTGGGCCGATAACAAACTGAGAGAGTGGAAGAACTGAGGGATAGTGGAAGGAAATACTGACAGCAGAAAACTTCCTAAGGATGAAAGTGGGTTTTCTTTCAATCAGAAAAATGTGTTCTTACAAGGCCACTTCCATGAGAGATGTAGAGGGAACACTGGAACTGAAATTTTGACAAGAACCAAGGACCATTAAGGTCCTGTTGCTTTTTCTTGCTCAGAGATGGATGCTGTGCTGGTTTTTAGTGTGACTGGGACATGCATGCTGAGGCTATCTTGGATGGTGGGACTAAAGGGAAAGCTCTTCATGTGATGTTCTTTCTGAAGGTAGTTTGGGTGAGTTTTTGTCTTCTTGTCTTCTTCTCTTTGGTAAGAAAAAAACCCATGAGAAAATAACTATCTCAGTGGCACACAAAAGTGGTGGTCATATAGAACATGGGTGGGTAAGTGGCAACTTTTAAAAACTCAATTTAATTTTGAGTTTGTTGCAATTTTGTTTTCTGTTCTGAGGACTTCTGCAGTCAATTCTTCATTATTTTACCTTTAAATCATAATTTAAAGGGATTTTGTCCCCTTAAATTAGAGCAGTTTCAGCTCATGTTATGTTTTTCAGGAGTTTAAAAGGCCATTAAAAAAAAGCTGGGGATAGAAGCTACCTGGCTTTTTGTGTTAAATAAACTTTTCCAATTGTAAAATCAGGCATATGTATGTACATGTATTCCAGAAGAAGCAAATTCTTATCTGTACTGTCCAAGAAGGTGTTGGATGATGTTAGATTCCAGTGGATCAAAGATATTTTAGAGCTTTAGCTAGGAATTTTCAACCCTAATGACTACTTTTTTTTAAAACAGAAATATCTCTTTGATTTTTCTTGTCTGTAACTATTTCTTTAAGTATTTTACAGATTTATTTCCAGATGCCCACATAAGACTTGTTTCAAACAGTGAACTGAAACCTGAATTGCCTTTTTATAAAGAGTTTAGTCATTCTTGTTGTTTAAGGAGTCAAGTAATTGCAAAATTTCTACGGTTAAGATTAGGCAAGAATGCAAGAAAGAAACAGAAGGTTTTTGCTAGATCATTTTGGCCCTTAGTTTAAAGAAGAAAATTTAAAGTAGAGGTAGAGGTATGGCATGACTGTGAATTTGGTCTGAGCTTAGTAACTCACTGGTGGTGCATCCACCAGGTATCTTGGATTTGATAATAACATTTTTTTCATGGTTTTCTCATGGTAAGTGTAGTGATACTGCCACAGTGCACCACAAGGTGTGCCCTTAGGCATCAGCCTTACATGCAGGCCTGTTCTGGCTCTGCCTGTGAAAGAGAACACTGAGAGGTTTTGCCGAGGCAGTGACTCGTGTTGGCATTGTCTGCCCTTTTCCAGATGGCTCTTACATTACAGACTGGAACCCAAGAAAAGTGGGTACCTGATGGGCACAGAACACCAAGCCACTGAAAACTGAAACTCATTAAATGCAGCAGCTTGGCAGAGCAAGCAGGATGAAGTTCTCAATTTCTTTCATTTCCTGGCAATTTAGCATGCTCCAGTACATAGTGCCTCCTTTAGGAGCTCCTGTGCAAATTACACACAGTTTTCATACCACTACTAAATATTCAGAAAAAGATTCTAACTATAAATGGCACTGAGCCCCAAAATACTTTCTTCAAACAATCTCTTCCAAATGGAAGCAAAATGTGTGCTGCAGACTCATCCTGTAACTTCTGATGCTGCCTCTGCAGCAGGCCCAGCTTAGCAGCTGCTCCCATGGACATGGCTTTATCTTCCCCCCATGAATGATAAGGCAGGTCACTGGTTAAGAAGCTGCTACTGATGACAGCTATGGTATCTTCACTTTATTGGTGGCAAAACATGATTAGTGATAACTATTACTGGGTTCTGTAGCACTGAGATGTGAAACAACACATTATGTAGAGAGAGTGTGACGTGCCAACAGGTGCATGTTTAATCTTAGAAACATGACTAGTTTAAGGTTGCTGACCCTTCCATTACTGTTTTCATTTCCACAGAAACTTAAAATATGGTTGTAAGCATGATGCAAAGTGCCTTGTGATGCATAAACCACATTCACATCCCAGATATATGTTCTGAAGTGACTGTTACACAGATAAAAACTTGTCTGGCCACAGTGCTATAATTGTTAGCCATTCATTTACCAACATTATAGATAACAAGTATGGAAGATGAAAAACACTCTCACCTGGTATCTTTTTTTTTTGTTGGTTTTTTTTTAAATCTATCTCTACATGTCTATTTATATTGGGGTAGGTTTCATAAATGTGTGTATTGAAATTCTGTATCCATTAAACACAAGCAGATGGTGTGGGGCAACTGTTGAACAAGAAAAAAAAGTTCAGAAGGAATTCTGGAGGGAGCTGTCTCTGGAGAAAAGAAACCCTGTTGCATATTTAGGTGATCTTCCCATTAGTTGTACAGAAGTAGCCTGATTAACTGAAAATCTCATTTCAGTTTACTGTCTAAAGAAAACTACATCTTTTGCTGGGATTGCCATTCAGCAAAGGCAATGTCTTTCTGCATACATGTGGGGTGATAAATATGGATATTGTAGGTAATCTTCTACAGATGGACTCTTTTAAGGCTGTGAGTTTTTGGGGTTTTTTTAAATAAATAACCTTTTAAATTATAAATCCACCATTAAAAGTCACGAGAGGACTTACTTCTGCAGACTATTCTAGAGGAAAGAAGTTCAGAGTGCTAGTATGGAATTCAGAAGTCACTGAGTTGAGTTCATGCTTTGGGGGTTTTTTAAAGTTGCATTCCTAAATACAATTTTATAATTCCAATGATGAATGGATATACCTTTAAGATTTTTCACTGCAATGAGTTAAAAGCAACTGCAGTTTTCATGTGATTATAATGTGAAAAAATGAGAAGCTAATTTGGACAAAGTCTCCAAACTATTGGTTATTGTAAGTCATGAAATTTATTTATCTGTACTATGGTTCTGATATTCATGCTGTTTTGGTAACTCGACATGCACAAAGAGCTGGCTTGTTTAGTAATAAACATGAACAAAGGTGATGTAGTAATGCATGAAGATCAAGTTTCCAGGTGGCTAATTTTAGCTGCTTTTAGTGCAGTTGATGTCAAGGTCATCTTGATTTCCTGAGGACCTGATAGACTGGCAGGAACTTGTTAGGCTTCCAAGGCAGACAGTACTTGGTGTGAGCATCCTCCTGCAGGTGTGTGCTGCTACCAGCAGGAGTGAAACAGTCACTCAAGGCATGTAAACCTTAGCTTTCTGTTATTAGACTCCTTAGGATCATAATTTAGCTCTTAATGCTCTTAGCTCATGATTTAGCTGTTAGGTAGCTAATCTAAGTGGTCGGTAGATCCACAAGTGAAAAACAGTATTTCAATGAAGTGCCTTCTATAATTCAATCACAAATGTGTGACTTGTTAAAATTTCAGAGAAAAGCATTGTCAGTTCCTAGAATATATCAAGAATGGGCGTGACTTCAGGGAGATAGTTAGTCTGAAAGGTTTTGTGCACACACAGAATTGAAAGTAATGCTACTCTATTGTGAATGGCCATACTTACTGCAGGAAAGGTGCTCTTACAGTGGAAGCCATATTTTACTATTGGAACAGACAAGGCAGGATTTGGGAGGATTTTTTAGGAGGTAGTAGTTTTAGTGTTAAACTCGCCTTCTCCTTGGGGCTCTGTAGTGAGTGATATGCAGAGGATGTGAAGGAAGTACTTGTGGAAAATGGGTTTAGGCTTTAGAGGAGAAAAACTTGATGTCTGTAGGCTGTGAGGATGGTGGTTTGTCCTTGCTGGGTGAAGGAAGAACTGTTGTGCCAGTGAAGGTCTTCAAATGCATGTCCCAAGCAACCACAACCAAGTGTTGGAGGAAATGCCTTTCTTGAAAAAGCCTACTCAGCACAGTACTGTTGGCTATTGGAAAGATGCTGTCACAATTCTGCTTCTTGATATTCCCTGGTAACTTGACTGCTTTTACATTGTTTAACTAAGAAATCATTCAGATATGTGTAGGTTATAACTTGTACTCCTGTGAGACAGCATGTCAAATTCCCTTGGATAGTGCCAAAAAGATGTTCCCCTGGCTGGGGATCAGGGCATGTGTGGAATTGTACAGCTGTTGTCTGATCTGTTCCCTGAGTGTTTTTGGGGCCAGCTCTGCGGTGTGAGCACCACCAGGGCCCGTACCTGCTGCTGCTGCTAATGGCTTTTGCAGGCAGCAGCAGTGGTGTGAATTTGAGGTGATTCCTGCCCATTTCCCTGCTGCCCCGAGGATTGTGTGGAGCTGCAGGGGACTGACAGGACGCTTGTTTGCTGCACTCGGCTGCTGCTTGGCAAAGCCATTAGCAGCAGCAGCAGATCCCCTGGAGCTCCCTCTGTGCAGACTCAAAAGACAACATTGCATCGCTTTGCATTCGCTCATGTTTGGATGATTATCTTCGCAATCGTGAAAAGTACAAACCTATTTTTCTGAATAAAATCTTCAGGTTTTAAATATGTCGTGGCCTCAGGGTTTTTCTTTCCACCTTCACCTATATGTATGTCATTTAAAAATTTCTCTTATTCTAGATGGAATAGGTTTGTGAGGCATTGGTGAGAGGATATATTCCTTTAGGATGTTTTATCTGTGTTCCGTCTCACTCAGGGGGAGGGGTATTTGCAGCTTGCAAAAGGCTTTGCCCTTTTTCTGGTAGATGCTCGAGAACCTTTGAAATGGTTTTCATGTGCATGATGATTTACAACTGTTCAATCATTTTATAGCTGTGCATGTTTTCAAATCATGAAATTATTAGCAGCATAAAAGAGCTGCTGGATTAAATGGCTTTTGTTGCTAAGTACACACAGATCCTGTCCTCTGTAGTGCAAGCATGTTTCATGTTCTAATCTCAAAACACTTGTGCTGCTTTCCAGTTTTGGTTTTTGTGACAATGGTGACTTTCTTGATGAAGGTTTCATTACAGATTTATTGGGCTTAGAATGGCTGGCTGGTGCCTTCCTGCATCTTCATGAATGTCATTTCCATGTGGTTAGAAATGTCATAGCAAAATCTAACAAACCCCATGGTCTGGGATTTCTAACAAATAGCTTAATGTTTGAGCAGTGCAGGAGACAGAACTTGGAAGGGATAGTGCAGAGGAATTATAACATAGAGGAGCCTCGGCCAGCATGCTCACAGTTGTACAGTAAGAGTGTAGTAAATGTTGTTGAGGAATAAATTGGGAAGCAGCTTTGAGCTCTGAGAAAATGCAGCAACGAAACTTTGTTTTAAAAGAATAAAATATCTAGAAAGAGGCTGTAAAAGGATTAACAAAAAAGCCACAATTTCTGGATTGCCTACTTAATTATTAAGCATTTTTTGTTTGTTTGTTTCTGGCCCAGGAATATTCAAGAACTGACCAATGTAACACTACTGGCTTTGGTAGCATTTGGCTTTTAGAGCTAAAATTATACCCAGGGTACATTAGGAATATTTTTTTTTTTTGTTTAGCTGATCTCAAAATGTGAAATAGTTGATTAGTTACCATCTTTACCAAGGTATGAAATAATCACCCTTTTTACAGATAAATCCCTGTAATTTACTGTAGTTACTGTAAGCAAAATATAGAAACATCTTGGCTAGAGTTCTCAAAAGTAAAATTAAAATGTGGTAATTGTCCTTGTGATGCTGCTGCATATTTACAGAAATATCCTTGAATTTAAGTGGTATTGTTAAAAAAAATAATCAATTTAAAGTATTTGTGCTACTAGTGCTTCTACTGGACAAGGAACTTAATTTTGAAATTAATCTTAAATAGAAGTGAAATTACCTTTTAGAGTAATGACTAATCTTAACAATCTCAAAATCTTTGCCATATTTTAAATTTTCTATGGAAAAATATATATCTTGCAAATGAAGGTATATGTATATATTGAGAAAAACAGAAATCAAGTCCCGATCTTTCTTCATTCTTCTTGAGTGGGCTTTTGAGAATCAAGGGTATTGCTAGGATGGAGCTATGCTGTCAAAAGCTTCTTGGTTTTTTTAATAACCTTGCAAATAGCCCAATCTTCTTTTTGGTTTTATTTGATATGTTGACAATACATATTTTAAAACTTGTCTGATTTTTTTAAAATAGCACTTTAACCCAACCTGGGAATGAAGAGGCGCTTACCAGAGAGCCATGTCCCGAGGAGGCGTCCACCGCAGGGTCCCGCAGGTCTGGGCAGAGGCAGAGGGATAAAACCGAGCAGTTCTTCCATTTTCTGTAGGAAGCAGGGAAGCCTGTCAGCAAATGATTTATAGTCACTGTTACCATCGTATAGTAATGAAGTAAATGCAAGAAAAATAATTTAAAAAAAAAATCAAGAAGTATATTGGAGAGCAGAATCTGTTTGTGAGGCCAGAGGCTGGGATTCGGCCGCTGTCCCCCCGTGCCCTCCGCGGGGCTGGAGCCGCAGGCTTGCGGTGCAGCGGGCCCGGCGCACACAGCGCCGGTTCCCACGGCTTTCCAGGGAGCGAGCAGCCGCTGTGGGCGGCGCTGCGGGCGGGGAGCGGCAAGGGTTAAAGCCGATCCCCGCGGGGGTTAAACGTGGAGCCTAATGGAATAATGACGGGTAGCACCATCTGCTGGCCTAGTTCCGCGGGGAGCGGGTCTAACCAGCGCTAATATTGGCGCTGATGCCTTTTGATGCTTTGTGCGTTTCTTTCCGCGCTTTGTTGGGATCCGGCGCTCCGCGCACGGCGGGGCCGGGCCGGGCCGGGGGCGGCGGGTGCGCGCCGGGCAGGGCGCGGGGATGCTGCTGAAGCGAGCGAGCGCTCGGGGAGGGCTGAGCGCGGCCCGGCTGCCGCTCGCTAAATAGGCCATTTAGCAATCTTCTCCCCATGCTTTTCTCCTGAGCACTGCCGGGGGTGCTGGAAAAGCGGAGGGCAAGTCTTTGTCTGACGCCAAAAATGTCTTCAGTGAAGAGGCCGAGAGGAAGGGTAAGTGAGAGCCTGAATGAGTGGGAGGAGGAGGGGTTCTTTGGGCTAAAAGGCTAATGGGATTGAATAACCTTCCTTATTACTGGCTGCTGCTGCGGGAGCCGCATCGCCATCTTGAGCTGTTCCCGAGCTGGGTCCGGCTGTTTGTTCCAGCCCCGGGGCTTTAAGGTGGCATCGGGAGCGGCCCCATCCCTGCCTCCCGCCCCCGCCGCCCATGAGGCTCCTCTAGAACATGAATCCCGGGAAGTGCGCGGGGTTTGCCCAGAAAATGTGTTTGGAAATTCCTGGTGGCTTTTCTTCCTGCTCTAGGCAGAGGCGCATTTACGGGTGAGAACGTAACATAACTGTTATCTGCTGGGGTTTTGTGTTTGAATAGGAAATTCTTTCCATTCCTCAAAGGGGGAGGGGAGGAAAGCAAAAACATGTCTTCTGGCTGGCTGCAGGAGAAGCTCATCAGCCCCGTAAACAATTCTGCGTCCAGGAAACGGGCATTTCAATCCCGAAGATAAAAACAAGTTGCGTCTTTTATCCGAGGCATGGAGTGTATGTTGATCTAAATAAAGGAAACGCTGCTTTCTGATCCGTTTATGGATATAGACCATATCCATAATGTGTAATTTTAGTTTTGGTTTTATCTTTTGTCTGGTTTGTAATCTTGGTGTTGTTCGAGCATCTGTTGTGTTCATTGCCGAGTTAGTCCTGTAGATCATTCATCTGCTTTAGGGGAGCCGTGGTCCTGGTATCCTACCAAAGGCAAAACACTGATGCTGTTTGGGAGCTCTTTGCTTTTTCATATTTTACTGGAGGTGTTGGATGTGTGTGTCAAATGTATGGGAATGCTGCAAAAGTTAAAGATTGGTTTCTTTCATTACAGAGGTGGAGAAACGGCTGAGAGATTTTCAGAAGGATAATTTTTACTGACTTTGAGTACTTGGGTTGGTTGTTTAAAACCAACAATTGATGTCGTTATTTTGAAACCCACGCAAATCTGTGGTACAAATGGAATTCCTCATTTTTTGTGTCCACATAAGTCTCTGGCAGTTACATTTTTTTAAAATGCGTATCCTTACCAAAAATGTTTGCACTTTTTCTTTCTATCTTTAAAATAAGGGGATTTAATTTACTTTTTGTTTCTTGTTACAGCCTCCTTCCAAAAAGACTGATGGTTCAGGATCATATACTAAGTTGCAGAATACCCAGGTGAGGGGAATGTCTGAAAAGAAGCAGAAGAAAAAAACAGACTCAGAAAGTAAACAAGAGAAGGCGAATCGCATAATATCCGAAGCAATTGCAAAGGCAAAAGAGAGAGGAGAGAGAAACATTCCACGAGTAATGAGCCCTGAAAACTTCCCCAGTGTTTCAGCTGAAGGAAAAGAGGAAAAGAAGGGTAGAAAAGTTAAATCCAAACCAAAGGATAAGGAGACTAAAAAGCCGAAAACTGGTTCCTCTTCCAAAATTAAAGAGAAAACAAAAATTGGGTAAGTAGATTAAAACATTGTCTTTTTTTCAGACTGTATATCCTTGATTAAAATGGAAACTGCTTACTGATAATAAAATGTTCTCCTCCGCTGCCTACACAAAATTCTTCCTGATTAAGTCCATGTGTGGACTCTCTCATTCAGGAACAAGAATGCTCTGTTTTCTCTTTAGATAAAATCACTGTAGGAGTGTCCTTTTAAAAGGAATTGTTTTAAATACAGATTCTAAAATATTCTATACTCACTTTGAAGCATAGACTGAAATACCTTCTGTCTTGCTTTGTAATCCATTCTGACTCCAAACTGAGTTTTTCTGTATTATAAATGCTGTTTTTATCAATTTTGGCATGTAGCTTCAATACAGTGTGCTTGATAAACTACACAGGGAGAAATTGGAAGTTTAATGAACTTGTAGACAAGAGAATATTCTTACAGATACCACTCGTATCAAAAGTAAAGCACATACTGGAAAGATTAAATTATAAGAATTTTGTAGTCTTCACTCATATCAATTTAATCTGCCCTCTTAAATATTTTGCAGACTCAGCTGGGTCAAGCAGGGTGGATACCTTAGGGTGAGGAGCTTTTGGAGTGCCCCAGGGGTTTCAGGAACTGGCTCATCTTGGGACTCCAGAGCTAACCTATGTTGCCTGTTTACTTTTAAGGAGAGTGTGTGATTTCCAGTATTAAGTACGTCAGTCAGAACTTGAAATAGAAATCTTAGTTACAGTCTGATTTTTAGTTTCATAAATCTGTGCTCTTTTTGCAGTAGCAGAAATATTAACTGGCATATCTCTGAAATTTAAATGTCTCATATCCATATGTGTATTTTAATGTTTGGAGCAGAAATGAATGTTCTTTTAATCAGTCTATATCTCTGCATTTTCTTTTTTCTTGTAGAGATCAGTGCTTTTCTTACATGTTTGAAGTAAACAATTTTGAGTAGTTACCCTGTAGTTTGAAGGTTACTGCTCTATACCCAACTTCATTCCTAACGTGAAATTTCATGGTGTTAATTTCTTTCTGTTCTGTTTTTTTGTTGGCATATGATGCTGCTTGTAAGCATCAAGTAGTGCTTCCTTTTCTTTTTTTCTCCATCTAGTTTAAGGTGGGATTTCAGATGTGTACTTTTGTGAAGTTGATTTGACTTTCATGTTTCTGAATTTACTTATGTTCTGTAACAAACGTTTTGTGGGTCTGTCTAATCAGAAAACTTACACTGTTGTTCAGGTAGTGTCAGTTTCATGAAACCTTGTGGTTTGTCCTTAGTGTGCTTTTTATTCATTCTTGTGGGTAATTGACAAAACCTGCCAAAATAACATCATTTTTACTTTTTTAAATGAAAAAAAGTAAACTGTTACCTACAATTTATGGTTGTGCACTCAGTTTTGTCTTGGTGAAGTGCTTTGCTGTGCACATCACTTAGGATCACTTTTCAAGATTTCATCAGATGGCAGCAGTTGAGAAAGAGACATTTCTCAAACTGTGTTTTTAACAATGGTGTTTGTGTTTGATGCAGAGTACATGCAGGCTGTTAGAGGAGCTCCCATTTGATTATTGTCAATGTTTCATCATTTTGCATTAAGCTGTGAAGGGTTGTGTCCCATTAGTTACCAGTTTGATCAGCTCATGCCCCAGTAGCTCTCTGCTAACTTAGTCATGCTGCCAGGTCTTGCTTTCTTTATGAAGGATACATGGCTAAAGATGGAGCAGTCAGGTCCTAGTAAGGAGCTCTGAAGAGTCTTCTAGAACCACCCCATATTACAGATTTCCATTCATATTCACAGAATTCCATTTTATTTAGATGGACAGCAGCAAATCAAATGCTTTGAGTCATCAAGATACTTCATTTTTGTATCTAAACAGATTAATGTGTTGTGTTGAATTAGCACTATTGTATATTACTGATATAAATACATAAAATAATAACTGCTTAGCAAGGAATACCCCAGGGATTTTGCAGAGCAGCAATTGCAATAAGGCCTTGATTTTTAAAAAGAATAATCTTAGCAGCCCTGCTTTCTATGCAAATGTAACTGCTGATATTGCAGCAGAATAATTACTACATCACTGTACTTGTCTTTTCAACCGTGGTTCAAAAAATTTTGTGATTAATAATTTTTTTTTTATTCAGAGAAAAACAAAATTAAAGAATAAGGAGTTTAGAAGACTAAACAGCTCTGGTAAAGGTTTTGTCCTATCTTCTGTTCTTAAAAAATATTTCTTAATGAACCTAAGCACATCCTCGGAATCATTAAGTCAAAATAGGACTGGGTTTTTAAGCGTGTGGGTTGCTCCATTGATTTTTCTCATTACCTTAAAATAAACTTTGACTGAATCTTGGGAGAAAATTTTACTATGCTAAAATAATACCTGTAAAAAACAAGAGCTTTATTGGGCAGGAAGGGAAGGGAAGATCTCAGTTCAATGAAAATGGTTTTTTCTCTTTGGATGGAAAGATTTTTGAGATCTGTTTAAAATGGGATAAAAAATAATTTTTTTTTTCTTTCAATCAGTAATAAGAAAAACTTTATAATGTAAATATGTATACATATTTGTATATATGGCATTTCTTACATTTAATCAGAAAGCAAAACCTGAAGTCCCCTCATATTTTAAAAAGACAAGCAAACAATTCCCAACTGTTAGAAGCCATTATGAACTAATTTTTTGCAAGCAATATAGTTGTGAGTGAAACCTTGAAACCAGTAAAGTTTTACAATTAAAAAAAAAAAAAGATAAATATACCTTTTTAACAGTAGTAGAGAATTTGTTTGGGTGCATCTGCTGTTCCATTTTAGGAGGTCTGCTGCAATATGTCCATCCCAGATGAATAAATTTCTTTTCAGTCAGGGTTTTCTATAGCAAACTCATTTAACTTCCAGGAACTCTTAAATCTGTTGCTTCAGTTTGGATTTGCAGTGGCAGAGCAATGCAGGAGGTGATGCAGAGTTGGGTGTGTTTGAGAAGATCTGAAGTCACATGTATGTTTAGGGTGACTCCTGTTCATATTTGCAGGCCAACACACAGCTGAGTGCTCTGAAACTGTAACAAATATATTGATTTTTTTTTTTCCTTTTTAGAAACGTTTGAGAAACATTTTTAATCTGGTCTTTCATATCTCTGCTCGTAACAAACACAGCCTGTTCATAAGAGCACAGCTGTACCCTCTGTAGCCCAGAACTCAAACAGCAAACTCTTATTTAGATTGTGATCATAGACTTTGACCTCTTCCAGGGCTTTATTCTGTGTAGCAAGGTCTGGGTTGCTCTGAACGAGGATTTTCAGAGCTACAGTTGAACTGTAGAGCTGGAGCACTAATTGCTGAACAGACCTTGATAAAATTGTCTGATAGCCATCAGTTAAAAAGAAAAAAGTGCTTTCAATGGTAATACAGCCCAGCTTTTAGTGAAACTGAGTAGCCCTCATCTGGGATTGAGATGAGTTTTAGCTACTGTGTCTAGATTTAGGGGCAGCATGGTCTTTAAAGAGTTCCTGGTTTTTGCTGCTCAGACAATCACCTTGTGTTTGGTGGCTTCATGTTAACTGTTTATATTTTCCTTCGTGATGCTCGGAGATCTGCATATACAGGAAAAAATTTATAGCACAATTCATTCTAATTTATCAGTGCCAGTTAAAAATTGCTGGCGGCTACTTCTAGGCAGGCTGTAGGTAATTTCTAAAGGTGAGGGGTAAGGTTTTATTTTTTGGAGCTGTGAAGACAGAGAAATAATGCTTATTAATTTCAGTCAGGTCCATTAGAACTGGATTCTGTGGTTAGCAAAGTTTCTGTGCCATAAGAATTGGTGAAGATAAATGACTAAATTATATTATTAATAATTTCTGTCATACCCTTATAATGTTATTGCTAGAAGAATGTATGTATAATATATTTAGTATTACCAAAGTAAGTAGTCTAATTTGCTTTATGCACTGATTACTGAATAAGTTAATTCTTGAAAATTTGCTTTACAATTACTCTACAGAGAGCAGAACCACTTTTTGTGTCCTGGCTATTTACCAAGGTGTGTTGACATTTAGGAATCTATTTAAACCCTTTCATATTTTTGCATAGACCTTGTTTCTATTTATAAGCTCTTTCTAATTGATTCTACTTCTTCCATCTAAGGTGATGCATATTTAATCTAAAAAGTCTACTTCTTACCACTTGATGTGAAGAATTATGAATTTGTGAACATTCTCTTGTTCAAAAAAGTAGATTGGCATTTAGGTTTTATAGCTCTCAACGTATTCCCACCTACTCAAACATAAAATTAAATATCACAGCCCTGATGAAAAGCAACAGCTCTGCACTGGTGATGTAAAGGACAATATCAGTTGAATACATTTAGGTAATTTCTTTTTTCTTAATCACTGCATAGTTTAAATAAATAAGTCCCCCAAATTCTAAGGACTCAATTTACAAATGCTTGAGTCAGAGTGGTAGTCCTTCAGTTCAAACCTGCTGCCAGAAATGGCTGTATTACTGCATGTGTTAAAAGAGCACTGGTGGATTTTGTTCATTAATCCTTGAATTATGTAGCAATGAATCCAGCAAGTGGGATGTGATGCTGTGCACTGCTGAAATGAGTGACTGTCCTTGTTGCCTTGTACCTCCAAGCAGGTCTCACAAATACTCTTAACAAGCACTCTTAAAACCCAGCACCCTGAGAGATAATCTTTGCTTGTTGATCTGATAGTGTTGAGATGGTTTGAAACCCTTACAAACACAGGGGCTGCCTCAGGTGCCATGGGGACAGGGCTGGGGAGGAGCTGGATCTCTGCACTGGTGCTGGGGAGGTGCCTTCAGCTGGCATCTCCTGGGGCAGGGGCTGGCACTGTCCCCTGTTCACCAGCATTGTCCCCATTCACTGGCACTGTCCCCTGTTAACCAACATTGTCCCCATTCACTGGCACTGTCCCCTGTTCACCAGCATTGTCCCCATTCACTGGCACTGTCCCCTGTTCACCAGCATTGTCCCCTGTTCACCAGCATTGTCCCCATTAACTGGCACTGTCCCCTGTTCACCAGCATTGTCCCCATTAACTGGCACTGTCCCCTGCTCACCAACATTGTCCCCATTCACTGTCACTGTCCCCTGTTCACCAGCATTGTCCCCATTCACTGGCACTGTCCCCTGTACACCAGCATTGTCCCCATTCACTGGCACTGTCCCCTGTTCACCAACATTGTCCCCATTCACTGGCACTGTCCCCTGTTCACCAGCATTGTCCCCACTCACTGGCACTGTCCCCTGTTCACCAACATTGTCCCCATTCACTGGCACTGTCCCCTGTACACCAACATTGTCCCCATTCACTGGCACTGTCCCCTGTTCACCAGCATTGTCCCCATTCACTGGCACTGTCCCCTGTTAACCAACATTGTCCCATTAACTGGCACTGTCCCCTGGTCCCTGCCAGCCAGGCAGGTGCTGGGTGGGGAACAGCTCTGTGCTCAGAAATGAGGGGTGCTCGCTGAATCTTGAGCTCTCTTAGATCTGTTAAGGTCATTATCTTGTGTCCTGATTAAAATGGCAATAAATTCAAGGTTTGGTCATCCTTCTGGGATGTCATTTTGTTTGCTATTTGGCATAAATGTTTCAATGTAGTGTGAGCTGGAACTGACTGATGGTTCCAACAAGACTATTAGGAGTGTTTTAAAATCTGTGCACAGTCCAGAAGTTATTTAGTTTGAAATACAACTGGAGAAGGAGACAGTGGCTAATATTACTGTGTTAGTATTATTTATTAAACATATAAAAGGATAAGATAAAATGGTTTTATACCAGCAAATTAACTCTCATTCAAGAGGCTACAGTATCTTGTCAAGGAAACTTCTACTTTATATTTTTAGCAAAGTTTCTAGTGATAAAGAATTGCTAATACTGTTGATAACGTAGGAGTTTTATTGTTAGTAATTTAACAAAGTGCTCTGGCTGCAAATGATAATATCTGAGTGGTGACTCTGGACACTAATTATTAGTTACTTGGTGTTTTCTGTTTTGGGAAAATTGAAGTAGAATGATGTTTTAAAGGCCGGCTGTACTTCCTATTCCTGACGTGCCTAATACGCATTTGCTGCCTTTTTCTTCCTATCCTCTTTAATATTTCCTTTTTCATTCTTTGGAGGTTTTGGAAAGTGTTTATCACTTTAAAGCTGTTCAGAGTACTGACAGTGTTTCCATCATGTTCCCTGCTATGAAACAGAGGGGGAATGGAGCACATTCTTACTGGTTTTCAGTTGTAAGAAAGAAGTTGCAATGCTCTTTAAGTAGTGGTTACTGGTAGCTCTAAAGCAGGGTAGGAGTCCTGTGCTAAGGATCAGAAGTAATACTGGCTCATGAGAAATCTTCTTTTTAAACCTTATTTGTGGTGTAAGTTTCTCAACATTTTTAGTTTGTAATTATAGAAAAAGAAAATATGTAATGAAGAAATCTACACCATCTAATTGTTGAAATATTTATAGTTGTTATGTAATAAGATAAATATGAATTGAAAAAGGCAAGAGAAAGTGAAATTGGAGTGGAGTCTGGTGATATTATTTATTCCATGTCTACAGTGTGCTGTTAACTTTTCATAGAAACAGAATAGATAGTTTCTGTTCAGAACAGTTTGTTTCAGGGTGGAAAAAGGGATTTTAGCCAAGGATCTTTATGCTTTCATGCAGAAATTTATAAACTGGCAAGAGAACTTGTTTGCTCAATGAAAATTTCTCACAGAATTGATCCAGTTTACAAGCTTCTGAAAATCATTGTTTTCACATAGCAGATTTTTTTTAGAAGTTTTTGGCCAAAATATGAGCAGATTGCATTTTTACTGATAGAAATATATGACTTTAGCACCATACTGTTGTTCAGCAACTTCTGATAGCAAGGAGCATTGTGATTCTGGGCACTGGATCAGAAAGAAGTAAAACTGCATTTGTTCCTGTCATTGGCACCATATCCATATAGAGGAAGAAACATTCTGATCTGCAGCATGCAGAGATGTGCAGAAAATTTCAGGGAGAAGCTGGTGAAGTACTGGGGGTAGGGAGTGCACGCTCAAAGATACAAAAGCTGACAAATGGAATATTGTGTGTAAGGTGCAGGGGCAGAGCAAGAGGTGAACCCAAGGAGGGACTAAAACTAAGAAAAGGAGGGGAACAAATGTGCAAGGAAAGATGTAGCTAGAGCAGTCTAATCACAAAATAATAGCCCATGTTCTAAAAGAGAAGGCCCTTAAAATCCTCAGCTATTCAGTGGACACCACTAGAGCCCATAGAAACCCTATATCCCTTAATACCGTGGTTCTTGAATACTAAAGGACCCTTGAGCCTAAAATAGTCAACACTAGTGCATGAAGTGAGAATGAGCTGTGGTTGCACAGATACAAATATTTAACACACAAACATGCATTTAGGAATTGTTTTAATCTGCCATTTCACAAAAGAGAATCAAAATTTGGAGCAGATTGCCCAGGTACCTACCAGCTGTCAGCCTTGGAGATAAGTGGAACTTAACTGGGCTGAGCAACATAAAAGAACTCTGAAGGGCCTTAAGTAGGGACCACAGGTCTTCCTGAGACCTCTTCCAGCTTGACTTACATCTTAACACTTGCTTGATTAAAGAACTTTCAGTTATCCTTTTTCTTTGAAAGAATTTAAGAGCAGGGAAAACATATATTGATATTTCCTACCATTTTTCCAGACCCTAAAGGTGCAAATCACGGGCTTGGTGGGGTGGATATTGTTTCATGAATGATCTTACAGGAAATTCTCACTCATAAGTTTACCAGCTTTCCCTTTAAATGCATGTTAAATTTTAGCATCCAGAATTCCTTTTAACAACAATTTCAGAAGGTCAATCACAATGTGCCTTGTCTGCATCATTTTGGAATATATTAGCTGATTTGACATATTAGTGACAAATGCTAATGTAACACTTAAATTTTATGAAACAAAGTGAGATAAAAATGGAAAAAGCGATTATCCAAGTCCATCACTAGAAAGTGTCATATTGGACAAATACCCAAGAATACAAGTCTTAAAATAAAAACCAAGACAAAAAAGAAAGATGATTCCTAATCAGAGCTTGAAAAGTGAGGGGAAAAAATACTCAAACTAACCTTGAAGTCAGTAGGGAAACCAGTGTGTTCATTGCTGAAATTATTTCCTGTGATTATGAAACATGTTTTCTCAGTAATAATTAAACTGAGAACACCTAATGAAAAGCCAAGGACCAGAATTTACTTGTGAAAAAGCAGCTCTGTGATTATGCTGACTGCAACTTCATTTCAACCTGCATCCATCAGTGCTGTTCACTTTGTGCTAAAAGTGAAAAAAATTGGAGTGGAAAAAACCTAAACCCATTTTAGCCTTTCCACTGAACATACATAGTGATTAAATATTGAAAAGCCATGCAAATATTCCTTGCTCCTGAAGTTATACCTGCAGTCTTTTGTAAGCAATGCTGCTTAAACTTTCCATAATGTTTTGGTAATTTAACATGCTTGTGTTCCATGTGAGCTGTTAGTCTGGACATGGTAAATATTTATGTGTTCTCTTGTTTGAACACTTGCAAAGAGAAGTAAATGAGTTGTGTTTCAACCATTATATTCTCACCAATATTGTTCTCATCAGGTGGCCAGTTTATTTGATGTTATATTGCTGGAAAATACTTGTATTGTCTGTATAAAGACTAAAATCTTGTGCTTAATTTGTTTGTAACATGGCAGAAGCACTCGTATACTGGAACACTCTCCTCATTTTCTGTTACAGATCTGATCATAAAAGACCATATGAAATATATATTTTAGGACATCTCTCTGTCTGTGATTTTCTTGAATAGTTTGTCATTCTACAATTATGCCACTGTAAACACATTTAAAGAAGTGTATTTGGCACATTTCAAATATGGAAAAATATTTTTACACTCTTTAGTTAGAAACAAATCTGATGATTTACAGTGTAATTTTTAAATCCAAAGAGAGGAATAATTGGTGCTTTTTCATTAGAATTTAACTAATTTATTCAGCACAATGGTGGTTCTTAACATACTCTGATAGGTTCTAAGATTACTTACAGATAAAACTATCAGATTTTGGATAGCTTTTTTTTTTCCTAAGGACAAAAAAAGACTTGTTCAATTCCCTTATTTTTATCATTGAGTAACTTATTTAAGCATAAAAGTTTTGCATGTCAGATAGCTTTGGGTGATTTTCAGATTGTTCTTCACAGTTAATTTTACTTTTTCTAAGTAGAAGTAAGGGAAGCTACATTTTGCAGTGGTAAATTTTTTATGATTAATCATTTAGTGTTGTCATCTGCAGATTATATTTCTGCTAACTATGTATAGTTTACCACTGTCAGTTGGTTTAAATGTTGGATTTTTTATTTCTGTTTCTTGTGTAAAGATTTAAAATGTTTATGATAATTAGGAGTTTGTTATAGCAAGGTAACTGTAGAGAAGCTCACTAACACTAGTGAACAGTACTGTCTGCTGTAAGGTATTTGAGACCTATTGCTCATTTTTCAGACAGTGGTGCTGGCTGAGTTTATGTTGAGAATATGGGAATTGCTAGTGATTTGCTCCTGAAGTTACACACACTGGTGTGCAGCATTCACTCAGGGGCTGGGGTTTTGTTTCTGACAGAAAGCTGATCATCACACTGGGCAAAAAGCAGAAAAGAAAAAACGAATCTTCAGATGAATTGTCTGATGCTAAGCAGACTCCACAGCGGCCACTGAAGGATGAAGACTCCCAGGTAAGTAATTGGTGTTCTCCCTTGATAAATTCCTGTGTGTTTGTCCACAGATCTTTTTCCCTCTGTCTCCAGAAAGTTGCACTTCCTTGGCTGCAGTGACAGTTACTCTCACACTTCTGTGTGTCTCATAGGCAGAACTTTTCATCAGCAGCCACTTCTCTCAGTTTAAAACCAGAAAATCCTACAGGGTAGAATCCCTTTTCCATGGTGGGACATCAGTGCCCTGCTTGTTTCTGTTTCATTTCAGTACAGAAGCCCATAGATTTGAGACTGTAAGTTCTTACACTGAGCTGGAAGTTAGACCTGATCCTTACTTTGGCTGAGTGTGAAAATGCAGAGATTTCCTAACAGACAGGACATTTATCAGTGAAGTTGGCTCTTTGAGAACTTTTAAAAGGGTTGTTTGCAGATTTCTTGCAGAGTGGGATCTGAAGGCAGCAGTGATCAATATGCTGATAGGCTCTAGTTGCTTGTGGAATATTTTTGAAGGAAGTGCCTGATGAAGAATTGAAGTGGTCAAGTCATTCCCTTGAGGAATAGCTCTCTTGTAGTTTACTTTCTACTGTTTTTTCATAGATTGCCCTGAAATAATAGTAATATAGCTAATTATTTCTAAAACTTGTGCACAAAGAAACATGAAGTGTTGAGAAGAGATAACATTCTGTTTATGTTTGCATTAGTAACAGAATTATAACTTCTTGCTTTAGGACAATCTCCAGTAACGTAAGGTTATGTGCTGGAACTGCACAGGTTTTTATCCTGTGGCAATTTCATCCACAGAGGCAAAATCAGTATTCAAAATAAGGTGCTGTTGAGTGAAAATTAATTGCATTAGTTGATGATAGTTGTCAAAAAACAATTATGAGATACTGAATTGCCCTCTGGTGTTTCACAGATAATAATGCTGGAGGGGAAAAGGGATCAGAAGCCATTTCCCAGAATGACTTCTCATTAACTGAAGTGATAGCTTGTCCTAGGTAAAGGTTACCTTGAAAGGATCTGTAACTTTGCACTCATGTTGTTATCAGATAAACATAAATTTATAGGCCAACAAATGTAATACAAAAGACTGAAGATCAATTCTTTCCTGGGCATGTCATGAAATCACCTGCTCCTGGTGTGAAGGGGAAAGAGGGTAGAGATAATCAGGGATGGCATGAGAGGGAAATAACTTTTATTGCAGAATGTCACAGCATTGCCCTGCTCTCTTTAAAGGAGCTGGGGAGAAGCAGGAAAGACATAAATTGCTTTACTTCATTAATTCATTTTCTCTTTAGTTTTCGAATATGTTCATGATTTTATTTTTAAAGAGCTGTTTCTAATTTCTGTTGCAAATAGCTGCTTCAAAGCTCTGGGGGGCAATTTTAGGCCTTTTTTCCCCCTAATTCATTTTGCATGCTTAGTTTCACATCAAGTGTCTTCCTTAAATAGATAGATTTTTAAATTTTTTTTTATTTTTAATATGTAGTGGTACTTCATTTTTTGTCTTAGAGCCATTTGTTTATGGCCTTAGTTCTCAGCTCAGGGAAATACAAAAGTTTTTTTCCAAACAGCTCAGATTATATATTAATCTGTTGGAGAACATATGTTGATGTTTTGCTAATCACTTCATACTTTAAGAAAAGACATAGTGAGAAGAATTCAAAATGCCAGTTACATAATCTTGCATTGCTCATGTTACCTGGCTTTCTTTTTTTTTTTTTAAACCTACTTCTGTCAGCAAACTATAATTGATTTAAGTATAATGTGACATTAGTGTGTCCTTCCATTAGAAATTCCTTTTGGTGATAACACCTAACACCACACACATTTATGGAAGAACAGCTAATCTACATCACTGTGGAAAGCTCAAAGGAGCTTCATTTTTGCAGCTTCTCTAGAGGAATGGTCATAGCCCTTCTTGGATTTGTACTGTACCCTTAGGTTACTGCTCAGGTTTTGCAATGTAGTTCAAGTACAGCTACGTCATTTACCAGATACCAGCCAGAGCAGGGGCTGAATTAACAGTCAGGAGGAAAAGTTCCTGTGCTGCAATATCACTGTTACTTAATATCTGCTCTGCAGAAGCCATTGTGACCACAGGATTTAGGGTTTTGTCCTCCTCACAACTTGTTCTCCCAGCTGAGTACTGCAGTGTAATATAACATTGCAACCTGCAGTGGATTTTCTTGCACAAAAAAAACCTTTTCTGTGTAGCTCAATATAATAAATTTGTTTTGTAGAGACAGTTTTGTTTTGCTGTTTTCGTTTTTGTGATGATCAGTTCTCTAAAGCAGATGATAGTGTTTTCAAATGTTAGCTGACTAGTTTGATACTGCTATTTTTATCCACTGAATCCAATTTACAAATTAATCTTATGGTTAAATAGACAATGTCTCATGTTGGTACTGAGGGCTAGGAAATGTTATGCAATATCCTAATAATCTTAAGTATTTGAAACTGTGAGTGAGAAGGAATTATTTTCTTTGACTGAACATTATTTCTTCAGCTGGAATTTGTTGTCCTCAGATTCTTGCAGAAACCATAATGGAAGGTTAGAGAGAGAAACTGCAAAGTAAGCTGTATAATGCTGTTAAACCTTGATGAAGGTGGAGGAGAAAATACAGACATTAACAAAGCAACAGACTTTATTTCATCAGCAGTCTGACCAATATGATATAGTGAAAACCTTCATAATTTTTTGTACAGCACCATTTAGTAGAGACACATCAGCTTATTTTCTATCATTCCCTCTGATACTGGAGTTGGATGGTAACTGTTACACTGCATTAGGAACTCACTGTTGAAATAATGATGCTTGTGGAAGGTCTGTTATGTATCAGCTTTGCTCCCACACCCTGAAAAGAGTGTTTCATGTTTGCTTTTGAACCCTAAACATAAAAATATCATATGCTTACATGAAAGAGAAAATAACAATTTAATTAATTGCACATAAGTGGATTACAGTTTTTTTTTATTTCATGTTTTCATCAGATGTTGACCTTTGGTTGTAGGTACAGCTGAAGTATTGCTTAGAGTGACCCAGAAGATGCAGCTCAGGTTAAGGGAAATTTTGGGTAAAAACCTCAATTTCTTTCCTTTCTCCTGCATGGCAGAAGAGAAGATCAAATCGTCAAGTTAAAAGGAAAAAGTACTCTGAAGAAGGAGAAGGGAAACAATCAGAAGAAGAAGCAGCTAAAGTTTCTGTTAAAATCAAGAAGAATTCTGCCCCTTTACCTGCTGAGCAGCCTTTACAATTATTTGTGGTAAGTAAAAATTGGCTTGGTCTGTGGGAGCTTTGTATTTGTCTCAGGTAGTTCAGTGAATAAAGCTCCTACCTTGGAATACATTATTATTTCTAAGCCACAGTTTAGTGTGACATTTGGCTAAAATCTTGAAAACTGTAAGAAATTACCTCTATTTTTTTGTGTTCCAAACATCTGTTGACTCAATTGAAGTTAAGAATAAGACCAAGGATGGGTATAGTTCAAGTAATGTTTTGTGTGGCATAGGCATATGAAAAAGCTCTGTTCTGATGTTACCATGACTTACAGAAGCATCAAATTATTTGGGGGATTTCTGCTTACTGAGGTATTTAAAAGGACACTCTTCCTCTCCCCACAACCCTTTCAGCTTTACACTTCACTGTTCCACTTGGAGACTCAAACTTACTGTTGAGCCATTCAAGGTGAACAGAGTGGCAGGGAAGAAACAGGAAAAAAGAGTTTGAGATGCTTGAAAGAGTGCCAGGAGTTGTAAGGGAAGGAGAATGATAATGTAATTGGGAACAAATCAGACAAGAGGGAAGGTGACTATTGCAAGCAGCTTACACAGATCACCTCTGTCTCTGGGAGCACAGCCCCAGCTGTGGCAGAGCCCTGCAATCCCTCCTGTGCCTCATCTCAGCCCCAGCCTCCTCTCTCTGATTCCACAGCATGTCTGGTGCCTGTGTGCAGAGTGGATGGATCAGACTGAGTTTTTCACATGCTGGGTTTCTTTTCTCTTTTTCCACCTGTCAGAGTTTTTCTCCAGTTGTGTGTAGTTGAATTCTGGTTATGTCCAGTGCATCAGTTTAACTCAGCAGGGCATTCACAGTGTCTGGCAAGCAGCAGAATCCCCGGTGCTTGCACTGAGTGTGTTTGGCAGGTGAGCACTGCAGCTGATGCTGGTTGGAAGTGCCAGACTTGCTGTAATTCTGCACATAACCTTCTCTGGATTTTAAATTTTACTCCCAGCCTGTTAGGGAATGCTGCTGCTGGTGGAGGTCAAATTTACCTTTATTGCTCATCTTCTGACAAGCCACTTGTGGTTGAAGGTTTTAAGCCTGAGAGAGAGGGCACGTACTGCAGTTTTATAATATCATTGTTTTCATGTCTTTATAGGAAAATCCAAGCGAAGAAGATGCAGCAATTGTAGACAAAATATTATCCTCCAGGGTAATAAAGAAAGAAGTAAGTGATTGTCATGGGATAAAATAGTTTATTTGAAAAAGGGGGCATCAGTCATTTTACATTTCCTCTGAATTTCCTTTTCCAGATATCTGCAGGGATGACAGTAGATACAGAAGAGTTTTTTGTAAAATACAAGAACTAGTAAGTATTAAAAAGTTGTTTCATTGGACGTGTTGACTGAACTGTTTAGTATCATAGTTATTTACTCAGGTTTTGTATTGCTTGAAGGTTATTTTGTCATAAATTGAGATTTTTCTTTACCAATTTAATCTTTAAATTTCTAAGAATCTGTGATGTGGTAGTAATAATTTTAAAACTATGAGGATTATGGAACCAGCACTGTCCAATAAGCTAGCAGCCTTTATTTGCCAAATAACAGAGTTTTTTAGAGAAGATATTTATGAAATTAGAAGATATATTTATTAATTTCAGCAGGGACTACATGCCTGAGGCAAATTTTAATTTCATGAATTTAAATCAGAGGTGTTTTGTGAACCTAGATTAGATTTACAGTGTCATGAATTTAGGAGATGTTGATGTAGTAGTTGAACTTAGTGTTTCAAAAAGAAAGAAAAAACCTGTGATAGAAACGACTTTACAGCAAAAGCAGGAAATAAAAAAATTGCAGGAAAAAGAACTTTTTCCATATTTTATTTTAAATTTCGTATCTATTTTTCTGTCACTACTCAATTCTTGATGCTGAAAATCCAAGCCTATTTTAAATTTTACATATGTGAATAATTTAATCTGATTTTTGCTGTAATAAATGTAACTGTTTTTAGACTCTGCTTCCACATGTTATTGGAGACCATTTACCTTGTGTTTTTCTGAAAGAGCAAAATCTGTCTTTTCATCCGAGAATGAGTAATCCCCAGCTGTGCCTTATTTCTAGCATATCTTTAGAAAGCTTTAAAATTGATGGAAATATACTAAAAAAGGGGTGTGAGGAAGAGATCCGTGTACTTCTGTGATGTAATTTCAGAAGGGCTCTCCTGGGGACAGTTGATGCTGCAGGTTCTGTCTCAGAGCTGCTGGCCCAGCCCAGTCCAGGGCAGGCTCCTCTGCCTGGGGCTCTGCTGCTCCTCCTGAGCCTCCCTGGGCTGAGCTCTGTGCTCCAGCCCTGCCTGGAGAGGTGGTCACAGGACACACCTGGAAAACACAGATCCAATATTTGCAGTCATTTATATTTCTGGATACTTTCTGATAGAGGTGTCAGATTTTAAACTTGACTTGTTTAAGCTCACTTGAAATAAGCTTGTTTCTCTTCTTAGGACACATGAAAGGAATTTGTGAACCTATAGACTTTCACATATTTCATCTAAAAAACACTGCCTTAACTAGGTGCTGCAAGATGATTATTTGGAAGAATAAATCTTTGATCTTTATGGTGGATTCTGTTATTTTAACTGTATATTAAAAATAGATAGTAAGCTTTTGCTTTCACCAATGTGTTAATGTCAATCTCTGTGATTTTAGCTCATATCTCCACTGTGAGTGGGCCACAGAACAACAGCTTTTAAAGGATAAAAGAATCCAGCAGAAAATAAAGCGGTTCAAAGTAAGAAAAGCACAAAGAGCTCACTTTTTTGCAGATGTGAGTATGAAACAAAAATTAAATAAGCTTTTTTTTTTTTCCTTTTAAAATTGTGATTAGTGGTTTGCTTTTATATAGAAGAGCTGATTGTTAGGAACCAAAAATGAGCCATTGGTGTTGTTTGCAGCAGAGGGTGGGTTATTTAATGTCATGTCAAGTGCAGGTCTTCTGGAGTCACTGAACTAACCTGACTAACATGGCTAAAAATGCAATTAGTTGAGTGTAACTCCTTAGAAGTGGTACGGAGGGAAGGATTGTGTCAGTATGGCTAGTTTCTCTAGGACTTCCACAAGACAGCACCATATCCCAGAGATCTGGTGTCAAATCCCTCTTCAGTGAGGGCTGCCCAAGAGAGCCAAGGGGGTGTGTGCAGGGGGCTGGTGTGGAATTTAACATCTGTGCAAAAACCCCAATAATTTCCATCTACCAAATTTATTTTGTGTACGATGAGACCAAGTCTTGGCAAATACCAACTGGTTTTTGCCTCTCTGCTGATTTTATTAATCTTTCACTGCAGATGGAAGAGGAACCTTTTAATCCTGACTATGTTGAAGTAGACCGGGTATTAGAAGTGTCTCTTTGTGAAGATAAGGACACTGGTGAGGTAAGTGTGTCTTAAAGCAAGTCAGGAAGCTCCAGGTTTGAAAACTGTAACTTTATCAGATCTCAGAGTAACACTTTAATCATTTTAAAGCTTCAGTAATATTTTTGATGAGACATGACAGTCTTGTCCTTTCCTGTGCTACCTGTGGATTTGAAAGACAAGTCAGCATTTAATAGCTTATATTTTTATTAGTATTAATAGGTCATAGTAGGCAAAGCTTAGGTATTGACTGACATAAATGTCAGGTTCAATAATTGTCTTGTGAGTTCCATCAAAGGGCTGATCCCATATACTGTCTTGTCTCTCTGGTAGTGCCATGGGGTCACTGGTAATAAAGGCTTTAGGCAGCCAGTGATTTGAAGTGCATTGATAGCCACCAGTGAACCATTCCCTCTGTATTTATCAAAACTCCTTTTTTTAATATAAAAGCATCTCTTCTGGAAAGCTATTACACAACAAAAACATTCTGAGATGAAAAAAAGAAAACTGAAAAGCAAGTCAAGCAATTAAATTACCAAAATTCAGAAAGTCTGAGAAAAGTGGAGATCAAAGACTGAGAAGAAAGTTGTTGATTAAGGTTGGAATATGTGTAATGCTTATTCTGCTTGTGTGGATAGCAAAATGAGCAGACTTTACCCAGTGCTTTCTGCATTAATCTTCCTAAGAGTTGAGAGTTAGAACAATTTTCATTGTATGCAGCAGATTTGTCATTATTAAATTTTTAGAAAAAATGTGTTGTCATAAGACTTTCCCCTCAGCTTCTGAAAGGATGAATCTTTATTTGGTTTTTAAATATTTACATCTTGAATCTAAGTAAGATGATGTACTTTGGTTCCATTTTTTCTGTATGTTGTTCATCAAGCCTGTAAAGCTTGATCAGAGTTTTGTTGGTCAGACCTCTGGCTTAGGAGCTCTAAAGCTCTGGTTTGGGCCTGGGTAGCCTGATTTGGAGAGTGGAGGAAATGTCCTGGGTGTAGCACTTCTGTAGCTAGCTCTGCCACCCTTGCCCCATTTCCACAAAAATCACAAATACTGTAATTTATCTTTCCTGAGACTAAAGCAAGATTTTCTTGTGGGTAAGAGGGATTGAAACGCACTTGAGAGGTCTACAGAAAGTGGCAGAAAGTGTTGGGAGCCAAGGATAAGTAGGTAGATAACAGGAATCTGCATGGAACATTTAAAAAATTGTCAGAAATGTGATTTTGATTGCAACTCTTGTGTAAGCAAGCTAATCTAATAGTAAGGCATATTAACAGTCTGTATACTAAATTAAAAACTGATAACATTCAGAATTTTCTTCTGCAGCCTGTTATTTACTATTTAGTAAAATGGTGTTCGTTGCCATATGAAGACAGTACGTGGGAGCTGAAAGAAGATGTAGATCAAGCAAAAATAGAAGAATTTGAACAATTGCAAGCTTCCAGGCCTGACTCAAGGAGATTGGTAAAATTATATCTAATTTACTTGTCTGTCTTGGTAAATTTGACTTAGTTTTCCCAACTTTAAACTCCTGTGTTAAAACATAAGGCTTATTGACATTCTGTGTAAAGTGTCTGTGTGCCTTGTTAGCTAGGAATAATAAAACATTCAGGTAGGCATAGATAAATAGTCTTATCTTAGTTGTTACTCTGAAAAAATAAAGATTTTTGCTTAGGAAAAAACCTGAAGTGCTGTGACTTTCTGAGTTTCTAACTGAGCAGTGAGCCACAGGTTGAAACTGGCTATCACAGAACAGAGCACCTTGAAAATGAGCAGAAAGCAGGATGACGTGTTAACACCCTTTTATAGAGAAGAGAGTTAAATTTTGTGCTTCAGCACTGAAGGGAATTGGCAAATGAGATCTGTCAAACAGGTTCTGTAATTTTTTCCTGCTTTTATTTTTCTTCTTGTTGTTAAAGAGCTAGCTGAAAGGAAGAAAAATACATGTAATTAGGAAACGTGTTTTATCTTGAAATTATCAATCTTCTGTCTCTTAGAGCAGGAGAAAGCAAAATAGTTCTATTTCAAGTCCTGTATGTCATTGTCAGAGTAGGACATGTGTCCTGCGTGGTGTAGTACAACACTTGTTCTAACTTACTTCTTTTACATAACTAAATATGCACAGTGTTTTAATTTGGAGGCTTTGGAATTTATTTTAATGGTTTTTCCATCTTCAGATAATGACAGTAGTCACGATTAACATCTTCATATTATATTGAGTTCATTTATGTAGTATTTATTTAAAATCCTGACATTTTGGCATGTGGGAAGAAGAGCTGTTATACCTCTGTTCCCATATTTGGCTGTGAGAGAAAAAGATGATTAAAGCGCAACTGTACAACTGACAGTCATCCCAGCATCAGCAACAAGTATTTTTGCTTCAGGCTCCAGCAGCCACAAGAAATTATTTGCTGACTGCAGCCCTGCAAGCAGGAGCATGGCTGCTCCAGGAGTGGGGGAGTGGACAGATGGCAGCTGGTGGGAGAGGGGAGGAAGGCACAGCTGCTGGGGAGGGACAGCTCCTGCTGCACCCAGACCTGGGCTCAGGTGATGCTGACGCTGGCAGTGCAGAGAGAGAGAATTCACATGGAAAATTCAGAGCTGCCACATAAGGCCACATGAGTCTCAAGTGAATGCAAGCTTTTATAAATGCTGGGAAATGGGGAGGGAGGGGGGGGGGGGAGTACAGCTGGTGAGAAAAGCTCCTACTAAAATTACTTCACTTGAATGTGTGAGTTTGTTCATGTCGGGATGCAGGAGCTGTCAGAAGAGTTTTCTGCTGGAATCCTACCTAGTATCAGTCAAAAACTGCATGATTTCCACCTGCTAAGCTAGAGGCCAGGCTGTTCTGGCTTCAGGCTTGGGAACTTGTGTGTTTGTTTGTGTATATACATAAATACTTTATCCACAGTCTCTCAGCTTTCCTTAGCTTGTGAGGGCCCTGCAGGTGATACACCTTGATACTCTCAGTCTGTTTTGTCATGGTCTTTGTCTCGTCACCCTGCCTGTGCTGATGCTGTTTGAATCAGATCCCTTGGGGAAATCTATTCAGGACACTAAAGCTCTCACAAGTTCACTTTTTTGTACTGCTGGTCCTGGCTTCATGCACTGGCAGTGGGCCCGAGTGATCAGCAGGGCAGGGCAAGTGCAGAAGGGAGAGGGCAAGGTCCCAGTAACTGTGTAGGTGCCCAGACTGCTTCAGCATCAGCTTCCAGAGCTGCCTTAGACTTCAGGGATGTTGTTAATCCCAATACTCAGGTGGCTCTCTTGTAGGTCAGCTGCCTGTTCTTAGAGCTGCCAAAGTGAAACTTCATGTAGCCTGGAAATTTCATATATAAATGAATTTGTGTGCCCTATTATTCCAGCCAAACTATTTGTATTCTGTTTTTTAGAAATCAGTTGCTTAATTTAATTATCTTATAGACTTAAATTAATTTAAAAAACAGCAATTCATAGAGAAAAATAAATACAAATTTCAGATTTTTGCAGACTATTAATTAGTAAGTGATGTAACAATGACAGTTCACTTTTAAGGTGTAATAGCAACATTCTAAATCTAAAGTGATACACTCATGAAATAGTGGGGTTAGATATTTTGGAAAAATGAAGCAAGTATCAATCTGTACCTATATTTATCTTTCCCTTAAAGGACCGACCACCTCCAAACTCCTGGAAGAAGATAGAACAGTCCAGGGAATATAAAAATGGCAATCAGCTCAGGGAATATCAACTGGAAGGACTTAACTGGCTCCTATTCAACTGGTACAATAGGTATATGCATGGAATATTTTTTAATGTCGATTTTAAACCATATGGAGTAAATCACTTTTATTTGAGATGAATACTGTTTAACTAAATTTATTGCAGCTTCTCTGCTTGTAGCTAAAAGGATGTAACTGGAACAAATTTCTCAACCTTTAGGTGTGCAAGGATGTTTTATTCATGAAAATTAACAAAAATATTAAAATAATGCATCTAACATAACTGAAGATAAATTTTCAATGGCTATGAGGAAATTAAAGCAAAAACAACCAAAGCACAAGCTTTCAAAATTTTTGAAATTTTTTGCATCTTTCAAAATGATTGCTAGGAATAGTATAATAGTTACCTCTCTTCAAAAGTAAGGCTAGTAAATAATTGCACTATCTGTAATTTAAGGTGAAGTTAACTTCTGTGCATTAATGCTGTGTGTTATGAACAGAAGTATGATCACTTGCAAGATCTTTCCCAGAATGAAGTATTTTCTCTAAGTAAATTTTCTGTTAATGTATCTTCTGCTTGCTGTATTTCCAAAGTACCAGTTGCATATTTCTTACAGAGATGATGGCGTGAGTGTAGCATTTTACCGTGTATGTTATTGGTCTGCAAAAGGAAATCTGATTTTAATTCTCATTCAAGCAGTGCAGGGCTGTGTGACATCTGCAGACAGTGGGAAGGGCTGCAATGTATGGCTGGGGGCAAGCATGGAGTGGTGCTTCATGCAGTAATTTAGTTATAGGCATCTGTCTAGTTCTGGAATCAAAAAGGGAAATTTGCTAATGATGCTCTGATGCACTCCTTTCATGTGAGTGTAGCTGGGATACTTCCTATGTGTGATTTCTAGGGATTCTTCATTAATTTCTAGCAGTTCTGTCAAGGTGAATGTGCATGTAGGAAACCTGCCTAATTTAAATTCCTTTAATTAGGGCAAAGGTAGTCCCAAATGAATACTTCTTGAATATATTTGTAGAACTTCACAGAACATTCTGTTCTCAGGTTTTGACAGTGCTAAACCTGATGCAGAGCTTTACACAAAGGTTTTGTGCACATTCTTTCACCTTAACCAGGGAATGCTTTCAAGGATCTTTTTGCAGTGCCTCAGTTTTGACTGTTGTTGTAGACTGGTACATTTGAGCTTTGTTTCTGTAAATTGTTCATTTTGCTAACAGCGTTAGGGTCTGTACTTCACTTGATGATAGTAACAAATAAATTTTTTTTGCTTTCAGGCGAAATTGCATTTTAGCAGATGAAATGGGCCTTGGCAAAACCATCCAGTCCATTACATTCCTGTATGAAATCCTCCTGACGGGTATAAGAGGCCCTTTCCTGATCATAGCTCCGCTCTCCACCATAACAAACTGGGAGCGCGAGTTCCGCACGTGGACTGACCTGAACGTCGTGGTGTACCACGGGAGCATGATCAGCAGGCAGATGATTCAGCAGTATGAGATGTACTTCAGGGACTCCCAGGTATGGGAACCTCACTTGTGTGCAGTAACTCACCCTGAACATGGCTCAGCTGGCAGCAGTGACAAGGATACTTGACGTTATCTGTCTTTTTATCTTGGTGGAAGTCACTTCACGTTCCAGGATGTTACATTTGAGCATCTTCAGCAAATGCTTACTGGGTAAATTTAGTGGCAGTGTTAGCAGCAAGAAGTGTGTGTTGTTTCACTGTGCTGAGTAATTTTGCAATTGAATGGCAGTGACGCTGGTGCTCTTGTGGAGATTAAAGTGTACACAGATGGTTGCAGTTGGGTCCTGAATTTGAAGAGCAGGGAGAAAAAAATAATACTGATTAAGCTCTGCTACCTTTATGAGGCTGTTGATTTCCTTTTGCTGGTGTTAACTGTGTACAGTCTGAACTTGCTTTTTTGAAATGCACACCATAAAATGACATGAGAAAAACTTGAAACCTGACTACTTTAAAAGGTTTTTTTTTTTCCTTTTTTTATATATTGTGCATAAATAATTCGTTTTAATTGTAATGCTATTTCTTCAAAATTGATAAAGCTGAGAACTTTTTATTAATTAGTGCTAAATATCAAAATGACATCTTGTTTGCCTAATGAGTTATTTTATGCTGCCTTGCTGAAGGCCTTACATGTTCTCCTTGTCAGACCAATGCAGTAAAAAGTTTTCATTTAGTTCCCCTGTAGTACTGTGATTACTTACTGTATGACTGCTAAACTGTATTAACATTATATTGTGATTGATTGACTGTAGAATTTTTCCTGTCACTCTTTCAGATTTTCTCAGCATTAAAAATGGGGTTTTATCCACATACACCTTCTGAAACAGTTATGTTAGATGGTTATATCTCTAATTTAAAAGGGTTACATTTTTTCTGTTGCTTAGATAATACTGGATTTAGGTCCGTGAATAATTCCTCATCAGTTTTAGTTAGGGAGTTACAAAGATTATTAAGTGTGATGATAAAGCAATTTATAATGTAAAATCCAGTGTCTGGCTCCTGGCAAAATTTCAAGAAGGAAATGTGTACATTGAGCAGATGGGAGGGAATGTAACAAATTGTGTGTATTGATGAATTTCTAGGGCCGTATTGTTCGAGGTACCTACAGGTTCCAGGCCATTATCACAACGTTTGAAATGATCCTTGGTGGCTGTCCAGAATTAAATGCAATTGAGTGGCGTTGTGTTATTATTGATGAAGCTCACAGACTGAAGAACAAAAACTGCAAACTTTTGGAAGGACTAAAATTAATGAACCTTGTGAGTAACTCTAGTTCACTTTTTGGGGTTGATTTTAGTTCGGTGTAGTATGATAATAAATTAAAAATTTGCTTTACATGTCAAAAAAGACCTCTCAAGCAGTGTTTCTTGAGGAATAACTATTCCTGATACTCTTCAAACATATGTGGTTTTGATAACTTATGCTGGTATATTTGTGATTAAACAAAATGTGGCAAGTTCTCACTGTTAGCACAATCTATTTCTGATGATACTGTTGTACAGTTTTTGTTTTGATTAGGATGAAAATATCATTTAAAATTTGCTTTAGTTTTTGTGCAATGTGTTAAAATTTAGAAAATATTTTAAGCAAGTTATTTAACAACAGAAGCATACAAGTGGTAGAATTTTAAATAGACAGATTGTCTAGGCCAGAAGTTAAAATTTTATTTTATACAGCTAAAGATTTTTAAAAGTAGATACTACCATGTATCAGATGCACCATGATTAGTTTTGCATTTTTTTACTGCTTCATTATTACTTTCCAGTGTGTTCTCAGAAGTCTTCTGAGTTTCTTTCTGATACATGCTCAGTGGATATTTTTCACACGGCAGAGAGGGAGGATTATGAACCTGTGAATATTACAGGCCAAGTTGAAATGTTCACTCATTCCTTCATTAGAGATGTAGAAAGAGAAAATTTCAAGGAAAGCTAGTAGAAAATACTTACTGGTGTTTTTAAAATAAATCTGCTTATTTGTATTACCTGTGTGCTTAACAACACATAGAACTGGTGTTTTCAGGTTTGATGCTCAGGCTTAACATAAACATTTTTGCAAATGTGTGCAGATAAGGTTATGCAAGGTCTTTTTGCCCTTTTCTAGGAGCATAAAGTGCTGTTAACAGGTACCCCACTGCAGAACACAGTAGAAGAATTATTTAGCCTCCTTCATTTTCTGGAACCATTGCGTTTTCCTGCTGAGTCTACATTCATGCAGGAGTTTGGAGACCTTAAAACAGAGGAGCAGGTATGAGTTCATCTGAGCTTTAGGGTTCAGGAGGGCCTGACTGCCTTTTCACTGAGCTACAGTATGACCTTTTTTCATGTTCCAACAAATGCTTGTGCTTCCTTCAGGTTCAGAAACTACAAGCTATCCTGAAACCCATGATGCTCAGGAGATTAAAAGAAGATGTAGAAAAAAAGCTGGCTCCTAAGGAGGAAACCATAATAGAAGTAGAACTAACTAATATTCAGAAGAAATATTACCGAGCAATTTTGGAGAAAAATTTTGCCTTCTTATCCAAAGGAGCAGGGCAGGCGAATGTACCCAATCTGGTTAACACTATGATGGAACTCAGAAAATGTTGTAATCACCCTTATCTCATCAAAGGTAAATACAGGATAAGGACTGGGATTTTTTAAAGTTATTTTTTACTTTTATTTAAAATATGTAAGAATTTTGTAATAATTCTTCAATGTTTTCTTCAGATTTTCCAAAAATTGGTTTAGGTGGAAACATTTTTTTGATAGAGACAAGACAAAGTTGTGAGACATTTGCGTATTTGATGCCTGAACTTACTCTGTAGGTTTTCACAGAACATTTAGAAGCAATTATCTCATGGAAATAGTACAGCTCTTTAAAAACAGTATGAACAAGAACTTTTAGGTCTAAGTTTTAAAATGAATGGTTCTTGCAAGTGATAGGATCTCTGTCAGTCTTCATTGCTTTTCTCACTATTAACTGGTGTTTTTCCTGACTTGTAAGAAAATACACTTCACACTCCAAAAGTTTTGGCTGTGGTTTCAGAAGTAGTATTCAAAATACTGTTTCTTGGCAAAGACTCATGACCCCTTTAAAATATCACAAAGACAAAAGAACTTATTTTAGTAGTTTTTTTACAGTATTTGAGAATTAAGTATTTCGGGTTTTAAAATTTGGAGGATGGGGGTTCACCTCATTCAAGGTGCTTTTTCTCTGGTGTTCTGTGTGAAAACTTAAGACTTGTTGTCAAAGCTGATAAAAACAGATGTTCTTGCTTAGACTTCAGATCCATCCAGAACTCTGTTCTATCTCCATCAGTACCTAAAGGGGGATATTTAGGGTACAGCACTGACTTTGGTAACTTAGATTTGAATGAATATGGAGATATTTGTGTAGATACATCCATAGATGTGGAAATATATTCTTTGATAGGTGCTGAAGAGAAGATCCTTGGAGAGTTTAAGGAAACATATAGTCCAAGTGCTCCTGACTTCCACCTACAAGCAATGATCCAGTCTGCTGGTAAATTGGTTCTTATTGATAAGCTTCTTCCAAAAATGAAAGCAGGAGGCCACAAGGTCCTTATCTTCTCTCAAATGGTGCGCTGCCTTGATATTTTGGAGGATTACCTTATCCATAAAAGGTAAGATTCATCTTCTGGATCCTGTGGTGTATTGCTCTGTGTGAATGGTAGTGCAGGATTCATGACAGCAGCCCACCAAAGCTGGGAGTTCTGTTTTCTTTGTTTGCTAAGCAGTGTGTAACTTTGTGTTCTGGGATCATTTGTTCACAACTAATTGAAAACTTCAGAGAAAAACTAAAGAGAGGTTGTCCAGTTTGAGTAAACCATGTGCCTTCAGTCTGTTGCCTTTTCCATTAAGCATTCAGTTATGTATATACTGTTTTTACATCTTGTGTCAGAAACCAGCCAAGTTCAAGCTTGTCATTGCTTGTCCAAACCCCAGGAAGGCCTGAATGTGTTCTTTATTTACATGGTGTTGAACAGGGACCACATGGGTCCAAGATACAGCTCCTTACTTCCAAAGGAATATAAACACCAAGTGATAAGCAACTGGGGATGTGGTTTTTATTAATGTAAAAGGGAAAATGTTCTTCCTATCTTTGCCAAATTGACTGCTTTGAATTTTGCAGCAACACTGAACTGCCAGCCATAAACCTGCCCCTTATGCTGGCTTTTGCCATCACGTGTAATTGCACCCTCTGATTATTACAGACTATTGACTCCATGGAAACTAAATGCTTTTTTGAGCATGTGACTAAATAAGTGCATAAAGCCTTAAACTTGGTTGCAATTAGTAGTTGCTGTATCAACCTGAAAATCTTTAACAAGGCATAGTTCTTGTTGTTTTACCAGCATTGCAATGTACATACTGCTTTGAAGTATGTAATTGTCAGTGAACTACTTCATAGTAATGCAGAGTTAACATGATGAAAACCAAAAATTATTAATGTTAAGCCTTCCTGCACTGGATACTGGAATACTAGATATTAGGTTATTTTAATATCTATTTTAGTGATAGTTTTATATTAAAGCTGTCTGTTTGAACTGGGAGTGCTACAGTTTCTTTTTTATTTTAAAAGATTAATTTTAACTTCATAGTGATACTTATAATTCTTCACAGAAAATGTTCCTTGTTCTGCAGCAATGTTACATTTAGACCAGTGAATCATATCTATAGGTGGAATCTTTTGAAATCCATAGAAGCTGAAATTTGCTGTGTGCTGCCATTTGATTAGAAATGTTGAAGTGCACACATGACCAGACTTAGCACTAACAGAATTCAGGCCTGTAGGAGATAGATGGCTGCCTGCCAGAATGCCTGTGGTCCTGTGGATTATCCGCTGTGCCATTTTATAGCTGATGAGAAGAAAAATGATTGTGAGGCTTTTTGACTACTAGGTGCACATTCAGCTTCTTACTCAGTGTACAAGTACAGAAATATTTGCTCCCTTTTTAAGCATTTTACTTGATTTCAGAAGTTTCAAAGCAGTCTTTGTAATTGTCAAAGGTAACAAATCACAGGTTACTTCAGGCTTGAAAATTTGCTCGGTTTATCTAGGAGGCCTTGATAAAGACTGTTAGAAGTGCTGTCATGTCATTTTTGTTCCATTTCTCTTAATCTTTATGGAATCAATATGCAGTTTGTCCAATGACAGCTCACCAAGTTCTGGTTTCTGCTGATTGCTTGGTCACCCTTAATGTGTTCAGGCAATCTGGTATATAATACAAGAGTCCACTGTCCTGCTTATGTGACCCTAGGCAGGGATCCAAGGATAATACGTGAAAAACTTGAAGTGTCCATGTAGGACTTCAGGTTAGGGTGTGTTTTAATAAGTAAGGCATAATCAGGTAGTTGCTTAGTGGACAAAATGCAGAGCAACTTGTCTTAAAATGCTCGGTGTTCGGACTTGCTGATGTGCCTTGGTACTACAGCTCTGCAAGTCCTGACATGATTCTTGGTTATGTTACCCACTGCCAATCAGAGTCAGTCTTTATCACTTTGATTCACTGCACAGACTAAATCTGTGAGCAGTAGACCTGTCCCAAGGCTCTCTGAATTCAGACCCATTTGTAGAGCTGTGTGTGCTGTGTGTGTGCTTTGCAGGTACCTGTACGAGCGCATCGACGGGCGTGTGCGGGGCAACCTCCGGCAGGCGGCCATCGACCGCTTCAGCAAACCCGACTCGGATCGCTTTGTCTTCCTGCTCTGCACCAGGGCTGGGGGCCTGGGCATCAACCTGACTGCAGCAGATACCTGCATCATTTTTGATTCTGACTGGAATCCCCAAAATGACCTGCAGGTAAATTTCTTTGAGCGTGATAGAAAGCCCTAATTAAACTCAATGGATAAGAATTTAACTGCTTTGAATATTGTCTCTGTTTGAACACACATAATTTTGACATGTTCATGTTTTTAAAGTATGTGTTTAAAAACTGCCTTCAGAAGAGATTTCATTTGGTTGGGAACTTTTCTTTCAGTTACTTTTGAAAAACATAGCACAGGTGAAGTCAGTGATTTGATAAAACCCTTAAGAATTGATGACACTGTGAACCCAGGGGCTATATTTTGCATGTACTGACTAACACAGTTTATGGAAATAGAAGTGTTCAGTTGAAAAATAATATTCAGAAAAGGATTAATATGCATTAAGAAAGAGTGAATTAATAGAATCTAGGAATTGGATGCTGAAATTTAAATAACTCTCAAGTTGCAACTCCTTTACTGTTTGTATCAGGAGATCAGCTAACTTTGGAGCTAGCAGGTCTTTTTATCTGGTGTTACTGCAAGGGAAGTACCAGTCAGGAGCATTTAGCACAGGCCATTCATCTGCATTTTTCTTCCTACACTGTGTTTAGAAAACTTCTCACTTTGTGGAAAATATCTGATAGCTTCTGTTTGCTTAAATGTCTGTTGACTTCTTTTGAGTTCATGCTCCTGTTTTTAGATTGGGCTACAGCAGAAACAGGTTTTTAAAAGATCAGTGTGTTATTCCTAGGTAAGTCTAGATTCTAACTGCTCTCTTCCCTTTCTTGCAAAGGCTCAGGCCCGATGCCACAGGATTGGTCAGAACAAAGCAGTGAAGGTCTACAGGCTGATCACACGTAATTCCTATGAGAGAGAGATGTTTGACAGAGCAAGTCTGAAACTGGGACTGGATAAGGCTGTCTTGCAGAGTATGAGTGGAAGAGAAAACAGTGTTGGTGGTGTATGTAGATTTATTTCCTGAAATAACCTTCCTTTTGCTTTTGTAATCATGTGGGAATTACTTTAAATTACAGAAGCTGCCACTTTTCCCTTTTTCTGTCATTTGCATCTCCATTCTGTTTCCTGATGTGAACTAGCAACATAGCTGATATAATTTTAAATCTAGTCAGTTACTCTGATAAATCTTTCTTGCCTCATAAAGTTCAAGGTAGATAATGTCAAAGTGTTGAAACAAGGAGAAAAGTTTGTTGGTTTCCTTGTATTTTCTCATACTGAGATAATGTATTCCTTTAATGTAAGTATGAACAGGTAATTTTTTTTTAAACATGCACATCATGGTGTGTTGAGAATAGCCAAAAAAAAAAAAAAAAAAAAAGAGGCATACTTTTAAAAATGTGTCATGTAAGCACCTAATTTATTATTTCAGCTGTCAGCTAGACTTTTCTCATAGCTTTTAACACTCCAGATTTAGGCTTACAGATCATAAGGCAGTTAGGTTGTGGAAAGATGGGAAGGAAGAAGAGAAAAGAGTTCAGGGATTTTTCTTCTTGACTGTCTAAACCTGATTTTATTTACTCAGATCCAACAACTCTCCAAAAAAGAAATAGAAGACTTGCTTCGAAGAGGTGCCTATGGTGCCATAATGGATGAGGAGGATGAAGGCTCCAAGTTCTGTGAGGAGGACATTGACCAGATCCTGCAGCGTCGGACCAAAACCATCACCATCGAGTCCGAGGGAAGAGGCTCCACGTTTGCCAAGGTGCACAGCAGCAGGGTGTTCTCTGACAGCACAGAGCTCTAAGTGTCACTGCATGTTGGAGAGTTTAGGCCTCACTTTTCAGTTCTGTGTTTCATGGGGCTGTGTGTGAGGTACATATTTTGGGTTCCTGCATCTGTAAATTTCTGTTAAGGTGCACATAAAAAGCCAGATTGCCACAGATTCTGTAAACGCCAGGTGCAAGGAGTGTGCTTGAGCAAAGATGAGTAATGGATCTGTGCTGCTTTGGGAAAGGCTGGGGGTTGTGTGAGATATGATGAGCTGCATTAGCCAAGAATATTAAAACAAATTTGCTTATAAATCTGGTTGTATTTAGATACATTAAGGGCAGGGGAAAATATATATGGCAATAATTAATAAGGCTAAAAATTAATATAGTTAAAAATGCATAAACAAAAGATACATATTTTGAACCTCGAGCTTTTTTGGTAAAAATTGGAGAAGTAAAATAAGAAGTTTCCTGAAATAGCAGTGAGTGGAGATACATATATGTACATGGGAAGGGGGCTGAGAGTGTAAAATATCAAGCAGCAAAGCTTGGGATGTGGGCACTTCATGAATGCAATTGTGAGCATTCCAAAAGAATTTAAAAAGCAAAGAAAAAAAGAAGACTTGAAATATTGTAAATGTATATTTATATTCTTAAATGGCAATGTTTAAAAATATTATTTATTTATATGTTTATTTAGGTTTTCCTATATCTTGCTGATTATGCCTTAAATAAGAAGTAGATTTCTAAAGATCATCATCACTGTCTTTTTATCAGAAGAGTTAGAAATTTTTATATGTATTTACTCTTTTCCCAAATGCAGTGTATCAGGGTTTTTTAAATGCCTTCTGAAATTAAGCCTATTCCATGCACTCAGGCTTTGATTGTTGGCAGCTTAAACACCCCTTTGAAATTTCCCTCAAGCGAGTACTTCTGCATGAGATGAAATCCCCAAATGCTGATAAGCCTCTTCAAAAGATTCTTTTTTCTTCCATTCAAGTAATTTAGATTCAGACTTAGAAGCAGAAGAATCTTGCTGCTTAATGTTCTTCTCTCCTGATGGTGCATAAAAGTTCATTAGATTTTTCTGATATATTATGGATATGATTTTTAAAAATTAAGGGGGAGGAGAGCTTTTGAGTTGCTTTGCAGTGTAAGTAACTTCTAAAGTCTTAACAGCTGCTTGGGAGATTTTTGATGAGATAAGGTCAGGCAATCTTTACAGCAGTGAGGCAAACTACAAACTTTTGATGTATGATGTTGGTAAGCTTTAGTTTTATTTATTACAGGCTAGTTTCGTTGCATCTGGAAACAGAACTGATATTTCACTAGATGATCCCAACTTCTGGCAGAAATGGGCCAAAAAAGCAGAAATTGATATTGATGCTATCAGTGGTAGAGTAAGTACTTTTTAATGTGTATTTTTTTTTCAAGCATGTGCTTGCTGTTGAATTCTGAAATTGCAGGTATGGGATTTCTGGTGCTTTTTGATTAATATTTCAACAAATCAAATTTTTGTGCTGGCTTATTTGTGCATGAGCAGTCAGCCTGCTGACAGCTGTAGTATTTCTAATTTCTGTCCTGTCCAGTAAAAAGTTTGGGCATTTCTGATTTTTGTTAAAGACCTGTGCATGATTGAAAGCGTGGAATTACTCTGATTGCCCCATTTCTCTGTGTGTAAATCTTGGACTGGAATCTGCAAAATAAATTACTAAAACCTGTCTAAATTTTATAATACTGAAATCTGTGTCCTATACTTGAAGACATTCCCCATGCATTTGATTGAAAAAGGTTTCAGTGCCCCCTTTCTCTCACGAAGACTGCAGAGTAGTCTGTGTGAGACAAAGTCTCATCAGCTCAGATGAGATACTCTGCATTGTTTGTAACAAATGTACTGGCATTAGCACATGATGCTCATTTTTGTTGCCTTAAATACCACAGAATGTTTTACTTGCTCCATGGGTGTTCGGTGTCCTCATGAAACAGCTGTGAATAACAAGAGATAGGAATTGTTTCTGAACTGGAGCTGCGCACTTTAGAAAAACTGTTTCTCTCACAAGGTTTGTTTGCACTTTTGCAGAACAGCCTTGTCATTGATACCCCAAGAATCAGGAAGCAAACACGGCCCTTCAGTGCTACCAAGGATGAGCTGGCAGAGCTGTCGGAGGTGGAGAGCGAGGGTGACGAGAAGCCCAAGCTGCGCCGGCCGTGCGACCGCTCCAGTGGCTACGGGAGGACAGAGTGCTTCCGTGTGGAGAAGAACTTGCTGGTCTATGGGTATTGTGTGCATCCTTCTTCATTCTCTCAAGGCTTTTAAAAATACTTTTTTTTTTTTTTTTCCCATGTAGTTAAATTGGTTTTGTGGAATATCTTAACTCTATATTGGCGATGACCTGGAGTGTGTGCAGAGAATGTTTTTAGAACAGGAATTTATCTTGCCCCCTGTAATAAATCTTCCTGACAATTTGCAATTAAAGAAACATTAAGAAAGAAGGGCGAAAATCTTTCTTCAAATGAAATTACAGCATTTAACATGGGTACTACAGGAGTCTCTCTAAAAATCATTACAGTAAGTGCTGCAGGCAGGCTCAAGGCTCCATAAAAATGTCTGAAATAATGCCTTGGTAGGTAACTTGATTTTCATAATTGTAGAACATCTTGCACTTCTGTGAGGCACAAAAAGGAACTGAGAACCTAACCAGTTATTTTAAGCATACTGAAATCAGATAACTTGATTTGGAAATCAAATCTTAGGTGTTCCCTCACCCATCTTAAAAGAAAAATAACAGCATTCTTGTCAGAGTGAGTTCCCGTCAGTTTTGTGTCTTTGAAGTTTAAAACAATCATCCATATTTTTTGTAAAGAGGCACTTGTTGTTTAAAACTCTGTTTTAATCAGGTGGAGTTAAAACTCTGTTTTAATCAGGTGGAGTTGCAAATATTACTTTTATTATTTCTATTCAGTAACTTAAGCTGAAAGAAAAAGGTTAAAAGCTAAGTATTTTAGAGAAACATTCTCTTTTGTAAGATTAGTCTGTAGCTACCCCAGTGTTTCACTTCCAGGTGCTGATTTGTGTTTCACTTTGGGCTAGGTGGGGCCGATGGAGAGAAATTCTGTCCCACGGCCGCTTCAAGAGGCAGCTGAACGAGCAGGATGTGGAGATCATCTGCAGAGCCCTGTTAGCCTACTGCCTTGTTCACTACAGAGGGGATGAGAAAATAAAGAGTTTTATATGGGATCTCATCACCCCGACAGAGGATGGGCAAACACGAGAGTTACAGAACCACCTCGGTAAGGACTTCATGTGTTCGTGCACTTAAACAGCTGCATATGTGTGTGCCTGTGGTACTGGGATAAAAACAGCAAAAAGCCCTCTTGGAACACATCCTACTTGAAATAAATGGGATTTATTTCAAGCACACAATTCAGCTGATGGGCAAAGAAGTGTCATTGCTGCTTTGCCTTGGATTTGATGGCTTGCCCAAATGGTGTTTGGTGTGAGCTTTCATTCCAATTCAGAAGAACCTGTTCTATTTCATGGTGGGTGACAGACAGCACACTCTTCTCCCCTTCCCTCTCCTGTTGGTCCTTACTGGTGATGTGTACTCCAGAGATGCTCTGAGACACAGAAGGACTCACATACTGATGTTAGTGTTGATCCTGCACTGCAGATTCAGGACCTGTATAGGATATGGGAACTATCAATATTGTGGGCATCTATATCTATACCTGTAATATTTTACATTATATAGGCTTATCAGCCCCTGTGCCTAGAGGAAGAAAAGGAAAAAAAGTGAAGACCCAGGCTAGCACTTTTGATATACACAAAGCAGAATGGCTTCGAAAATACAATCCAGAGCATCTGTTGCAAGATGAAGGCTACAAAAAGCACATAAAACACCATTGCAACAAGTAAGCTGTAGCTGAAGTGTGAATGTCTTTTAATGTTTGGGTTTTTTTCTAGTTTATCCTTGTCTTAGACTTTAAAATAGTTGTGACAGTAGGAAGAAAGACGTTTTATGGTGTTAGTTTGTTTAGAATAAATAGGTCATGGTGTCTTTGGAGGTGAACAGATATTTCACATGTAAAATAATTCTGGTACAATTTTTGAAGAAACTGTTTTTGTCTAGGGAGGGATCTCTTGCTAACATGTTTGGGATGCCTTGCAGCAGCCAAGGGACTAAAGAGTGGGAGTGCTTATCAAAGAGACTGAAAGCACTGAAGTTGTTGCCCCTCAATCTTACATGCTGTTTCCCTGGCATGTTTTCTAGGCTTCAGAGAACCTGAGCTACCAGTTTGTGAAAGCTTAGTCATTCATGGCAGTGAATGAGCTTGGTGTAGATCAAGGATTTTTCTGTAGCAAAACTATTTATATTCTGCTTGGACAATTCATACAGTGTAGTCAAGAATTGAGATAAAGCATGGAGGAGTCATTGGGGTCACTAAATTGTGAGTGAGAAGGAAAGGAAAGGTTAAGGGGAGGATGTTCATTGTCAGCCCACTCAATCCCTCTCTAAGGCCATGTTCTAAGCAGGAAAAGGGAAATAGCACTTTGTTCTTATCAGTATTTTATGAAGCAAGTGAAGAGTGTTCTCCTGACCCTGGTCTTCAGGATTTGAAAGAAAATTTTGCAATGAAACAATTTGTAAATATGATGACAATAAAAAGTCCTGGATCACCTGAGCTGGATGTTACTCCCTACCATAAAAGTGAAGGAAATATGTTTTAGGAAAATGACTTGAAATGTCTGTGATATAACTAAAGACAAAACAAAACCATCCACAATTATTGAAAGCTTTTTGAGTTCTAATATTTGTATTTCTCTTTTTTCTTTATTTAGAGTCTTACTCCGAGTAAGAATGCTTTATTACTTAAAGCAAGAAGTCATTGGTAATGAATTCCAAAAGGTCTTTGATGGAACTGATGCCAGGTGAACTATAGAGAGAGTATTTTTACTTGTTTATTTCAAATGTCAGATGAATATTCAAGAATCTCCCTAGACCTAAATAAGACATGTTAAAACTAAATGTGTTTATCCTTAGGCTGTGAGGAACATGTTTTTGTTTTCTCTTTGTTTACTAAACACTTCATCAACTTGACATGAGGAAGTCCTGATTCCTCTTCATGAATCTAGCTATATAAAGTAAAATAATATGAGTCAAATAGACTGAAAAAGTGAGTGAAAGATAGAATTATGTACTTGACATGATAATTGGCAGGTTTTCATCTGCTTTTGATTATGTGCTGTGTATTCCATTAAGCCTTCGTGGGCTTTTTTTACTTTTTTTTTTTTGTAAAGGCAACTATTGCTGTTTGGAAATTCTTGAACTCACTGCTACAGGAGCTTGTGGCAGATAGAAAGTTGTAATTTGGTTCAGAAATACTGGTGGAGACCAGTCCCTCTCATGCTATTGAACACTAGCACAGATAATCCTTGGTTTGCAATGCTGTGCAAGCACAGGCTGCTGGGAGTTGGTGAAGTTCATTTAGAGAGGAAGAGTGTTGTATACTGGTTTTGCTTTTGTGTTCTTTCTCTACGACTGGTCTCAAATACTAAATACCAAGCTGTCTGGGTGTTTTGTATTGCTGGTTTTACTGTATTTATGTGCTTGAAGAGAGAAGTTTAAAGTCCCACATGAAGTAGAAATGTCCTAAGAAAATATAAAAATTTATTTCTTCCTCTGAATTCTATTGATGTTGGTATGCTCTTGGTGATTGTCTTTAGTGAAATTGATGTTTGGGTTCCTGAGCCAGACCACTCTGAAGTTCCTGCTGAGTGGTGGGATGCAGATGCAGATAAATCTCTTCTAATTGGAGTTTTTAAACATGGTGAGTAATGAGGGTGACTGTGTATCCACTTCCCCACACCCCAAAATAAAAACACCCTACACTCGATTTTTTTTTTTTTGTGTACTCTGGAAGTTGAATTTTTGCCACTTTTTTTCTGTTGTAGGTTATGAAAAATACAACACTATCAGAGCAGACCCAGCTCTTTGCTTCTTGGAAAGGGTTGGAAAACCAGATGAGAAAGCAGTTGCTGCTGAACAGAGAGCAAATGATTATATGGATGGGTATGGAAGGGAATGTTTTGGGGCCTTAAAGCAAACAAATCTGAATTTACATGCTGTACCTTATTCTCTTCCAGGTTTTACATGAGTTTGGTGTCATTGTTGTAAGGGATACTACTTTGATTTTACTCCCATAGGGTGGAAAAGAGGATTGGTATAACAACTACTGAAGTTTGGGATTTCACAGTTAGGGGGGAAATGCAGCAACCTGTTATTGGCAAGGATTCTACCTTGTGTTGACATGTTAGCAATACTGCTTAGACACTGAAGTGCAAAAGCATTCAGAGGTGGAGTGCTACAGACCTGTTCAACTTGATTTCAGGTCAGCTTTTCATGTCTTAGTCTTGTGTAGCTGACCAGTGACCCCAGTAGATCAATGTGGGAATTACTGGTAACTGCTGAAAGAGACAACTGCTTTTATTCATTGCCTCATCACTGAGGTTTTTTAGTTGTGGTCATAAAGAATATCTTTGGAGGAAACAGTGACTTGGGGCGAGCAGGATTAAGCCAAAGCTGCCATGAAATACATTCTTCATTTCAAACAGAAAATTAAATACAGTATCTTACTAAATTTAAATCAGCTTTGCTTAATTGAAAAGAATGTAAGAACTTTTCAGTTGGTAGTGTAAAATATTACTAAAATGGCTTTTGTGTTGAAATTTTAACAGGGATGTGGAAGATCCAGAGTATAAACCAGCACCAGCACTGTTTAAAGATGACATAGAGGTATAGTAGGCACTAATTTATAGCTCCTTTTAACACCCATTCACTTAGACACTTTAACACATGTTCACTTGTACTTTAATATTTCCACCTTTCTGTTGAGTAAATTATTACTCTTTTTTCTGTATTTCTCTAAACTGGTAAAGGTTACTCCATGAGTTTCTGAAGTTGTCTGGGTGGGTGGGAATGGTAGGGAATTGTTGCATGTTTCTGTTGTATGCCCCGTTAGCCATTTTTCCAAATTATTTGTTACTTTTGTTCTTTGTCATATTCAGAAATTGTTGTAAGATGTACGTTTAACCTAAATCTCTGGAGAGGGCTCTATTTTAAATTGTGCTTCGCTTCTGGTTTTTTTCAGGATGATGTTTCATCCCCAGGTGATCTCGTAATAGCAGATGGAGGTAAAGCCATAAAACTACAGATCTGAGCCGGTTGCTGTTGTGTTTTAAATTGTTTAATTCTCGTGATTCTTAGCTAAGATCTAATTACCTAGTGTAGAACCATAGGCACCAGCAGTAATCAACTTCTTTATTTCTCCCATGACTTGGTTTTCATGCAGATGGACAAATGATGGAAGGGGACAAAATCTATTGGCCCACTCAGTCTGCCTTAACAACGCGGCTGCGCCGCCTGATAACCGCTTATCAACGCACCAGTAAAAACAGGCAGGCCCAGCAGATCCAGCCAGCATTCCCAGTACAAACCAGTATGATGCAGCTGCCATATGAAGAAGCTGCACTAAATCCAAAGATGGCTGCTAAGATTGAAAGACAGCAAAGGTATGTGCAGCATGCAAATGTACTTTTTCAGTCCACCCTTATATAAGAAATGGTAAAGATGTAATGTGTGAAACGGTGAAGAAATTGACAGAATTTCACATCCTTTTCTTGCTGCTCAAGATGGACAAGAAGAGAAGAAGCTGACTTTTACAGAGTCGTGTCCACATTTGGAGTGGTGTTTGACCCTGAGAGGGGACGGTTTGACTGGACCAAGTTTCGAGCGATGGCTCGGCTGCACAAGAAAACTGATGAGAGCTTGGAGAAGTACCTGTATGCATTTATGTCAATGTGCAGGAGGGTCTGTCGCCTCCCCTCAAAAGAAGGTGGGTGTGTATGTTTTTACTTTTTAAATTTGTATTGTCAGTGCCTACCTTTAAAAGGTTTTTCTTTCATGTGTTGGAAGATAAAAATGGGGGAGGAAGAATTAAGTAAACTTGTTGAGGGTAAAATTGAAAGCTTATAATGGGGAGACATATCTTAACTCATTAGTCACCTACTTAAAGTAGTGATAGGTTGGTTTTGGCAGATGCTCATTTGTTTTGTTCTAATCCAGAACTCGTGGACCCAAACCTTTTCATCCAGCCCATTACCGAGGAACGCGCTTCCCGGACTCTGTACCGCATCGAGCTCCTGCGCAAAGTGCGGGAACAGGCCCTCAGGCACCCCCAGCTCTTTGAGAGGCTCAAGCTGTGCCAGCCAAACCCTGACCTGCCTGTCTGGTGGGAGTGTGGCACTCACGACAGGGATCTGCTTATTGGAGCTGCTAAGCACGGAGTCAGCAGGACAGATTATCATATTCTTCGTGATCCTGAGCTCTCATTTATGTCTGCCCAGAGGAACTATAATCAAAACAAAGTGGCTCTCTCAAGGACTTCCACTCCACTCTTGCACCAGTACCAGATGGCATTATCTGCTTCTCCTCTTACACCTCAGTCAAGACTGTCAGATGCTAAAGTGAATGCTTTTGAGGACACAAAAGCTAAAAATGAAAATCTGAAAGAGGACCCTCAGTCTTCTGAAGATGAATCTATGTCTACAGAGGAGACACAGACAATACTGAAATCTGAACCTTTGAGTCCCAAAAATGGCACCCCAGTACAAATGACAGACCACAGACCTAGCGTGAAGGCTGAGACAGACAGACGCATGGTGGCAGCAAGGACAGAGCCTCTAACGCCAAACCCAGCTTCCAAAAAACAGAGAGTCAGCAAAAGGGGCTCTGACTCTAGCTCTGACTCAGACTCTGACTCAGATAGATCATCCTGTTCTTCCAGGTCATCATCTTCATCCTCTTCATCTTCCTCATCTTGTTCCCACTCTCGATCTGGCTCTAGCTCTTCATCGTCCTCATCTTGTTCTTCAGCATCTTCATCGTCCTCCTCGTCGTCCTCATCGTCATCGTCGTCATCATCATCATCGTCTGAAGAGAGTGATAGTGATGAAGAGGAGGCACAAAAACGTGGTATGTGTGTAGTCTTACTTCTGCAGTATAATTCTTTACTGAACTAGTTTATTCTTAATGGAAAAATGTCTTTAAAAGGCTATTAAACCCCACAGAAGTAAACTTGATTAAACATAATGTAAACATATTTGCTTGATTCTTCCAAGTGAGTTGGAAGAATTTCAGGAATACTGCTTTTTGTTTGCTTCATATCAGTGCCTTGGTGAGGTATTTAGGCTGTTCTGTGATCCCTAAGCAAGGTTGCTGTGCATGTGTTTCATGTGTGGCAGAGTGGAATGGACAGCATGTTCTGGAAATATACTCTGTGTGTGTGTGTATTCCCTATTAGGGGCTCTTTTTCTAAACAGATCCTTTAGGTTTCCCTGTTTGTTTTTTCCACTCTTGCTCACCTGTCTATGTAGCTTCTTCATATGTTCTTTCATAAAACCTGCAAGCTTCCTTCTGTCCAAACTTGAGTCATGTCAGCTGATTTCTCTTGTGAATTTTGCAGTGCCCAAACAATGTTTTTGCACTGAAAATTTTCAAACACTTAAAAACTTTTTAAAAAATTCACTTAATAAAAAACCTGCTTAGCCAAGATTGAGGTGACTGCAGCACATAAGACCATGTAACACAGACACAGTGAAAGCTTCACACTGGAGGCAAAAACCTCTGAAGAAGTGATTTAGAGTTTTTAATAACCCAACCATTCATTATTTAGTACACTTCTTACTTTGCTGCTGTGAAGTGGCCTCTGTTTCCCCCTCTGAAACTCAGAATATGGAAAGATTTCTCTGTGTGATAGAAACGGTAATGGAGAAGGGAGGAAAATGAAGGCAGACAGTGGGAGTAAGAACCTGGTTTTTTCCAATGCCTAAGGAGAAAAGGCATTGTCTTAATCAGATGGATCTCCTTGTCCATGGAGATGACAAGTGGAAACCATGGGGTTAATTTACTGGGGAGATGATTACTGAGCAAGGAAAATTCCACTTAGAGAAAATTACTAATATGCTACTGCCTGTAGCAGGGAAAGGACGTTTTTAGAGAAAACAGTTGGTGTGCAAACAGTAAAACAATGACAGCAAAGGAATGCTTATATAACATAAATATTCAGCTAGAGATTGTGGTTACCATAAGTGTGCTGCAAGTCCAAATATTAGACTTGTTTTGTACCAGCTCAGTCTGTTTAGGCAAATAATCCTGCCTTCCTCAGACTGCAGAATCTCATAAATCAGTTGGTCTTTTTGTTTTGAAGGTTTTTTTCGTGGTTTTGCTGTTAGTTTGAAGAGATGGGTATAGGCTGGAAAGATCACTTAACTTAATCTGTATTTTAATTTTAAGCCTGGGTTTTATTTCATTGGTTATTCAATGGCAGTGACCCTTTGGCATACTTTCCACATTTGAAGCATCTCTGAAGGGAGTGCTGGATTCTATCAGATGACTCAGTACAGAGCTATTGTTAAGGACAAATCTCATTTCTGAAGAGCTGCCCCTCTTATTCCTTGCGCTGCTGTAGTAGTTAGATTTTTCAGGCCACTCTTTTTTGTTGTTGTTCAGACTGTTTCCCCATGTCATAGGGAAACTTCTGTTGTCTGAATGGAGGCAAAAATGAAATACTAATGATGAAATATAAGAAAGTCAGAGGACTTATCACACTGGAAAGATAATGGGAAAAATCCTCAATGATCAAAAACTGAACAACTGAATTACGCAGGCACACGTGTTCAAGGCATGGAGCATCCAATATTCCATGCAGTAAACAAAATGGTTCTTTTTAAGTGCTCTCCCACTGGATTTGCCATGTGCTGGTGATAGACACCTTTGCTTTCAATTTAACTCTGTGCTTTAGTGAATGTTGTCTTATTAAGTAAATATGTTAAGTGAAGACTGTCTGTTAGATGACTCTGAAGCATGTCTGTTTCCAAATAGCTGAATGTTCAACATCTTAAGCTTTGAAATACTGACAGGAATATGTGTGGAATTTACATCTCTAGAAAAGGATCAGCCTGAAAAACCTAAGAGATTAATTCTTCCATTTAACTTTGTGTTTGGGCTTTCTCTGAACATGATTGTGTGTGTTTTATTCACCTGGACCTCTTACAGTGAGTGTCTAATTGCCTTACAGCATAATGATTTTGATGGTTTTATTTAGCAGAAGGAACTCCACATATAAAAGCCTATGATGAAGAGAGTGTGGCCTCTCTGAGCACCACACAAGATGAGACACAGGACAGTTTCCAGATGAACAATGGGACACCAAATTCTGGTTATCTCCTACAAGGTGGATACATGTTGGCTGCATCCTACTGGCCAAAGGCAAGTTCATAATGCAACCTTGAAAACCAAAATAGTAGTTGAAGGTGGGCTCTAACATGAATCTTCTGTTAAGTATGATAGAACCAAGAAGCAGGGGAAATAGGATTTTGAGCTTCAGGACCTTTTAGATGTTGTTATGTTGACTCCTGAAACATGCATTTAAATCTAGGTACTGCTTTTCATAATTTTTGAAGGGGAGTATAACTGCAATGTTACAAGTCCTTGGCACATTGTGAAAAATTGCATTCAAAGTGTAAAAAGTTGACTTACATCAAATATAGCAGAGAGCCTTGAACTCAGAAATAAGTGTTTGCTTACAGAACTTGTAATTTTAGCAAATTTATTTGACAAATAACTGTGAATGATCAGAAAATCCAGCAGTTTTTGTAGTCTCCATGTACTTAGCTGAGTTTACTGGGACTTGAGAACTGTGTGTTATGGAGGTGTGTGGTTATTATCTGTGTTTGGTGCCCAAAGGATGGGAATGAGGAGTTACATGGTTTTGGAAGCTAAAAGGAGACATGCATAGTAATCTGTAGGTTTAGTTTTATAAATGCTATTTGCTGTGTGCTATGCTGCTGCTCACAGGTTCAGATCCTGCTAACAGTGAGTCAAAGCCACACATACAAATACTGCTTTGGTAGTTACCATATCTTTCCTTTAAAAATCAGGGAGATAGTGTATTTCAGTTGTTTGCCAGACCCTGCACAGATGAGGGAAATTGCATATTTGTTTGGAGGTACATAGGGAAATTAAGTACAGAAGTGCTTTCACAGATTACAGTGAGTCAGTACAAATCCAGGAACTTGAAAATCTTCAAGTCCAGTGATAAAAATGTTGTCATTTCTCTTCTCTGTAGAATTAAGAGCTAATACATGAATGTAGCAGTGTTGGTAACATTGCTCTTACAGAATGACTTTCTCTTCTGTCAGGATCGAGTCATGATTAACCGGCTGGACAGCATTTGTCAGACAGTGCTGAAGGGCAAATGGCCTTCAGCCCGAAGGAGCTACGACAGCACCACCGTGGCATCCTTCTACACCACCAAGCTGCTGGACAGCTCAGGGCCAGCTGCAGAGTACAGTGAGCCCAGTGCACCCACACCCCCTCTGGCAGCTGTAAAAGAAGAATATGACCAGTCTCCCCAGCTGTCAAAGGTGAAGAAGCATGTACGAGAAAAGGAGTTTACAGTGAAAATCAATGACGTATGTTTATTTTTATTGCCCTAGGACCTGGTTGCGATTGCGGTGTGCGGCATGCTTTACCTGCAAGTGGCTGCCTGCTCTCACTCTCACTTCTTCACACACTTGTTTGTGGGTATTTGGGTCTGCTGCTTCTGGGCACTCAGTGTTTGGGGTTTGGGTTTGGTTTTTTGGGGAGGGGGTTTTTCTGTGTTATTTTTTTCTTTTTTTTTCTTTTATTTGCTTAAGCCACTGGAAGGAATCTTTTTTTTTTTTCTGAATTGAATTTTTGCCGTGCTGATGCTTCCTCAGACAGCTTGTTTTATGCTGTTTCTAACAAATCTGGTTAGTATAAAAAGATATTTCTGCTGCTCAGCTTTTTTTTAACATTTCAACAAGCACTTTTTTATTTCATGGTCTTTTAGAGGATTACAGGAAAATTTCCTGGTTTAAATGCAGGCTAGAAGCTTCAAACATTTTGTTTATCTGAAGTTTGAGACCTATTTGTAGCACATAAAAATATGTGACTATTTGCTCTTGTAGTTGGGTCTAGGGCTGGATTCAGGAGGTAAACACCTTACCAGTGTCTGGATTTTTCAGTTCAGATGAAATTTCTGTTCATATTCTGGTTTTACATGGAAGAACAAGAGTGTACAAGGTCTAACACAGTGTTTTCATTCTTTCTCAATTCTGCTGGAGTAACTGTACGTGAAAATCCTGATTGTGAAGTAGTTTTTTCTGCTTCAGCAGAAGCTCTTCTAATCCTGGCATTTATTTAACAGGAAGGTGGTTTGAAATTGACTTTTCAGAAGCAGGGACTGTCTCAGAAAAGGCCGTTTGAAAGCGAGGAGGGTGCATTGGGTCAGCAGCAATATCTGGCTCGGCTCCGTGAACTCCAGAATGCTTCAGAAACCAGCCTTGTCAACTTCCCCAAATCACTTCCCAAATCAGGTACAAAACATGTCAGAAAGGAGAAGGGCAATGTAGTATTAAATCTGCTGGGTTCTTCTGTTGATTTCCTTGAGTTGGCAATGGAGAGAGATGTTTGCATTGTTCTAAACTGCAGCCTGGAGAAATTCTCTCCAGTGTGGAGACATTCTCCGGTTTGGAGCACCTGATGCTTTATCACAGTGTCAATTACTGTAACGTTAATTTAGTAGAATGATGCCATTATACACTGTAAACCCCCTCCAAAGGTGATTTTAATAATTATAGAGTGCATCACTGTACACTGACAGTAATCAGTTTAACTTGAAATTTAATGTGGCTACTTTGTAAATAAAGATGAAGAGTTCCAGATTTATGCCTCTGCCAATTCGGACTCTTGGTAATCTTCCTTGTGTCTCATATGAAGAGGCCATGGAGGACAATTAGAATTAATTTTTGATTTATAGCCAAAAACTTACAGCTTGTTTCATAACAAGATAAAAGTAGGTATACTCTGACAAGTAAAAATGAGCCTGAAGTAAGGAGTTAACATTTGAATTAAAATACTAGAAATTATTAGAAATGGGTGCTTAACTTAGACCAGCTCCTGCTTAAATTTTGCAACAAACCATTAAGGTCTTGCTAAACATTTGTTTAGGGATGTCTGCGTCTCTGTGTATATGATATCAACAGTTTTCAACAGCTACCATCCCTGTACAGATATATTTGGAGGGGGTGCAGGGGCAGTAATGAAATTTTCATAGTAAAGTGGCTTTCAGAATCTGATATTCATGATGCTTTAAGCAGTCATAAAACAAAGAGCAATTTATCTTCGTTGTTACATGTAGAAATTACATGCACTCGCAATAATTCAAGTAATTTTATTTCCTTTTTGTATTCAGACATGTTTCTCTTTATAAAATAAGCATCTGACACAAGTTTGATTGCATCATTTATTAGGTACTTCCAGTCACTTAACAGCCAGTGCCAACGGAGTCATCGTTGACAGTCAGCCTGTAGTCAAAAAGAGACGAGGAAGAAGGAAGAATGTGGAGGGGGTTGATGTCCTCTTTATGAATAGAAATAAACAGCCTAACCATGTAAGTAAACTTCATTCTGTTTCCAAAAAAATAAGCTCAAAATTATTATTATTATTATTGTTAAATTATTAATGCCTTAATTGAACATAACCAGCTGCCCTGCTCCACAAAAGCTTGTAGTCAAAACTTTCAGGTTTGGGATATTTTTTGCTGCTAGTTTATGATTACACAGATGAAAACTGGAGGAGTGTCATTAAATATTAGATAAATACAATATCAGTAACTGTTTTTAAAATGTAACTATAATTCTGATGAACTTTAACAATGTATTATTAAAAATTTGTGGCTTGACATAGCAACCTTTGGACATACCTGCCTGCAGCTCTGTTATGGGGCCTCATTGGGCAGTGACTTGAAGGGATTTCTTTGGCATGAGCAAGTTCTTGAGTGTGATCTGCCAAACTGTGCCTTCCATTGACTCATGCATGAAATAATTGTGATGGCTTGTTTTCAGTGCAGTAAAGCAGATGTTTTTAATTTCTCCAGGTTAATCCAGGTATTAACTCCTGCCAGGTTGCTGCAGGAATAAACCCAGCACTCACTTACACACAGTCCCAAGGCATGCTCGATGCAGAGAGCCCAGTTCCTGTTATTAACCTAAAAGATGGAACAAGGCTTGCAGGTGATGATGCCCCTAAAAGAAAAGATTTAGAAAGGTGGCTTAAAGAACATCCTGGATATGTTGAAGATTCAGGAGCTTGTATTCCTGTGAGTATTTCTTTCACTTCTCCCTAGCTAAATAGTACAATAGTTCACATATTATGTATTTTGGTTTGTATTCTGTGTTACAGGGAATTATTTCCTTGTTCTTCTGTTCCACATAGGAAAAGGAAAATGTCCATTTCTTTTTACAGTGTGAGGTCTCCAAGCCTTCCTTTTGTCTCACAAATGTAATTGTCAAGAAAAGCAATACCAAATCAAGCCATTTGATCTTTGTATGATTTCACTTAGTATTTAAAAAATTATCTAGGACAAGAAAACTGATATTACTGTGGTACTGATGATAGGAGGTGAAAATGTGTAACAGTATAGTGATGTACAAAAGGATTAAAGAACTTACTGTGGAATGCATCTCATACTTAGAGTACAGTGCTGTGGTAGTGATGTTTGTGTGGGTATGATCTTCTCATACTGTTGCTTCTGAATTTGACACTTTTTAATGTAAGAAAATCATATGTGTGATATCTGGAATAACAACTTTCCTTCTCCATGAAGATGATACAAAGCAGCAGCAATCATCCAGACAGTTAAAGCACTGTTAAAAACTGAAAAATTAGTAAAGCAGTGGGCAGAGGCATCAGAGAGATAATGTAGTGCTGTTTATTGGACTGCTTATTAAATGATTGTGATTCGTGAATAGGTACTGGCTTTAAAATATTTCTGAAGTTGAAGTTGGCTTCAAATTAATACCTGGCTCAAGAGAATGCACAGAGATCTTACTGTTTTTAAAGCAGTTATATCAGAAGGATAATTGGCTTTTTAATTCCTTTATAACAGAGGATGCAGCTGCACGATGGGAGACCCAAACAAAAAAGACACCGTTGTCGAAACCCCAATAAACTGGATGTTAACAGTTTGACTGGTGAAGAACGTGTTCAGCTCATAAATAGAAGAAATGCAAGAAAGGTATTTATTCATGATACTGTTCCCATTCTCATACTCCCCAAATGAAAAGTTACTCCAGATGAAGAACTTGGTATACCACACTTGCTAAGATTTTCCCAGTGTACACATGAAAGGTTTTTGTTGTAAAGTTTTGGCGCAGAACAAAAACATCAATTACAATCTTCTGGTAAATTTTTTGCTACTATGAAAATACGTAAGATACAGATAGAAACTTAGCCCATGGTTTATAGAACTGAACACTCTGTATGATGCAGTGTGTATGCCATTGACTCAGACAGAGGCAGGGCCACTAAAATACATGTTCAAAATATGTGATCCAAGTGGCAACCTTGTCAGAATTTTAATTTTTTTTTTGTGATCTTCTCATTACTATTTTTGACAAAATTGTTTTGGTAGTATATCTGACATAGAAACTTGTCCTTTGGAATTGAGGCAGTCCTCTGTACTGGATGACTTTGCTTTTTGCTTTTTCCAGTTATGTCTGCCATTTGCCCTTTATGGATCCACCAGTAGTATTGGCTGTCAGTCACATTTCTATGTGAAATGGTAGGGGAACAGGACAACAAAAGAGGAAGGGGAATTCTTGTGTCAAAGGCAGCAGTGAAGATGTGAGAGCAGGCATTGAATTGAATTTTTGTGCAGGTGGTCAAAGTTTGGGAACAGCACAATGCATTTGAACAGGCTCTGGGGAAGGCTGAAGGCAATATTCAAGAAAAGCATGCAGAACATCACTGGTGTCTGTTGAGCAGATCTGGCAGATGTGCTTGATGGTGTCTTTGAATGTCAGTGTAGCACCAGAGCAGCAGCCCAGGGGGAACCTTTGAGCTGTTGTGTCCATGTAAGGAGCATTTTCCCTTTCCCCTGTGGCACTGCCAGCTTCTCTTTTTGTTAGAGCAGCTACAAGGGAAGCAGGATGGGGTTTTTTTTGTTGCTGCTATATTAAGGTCAGGAGCTTTGTCCATCTGTACAGGAGAGCGAGGCAGCATTTGAGTCTTTAATCTCTTCAGTGTATTGAGACAGCAGCTCTGAAGGGGAACCAGAATGGTTGTGAGTCTCTTGAAACTGAGATCTGTGGCTGCTCTTCAAGAGCTGTGCCCTGAGGGATCTTGTCAAAGTTGAAGATCAAGGAGTGAGAGATATGATCTCTGTTTACTGTGAAAACCTGTTTTCATGATGGCTTTTTTCCTCTCAAATTTCCACTCCATAGCTGGTACTTGGGAATTTAATTAATACCAGGTTTTCTATATATAAGTTGTCTCCAATTTCTGTATATTACCAAACCTGTTTTTTCTCATTTACTTTTTTAGTTCTGTAATACTTTTGAGTAGCAGGGAGTGAGGGACCAAAAGTAGCCTAGAAAAATACGAGTTTAAGTTGCAGTTTATAGAGAAAGTTAAGCAGGAACTGGAAAATCTTCTTTTTTTTCTTTCTGGACCTGAATAATACCTCTCATTAATTTAAAAGCCTCACTTTCCTGCTTATATGCTTTTATTAGGATATGCTGTTTAGTAACTTTAATTTGGCCTTTTTTGCATGAAAAAAACCTTAGGAACTTAATTCATGATGGCAGAGCCTCTTGAATATTTTTAGAAGTTGACTGAGATGAGAGAATAGGATTTATATACTGAATAAAGGAAAAGCTTAACAGGGTTGTGCTTACAACCTTCTTGGTAATACTTGGACCACTGTTCTCTGTTCATGTGGTTACTCTTCCATTCATTGCGTGTCTAAATAAATATTAAATATTAAACATCAGTGGGAATGTCAAATACTGAAGTCTTGAATTGAGTTCAATAGATGAGTTTGAGTTTAGTAGATTTAGAACAAATCACATACATATCTATCACCAGGAGTCAGCCAAAAGCTGCACCATGCTCCATGATAATTTGAAGTGAGGCTTTATTTGTACCGTGTAATTCAAAAGGTAAAAATGAAACAGTGTCAGGTGTTAATGTTGCCTTTTTTCTTATCAGTTGTCACATATTCACTGACTTCTATCTTCTGATTCTCAGGTTGGGGGTGCATTTGCTCCCCCTCTGAAGGATTTGTGCAGATTCTTGAAAGAAAATCCAGAGTATGGAGTGGCTCCTGAGTGGGGAGAAGTGGTAAAACAGTCTGTAAGTATTTGCAGAATAAGATAACCATGACATTAAATCTATCTGAAAGAAAACAAGGCAAATAGAAAAAAATGCATGCTAAGAGGTGTGATTTTAATTTCTGGTATTACATTAACAGCAAACATGAGTCAGTGTCAGCTTTTTGCCAGCTTAGTTCAGTAAATGCTCTGCTGGTACAGCTGGAATAGGAGGAAGGGGTGGAACAGTGACTGGCAACCTCAAATTAGAGATTTTGTTAAAGATGCTCTAATACTGTGATTTCTCATGTCTTAAATATAGCCCAGTGGCTTTTAGCAAAGATATTAGCCAAGAAATCATTTAAGAAAGATAATACTTTCTCTAAAGTTCCAGTTGGGAACCAAAAAATGCTTAATTTTAAATACTTATTTTACTTTTAGCATGCACCTATGAGAAATCAGGATAGTGAGGATACTATCAGTTAGTCTTGCCTTGAAGATAAGGACATATTTTGAACTTCAAGAAGTTGTATTGTATAGTGTACACCTCTGAATAGAGGTATTTTGAGAAAGTAGTAGTTATCTGCAGTAGAGAAGAACAGAACTTGAGTTCTGAATTTCTCTGGTTGCATTAAGCTAATACAGATCAGAGTTTTTTGCTAGGGGAAAAAGGCAGTTGTACCATGGTATTGAGTAATATTTGATCTTATGATTGCCTTTTTAAAAAGGAAATTTCAATGGATTTTAAGGGGAATACTGGTGTTCATTGCAATTCTTTGTTATTAGGTAGGAGGTCTTAAAGTGGTGAAGCAATACTATGCAAATCCTAAATAGAAGTACTAAGAATTTAATTTAAATTCAGGTTGAGTCTTTATTGTTTTTTCTTCAGTTTATGGATGAGATGAAATATGAGGACATTAAAGAGACACTAGCAAAAATAAAAAGGGCTCAGAGATTGTTGGTCCGTGTGCAATCACACATATTTAACTTTAAATTGAAAACTAATTAAACTGTCAAACGATTGCTGTGTGATAATATTTCAAAGCAATGCTAGTTTAGATCTTAGATGGAGCTGGCTCCTATAATTAGCTATATTTGGCTCGATGTGCCAGGAAACCATGAAGGGTGGGTTGGCAGAGGGTGTGAGAAGAGCCCTCACAGTGGAGATGGGCCTTCAGACATTTGGGATGCACGGGGTCAGCCCAAATTCCAGGGAGCTGAATGCAGATGAGGCCTTTGCCAGCGCTCTGTACGCTCGAGTTCTCTGTTTGCTTTTCCTTTGCCATCCTGGAGCTCCCGGATCGCACTAAAGTGCCGCTGTGTCTCTGCAGGGCTTCCTCCCCGAGGGGATGTTCGAGCGCATCCTGACGGGCCCGGTGGTGCGGGAGGAGGTGAGCCGCAGGGGCAGGCGCCCCAAGAGCGAGATCGCCAAGGCCACGGCGGCCGCGGCCGCAGCCTCGGCGCACAGCGTGTCCGTGAACCCCCTGCTGGCCAACGGGCTGCTGCCCGGCGTGGAGCTGCCCGGCCTGCAGGCCCTGCAGCACAACCTGCACAACCTGCAGTCGCTGCAGGTGACGGCGGGACTGATGGGAATGCCGGCCGGCCTCGCTGCCGCCGCGGGAGAGGCCAAGAACGTGGCGGCCATGTTCCCCATGCTGCTGTCGGGGATGGCCGGGCTGCCGAACCTGCTGGGCATGGGAGGGCTCCTGACAAAGTCCACGGAATCCGCTTCGGAGGAGAAAAAGGGAAACGATTCGAAGGAGACGGATGCAAAGAAGGAAAGGACAGAAGACCAAAACACGGACACTGGTGGTGAAAACTCTGTTTCCAGTTCTCCTTCGACATCCTCTGCCGCCGCAGCTGCCAATCCTCTCTCTCTTAACCCTTTACTTTTGTCCAACATACTTTACCCAGGGATGCTTCTCACTCCAGGCCTTAATCTTCATATCCCAGCTTTGTCTCAGTCTAATATTTTTGATGTACAGAACAGTGAAAGCAATGACACGGGCTCAGCCAAGCCCACAGAAGAAAAGGAGGAAAATTCTAGGGTTAGAGATCAGGAAGACAAAGGGGGAACAGAGCCAAGCTCTCACAATGAAAACAGCACAGATGAGGGTTCAGAGAAAGCAGATGCTTCATCTGGATCTGACAGTACATCGTCTTCATCTGAGGATTCGGATTCGAGCGATGAAGACTGACCCCAGACTCTGCACTTAAATTATAAACTGATTTTGAATTTATTCTTTAATTATTTCATTGTAAATAACCCAGTGTTGAGTGCATCAATGATTTACTGACCGAACATTTCAGTATTTGTTTAGAAGTGCAAACTGCTTTCAGAGACGTTTTGCATGTAATATTTCTTGAAGTTCATAAGTTTCTGAACTTGTATGTACTATCAAATACACAATGGTGTAAAATTACAACAAAAGGCATTATAATTTTGTTGGGGGGTTAATTTTATGAAAATAATGCTCAAGTAAGAGCTGTATATTTAATATATTTGCAGTGAACACAGAATACTTTATGCATATTATTGATTTAATTTGAATATAGTTTTACAGCCTCCTTGACACTTATAATTTACAGATCAAAACTCAGCAATAATTTGGGCAGCTAATGAATGTCATGAAAGCTGTAGAATCTACATCACCATCCATTGCTTTAATTACATGAAAATGCTCTAGTGTTGTGATGCACTGCTGTTTCCAATTCAGGTACAAGTGTGTTTAAAAGAAGATAAATTTTTCCCAATTAGCCAATTAAACTGGCTACCTGTTACCTCAGCTGAGTTAGTTTAGGAAGTTTACATTGGTTTCTATTACTTGTTTTCAGGTTTTGTTTTGTTTTTTAAAGACATCCTGTATAGCATGTTAAAATCTGAGTTACTTGAGATCAGACTGTTGGGATTTTCTTTCCCCCTTATTGCAGCTGTTCTCTTTGACAGCAGGAAGGGGGAAATAAAGCAAAAATTGTCTTATCTCATGCTACTTGGCACCAGGTCTATTTAGTTTACACCTTGCAAAGTTTTGGGCTCCCTCTGCAGAATTAAAAGTCCCAAAATGAGGAGTAGTTTCCCCAAGACTCAGAAGAGGCAAACTGTCATAAAGTGCCACTGAAAAGACCTTTCAACACTGCATAATTCATGTAAAAATTGTTTGTTTGCTTTGTTTGTGTAGATTTCTATTTGTGTTTTATGTCATAAAACCTCCTGGAGTTCCCAGTTAATAATGGTAAATAAAGTACAGATAGTTTTGAACTCCTTTTGAGTTTAAACTTCTCTGCAGATTTAAATCTGACTAAATATTATCCAAAATCATTATTGGGATATCACTTCATATATTATGCTGAGTTACCCACTAAAGAAAAAAGCACTTTGAATAGTAAGGAAGACAAATTATTCCTAGAAACCACAGTAACAGGGCATAAGGCATCTCGTTTCAAGTCCAAATCCTTAGAACCCTTTACTATACAAAATCTGTCTAAGATTTGATGTGTGATATGATTCCTCCTTCTTCTTAAGCTGCTATTACTCTGACACAGTCGAGGCCCAGATTCACATTTACAGAACTTCTGAACTGACTGAGACTTCAGGTGATCTTGGTTACATCATTTGCGGTCCAAGAATAGGCAAGTGTTAAGAGAAAATAGATACAGGTACTAGTGAAAGTCATGGAAAAAGCTTTACAAAGGGATAAATTTAAAAATAAAAAACAAAAACTGTATATTTTGATATAGTTCTGTTGCTTGCTTGTACAGTAAAACAACTGTGTTGTTTTTTATCAAGAACTTTACCAATGAAATATAAGTTTCTATGTGCAAAATAACTAGCCCCATGATTAGAAGCAGTATTAGATGTAATTACACAATTATACAAGTACCATTTCGATTGTGCTGGTTACGTATTTTCCCAGATAGTATTCTGATTTTTGGCCCTTCATGCAGTGTCTTAGCAATAGTGAAAATCAAAAACTGCCAAGAGAAGGGGGTAGCCAATTCTTCGTCATTAAAAGAAAAAGTATTTCATATTTAATATTTTGCCCTTTGTGTAATATAGCACTTTTATTTAACTAGGATGCATCTATGAAATAGCCAAAGTTTTACAAGCAGTTATTAACTTCGTTTGCTGATGGAGTATGTCAACAATACCATCACTTCCCACCCTTCCCCCACAAAACAAGTCCTAAATCTTGTGGCTAAAACCTAATTTATATCAGATTTATGAAATAAAGTATTTTCCTATTATGGTCAAGTAAGTTTGGTTACTGTTCTAGTGATTCTTTCTATGTAATAAGGCAATTACAGTTTCAAGTAATGAAGGCTGATGTAGACTTGAACATAATTATATTTGGGTTATTTTTCATCAGTTTGGTCCAGAGGGGGAAAAAAGTGTCCCACTATCAGCTAAACTATATGCAAATACGGTTGTATAAAGTTAAGGGTTATAAGGAAACCTCAGTAGAATTACACTAATACTGAAGTTAAAATTAAAAGGATATCCAAGGTGATGATAAAGTGTGTGTTGGTAGTTACTAAAAAAACCTTAGCTGTTATTGCCTTGTATTTCTATCCCTTGTTTCAGGCTTCATGATCCAAGTCTTAGTCCAGGTTTTTTTTGGACATTTGCAATATTTGCCAGTTGTGTTCTGTGTAGTCTGAATTTGCTTTCTGTAGTTGAACAAGCGTCTTAAAAAGTCATTTGTAATTTATTGAATTACTTTCTATGATGTTCTATAGAGCAAATGGAAGTTTAATTATTTTTTATTAAACATATTCTTTGACTACCCGTGATGTCGGCCTCAGTATGTGAAAGTAATGCTGTGTAAGGATTAAACATGGATCTTCCAGCAGCAAAACTCAAGCTTTCAGTGCCAAGTTTTAAAACTGAAATTATTCTTAAGACCTTAAAAAACCCTGCAAACAAGCCAAGGACATAACACACCTACTGCCCAAGACCATGGTTTACTCTTGTATAATTTCACTGGGAATCAATTCTCTCTAATTCTCTTATCTTACAATCAAACCAGCTGTTACTCCCACCCTTCAGTACTTATGCTTAGAAAAGAATGTATGGTCTAGGTTCTGGGCCAAAAGTCGCCTTAATTTTAAATAAGCGTGTTAGCAGTGAAGTAAGTACCTTTTCAGTCTTTTTTAAAAAAAAAACAAAACTTTGCATTACTTTCCACATCTTTATTAAAGCTTTTAATTATGTACACAGCACTTAACTGTTGTATTTCACACAGGGCACAGACATTGCTTCTGAACCCGAGTTGTCTCCTGCTTGTCCTGTGCCACCTGGCATTGCATTTGAATGATTCAGTGGTATCCTTATTGATTTCAGTCTGAATTTTGTCTTCATATCCTGATCATCCTTTTTGAGCTTCTGCAGATGAGTGCACAGGTGATAGAAGGTCGCATATACATGAGCTCTGTTCTCGACTTCTGTTTTCCATGGAAGTCCTGCAAAATCTCTAATAGTATTTTTTTTAAATTAGTTTTAGAATCCAGTTGTCTTGGTCTATAAATTAAAATAGAAGGATATTTTTCAGTGGAAATATTTCCAAGAAAGGTGATGTAGGCACTATATTGGGGGTTAGTTTCTGGCACTCCTTTGAAATTTTTCTAAAGTGTATGTGGGGTATGGTGATTAGAGAAGCCTCTTAACAAGGTGTCCAGGGAAAAGTCCTGTCCTATTTGTTTTATTTTGTGTCTGAGAAAATGATTTGTGCCGTGTTATTTAGTAATACATTTTTGATGGATTGCTCAGTGTGACCATGCTGATCACCCATTAAAAGGAAGGTTTGATGAAGGTCTAATTCAAGCTGTAGCAAGATGAAATATGCCTGGTGTTCAGGCTTAATATAAAGGGATCTACAGGGTAGTGTTACATTAACTTATTTGTGATGTGCAAGTTACTAACAGCTAGTTTATAGGCAGTTTCTGATCTAGTTCGATTACACCTATCATTACCTTCCACATGAGCAGGCTGTTTCAGTGCAATGTGGGATTTACACTGCTGTAGCTGACCAACATTTAAAATTTTACATGTGTGCATTGCTGGACCTTGGGCTGGCGGTGTTGTCTGTAGAGCAGACTAATTGTACTGGTGTAGCCACAGGAGTTTACAAAATAACTGTCCTGGCTTATCTAAATGTCCCTGATGTTACACAAACAGGCAGTATAATTTCTTTGTTACGTTTAGAGGAAAAGAAAATAAAGATAACAGCTTTCCAAGTTCTTTTCATGATTTTTTTTTTATCAAATGCTGCCTCCTTTCAGGTTCTTTCATGCAAGGAAGGAAGGAAAATATAATGCCAAAGATCCTTCATGAAGTTAAACTGGAAAATGAGGATTTGTTTGCTCTGCCTCCTGTGTGCTTCCAGTGTGAACGAGACCTGACAGTGCACAATTCTCATTAGTGCTCCAGGTAAGGTCTCACTAACCAAAGGGAGGCTGGTTTGGGAGATTCTTGGGATCCTAATGATAGATACAGTGTCATCAGCTAGAGAGATGAGAGCGCTTTCCCTAGTGCTCACCAAAACTGGTAACAATCCTCACACTGTTTTCTGCTCTCAGACAATAAAAACATTTGATTTGTCAGCTCCTCTGCTTGACAGTGTTTGACCTGTGTGCAGCAGCTCAAAGCAGGGGCAAGAGCATGCTCCTGGGGAAGATTTCTGAGACTACAGGACAGAAAAAATGTATTTTACTGGGGGCTAGCCAAGCAGCTTTGAGGGACTGAGGCTGAGAGGGTGTTTGTGGCTGTTACTTGTCATACTGGTAGATCTAGCAGTAGTCAAAATCATTCAAATAATTAATGTGCCATATGAGGTAACTATTATTCTTGCATCTTTTTAATGGGGGATGAGTGGGAGGGAAAGAGGGGAGAAGTGGAGAAATAAGTGAAGCTAAGTTCTCAGGGATAAAAAACATTTCACTAAAATGATTCTTGTCTTGAGTTTTCAGTATGCCATTAAATGAAAACTTTTTTGAAAAGTTTTCCACACAAGAGCAGTCAAGTTAAACCATTTCTTCATGAAGTCCTGATGCATGAAACCATAGGGAAGTACACAGGTGTAATCACAGCATAATAACCTTCCCTTTAACCCCAGCTTTATCTTTGAATATTCTGAGGGTTTGATCTTCCTTTTTTTTTTTTTTATATGAGGGATTTTTAAAGAGCAGATGAGTATTTCTCAGTAGAAATTAAATGCTGTAATAAGTTATTACTGCTTTGTGTTTTAGTAGATAGTGTAAATTTAAAGCCCTACATCATTTATATAGTCTTCTAGGTGGCAGAGAGATTCCCACAATGGTCTGCATAACTCAGAGCAGGAACCTGGCCTCGCTGCGAAGTTCACATCTCCTCTGTGTTATAGTAAAAGATGTAAGATTAAATACAACCTAATCACTTGTTTTTAATGTTGTAAGTTGTTCTGGTAGTCTGGGGACTGCAGGTTTGGGGTTGGGGGGGGACCCTGCTGGTATCACAATCTTCAGTGCCAGCTCGGGCTTTCTGCAGTTCTCAGTGCTGGGTACTGATTGTATTTGTGTCCTGAATCACATCTCAGGTCAGTCAAATCATCTTTTCTTGACATTTATTTTTCCCTGAAGCTTTCAGTGTTCATGAAATACCAGTAATACAAAATCAAGGTGACAGAGTCAATAAATCTCTTTTAATCAAGTGCAGCCTGTTTTACTGATCACTTAATTGACATCTACCTGCTCTAGGACTTAAATCTTATTTTTGGCAGCCTCTTCTTTGCTCAGCTGGGACTTGACCAGTGGGAGCTATTTCTGTCTTTCCTATCCCTCAGTGCCTCTGTACAGCCTGTACCCTGTGTGTATATTTGTGTGTATATTTGTGTACAGCCCGTACTCCACACTCTGTGTACATATTTGTGTACATATTTGTGTATGTATTTGTGTACAGCCCGTACCCCGCACGCTGTGTATATATTTGTACATATTTGTGTACATATTTCTGTCTAGCCCGTGCTCCGCACTCTGTGTACATATTTGTGTATATATTTGTGTACAGCCCGTAGCCCGCACTCTGTGTACATATTTGTACATATATGTACATATTTGTATATATTTGTGTGTATATTTCTGCCCAGCCCCTGCCGGCCCTGGCCGCTCTCGGCCCGTTCCGGGCTGCCCTCACGCTCCCGGCCCCACCCCGCCCCGGGCGCGCCCCCGCTCCGTGCCGCGCGCGCGTCTCGCGGTGCGTGCTGGGCGCGCGCGCCTGCGCGCGGCCGGGGCGGGCGGGCACCGCGCGGGCCAATGAGCGGGCGCGGCGCGCGGCGGGGCGGGGCCCCTCCTTCGGTGTTTGGATTCGAACGCGCGGGGCGGCGGCGCAGGCGCGGTGCGCGGAGCGCGGCGCTGCCCCCCAGCGGCGGGGCGCGGCATGGCGGGCGAGGACGCGGCCGGGGCCGAGCCGGGTCCCGCGGGGGGCGCCGCCGCCGCCCCGTCCCCGCCGGGCGAGGACGGCGAGACCCGGCAGCGCTACGAGGAGCTATGCAGGAGCCTCAACATGGACGAGCGCGCCCGCGCCGAGGCCTGGCTGAGCTACCAGAGCATGAGGCGCAACTACACCCTGGAGGTGAGGGGGGGTGACGGGGCCGCGGCCGGCCCGGGGGGAGCGCGGCGGGACGCGCGGGTGAAGTGCGGAGGGAAGGGACGGCGGTGGAGGCGCGGCGGCCTCTCCCCCGCAACGCCCGGGCGGCCGGGAATAGCCATCGCAATTGGGAGTCGTAGCGGCGGAAAGGTGTTAAAAATGGAAGAGCCCCGGTCGCTGTGGTGCTTCGGCTCCCCGCGGTTCGGCCGCGGAGCGGCGCGGTGGCCTCGGCCGGTGCCGCTCCGCAGCCGCGCGGGGCCCGCGGAGATGCCCCGCGCAGGTGTGAGCGCATTTGTGAGCCGTGTTCTGGGGGCTTGGCACGGCCCGGGCTGGGGGCTGGAGGGTAAAAGGTGACGGCTAGAAGGTAAAGGGCAGAAGGTAAAGGGTTGTCGCGTCGTTCTTGAAAACAGGAACACGCGGTGACGCGCCCGGGTGCTTCGGAAGCTCCTTTTATCGGTGCCTTCCTATAGCAAAAGTGGCGCTTGTGATAAGCCCCGGCAGGTCCCGGGGCCCCCAGCGCTGCTCGCCGGTGACCGGGCGGCTCTCGGGGCAGAGCTGCGGGGCCGGGGCCGCCCGTGAGGGAGGAGGGGCCGCTCGGGCAGCGCCGCTGTCACAGCGCGGGCGGGCGGCGATGCTCGGGGCGAGCCCTGCCGTGCCCCCGGAGGTGTGCGCTCACCCGGGCCCGCGGCAGCACGGAGCCCGACAGAACCACAGCAGCATCGGAGTCAGGCTGGCCCCTTGTTTTACCCGTCCTTTTTTCCACTGAGGTGTTACTCTTTGATCAAAGACGGAGAATAAAATTTCAAGTGCTCATTAGAATTAATTTCTGTCTTTAGCTACCAGATTGAATAATTGTGTAATACGGAGCAAAATGGAAGCGTTTTTCTTTTTCTGCTGTCCGTTCAGGACAGAAGATTGTTTTGGTTGCAATAACTGTAGCCTTTCTCTTTTTTGTTGTTACCTTTTTCTTTTAAATTCGAGCAGTATAAAATGCTGTAGAACAACACTAAAAATATATTTTCATATACTCAAAATGTATTTCACAGTTTGAGTCAAATGTGAAATTTATAATGGTAACTAGTAAGTTTAGTTTTGATGCAGTTCAGTGTTTGATGTCTATTTAGCACCTGTTTTGTTGCAGTTAAAAACCCAAAGCACAACAGAAGTTTGAAACAGCAAATCAATTTTCTCACTGGTTAACCTTCATCTGTTCAGGACACAGTGCTTTTCCCCGATGTTGGGCTAGCTGAAAAGCACGTGTTTGTTTTTAGTGCAGTTTTTTAGATGCCTGATGTTTTGTTTCACAGGGAAATGACATGCATTGGCTGGCTTGTGCCTTGTACGTGGCTTGCAGGAAAGCGATCCCAACTGTGAGCAGGGGAACGGCAGAAGGAAATTATGTATCCTTAACCAGAATCCTGCGCTGTTCAGACCAAAGGTAACTTCTTCTTGCTGATTTTTAGACACTTACAAAATCTCAAAGGTGTTTATCACCTTGTGAAATTGGAAATGGAGAATAAAAGCTAAATGTGTTTCTTGTTTCCTGCTTTTGAAGATAGACTTTATATCCCCAGAATGTTTGTGTTAGAGCTCACTGTCACAGAAGTTAGGGCAGCTCCTTTGGCTCAGTACTATGTTCATAAAATCACTGGTTTTCAAAATAAGAGATTGACTTCCTTCACTCACAGGAGAAAGAAGCCAGTCACTGAAGAACAGTAAATTTTGGGGGTGTGCAGAGCGTGGACTTCTCACATGAGAAACCATTTGTATAGTTCACTGTGAAAATGTTCACAAGATTTATCTCTGTTTTTGCATAAGAAAACTTCACCTTTCACATGGTTTTGCTAAAGTCACTAAATGAGGTCAGAATCTGATGAACAAATTTGTGTCAATGTTTATGTCTATAAAGTAATAAAGAAAAGCTTCTGAAATAATTGAATTTATTTATTAGCAATCTCATTGTGTTCTAAAAATTCCATAGATTGTCACAAAATTAAGAATGAATGTTCTTATGTACTTCTTATCCCATTTCGTCTGCTGTTGAAGCATTGCTGCTAAAGTGTTCCTTAATAAGCTTTTATTTTCCAAATTAGAAATTCAGGGTATTAAATGTTGATAAATTGGTTCTGTGATCTGAGCTATCAAGACTAATAACACTGAAAAAGAAGGTGTACATAAAGAAGTAGAAAAGGAATTAAAGCCAAATTTGCAAAGTGCAATTTACTAAAACTTAAGAGGTTTTTCATAATTTATAGAATTCTTAGCATTGTATATCTTAAAGGCTGTTTTATTTAAATTAATAAATTATTCAGAAAAACAAGTCTGATTTCAGATTAATCTAACTGTTGGAGTTGATTTTGTCATTGTGAGAGGATGCCAGACCTGTGAGTACACAGTTAATGTGGTTATCAGCCCAGCATCTAAAAATATTTCACGAGCTGTCTGAGCTGAACCATGAGCAGGACTGGCTCTGAGTTCATTGTCATGTTTGCAGTGCCACCATTTCATCAGTAGTTTGAGCAGTAGAAATTGCACTTTTGTTGGAAATGTAGAGTTTATTTCTGTAGGAGAAACAAACGGCCTGTCTGATCTAACCCATTCGGTATTTGCAGCTTGATTGAGTTTTTTAACAAGATGAAGAAGTGGGAAGACATGGCAAATCTTCCATCCCAGTTCAGAGAGAGAACTGAGAGATTGGAGAGGAACTTCACCGTTTCTGCAGTCATTTTTAAGAAGTATGAGCCCATTTTTCAGGACATTTTCAGGTATCCTCAAGAAGATCAACCTCGTCAGCAGAGAGGAAGGAAACAGAGGTGGGTTTCTGTTGTTTCCAGACTGATTGGAGAGTATTACTTTAGTGAAAATATAATGAAGTTGCTTGGTTGTCTTAGTTGTATTTTGACTGTATTTTCATAGTTGTTGTTTATAATATTAGAGTTGGTTTTTTCTTGCTTGCAGCAAATTTTTAATCTCTTTTTCAATTTCAGATCTGACAGGGGCAGGAAATCCCAAAGCTGCTGAGTTTCTGATGATTTGTGGGATGGGGGAGAGGGGAGAGATTTCAATCAGCCTGTAGGCAAGGGAAGCACTAGTGTTGTAAAGATGGGAAAGACAGGAAGGATCTGATCCTTTTATGATCTGCATGGCTTTATTAACTCATAGTACTGCTCAGTAACTCCCATGGATTTCTTCCTAGCTGCAGATCTTGTGGGTATTTTACTTTATAGTAGAAGCTTTGTTTCTTTGTTACTGTTTCTATTTGGAGTGCAGTGGAATTGAACTTGCAGGCTGAAACAGGGGTTCCAGACTAAACCTCTAAATAGGGGTTCCAGTTGTGCCTAGACTAAACCTTTTAGGTTTTGTGCATCTTTCTGTATTTCCCTTAGGCAGGGCTTGGTGGGAAGGGTGTAAGATTTTTGCCACCCTGTAGTAAAGCTTAGTTTTCTCTTTGAATTAGTGACTCTTGTATGATGTTCTGTCAGTTCTGATTCGTTGAGCTTATTGTCTTCTTGCTGTATTTCCCTCCAACAGACGACAACCATGTACTGTGACCGAAGTTTTCCAGTTCTGTTGGGTCCTGTTTGTTCATGCCAAAGGTGAGGGATCTGAAATGCATCCGACATTAGTCCTTATTTTATAGCAGTCCTTAAAACACCCAATAGGTGCAGTGTACATATAATCTTATTGTAAGAGCAGCCTTAAGGCTTATAAGAACAGTAGAGAATTTCAGATGTGTTTCTTGATGGTGATTGTTGGGAGAAAAAGGAAGGAACAGGATTAAATCCTCATTTTAGGTTTCAGTTGTGCAGTCACAGCATGTGTAGTCTAAAATCTTTCCTCATCAAATCTGTGTCTTAAAGAGTTTCCACATCCCTAGGCCTTGTTTCAGGTCCTGGTGAGTGTTCACTGAGAGTGATGCATAAGTAAGGTAGTGCTTTGGGGAAAATAAAGACAATATTGATATTCCACATGGAAAGAGCATCATTGTAGATCAGATCCACTGATAATGTCCAGTAACTTGATTTTTTTTCATAATATAATACCTATCAAAGGAAACCCAATATTTTTATTTCTTCAAGGAAAAGGATAAAAGGATTTTTTTTGTTTTGTTTGGGAGTGTGTGGTGGGATGTGTTTTTTCAAATTTAAAAGTGAATCAGTGTTAAGATTCCTACAGTGTGCTATGATTTCCTTACCTGGTGATTTTGAGGCTAGGACAGACAGAGTAGGCTGTGGCAGTATTGAATGGCCTGGCACTAATTTTGTTCAGCACAGACCTTTGTTGACAAAGCCTTTCTTTCAGCACTGTGCCACACTGCAGAGGGTTCCTGGCAGCAGAGCTGGACCCTCAGCACCACATCCCTGCAAAAGTCAGGCAGGTGTGCTGGGGCACAAGTGCTGCTCTGAGCACTCCATCCTGTGAGGAAGATGCCTTTTTGTAAGGCTGCAAATTCCCCCTTATTGGGCAAGAGAAGTCTTTCCTAAACAAGGGTGGTGCTCTCAGCCTGAAACACAGCATGATTTCAGCCACTGATCCCAGCAGAGTTAGTGCTGTACTTATTTCCAGTCAGTCAGGACTACACTGCCTTAGCACAGGTAGGCAGCTGTAAGTAGGTCAGTCTGGAAAATCACTGGTTTTTCTTTTCCTTCTGTGAAGTCTGCACTTCTGTGGGAAGATTGGATGGTTGACAAGGTGCAGAGGGACTTTATGGTTCTTCCTGTTGCTAAGTTAGTGACTGATATGTTTGAGTAAGTGCATCATCCATTGACTACATGGTAATTCCAAGCAGTTTCAGATGTGGTAACTAACCCTGTGGAGAATACCATGTTGATAACACATCCAAGTGAATTCTACAAGGAAAAGGAAAAATTACAGTGCATAGAAGCTGTAAGATTACTAAATGATTATTAAAGTGTGGCAGCACTTTAAAAATGGAAACTATTTGTTTGTAAAAGTGTTGACTATTAAGGCCTTGGGTGTTGCTGTGAGGTTTTGTGCTGTGTGGTTTGGGGGTGGGCAGTAAATCCTTATCACAGCAACCACACAGCAGTGGCAGGCCCAGGCTTGTCTGCTCCTGCAGCCCATTGCCTTCAGTTCATGCACTGCACTCTGAGGGAGCCCCTTGTTCACTGGGACTGCACTTCAGCAAACTGTTTGTAAGAACTGCTCTTCAAACTCTTTCATTTCTTTCTTTAAAACTGATGGGGGAAGAAAATCTCTGGTTTTTTATTATTTGATACTTGATATATGTGATATTTTAGTTGTGAAAGGGAGCCTTGTTTGAAATGTCAGCAACAAGAAATTACTATGGAACTACTGGTACTGTGAAATTGTATTTATTTCTGTGCTGACAGTAAGTTCTCATGGTTGTGGAATTGATCCTGTGTTATGACAATTACTTTGAGAATTTTATTGATTAAAGGTTTGCTAATAGTATTTAGGATTTTCATTGCTTTGCTGTGAACCATTAATGACTTGGAAATAACTGATAAGTGGATAAAGTTAATTAAAATTTCATCTAAGGTTCATTATTGTAAATAGTTCAAATTATCTGCATTTAAATAATTTTTCTTCTAACAAACATGGAACCAGAAAATAACATAAATTTGAACAAACTGGTATGTTACTGGTAAAAAAATAACAGCATAATTGAGAAAAATTATCTAATCATATATCCATGTCAATGTGTTCTAAGTGAGTTTATTACTATATGATAGATTTCTTCAAGAATTTAGATCTGTTCTTCATAGTGGGCTCAGCCAAGTGATTTGGAGCTTCCCTGAGAAAAAAAGGGAGGGTGGAAAGAGTGGAAGAGTCATTAGTATTTAAGGAGTAATAGAAACATCATGCTGTGCATAAAAAGTGAACTGTGATTTATGTTATTGATTAATTGTATAATTTATTTTACTAAACTCTTTTACTATGGCCACTCCTCTAGAAGAATATCATAAACATAAATGACTTCAGTAAAGAGTCACATACAGCTCTGATTGTAATCTTTGTGCAAGGTGTTAAAAGAGTGAAGAGGTTACAAGGACTCTTTTCTGCAGGAAAATGAGAGATAAAAAATACTTCATAAACCAGGACCAGAGATAGACACAGTCAGCTCCTCTGTAAAGCACAAGAGAAATGAAGTTATGTTTATTACTGTTAATAATGAATATGCCCCCAGCAAATTGTTTTTCAAGAAAACAGATTGTTAAAAAAAAATCTGACTTTAGGTACAGGTTTGTTCTGGGAGTGAGGGGCAGGGGCTGAAGGAGGAGACAGTTTCTAGGCCATCTAAAACCTGGATGCCAAAGTTAAAGTTGTTTGCAGCAATGCAAAGCTGGGGAAAAGAGGAAAAGTTGAGTCTCAGAACCCATTCTACCCCTCCCTGGCCTTCAGAGCAGAATTTGCTTGGGGCAGGTGCAGTGGGGATCCATGAAGGACATGGCTGTGCCAGGCACTGGGGCTGGTGCTGCCAGAGTTACAGAAGCAGGATTTTCTTCCTTGGGGCAGCTTGCATTATACAGTTAGTGCTGCTTCAAGTGATTTATGCACTGCTTAATGAGGTTACTGTGAATGAGGGAGCAGCAACAGCTTATTTAGGAACATTTTGGTAAGGTTTGATTTCAGCACAATATATTTGGGTTCCTTCACAATTGTTGTTTCTGAAAAAGTATTTTACTTTTATATTTGTTATGTGTTTTTGGGAGTCTGCTTTACTGCTTTACTGTGTTGCTATCCAGGTACTTACAGTCATTAACCACTGTGTTTCCAAGATTGCATTAGTGATTGTAATACAAACATCAACAGTCTCTTGGTTAAAAGATTCTTAAATTTTAATTTTTCAAATTTACTTTACTTTATCTGCTAATTTTATGTCTTATGTCTTTCTAATATTGCAGGAAATTTTCCTATGATCAGTGATGACTTGGTCAATTCCTACCATCTCTTGTTATGTGCTTTGGATCTCGTGTATGGAAATGCTCTGCAGTGTCCCAACCGAAAAGAACTCCTGAATCCTAATTTTAAGGGTATGTTGAAAAAAACAAGGTGATTTGAAATACATGAGAACTAATATTTTCTGTATCTGGCTACACAGTTCCATTCCTGTTAATGTAGCATGTAATAACAGACTAGTGAATTCTGTAAATAATACATTAGGTCAAGAATTTGATGTACTGTGGAAATACCCTGGAAGGAAGTTCCAGAGTAATACTTTGAGTTAATGAGGGTTTAATGTCAGTGGAAAAGTGCATAAAGACACAGCCATCACTGGACACAGTGAGACTGGAATGTTCTGCAGTGCAGCAGTTTGGAAAGACCCAGGGCTCAGATAGAAGATTTGTTTCTCTCTCATTTCTGGATTGCTGCTGTTCTCTTTCTGAAGAGAATGGAAGTGTAGGTTGACTTGATAACCACAAATTCAAATGAATGGGGAGAAGCTGCCTTTGAATTTCTGATGTAACTCTTCCCAGGCTTGCACTTCATTTTCAGTGCTGTACAGGATTGGCCAAGTGTAGTGCTTCAGATGTGACCTGGGACCATTAACTCAAATAAATATTGTAGTTCACCAATGTTTGATTTTTTTTTCCTATTAGAATTGATATATGTAATTTTTATCACTCAGTAACTAATGCTTTTAAATCTCTAACTCAAAATTTGCTTTTGATAACATTGCCCAGTTAGTGGGCATTGTGTAGTTCTTTCAAGAGAGCTAATTAGTTGGCTGTTTTCATTTCATACTACCTTGACTGCACAGCATTGAAGAATTTAACTTTAATAAGAAAGCAGGATATGGATTTGCAAAATTAAATCATACAATATTCTGAATTGTAGGTCTACCTGAAGACTTCCATAGTAAGGATTATAAAGTATCATCTGATCCTCCCTGCATCATTGAAAAACTGTGTTCTTTACATTATGGATTAGTTTTAGAAGCAAAAGGTATAAAGGAACATTTTTGGAAGCCATATATTCGGAAGCTTTTTGACAAAAAGGTTGGTCAGTAAATTTGTAATATAGAAAAATCTCTCCTTACTTGTTACCTTCAAAACCTTTATAAGAAATGAAATGCCCATCCTTTGTTCTTAAATGTCTTACAGCTTTTGAAAGGAAAAGATGAAAACCTGACGGGATTTCTGGATCCTGGGAACTTTGGAGACAGCGTGTGAGTGCCTGAGTCCCTGTCTGTGGCTTGGTTTGCAGCAGTGCCCCTCTGTTCCCTGAGCTGAGCACTGGGAGCAGCCATGCCTGGTGTTCAGGATGGCCAGCACTGCCTTCCTGTTCTGGCACTGCTTGGGAGAGGAACAGAGCTTCAAGATGGTGTTACCTGATGGCTGCCTTTATTCTTACGTTTCTCTTTCTGGATTTTTTGTTTGTGTGTAACTCAGAGTTATTATGAAAAAGGTGTGGGAGCACATTGAGTAGGAAGTGGGAGGGAAAAAAATGGGTTTGTTGGTGTTTAGAGATGTTTATGGGTAGAACTTACTTTCTTTTAATGATATAAAAATGGTTCAGTGAAGTTTTTGATATGAGGCTGTGTAAATTTTGAGGAGTTTCCAGGAAATAGGAGTTCTCAGTGTTTTAGTGTGTTCTTCCTGCAGCTGGATAAATGGCAGGGCATCAAATACATAGGGGAAATAATGTCCTTGCCACTGTCATGTATAAGGTCCTGTAGATCTTAAAGGAGCTTCAGTGAGGGTCAAAAGAAATTTGAAGGAGACTTTCCCCAGGCCAGAGCTGTGTTCAGTGTGTGAGCAGATGAACCAAGCAGTCTCAATAAAGGGGGTTTGTCTGCCTTTCCTTTCTGCTGTAGCAAAGCCATCAACAAGGCCTATGAGGAGTATGTTCTGTCAGTGGGAAACCTCGATGAGAGAATTTTCCTTGGCGAGGATGCGGACGAAGAGATTGGAACTCTCACGAGGTGCTTGAACACACCTTCAGGACTGGAAACAGCTGAGAGGGTACAAGTGAAGCATAATTTGCAGCAGCATTTTGACAGGGTGAGTATGGCGTGGTCTGTGTTGCTGTTTTTATATGCCACCCTCCCTGTCTGCCTATGGAAACAGAAATAAAACACACCTCAGAGTGTGGGGAGAAAACGGGTGGAGTATTGGGAGCTGGACCTCATGGTGAAGAATGTCATGTATTTGTTCAGTTACTGTGTGCCTAGGTAATTAGAAGATGCATTATTTTGCTGTGCTCTAATTGAAGGGATATCCTTGATGTTACATTATTTTAATGTGATGGCTTGGTCTGATGCAAATAAACTAAAATGCTGATCAGAAGGACTTTTCATGTTAAAAGTTAAACTTGCTGAAAGGAAGCCTTGGCTCAGTACACTTCTGCTATGAGCAGCTACCTTTGTTACTTGGGCTAGGAAGAGATACTGGAATTTAGGGAGGATTTTTGAGATTGGTCTAATTGTTTCACACTCAATTCCAGCATCAGCATTTCAGCATAGATCACATCCCCTCTGTTTGTACACAACTGTTTGATACAAACATCTGAGCACCACAGACAAATTCTTCATTGCTCTTACCTGAGTCATGGTCTGGTTTGGGCTGTTTCATTAGGAGCCATTTTTTTTCCATAACACAGAGTAAGAATTCTGCAAATTGATGTTTCTAGGTTATGACCTTTATCAAAGTTCACAACAGAGTGCATATGTATATGTGGTTATTTTTTTATTTTCAGTCCAAATCACTGAGGATCACAACCCCCCTTACTGGCCGCAAGTACATTAAAGAGAGCAACCCATACGTGACACCTGTTTCCATAGCAACCTACAGCCTGAGCCGCCTGCACACGATGCTGGCAGGGCTGAAAAATGCCCCCAGTGAAAACCTGGAGCAAATACTCAGGTAAATTTGGTGTTTAGCCAAATAATCCTATTTTCTATTCTAGTTTTAATAGCAAACATTAATGCTGAACAGTGTAAATTAAAAGGTGAGCCAGTCCTTTACTACTGGAGTAAAATGGAATCCAGAGAGACATTTACATTTTGAAGGACTGTTCTCTTTATTTAGACTCATCTGTCCTTAGAGATTGATGAATATCCACCATTTAAAACCCAGCAGATCTGGGATTCTCTAACCACAAGCTGCCAGTATAAAATTTTCAAGACCTTTCTTCCTACTTAACAAATGGCACTACCTAGGAAATCACTCCATAGTGTAGGAGATGCAAACCAAACTTTATTCCCCATGTGGATAAACTGTTTTGCAGTTAGATACATTTGGGTCTGTTTGTATTGCTGTGCAGTATATTTCCATTTTTGTGCTTTCAACATATAAAAAAATAGGGTGGTTTTGGTTTTAGTAGGAATAGTATATTGAAAATGTTTAGTTTTTATTTTCAGGTCATGCTCCAGAGATCCTTCTCAATCCATTGCAAACAGAGTTAAAGAAATGCATGATGTGTACTGTCAGAGCACTCAGTCTGAAGGAGAATTCAGTAATTTTTCCAAAGGTGGGAAACATTTTTCTTACCCATAAAATGCATACACATCCATCTCTTGTAATGAAGTTTTACATACAGTTTATGCTTTAGCACAAGTGTCTTTTCTACTTCTCTTGCCTTTTCCTGTGTTCTTTAGACACAGCAAATTTCAATGCTGTGTAAAGTTTTATAATCAGCCTTAGTTTGAATCGCTGGAATTTGATCATACTTTCAGCACTAGAGAAGAGAAATTAAAAGGACTTTTAAGTGTACCACTTTTTCTGTCAAGTCTGAGATTATTAGTGAGGCATGGATTTCTGTGCTGGTGAGCAAAATCTGAGTAACTGTAGTCTTTAAAAACCCAACAGCAACTTTGGCTTACATATGAGGATGGATTAGTACAGGTCCTAAAATCCTGCCAGTATGAACACCAAAACATGATTTGCAAAGTTGTCTTGGTAGCTGAAGTGCCTGAAGATGGATTGAATATAAGGAAGATGCTCTTGACCTTGTTTCTTAATAAGACCTTCCTTTGCTCTTGTCAGCTTAGTTGCTTCACTGCTTCTTGGACAGTGCAAGGTGGATCCATACAGGTGCATTTTCTGAATTTGCATTGTGTCTATTCTAGCAACATTAAGGATTGTTCTTATACATGGTGATGTAATACTGATAGCCAAAATCTGGCTCAGTAGCATCTTACTCTGCTCTGCATTCACAAGTCAGTGCAGCGTAGGAGAAGGATTCCTACATTAACTTGAAATTCACTGGTTTAGTCCTGAAAGCATTGTATCCACAGAACACAGAAATCCACACAAGCTACTGTTGCATTTCTGTATCTGAAGATGAAGAATATAATATCTTTTCTTGCATTTTACAATATTACTTCTATTTAAACTTCCTGCAGATGTTGCTAGTAAACATTTTCGTCTTGCTGAGATGCTCTACTACAAGGTCTTGGAGTCAGTCATTGAGCAAGAGAGGAAGAGACTGGGAGACACGGACTTATCTGTAAGGAAAACTAATCAAAGGGTTCCTCACTTTTAAAGTTGGACCTGCAAAAAAAGAACACAGATGTAGAGCAGAATTGTCAGCTATTTAAAATGAGGGTAAATCTCTGAGACGAACCCTGTAAGTACTCCTGAATGGAAGAAAAAAGATTCAAGAAATTGTGTTTGCAAACACAAAGATAGATGAAATTTTTAATGGCTCTTTAATTTTTAATGAGCCATTTTAAAGATGGTTCATTTTGAACTCAGTTCTGTCCCTTAAAAAATAGCTTCACTTTCTATAAGCTTGAGAATCTTACTCTTGAGACAATAAAAAGTGTTTTATTCTTCTATGGTTACACTGTAAAATAAGCTTTAAAATTTGCAACTCTTGCAGGCAATACTGGAGCAAGATGTGTTTCACAGGTCTCTGCTGGCATGTTGCCTGGAGATCATTACCTTTACATACAACCCACCTGGAAACTTCCCTTTCGTCACTGAAATATTTGACATTCCAGTTTATCATTTTTACAAGGTAATGTGTTTGATAGCTAGAAATGCTTACAAAGTCATGAGTGCTCATTGACCTGTATGACAGCCTAGGATTGAGTCATAGTAATGCAGCCTTCATGTTTCTAATAGTCTCTTCTTCCTGGAAAACCAAGTAGTGGAATTAGAGCTTTGTCTAAGAACAAATCTATGAAAACAAGTACATTGTGTTGATCCTAATTATCCACTGCACAGGTAATTGAGGTTTTCATTAGAGCAGAGGACGGCCTTTGTCGGGAAGTGGTAAAACACCTGAACCACATTGAAGAGCAGATCCTGGAGAGTATGGCATGGAAACAGGGATCTGTACTGTGGGACAGGATCAGAGAGAATGAAAACAAAGTTCCTACTTGTGAAGAGGTGAGCACATCTTTCTGTGTGTTACATAGCTTTCATAATCAGACAGGATGGCAGAGAGAGGACTTTGTGCCCTGAAGGAGAGGCCTGACATGTCCCAGTAGCAGTTCCACCATCCCAGCCCATCAGTGCAGGCAAAGCAGCAAGTGCAGTGTGCTCTGGCCTGGTCAGGGCCATCTCTGTGGAGACACCTGCAACAGAGCCAGGCAGCATAGATGATTCTCATCCAGTATTTTATTGGTGTAGCAGAAGGGTGAACAAAATGGTCAAGCAGGGAAGGTTTGGACCAGTAACTCTTGGAAGGATTTTTAGACAAGAAATGTTGTAAAAAGTACACACAGTAGCCACAGCAAGACTGTTACAGTGTGTATCTTGCAGAGCAGTACCATCACTACTCACTACTGGTTTTGTTGGGCTTAGGGTAGGTTTATCACTTTTCTTGTTATTTTTCCACAAAGTCTTGCTGTTCAAAACGTGTAGTGCTTTTAAAAATGAGCTATGTAGTTAATGTGTGATACAGACACTCTAACAAAAGGATAAATATTTCAGGTAATGCCACCTCAGTACTTTGAGAGATCTGCTGGGAGCAGTGTTGTAGGCTCACCGTTGACACCACGGCGATTAAACGAGGTTCGTGCTGAAAGCGGAGGGCTGGGAAAAGGTGAGATTTTCTAAAGCAGAACATGCTGTGCATTGCTTACTTGGATTGAATTGTGCAAGGCAGGAAGCTGCTTTAATGCCAGTGTACAGTTAGCTGCAAACACATTGGTAAAGGGTATTGCAGCTCGTAGAGTTGCATCAGAGGTCTAAGACTGATGGATTGATCATATCAGTGTGACCAGTACTGCTTTGATAGGGTGTTCTCAGGTGATGGATATGAACAGCATGTGTGTGTGTGTGTTAAACCGTATTTATACAGTCACACACAGCTTTCACTCTAATTGGTTTGCTTTATTGTTATACTAGAAAAGAAACCCCACTATATATTATGTGATATCTCAAATGTTTTCCACTAGAAAAAAATAAAATATAATGTATGAACTTAGAAAAATATTAAATGGAGCACTGTTGAAGATTAAGTCATCTCTAAAAGCAATCTGTATTTTTAAAAATTTTTCTTGAAGGCCTTTGCATGACATATTGGTTTGCATTAGATTTCTACTGCCTTGTAAAGCAAATGATGATAAAACAAGAGTTCAATAGATACCTGTGTGTGTGTTTTTGCTCTGCAGGCCTCTCCTCCCCTCCAGCCAGCCTGTATGACAGGTACAGCTCTCCCACAGCCAACCCCACGCGGCGGCGCCTGTTCGCCGACAATGACGGTGCCCCCGAGGGTGGCACGGCCGTCAGGGTGCCCCCACAGCCCGTGGTGAGCACGGTGCCAGTGCAGAACGTGAGCCCTGAGGCCGTGTCCGTGACCCCCGTGCCTGGCCAGACCCTGGTGACAGTGGCAACGGCCACCGTGACAGCCAACAACGGGCAGACGGTGACAATCCCTGTGCAAGGTGAGGGGAACGCTGCTGCTCTGCCATTCAGGCTTGCTCCCATCAGGGCATTAGAGCACAGCCACAGGGAGAACTGCATTACTATGGAAACCTTTCTTCAACTTCATTATCTTCTCATCTCATGATGAAGTTTCATGAGATGAGAAAGTATGAAAGTATGACGTGCAAAGTATTTTGATTAAACAATTTCATGTATAATATACTAAATGTCTAGTAATAAGTAGCTAATAAAAGAAGTACTAAATTATTTTTAAAAACTCACACCCCCCCCCCCCCATCCCCCCCCAGCTTGCTCTTATTTCAGGCTCTTTTTGTTACATTACAGGTATTGCCAATGAAAATGGAGGAATAACTTTCTTCCCAGTCCAGGTAAATGTAGGTACCCAGCCCCAGGCTGTGTCTGGGCCCATGCAGCCTCTGAGTGCCCAGACTCTGGCTGGCACCCTGAACCCTCAGATGGCTGGGGCAGCACTGCAGCTGCCAGGCCAGCTAACAGTGCAGCAGATCTCCCCTGGAGAGCAGAGACAGAGCCAGCACCTCAGTGCCACAGCTGTCAGGCCTCGCAAGATGGGCTCACTCGCACTCTTCTTCAGAAAGGTACTTCTTGATCTGAGTTTGCTTTGCTTAGTTCTTATTTTGGTAAACTTGCAGTAATTTTAAAAATACACATTTACTGGTTGTAATAATGAGGGCATATTACATTTAATATTCATACACACCCAGAGTAGTTTTCTCCTGCAGGCCACTTCTCACTAGCAAAGGAGTGTGCTGGCACATAAGGACATAGAAATAGATCTGTACTTGGCCAGCAGGTTCTTAAAGGTGTCCCTTTTCTTGAAAGCTCTTCCAAAGAAAGAGGTTAACTTTTGAGACTTTCTGGTGTATTCAATACAGGGGTTGCTGTAGGCAATACAGTGCCCTTTCTGTGCTCAGGACAGCTTGGAATTTAAGCTTCAAACAAATGTTTTCTTAGCACTGACACCAATACTGAGAATGTCTGTGCCTTGTAAGCAAAACAGTTAAATTTGAACTTCGTTATTCTTTCTGGCTTAGCATTTGCACAAGCTCTGCAGGTGTGCAAGCTGAGCTACTCTTGCTGGGTCAGAAGAGCAGCGTTGCTGTGGCCCTGAGCACAGTGTCCCATGTCACAGGTGTATCACTTGGCCAGTGTTCGTCTGAGGGACCTCTGTGCCAAACTCGATGTGTCTGATGAGCTGCGCAAGAAGATCTGGACATGCTTTGAGTACTCCTTGGTGCACTGCCCTGAAATCATGATGGACAGACACCTGGATCAGCTGCTGATGTGTGCCATTTATGTCATGACTAAGGTAAAGTGGCAGCAAAGAAAACAGACAAAAATCTCCTTTAATACTCAATATTCCCAGTACTACTTCCTCAGAAAGCCCCAAACCAACAAACACACACAATCCCCCCCAAGCCAAACAACCCAATAACCTGCAGAAAAACTGAACCTTTTCTGTGCATCCCTTTAGGTCACTAATGAAGACAGATCATTCCAGAACATCATGCGCTGCTACCGGACACAGCCACAAGCCAAGAGCCACGTGAGCACAGCCACTATTTAACCTTGTGGGATCTGGTTTATTAAATGCCTTCATTCTATTTTAGGAACTTGGTTGGTAAAGCAATTTTTAGTGTTAAGGGGATGCAGTCTGTGAACCATTCTCAAAAGATAGTGGTTGTATCCAAAATCCTGCACTACTGCAAGCTCTTTATACTAAACTGTACCTAAAATAGAAAATGTTCTTTACTAAAACTGAAGGAGGCAGTGCCCCTGGGCTATTACTCCTCTTAGGAGGCTGTATTTTGCCCTGCAAGCAGCAGTTTGGTACCACAGTGAAGCTCTGGCAGCAGATGTGCCGTGCAGGCAGCAGTTCCCTGTCTGGGTGACAGCTGCAGCGTGCCCTGCTCACGCTGCTCCTGTCCCTGCAGGTCTATCGCAGTGTCCTCATCAAGGGCCGCCGCCGCCGCCACTCGGGCAGCAGTGACAGCAGCAGCCAGCAGAACTCGCCCACAGACAGGAGCAAAGACAGGAACAAGGAAAGAAGTGAGTGATTCCAAATGCCAGGGGGGTGGGTTTAATTCCATTGCCAAAACTGTGTGTGTAAATGAAGAGTCAGATTTTGTGTTGTTTCACCCCAAACAGTTCCTCCTTTGGTAAACTTAGACACAATTAAGAATAGACTGGAGTTGCTCTAACTCCAGGCTTGTATTGCACCCACTCTGACAGTTTCAAATCCCTCCCCACATGCACTTACCTTGGGAATTTGCCGTGCTGGCCTGAGCTCTGAGTTCAGCTCACATATCAAAGAACTTTGGAGTCTTTGCAGAATGAGGAAATCTGGGCTAGCTCAGGTTCACAGCTACTCTTATCACAACTAGAGAGCTGCAGCAGTTTCTTTTGTAGCACTGTCTGTCTGCAGAAATAGGAACACCACCCACAGCATTGATTTCAGTGTAGCTGACAGCTCTGGGGATTCTTCCCTTGATATGTGAACTGACACATTTTCCTTGAATTAACTTTTATAAAAGAAACCGCAGAGGTGATGCTGTGTATTCCTACCAGCAGTTTTCAAGGTATTTAATAGATGATGGTAATAAGCAGTAGGCATTAATATTTTCTGTCAGAGGGAGTGGCAGGGAGGGAAGGCAAAAAAGTATGTATATTTTGCAACTTCCCACATTAACTTAGCAGGAAGTATGGCCAAGCCAAATATTTCTCCTACTGACAGAAAAAGACTACCATTCTTTACTTGAAATGGAGCCAGACAGCAACAAGAAAGAGCTCCTGCTGAAAGTATAACACAAATGCTGAAAAATGGAGTTTCAGCTCTTTTTATATCATCATGCAACTCAGCTCCTACAGCAAATCCCTTGCACTTTATGCAGTAAGAAGTTAGAAATCAACAAAGCTTTTGTGTAAGGGACAACGCCCAGGGATCAAAACCAGACAACTCAGGGATCAAACCAGGCAGAGTGCTGGTGGCAGCGGGTTCCCAGTCCCTGTTTGCCGAGGGTGGCTGGCCCTGTGCCCGCAGGGCTGGCAGTGCCCACAGGGCAGGCAATGCCCACAGCGCTGGCCCTGTGCCTGCAGGGCTGGCAGTGCCCACAGGGCAGGCAATGCCCACAGGGCTGGCCCTGTGCCCGCAGGGCTGGCAGTGCCCGCAGGGCTGGTCCTGTGCCCGAGCCCTGAGCAGTGGCTGTGCCCGCAGGGCTGGTCCTGTGCCCGCAGGGCAGGCAGTGCCCGCAGCGCTGGCAGTGTGCCCGCAGGGCAGGCAGTGCCCAAGCCCTGAGCAGTGGCTGTGCCCGCAGGCAGCCGTGACTCCAGCCCGGTGATGCGCTCCAGCAGCACCCTGCCCGTGCCCCAGCCCTCCAGCGCGCCCCCGACCCCCACGCGCCTCTCGGGCCCCAACAGCGACACCGAGGAGGAGGAGCGTGGGGACCTCATCCAGTTCTACAACAACGTCTACATCGAGCAGATCAAGGACTTTGCCCTCAAGTACACTTCAAATGCAGTAAGTTACATTCTGTGCTTTTTCTTAATAAACAGAGCTTTATCTTCTGACCACACAGTGAAAAATACTGATCTGGCCTAATAACACAACACCACTTGCATTTGTTGTCCATTGTATGGTAGCACCTGTGTGGAAAAGCCTTGCTGCAGTGAGCCCTGAGCTCAGGCCGCAGTGTCTCTGTTCTCTCCGAGCAGACAGACTCCCCCCCGCTCTCGCCGTACCCGTTCGTGCGCCTCAGCTCCCCCCGCCGAGTGCAGCTCTCCCAGCACCACCCCCTGTACATCTCACCACACAGGAACGAGTCTGCCCTCTCTCCCCAAGAGAAAATATTCTACTACTTCAGCAGCAGCCCCTCAAAGGTGAGACTAAAGGGTTTCAATTTGATTTTTTAAATCCTTAACTCTGCTTGTTGTTTCTGGTAGTGGAAGTAGAGCAGATTCTGCAACACAAAGTTTACCTTGTCCAACACACACATCATCACCTAATGCTCATCAGACTGCCAGTGCAGCTGCCACAGCTGTAGGGGCTGGGTGGGCCTTTGAGCTCTGCATGCAGTTACAAACTCGAGTTTAAGATTCACTCTGGTAAGGGAAAGACCAGTGCAGTGATGAAGACAATACCTGGGTACACTACAGATTTCCACAAAAGAGCCTGTCCAGTCCTACTGCACTGTGTCTAACATCACATTGGGGCAGTCACAAAATAGTGAGAGCTAATCCTTCTTCTGGCCCCTCCTCCCTGCAGAGGCTAAAGGAAATCAACAGCATGGTTAGAACTGGAGAAACACCCACAAAGAAGAGAGGCATCCTCCTGGAAGATGGAACTGAAGCCCCAGCCAAGCGGATCTGCCAGGAGAATCACACGGCTCTGTTGAGACGACTCCAGGACGTAGCGAATGACCGAGGGTCCCACTGAGCCTGCACAGCTCCTCCCTCCCTGACTGTGCTGAGCCTGGGCCAGGGCAGGAGGGGGACAGCTCTGGGGACAGGCAGGATCCACCTCAGACCTGCAGCACAACCCCAGGCCCTGCTTAAGCTCTTCACAAGGCAAGTGACCCCTCCCCAGCCTTGCCTGGAGAACACATCCCTAAGCCAGCTGTGGACCTTGCAGCAGGTATTTACAGCTTTGCTTTGCTCTAGTCAGTGCTTCACCCTTGTCAGCTGGGGCCAGACAGGTCCAGGGGCCTCAGCGTGGAGCCCTGCACCAAGGCACCCACAGACAGTGTCAGGGTTCCTCACTAACCCCCTCACAAACTAACAGCTTAGGAGAGTAACATTCTCACACAGGCCAGTTCTTCTTGCAAAGGGACAAGGGGCACATTTTGAGCCCTGCAGGAAGGACTCTGTCCAGATTTAGGATGTTCCATGTACCTTTGAGAAGCAGCACCGTGTTGAGCTTTATTGTGTGGCCCTTTGCTGTACCAAGGGAGGTGAATGTGTTGATGGGTTTGAGCTGTGCAATGTTTGAAAGTGAACTCACATTCCCAAGGTGACACTTGGGATGGGGCTGTGAAGCATCATGTTTAAAGCAGATGAGTTTTGCTGTATATTTGCAATGGCACTTTCTAAATGTGAATATTTTTTGCAAAGGCCGACTTCAGCTGTCTTTCTGTACTGAAACAATTTGACTTTTGTATTTATTATAATCTGACATCCCATTGCTCCTCTTGTCAGCAAATGGCACTAAGAATTCATTGTAACTCAGTGCATATGCAGCAATGAATGCAGGAAGCCAGGGATGTGTGCTTTTTTCAAGGAATTTTATATGCTTGTTGCTTTTCTTGATAGTCAGGCACTGTAGCCCTTGCTCACTCAGCAGCAGGAACCTGGTGCCCACCTCCTACAACATACATTTAGATATTCTGTTGGTGTTTAAAGGACAGGGCTTGGCAGTTTGGTTTTGTGTTTTGGTTTTTGTAAAAAGCCTAAACCAGGCTGCCTGGGAGAAATCCCTCCCCTACCACCACAATCAGAGGTGCTGCACATAAACTTAGCACTTGTTTTCATTTAAAATAGGTCCAAAATACCAGACTTGTTAGGAAAGCATCAACCCTCTCCCACAGTACAGGATGCCAGTCCTCTGCTGGGGAGGGGGTGTTCTTCATGTAAAATGTGGCACACTCAGGTTCCAGAAGGCTTTCTGAGGAAGCAAAAGCTGAAAGCCCTGTTTTCAGTCATTCCTGCCCATCTGAAGAATAGGAAAATGTAAGACTTAGCTCCACTATTAAATTCAGCTAAAGTAAAATAAAAACATGTTTTTCTTACCTGCATAACAAAAGCTGAAGTCCAGAAGTTGTGTAGATGTTTCTGTAAAAATATTTATGGAAGTGTCAGACAATTCTTGTTGTTACTATGTTCCATTAACTTCACTTTGTATGAAAATATTGCAATTGTATTTTTCAATAAAGACTTTATAGACTCTCAGTTTCCTGTTTGTGTGTGAGGAGCATTGTATGTGCAAAGCTAGACAGTCTGCAGCAAGGACTTCACTGCAGTTCAAGGTTTAAAAATAAATGAATGCTCACATCTTAGTCACAGCACAAGGGGAAGGATTTACTCTTTACTCCTGCCCTGGTTTAGTCACTGTGGTTGTTCCATGTGTGTCCCCTCCTGCTGCTCCATCAGAAGGCACCAGGCAGGGCCTGGGAGTGCCAGCAGTGCCAGGGAATGCCCCAGCTCCGGCTGCTGCTCCCTTGGCAGAGCAGGAGGAGGAGGAGGAGGAGGAGGATGGTGGCTGCCTCACTGCACAGCACTGGGGGCTCCAGAACAATCTGCCCTCCCTGCAGGAGCTGTTCACACAAGATCTCACACACCCAGTGACAGCAGAATTATTTCCTGAATGCTGGGTACCCACATTCCCACTGAGGGGAATTTCTAAACATTCTTAGGTAGTTTAGAACAGCTCTGACCACCACTGCTGCTATATTTGTACAGCTACAGATGCACTGGTTGTCCCCTGCCTTTTTACCTAGGGGGCCTGAGACTATTTCATCAATAGTTCCTGTTCCTGTCCCTTTCTGAAAAGTTGTTAAGTTAGCCTCAGCTGTAACTAATAATAAAGATAGAACTTGCAGTTTCTACGTTGAAGAAAATGCTAAAAAAACCCCCAAAAACTCCCAACAAATGTGTTCCAAAGGAAAAAAAAAAAGCATAAACTTTATATTCAAAAAGATAAATCTGAAGTGGCTTCAAATAATTTCTTTCATGACTTAGAACAGTGTGGTTGGAATCCAACTGCAACCTCAGCAGGAAACTCCAGTGGTATAACTTACAGATCCCTTGGAAATGTTCTTTAGAGAGTTCAGAATCCAAAGATGATTTTCAGCAACATTCCCATATCAAAGTATTGGTCAGACCATACTCTTTCACCAAATCATGTACCTGCTCTTAAAAAAAATAGCAAAATCCAGGAGAAAAGGATTTGATTCTCATGGCACTGTTTCAGTACTCATTCACCTGGCTTGCTCCTGGAACAGTTTCTTTTGATACACAAATCTGATTACAAAAGTACACTGCATTCTCTCCCCTTTCTCAATCAAATAAGAATAATTTTTCAAATTATTCATTCTAAGCCAAACAAAATTCTACATTCCCTAAATAAATAAAATTCTCAACAAACTGCTATTAGCTGGATTTGACTTGGAGCAATCCAAGCTGGTGCCCAGCCTTGCAGGGTCTGTGACAGCTGAGAGAAACAAAACTTACTCCACAAACCATCACCTTGCCAGCATTACCCTGTCACTGCTCCTGGGCACTGTTCTTGCCAGCTGTGGAGTTTCCTGGCCAGCAGCTGAGCCCAAAGAGCTGCCCAAGATTAGAAGGGATTTAACTTCTCTGCCAGTCCTTCACCTAAGTGGCTTAGGAAATGTGCAAGTCAGTGATTTATAACAGAGCCTTCTGAGCAATCATAGAACTGAATAAAGAGGAATGGTTACAGGCTGGTTTAGTTCCAGGCCTGCACCTGCCCAAGCAGTTCACGTGCCCAGCAAAAGGCCAGGCCCATGATCTGATCACACCAGGAGTCCTTGAACTAAAACCTTGCCCATGATAAAATCTGAACCATTTCAGTTTCAGCCTTCCCCCACCCCCCAAAAAAAAAAAAAAAAAAAAAAGAGAGAATATCAGCAACAGAACACATTTCACACTATTTTAGTGCCAACACTGCAGGCCAATACATGCACCCTCAAACTTTTCCCACATCCTTCCCTTGAAAGGCACACAGCAGCACTTTTCCAGGCAACACAAACTCACCTTCAAATCAGTTCCTCCATTCCTGTCCTGCTGCAAATCTGACCAGGCACATGGCAATTCTGAGGCACTTTCAATTCCTCATAACCTGCCAAGTGTCCAGAATACTGAGGCTATTGGGACATTAATGCCACTCAGAACACTGACAGAGACAGTGCCACAAAGCCATCTGGTTTTCCTGTCACTGAGTGTATGACACTACATGGGAAAGTCTCTGTCTATTTCCTTAGAAGCCAAGGAGTTGTTCTCAAACAGAACAGGTTGCAAATGACAAGTGAATTTAACTGTCAGATAAAAAGAGAACACAAAGGAACTCAACACAAACCCCACAGCACTGCCCACCCTCCCAAAACACCCCAAGGCACTACAGGCTGTCCAAGGCAGGTGGCTGCACTAATGCCACCAGTACAGGCAGAGGGAGTCAAAGGAAAAGCAGCCCAGCTCCAAGGGGTCAGCACTGCAGGTTTTGATAAGACACTCCTGGGAGGCAAGAAAAGGCATCACACCAGGCTGTGACATTAGAAGAGTCTGTCCCAAGTCCACTTGAGCTTTGGAGCTGCTCCTGGCATCCCATGAGCATCTCAAACACCAATGCAGAGAAGTACCTGTGCAGCCACTCTTCACTCAGTGTCCACAGCACAGACTAACAAGGACAAATGCTAGAGCACAGTTTCTTTTTATTTTGTCACTATTAACACACATCAGTCAACTATCCTAAGAAATCCCCTAGACACCTAGGGAACCTAAAACCCTCTAAGATTTTATTAGCTCAAGAGACAACCATTAAAAGCTTTTAGTGTTTCTGTACTAAAAAGTCTAACAAGCCTGACATTCTGCTCTCACCCTGCCAGACTAATGTGCGTTTAGTGACAGTATCCATTTACAAATCAATAATACATCGTACATCATCCCCAGCTTTACTTCTGGAAAGTGCTAAATAGAGTCAATGAACCGTCTATTTACAATTTCAAATCCTAACATATTTACAATAGAAACCAAAAGTATTTAAAACCATTAAATATAGTGTTTAACTCTGCTATATTAGTTTACATGAACACAGCTTAACTCTGGCATCGTATTTCCCATACTAATATTTCCGCCAGTGATTTAAGATTCTTCTTAAAAAATTGCTATTCCTGGAGGGAAAAAATAAAAGCTTAAAAACCAACCCAAAACCTCCAGGCATTTCAGAGCCCTGAGGAATTACCCACCCTAGACAGTCTTCAGGTAGAAGTACTGTAGTGTTCAAGAGAGACTTCCAAACTCCAGGCAAGCCTTTAAAACCTAATGCATATGTAAAACATTAAGAGTCAGTAATCCATTGAACAGGTTTACTGCAGTCACTGCTACCATTCAGGTTTTACTAATCCGTGGTCAAGAAGGAAACTGCTGCTCTGCTGTTTCTCCCTCCGTTACATTCCCTCCACCCCCACAAAGTGTTGTGTGCACCAGTGTCCAGGACAGCTAAGTGGGCATTGTCTTCTCTTCTTTGCTGAAGGGCTGGACTGAGCCAGGCTTCACCCAGGACAGGCCAGAGACGTGCATGCTTTTGCAGTGCTGATCTTCCGGCTTCTTCTGGGGAAAACAAAGCTAAAGTTACAATTGTAACACACCCAAACTTTCTCAGCTCCCCCTCCATCTGTTTTATACCTTTAGCAAATACAAGCACAAAAGAGACTTGCACCATTTCCTCTCTCAAAGAGGAATATTAAGATGGCCACTGGTTTAATTTCTAGGAATGTGTGTGGCATCTGCAGAACCACCCTGACAATAGAGGAGTTTTAAGGACTTAACTTGGGTACAGCTGCCCTATCCCACCATAAAGACTCAAGGATGCTCCTTTTGCTTGGAGGCCCAGCACTGCACTGCTCCTCAGCACATTTCTTGGTTCTACAGAAAGAAATGCCAATCCAAACCCCCCCAGCACTGCTCCTGTCGTTCTGCCAGGTGATGTTGGGCATGCTGGGGAGGAACACTGCACCCCACAGGTGGTTGGGAGCCCAAATAATGTGCCAAAGTAGCAATTAATGCCTTTGCTGAACATGGGAGTTTCCTAATGCTTTCCAAGGATGGTCCCATCCTTCCCTTTCCTGAGCATTTGTCACAGTTAAATAACTATTGACAATAACTATTACCCAACAGTGCAACAAACATTTTGAACTCACTATTGCAATTTAGAATACAAAAAAACCCAAAGGTTGAAATTGAAGAAAAAAGATACAACTTGAAGCATCTGTAGATTCCAAGCAGTTAGACATCAGTAAATTAGACATCTCCTCTAGCTGGCCAAAGCAGCAGAAAAGCTTGCAGGATTATTTTAATAGCAGGAAGTGTACAACAACTACACCAAACCTGGAATGGTGTGCTGAGCTCTAGAAAAATGAAAACTGCATGAGCAGACTTGGTTGTTCCATGGAACATCTTTTACTTGACAAAGTAAATTAATGCAGCAGGAAGAGAGAACCTGCACTTCTGCCCCTCCCCATGCTTTGTGCCAAAGGTGACAACGTGTGACAGACCTGCCATAACACGCTGGGCAACAGCAAACGAGAGGGATGAGTCCAGCCTGAGCCTGGCAGTGGCAGCTGCCTCTCCCATGCTGCACACAGGAACCACACCTTGGAAAAGCCAAGTGCTCAGCAGGGAACATCACTGCCCTTCCTGAAGGGCCCAGCTGTTACCCAAGGAATAGAACTCAGGGCTGTAGGATGATTTGGGAACTTGTTTTTACAAGGAACATTCTCAGCTACACTGGCATTTTGGGACACATCTACAGCACAGAAGCTGGGCCATTCCTATCAACAAACAACTGGAGCAACACAGTACCATGCATGCAATAGTTACTGAAGATGTTTGTTTTCACCTAAAAAGAAATCAACAGGCATCACCAAAGAAAACAGGACAAAAGGAAGGTCACTGTTGGCTATCAGTCTCTGAGACAATATCAGACCCTTTCCATTTCAAGCACTCTGAGCTATTATTTGTCTTTGATTTAAGGATAAGAAGGAGGTGAAGAATGAAGGAGAAAGGGATGAGAAAAAGTAATATCAAAAGTATTTCTTAAGTTTTGTATGAACATCAAGAAGTCAATCTGGCCAAAATATTTTCCTGTGTGTTCTGAGGATCTAATGTGACTCTGGCAGTTGGGAGTACTGCCACACTGAGCTCTGGCAGTGTATTGTATTAAGATCAATTTAAAAACCTCATTCATGCCAGAAGACATGCAAGAACATGAGATAAAGCATGAAGTGTGGAAGACAAGTTCAAACTGACAAAAAAATAATTTTTCATTACCCAAAACCCCAGCAAACCATAACACAGCTCTAGGCCAAGTCAGTAACCAAAACATTCAGACTGCATTTCCTTGCCAGTCCAGCTATGACAGCAGCCACTGTTTCAGAATCCCTTTGTACTGCAAGTGGATTGACTTGTCAGGCCACTCAGTACAGACTCAGAATTGCTGTGTGCCTTGTCAAGTGCAAAGCAGTAATTAAGAAAACAAAACACATGAACAGTCTGAATCTCTTGCATCCCATCACCCATCAGGTGAAAGCTCTATGAGCCAACACATTCTTGCTCTGCCACAAGGAGCACTCTGGGATGGAAGGAACTCTCAGCACCTTTTGGTGAACTGATGTTGCCTCATCAGAAATCTGCAGCATTAGAGAAGTGAGCAAGAGATGTGCTTGTGCTGCTTCAGAAACTTTGCAAGGAGAAGAAAGGGCTGAAGCTTTGATTCAGTAATGGAAGATCTCAACAGAAGAAAACAAAGCAGCTGGGGACTGTCAGGTAATGAAGAAATGGTAACAGCCATGACAAGTGCAGGACAAGCTAACAGGCTGCCAGTGAATCTCTTCATCCCTTCCATCCATAAACAAAAAAAAAATCTGCTCTGTGCCAAGAGTTGTACTAACAAAGCTTTCTGGCTAAGTGACTAATTACTTAACACACTGAAGTTAGAGCAGTGACATAACTGCTTCATTAGGAGACCACAGCAGTTCCAGCAATCCTGCTAAGCCAAAAGAGGGATGGGAAAAGGTCTCTCCAGTACAGAGAGACAGAAAATCTTTCTATCTTTCTTCCTCTATCAGGCAATAAACCCTTCCTAGAGTGAGAATGTGAACTTTGCACGTACCTTCTGAGTCAACATCTTCTCTCTAGCTTCATCATGTATAGCTGGATTCCATGGAGAAAAACTACAGAAAAAGTATAGTTTACTCTTACTTGGCATTTTTTGCAAACTACAACAAAGAGAGCAGAAAGCAGTGATTTTCCTTTGTTTAGTTCATTGAATTTTAAGTAAATTATAAGTGGTGTTAAAAAATATAGTTAAGAACTAAACTCATATTGTCATGGATCTTTTCAACAATAAATGTTTTGGTTTTCATTTCTGACAACTGGAAATTCAGCACACGTGACATGAAAAAACCACTCATATTCACCATGAAGCTGACTACTCCATCCCCCATGCATGCAAGCTTTAGGAGGATTTTAAAACTCTGACCAAAGCTACAGTCACCCAAACTGAGCTCAGGAAAGCCAGAAAGCAATATTAATTCATGGGCATTTCTGCTTGAGGGAGATGGGTGTTTAAGGGCTTTTTGTTTGTTCAGTTACTGCTTTGAGATTGTTCTTCTATAACAAAAGCAGGTCAGTTAGCCTGACAGAGAAAGGCTGCCATCAGCAACTACACCAAAATTTGCTCTCAAAACATTAGGACAGGGTGAATTTGCTCCGAGTACTCACATGATTGCATAGGGGTCCTCTATTTTGGGCTGATCAAATAAATGACTACTGCATAGTTTGACACTGTCTACCACTTTACTTTTGAACAGCTGAACATCCTTTTCATACCTGCAAGATAGAAGTAAGTAGTGTTAAGTAACTGCAAGGAGCCACAAGTTTGCTCTAGAAGCACAGACTTAGCAAACCCCCACTTGAGTTCCTAACACAACCGAGCCTGCCTGGAGGCAGAGATGACAAGTGGACAGAATTTTACAAACCTCTTGTTTCTGCAAAAAAACAGATTTTTTTTTTTATGCTAAAACCACTTAAGAGGCCATGCCCATACACATGGAAGATACTCACAGCACTGCAGCCTCAGGGTTCAGAGGACTGGTTGTATCAATCTTGTAGAAGACTCTGCGAGCGTACATTAACACTTGCCATATGTGGTTATGATTTCTCCTAAAAAGAACAAAGCACGATGAAGAATGGAACCAACTTCTCAAATTATCCATCAAATTGTCAGCACTAACCTCCATTTTGCAAATGCTCTTTTCACATCCAGTTCACCAGATAAAGGGTCCACTAGTGGGTGGAAGACAGGCAGGTCAAAAACCAAGCGCTGTGTTAGGAAAAAAAAAATCATTATGACAACTTCAATCCTAAAGTCAACACCACTGGGTGAAGGTCAGTCAAGTGTTGCTTCCAAATATTAGTTAATTGTTATTGTATTAAAAGAAAGCAACTGCAAGTGATTGCTACCAGCTGTGAAACTGTAACCCAACACACCTGTGTAACATGCAGGGTCTTGTCCTCTCTCACATGCTATCACCAAATCAGGAAACTAATCCAGTTAACTGCACAGGCACTAGTGCCAACACAGGTAATAATATCAGATAAGAGCAGATTAAAGGAGTTTTTCTGGTTTAGCTATTTGTGACTGAAAGCTTTCTACATACCTGAGCTACAATCATTACATTTTTTTTTATCCTACACACTTAAGTAAACTGAGCAGTGACACCTGAGTGTCTTCAGCTCTGTACAGCTCATGAACACATTCACATGTTCTTCCAAAAGAAAACTGAGTTTCAAGAGAAAGGTTTCCTACTAGTTCTGTTATTTTAAAGATGATAGCTTTACATAAAACTTGACACCAAGCAGGCAGCTACCCAAACCAGCAGTTGTGTGCACCTGCCCTCAAATCTCCCTCTTAGAGAACTGTGGCCAAGAGGGTAAGCTGCTCTGAGGAGTGACTGCCACAAAGTATTTATTTTTATTTTAAAATTGGTCTAATAACTTGGAACCTTTTCACTAAAGAGAAAGCAGAGATGGAATATAACACCATACTACCCATCTCCTTCTCCCTTTGCTTCACCGTGTTCTCATCAAATTTTTAATTCCTTGTTTCAATGTAATGTAGAAGAGACAATCATGAAATCCTGCAGTATTATAGCAAGCACAGCACAGGTGTCTGGATTTCACATTCCATTATATCACTATTCAGAATTCTGATACCTCTTTAAAGGCTTCAGTTTCAAGTTCCTGCTGAGGAAGTAGCAAATCAAGAGTGGAGGGAAAGATCTGGTTGATTACTTAACACCCTAATGCATCTGACCTCAGGAAGTTCACTCCACACCAGCCTCAGTAATCAGAGTAATGCAATTCCTCCACAGTGGTTTGCAAATGTGTACAAGACATGGCAAATGAGCCCAGTCAAGTGAACAAAATGAGTTCAAGGAAAAGGGAAGGTAATTGGTGTATCAGCTTTAACAAAAAGCTCTACTCACACCACCAGGAAAGAAGAAAAAGCCAAGACACAGCCACTTACCGGGCAGTCTCCATCTGGGTAATTATCAGGAATATAGACAGTGAACTTGAAGACACCATCCTGGTAGAGCCCATGCCTTATGAATATCACACCAAACCACACTGCAAGTGAGAAAGTCTGCTTGAGTGAAAGAATTAACAAATGTACACATATAGAACAATTTACAATTGAAGTTTAAACTTACTTAAAGCCGATCGGTACGAGGGCTGCACGTAGACACCCGGCAACTTCTGCTTCACCACCAAGGTGCTGCAATCAGAGTGAGCACTCAGAGAGCTCCAGAGCCAACCCAGCAGGCACCACCCACAGCCCAACAGGGCTTTCTGCCACAAACTCACTCCCAATCCCCAGAGCTGCTCACAGAAGGAGGTGACAAATATAGCGAAATCACACTCTTTCCCTCCTGCTTTTCACACCACTCCACCTGAGGACTTACTAGCAGAGAACACTACTCCCTCCTGATAGAGCAGAGAAGTAGAAAAACTCTTCCCTCAGTAGATGCATTTTACATATGTCAGTATAGAAATTTACAATTTTCTGATGAATCCCCAGGCTCAAAGTAAGGAAGAAAAGGGAAATTCAATTAAGTAGCTTTGAACACAGATTCAGAGAAAATTGTAGTTGCAACTGAAATGTGACCAAACTTCAACCTCAATTTAAACAAGTATTTTTTTCAGTTTTAGATGACACTATGCTGCAGATCAAGCTAAGATTACACTGACAATGGCCAAAACAAACCAAAACCAAATTAACTTCACAGGTTTTCCAGTTACTTGGCATATGGGTTCATTAAACTGAACTCTAAATGCCTGCACAAATAAACAACAATCTTAAAGCAAAACATTAACAGTTCTCTGCTTACCATTTCCCTAGTATTTGTTATTAGTTCCCCAATAATGAATTTGCATTATAGAACCAATATATTTACTCAGAAGAAAAATATCTTTCCTGAATTAAAAGGCAGGGTCAATTGCTTGAAAAAGAAATAAATGTTTTGAGAGTTCTCACTTTCAATTTAACAGTTAAATACAAGAACTGAGACTCAGTGTTGCATAAGGACTCCAGGGATTTCATTCCAAAAGGCACTACATACTTGGGAATCCAGTATGTCTATTACAGAGGAAGTCCCTTCAGCTCTCTAGCACTAACCAGTTATATAACTAGAAAGTTCTCAAGACAGATTGTTATGCTCCCACAGCAGCCTACAAATCACTAGATGGGTGAAATGCAACTCCTCCCTCACAAGTTTCATGTTAAATATCACAGCAATGAATACAGACTCCCCAACATCCGCTTGATCAACTGGATCAGGCAGCGTTCAAGTGTTTCATGTGACAACTGAGGGAAGGTCCCACATCCTAACTCCATTGATAGCACCATGTATTCATGAGCATCTTCCCACCTGACATCTGCTTGCTTCTATTTTCATACTTTTTCAAATACTTGGTATTTCTGACCAAAAAGCCGTTAGGATAACTAAACTCACAATGTTCTTACTTCAAGATTAAGATAATTTGAGAGAATGACATCTAAAAGCACTCCTTAAAATCTCATCCTTCTTCTCCCTTTCTGTCTCAAGAGATCAAGGCTGCTGCTCCAGAAAAAGAACTCTGCAATGTTTTCCTGCCTTGAAGGACTATGACAGACATCATGCAAGAACTAGGCCCCTGCAGGGTTTTTTCCCCACTGAAGCATAAGCCCAGTGACCTAAAAAAGATGAAAAAAGTGAAAACCTACAATTCTGCAAGTAGTGAGTACTCCAAATAAAAAGGCCCATAGGAAGCATGTGTTCCATTGGTGGACTGGGAGGAGGTGGCAGGTGAAGCAGGCTTGGTTATTGGCACAGCATTCTTTGGGATGGAAGGCAACTGTTTCTTTGCAGATCCTCGCAGGGGACTGGTTCGCAGCTCTCCACTCAGTGTTTTCTCTTCGGTGTCAGATCTCTGTCAAATCAAAAAAGAACCATGAGATCACAGCTATATTTCAGACACATTTAACATATGAACATATTTTAACATGGGTTTAAACCAAATTATGGTAATTACAAGTTAGGCCAATGAAACATATCTTGGGTTTTGGTGATCTATTGCTTGAGGAAGGGCATGAAGGGGTGTCCCTTTGCATTTTATTTTTATATAGACTTTTGTTTAACTGAACACAACCTACAGGTACAAAAGTATTCAATGCTGGATAGGAAATCTGCAGATTAGGTCAAATGCTTAAGAAGGCTTACATTTATTTAGAACCTGAAACCAGACAGTATATAACATCAGCTTACAAGTCAATCTATTTCTAGCACACAGTGCATCAAGATAAATCATTTCTACTGACAAGCATCCTTACACTGCAGTCTTCAAAGACTCTTTAAAGTAGTGTAGTAAAACTGAGATGAAAAAAACAAGGTTTTATGTATTTCACTTCCTGCCTGTGCTTAAGACATCAACATTCCACTTGGAACTGATCCTATAGCTCACTCCTACAGTGAAAGAATCACCCCTTGGCAGTTGCACCAAGTTTAAACAGCTTTACCATAGGAACCTTTCTATGCCTTTGCTGCCTTTTCTTGGAAGAAAAGAACAAACCACTGCCAACAAACACTGTACTACTCACAGACCCCAAAATTATTCTACAGATTGCCAGGACCAGTGTGCAGGCTACAGACTTGTGCTTAGGCTACGCGTGGTGACAAAAGCAGGATTTAAGCTGTGGTGCTTGGAAGGGCCCAAGACCTGGACTAGTAACAATACCTCATGATCAATGTTACATAATTTGCCCTAGTACTGAACATCTGGGAAGTGATTAACCCTAGAACTCCCATGCTTTTATTGCTGCTACAACCTCAAAAATCAACAACACTATAGAGGCATAGTTTTGTGAAAGCTCATTGCACATGCTATGGCTAAGCTCTACATAAGACACTAAAATGTCTTATGAAAAAAGTGTTTCCACCATGTGAACTAATTTGTTTCACATTTCCAACTTAAAGATATTTCAGATAAAAAGTCAACAAATCATGGAGTAGACTCTATGCACAGGCACATTCCAGTTAACACAGCTCAAAGCTAGTTTACGCTTTTACTGAAGGTGATCACAACCCTCAGGATAAAAGCACAATAAAACACCACGTGCAGATCACCTGATGTTTTTTCCCAGCACTGCTACCACCCCTCCCAAGCATGACAACACCTCCTGGCATCCATTCATGACACACCTTGCGCACAGAACCTGTAGACATGCTCCAGAAAGGGTTCATAACGTGTATTCCAAACAAGGGGCTGCAACTTCCCGGCGTCTTCCGAGTCTCCTCAGGCCCTGTGGATTTGTACCCTAAAAGGACACAGAACAAACAGGCATTTAACAGATAAACAGGACTCAACATATACATAGTATTCAGATCTAATTCTGCAGTCAGCATTATCCTTCTGTAACTGAAGAAGAAAACTTTATGCATGTAAGACCAACAAGAGTTAAAAATGCCAAAGCTCTATGATGTGCTCCAGAAGAATAATGTGTCTATTTTTGCACCTGAATCTCTGCCTCCTTTCTGCTAGAAAAAGACTCTACATTCTGCATTCCATATTCATCTTGCCAGTGAGAAGAATAAAAAAGGGTCATCTCTTGGCTCAGCACGGTTTAGGAAGACTCTCTACACAGGCAAATATTAAAGTTATCACCTTCCTATTTCAGTCCAGCACCAGACAGAACCATGACCCTGCTAAGAACTGTCCCTCACAGACATCCTTGACTCTGCACATTTCTGAAGTGTCCCAGTTAGAGAAATTCTGTCATTCCCAGTGACAGAGATGATCCTTTCATTGAGTTTGCATCATGTATGTGTCATTTTGTTTTCATCTGCATTGGAACACCACCAGGAATAGACAAAGCCACAGAACACAGAAGTTTCTCTGTGGCTTATTTAATGGTTTCATTATTAGCACTAAGGCTTAGTGCTCTTTAGATCAGCAGCCCAATAACAAGGACTTCAGCAGTATTTGGAGTTTCAGTGTCATCTACTGTGTATGTCCTTGCTTTCCTCTCTTTCTGTCTTTTTTTTTTTTCTTTTTTTAAGTCTTGCTATTCCTTGTCCAACAACCCTGATCCATAGCACCTCTTGTCTGGCACAGCCTATTGCCTCCACTCTTTTTTTCCTCTCCAGTCCTCCTACTTTCCTTCCTCATCTCAGCCTCCCATTTTTGGCTCCATCACCTTAGGTTTTGAGGCACTTTACTCAGCTTCTTTAATAGAAAGTTGCACAGCATGGATCAAGAAAGCTAACATGATATGAGAGAGACAGAGCCAGTGGCACAGGTTTCTACTGTGGTCAACACTACATTTTTACTACAGTAAGGAAGGCAGCATCTGTTCACCATTGGTCTGATTCGTTTATAGAGAAAATGGAAACCAAAAATACAGAAAATTATGACCAAAAATCTTCCTAAAATTAAGATAAATGCCAATCATATTGAAAGGAAAAAAAAAAAAAAAAAACAAAAAACCCACCAATAAAACAAACCATACCCAGACAAATTATCCAAAGAAAGTCCAGGAATTTAAAATGTTCAAAAGAAACATCAATATCAAATCATAGCCTTTAGGCTATGCAGCAGCCAAGCACTAAAAAAAAAAAATAAAAATACAAGCACCTTCCAAAAAAGTGATGAAAAACAATTTCTCCACCCAAAATCATCTCAAACATTCCAATATACAACAGGTTCCTCCAGGCATTTTTTCCTCCTCAGCAGCCAGAGTTCCACATCATTCTGAGCCACTGAAGAGAGAAAGTCAAAGCACAGCTACTACCCTGTGAGACCAGGGAGAAGATGTGTTCACTTTTCCCCATCTCCTGTCTGGAAAGCAGAGTATGCCAGAGGGCTGTGCCACAGGCCTTTCCATGCAAGCAGCCAGACTAAGGAAGACAGGAAGACACTGGGCCAGGAAGGCAGAGACGTTTCCTGGGGAAACTCCGGAGGTGGAGGAACTGACGCACAAAGAGCACCTGAGCTCCAGCTCTGACAAGAGGGAAAAGTGCTGGGAGCTGAGGCACAGGCTGGAGGACAATTAGCTGGAATCTGGAGTGATGATGGGATTGGGGTGGGATCACATTGTTTGTTTTGGGCTGAAGTTTTTTTACAACTAGGCAATATAAGCTGCATTACCCCGGAAGCAGAGATAGGAGAAAAGGAGTCAGCAGGACAAAGAACAACACATGCAGGTAAAAACCAGCCCAAGCTACTCCCAGGGAAACAAAGAACTTCTCTACAAGTTTGGGAACTGATGTTAGATGCAGCTCAGTCACCAGATCCACCCTTCAGAAAGCAGCTATGTATCTCAGTACACTTCCAGCTTTGCCTACTTACATGCTATTAAGAGCAAATAAAACATTATTTGAGCTTTAGTTAAGCTAAGGAATAACTTCCAGGCTGTCTTGTACAGATGTCTTTCATCCAGTTGCTTGCCAGTTACAAATTATACACAGTATCATCCTAAATTTATTGTTAAACTGCCTCCAGCCTCATGCACCTGCTAAAATACTGTTTGCTCAGAGTACAAGCCTCCCAGAAGAGGGCCATTTAAGCAGCCTTTCAGGGCTTTTAGAAGTTTATTTCTAATCACATTCTCTCCTATGCAGCGTGGAAGTGGAAAACCTTAGCTCTAAAGGAAACTTATCCACAACTGCTTATGCTCTCTAGTACGTTCACCTTGCAATTTACCACCCATCACTAATCACAGAAATTATTAAAATCAGTATTAAAAACAATAACCAAGTAACAGCAAATTTACATTTGACTGTCTATCCTACTTCTCACTATGTCTGCAGCAGACAAAGGAGACACAAGTTCTGATATTATTAAGTGGAATTTCTAGGCAGTTTAGGCATTCACACCTACCCAGGGCTCAGTGTCTACCCCAAAGCACCCACCACTATGGCATCTGCCAGTGCTGTAATTACTAAAACCATCAGCTTCCCAAAATAACCCAATACTCTCTCCTCATTTTATGGAAAGGGAATAAAAACATTCAAAGCCATCCCCCTCTCTCTCCTTTCACACTGTCAATATCCACAGAATCTCATCCAGAAGAGCTCATTCTGCTGATTTCTCCTGCTTTAAGAATAGCAAGAGACAGCAACCCTCCTGAGCTGTCCTCCTCCCACAGCCACCTTCTTCTCTAGTGCTTTCCTTTCAGTAAAACAGCAACTAGACAAAGACAAAACTTCTGAAGAAACTTCAAATATTGCTTCTTGCAAAGGCCTTTTAAGTCACCCACAGCACCACACTGGAACCAAAAGCCACCTGCTGCCAGGCATAACTTCATGTCCAGACTCTCCAGGTATGCAAAACTCACCAGCAGCCCGAGCAAGTGTAAAGTCATCTGATGCTTCATCAGCACTCTAAAAGACTTCAAAAAACTGAAGTTATCACTAGCAAAATCATAACATTTTACTTCTTTGCTTTTGCACCTTTTCCTTCTCTACATTAGATATTCTCGACAAAAAAAAAGGTCTCATTTTACCCACTGTTGTAGTATGTGTCATATTTTTCTCCTCTCACCAACGGAGTTATTTGATCAAACACAACACTAAAGCAATGGGGAAAAAAAAATAACTTTATCTGCCTGGAACAGAGCACGCTTCTAAAGATTTTCTGGAAACGTCAACAAATCAAAGAGAGCCACTCCCACACCGGAGAGCAAACTGAGCTATTTGAGCAGAGCAGCAGAGAACAGTGCATACTGCACACACAGTATTACGTGTTTGTCCAACAACCGTTGCTGTCAGTTCACCCTGGAACTCATTTCTCCCCAGCACGGCCACTCCTGACCGCCTTTGTACCCAAGATCCTCGTTCACCCACACCTTAACCTGCCGGACAACACGGGAGCGCTGGTGGCGGCGAACAGGAGCACTGACCAGTCAAGCCTGTTCGCCAACTCTTCTTCCACAGGTGGGTTACACGTTCCATACCAGCACCTGCTGCTACGAGCTCAGTCCACGAGCAAGCTGCAATCTACGCCAGCGACACCTGCTCTTAGACAGCAGCCTAAGGGACACGGGTGCTGGCCGGCCGAGTCCCCCGGCACAGGGGGCTCCAGCGGGAGCTGTCAGCCGCGGGTCACGGCAGGTTAAGAGCAGTCTGCGAAGCCGGAGCGGCCCCGGGATGTTTCCCGCCGAGGCGGCGGCCGTGCGACAGCGCCAAGCCGCTCGCAGGGCGGGGAGGGACGGGCAGAGCGCTGGCAGCGCCGGCCGGGCCCCGTTGGCAGCCGCCGAGCCCGCGGCGCCGCTCGCCCCCCGCGCGGGGCAGCTCCAACGGGCCGCGCCCGCCCAGCCCCTCCCGGCGGCAGGTGACGGCCCCGCGGCCGCGGACACCCCGCACCCCGCACCGACACAACAGCCGCGCTGCCCTCCCGTGCCGCGGGGACGGGACCCCCCCGCCCACCGCCGCCATTCGCCCGGGAGGCTCAGCCCGGACAGCGCCGCTGCTAAGGCCCCTCTCGCTCACCCACTGAGGCTCCGCCGCTCCCCGCGAGGCCCAGGCCCCGCCGCCGCTGCCGCTCCCGCTACCCCCGGCACAGCCCCATTTACCGCCCGCCCCCCGGGCCGCACATCCGGGCCGCCCCCCGCGGCCAATGGGCTCCTGCCGCTGCCGGTACCGCCCCGCGGGGCGGGCGGCGCGGACACAGCCGCCACTCACAGCGCGGGACGGGCCCTGACGCGCCGGGACCGCCCGGGCTCCGTCACCGCGCGGGGCCGACCGGCCGGGAACTGCGGGCCCCGCCCCGCGCACGGCGATTGGTCCGAGAGCCTGTCCGTCTCGTGGCGGGCGGACCAATGGGACCGCGCGGGTGCACCTGTCACTCTCTCAGCTGGCTGACCGCTCCTGGGGTGAAGCTTAGAGAAAAGAGCAACTCTCATTGGCCGGCGGGGCGCGCGGGGACGCACGCCATTGGCCGGGGGGTCCGAGAGGCCGCCTGGGGCGGGGCCTGGGGCCCGTCCGGCACCGCCCCGTGTCCGAGCGCCAGTCCCAGCGGGGCCGCTGAGGGAAGAGGGTCGGGCTGAGGGAGCGGGACGGCGGCCGCCGGGCTGCCGGGGAAAGCCCGGGGCAGGGCAGGAAAGGCGGAGCTGTGGCGATGCAATCCGGGACAGCCGCGGTGACACGTTCCCGCACCGCACAGCGAGAGGCAGCGGAACGGTGGCACAGCGCTGCAGCGCGGTGAACACCGTGTGTGTGTGCCTGAGGCAGCCACTCTGCCTCTCCAAAATTTTGCAGCTAATGCTGCCTGTATGAGCCAAGAGCTCCAACCTGCTACTGGAGATGACGTAACCAGTCATGGACTTTCGTCACTCCTCGCAGGCTATTGAAGTGAACATTTAAAAAACATTTTAAATTAAATTTTTTTCGTGTTTTTTTCCCTCAGACTCACAGAATGGGGCAGGTTGGAAGGGACCACAGTGGGTCACCGGGTCCAACCTCCCTGCTCAAGCAGAATTCCCAGAGCACAGGCACAGGGCTGTGTCCAGACAGTTCTGGAATGTTCCCTGTGAGGGAGACTCCACAGGCTCTGGCCAGGCTGTTCAGTGCTCGGGCCCTGCACTGCAAACAACCTACACAAACCACACAAATCTACATAACCTTACTTGATAATTACTGGTATTAACAATACTTGCTCATCTCCAGGTGGAACTCCCTGGACTCCGTTCCTGCCCCCTCCTCTGTCCCATTGCTGGGCCCCAGGAGCAGAGCCTGGTCCCTGCTCAGAGCCCTCACTGCAGACAGGACAGACAGGGCTGAGGGTCCCTCTCAGCCACCTCCTCTCAAAGGCAAACAGCCCTGGCTGCCTCAGCCTTTCCTTGTAGGAGAGGCTCCCATCCCTTGGTCACCTTTGTTGGATGGAGCCACTCAGGAGCTCTGTGACTGTCGTGCTGAGGAGCCCAGAGCTGCACGGTGCTCAAGATGTGCCCGAGCAGGGCTGAGTAGAGGGGCAGCATCAGCCCTGAGCTGCTGGCAATGCTCTTCCTGACGCACCCAGGATCCCGCTGCCCTTAGCAGCCACAAGAGTACACTTGTTGGCACATTTTAAAGCTCCTTTTAAAATTAATAATACCAGCTTCTGATACTATTGCTGCACAGGTACATGTAAATTTATATTAAAAATATGCACACACGGATATGCATAAAAAATATACCTCTAAAACCTGCTGAAGAAAAGGACGAAAAAAGAACAAACCTCAGGAGTTAGTTTTTATTTGTAATAAGACTTTTTATGAGCCCAGTAGAACAATTACAGAAGTGCTATACCAAAACTGAAGTAATTTGTCAAGGTTTGGAAGGTGACAACAAAATCCATGCTATCTCAAGTATAAAAATTACAAAGAATTTTAAAAATCAATGCATGTAGGGGTGGATTTATTTTTGTTCCTAAGCTAGGAGCAAAAATACCATGCTAAGGTTATCACTTTGTCTCAATTATTGTAACCTTCTATCCCCCCGTCCTCAAAATGCCACTTTAAAGCCTTCAGACAGTTAATAACGTTATTATTCTGGCTAAACCGCTGTCTCAAGTTTCTAAAACCCTTTGGCAATTTCCTGTTCTTCAGTGTTTCAAATGCAAGCTCTTTGCCCACACCACTGAAGTGCTGCACAGCTTCCCTTCAGGCTCATATCCTAAATTATCTGCTTTCCACTGCTACATGCAGTAGTAGCAGTCACTTGTTACCTCCTTTTTTTCTTCAGCTCTTTCCTGCTATTTCTTTTTCCTGCTCTAAATCTCTTCCCACCAACTCTCCTTTGAAGGCTGTGCTTCCAGAAATCTTTTTTTATGTTGTTGCCTCCATCAGTGGGCTTTTCAGACCCAGCCATTCCTCAAAGTGCCTTGCCTATATCAGGTGCTGTCCTTGCTGAGGAATGAAAGGTGATAATGAAATCCTCACTTATGTGTTTTGCAGATGTCATAGATCTTATCCTGCAAAATTCTGTGGCTTCAACAACATTTTGGTGTTGACTGTACATGCTCAGGATGTTGCAAAACTCTATGACAGTGGGAATAACATTTTGACTTTGGTATGAAGGATTGTGAGGAATATTTATTAGGCCTTTGAACTCAACATTGTTAATGCTCCAAATCCCACTATAGTCCAAAGTTTCCTATTTTGCTAACTAGAGGAATAATATTCTGACACAAAAAAAGCATTTGTCTAATACATTTTCTTAAATTTTTTTTAGATTCCCTTCCTAGTCATACCAAATGTGAAACAATTCTACTTAACAAATCTTTGTATTTTGACCAGTATAAGAGATTAATCAGGCCTAGAATGCTTTTTGTATATTATTTATCTTGTAAAAACTTCTTTCATTATGGGTGGTACGACATTGCATGATTAATGCATGTCTAAATAACCTTTAGATACCCTTTTCCCTACTTTTAGATACTCTGTATCAGTTTCCCCCAGAATTCTAAATACTGTAAGGAATTTTCCCACTGTACTGTGTTCATAGCCCAAAACCATACGTACCCATAATCCAAACCCCAAAATTGCCCAGCACCTTCCTGTACCTCTGTGGAGGAAGGAAGGGTGCTGGGGCTGAATCGTTTAAGGCATGGTCAATGTGATGCTGAACTGTTCAGTGTGGGAAGTCTGGATAGTTCTGAACGGACCAGAATTTCCCCTTGTGGTGGCTGTGGTTCTGAGAAGAAATCTGAGCTAAAAAGAGACGAGGAAGGATGAAACAAATCTGTAATTAGCTCGGGCTCGGCACCGCTAGATGGTGTCCTGCAGCTGCTCTAGGCACACATGGCACTCCTCGGGCAGGTGAAGGGACAGAAACCCCTCCTGGCAGGAGCACAGCGAGCGCTGCACGGCAGACTCGGCCTCGGTGCTCCTGCTCACCTCCCACTGAAGTCCCCAGTGCCTCTAGGGGGAGGCTGATACAAGAGTTCTGACAAATAACCTACATAACCACACAAACCTACATAACCTTACTAGATAATTACTGATATTAACATGATTTTTTCTTCCTACAATGCAAAGGTGAAATATGGCATTTTCTTTCTTTTCAAAGCTAAAAGTAGAGTTACATAGTTAAAACCCTGATTTTTTTGTACACAAAAAATTCATTTGTGATTTCTGTACTACAAGAATATGCTATCAGTACTTTATAAAGCAATCAAAGGAAAAAATAAAAGCAGCCAAGTAAAGAGTCTAGATTTTTGCTCCCTTTTTTACTGTGGTGAAAATGCTGTGTTGTTTTTTTCATAAAGAGATTGTTTTCAATTTTTCCATACTGGTCTCTATTTGCATAATTGCTAATAACAAGACATATCCTTTCAGTAAATGAGGAGAGAGAAATTATCAGATCTCTAAAATTGGTTGAAAAACCTACAAAAAGTATTTAAAATGGGTGTTTTCAATTTAACTATATCTGTGAAGCAGTGGCTGGAAGGAGGTGATTCACAGTGCACAGCAGTGCTCGTTATCCAGAAGGAGGAAGAGATCAGGTCCCAGTTCTCCCCTCATTCTGAGGGACAATACACAAACAAGAACTGAACAGTCTGTGTGGAATGGATACCTGCAGGTGAGGCTGGAGCTGCTGCAGGGCTCTGAGCCTGCAATGGCCAGGCCACAGAGGCATTTGCTTTGGGAAAGCCTTCCTGAAACTCTGCCTGAAATGTGAATTCCCAGACAGGCCTTCACAGCTTGACAGAAAATGCTGCCCACACTCCTGCTACCTGTGCTGGGGCTTCAGCTGCTTTGGCACTTTGCTCTCTGGATTTGAAATTAAGTTAACAAAGTGTAAGATAGAAAACATTAATTAGAAGCTCATTTATTTTAGGAACGCTATTGGAAACTAACAGCAAATCAAACACAAACCCCTCTTCTAGTTTACACCCAACAGGGTGGTGTTTCTCTACTTTCTTTGAAACAAGCTTAAAGATGGAAACTTTTTCTACTAGTAGTGTTGATTCAAGATTATGCACTCATTTTTCCCATTTTCTTTTTTTATTACACTGGAATTGCTAGAATGGATGCAGCTATAGCTGCACCAATATAAGAATGCTTTTGACTGCATATCTGTTTTCCCTGAGGAAGAGGCAAGAGGGAACAGCACTAACTGCATCATCAAAATTTGTCATTTAGGTCTTAGGGTAGAATCTCAGGACCTACTGTTGGTCTCTGCTCAGTCAGCAGCAAACTATTATAACAAGGACAAAATATTAAATTTATTTATTCCCCATAGAAAACCTCCTGTCTTCCTAGACTCACTTAATATAAAAAGAATACATTTGTGTGTAATATTCAGGCACTTTTGTATTTGCATGGCTGTCAGTGTGTTTCACAACATGAGAGATTGACTGCATTAATGGCTCCTGAATAGCAGAAGCTCCTATCAATGACTAATTAAAGATCAGATCATACCCTTCAAACTACACTTTCAACATGTCTCTCACTGAGGAAAAATGCATTAAAAATTTAAATCTGAATTTATTTCAAATTCCTTAATTTGTGAACTAGAAACCTCAGTCACTGTGAGTCCAACTGTGCAGAATTCAGAACCATGAAAATTGTAAAACTGACTTACTGTACTCTTTTATTCCTTTGTATTTGCTTTCCTAATAGCTCTTATTTAAATGGTGAGAATCACAGTTCTAAGATGAATTTTGGTTCTGCACAGTATGATTTTGAAAGTAATTTTCTAATGTAAGGACAGAAGGGACTATTTTATCACTATTCTTTTAAGAAGTTGAACACTTGAATCTGACTAGAGACTTATAATGTCAGAATAAATCCCAGAGGAAGATTAAGATCCTAATTGCATTGGTTTTCTACTTATGGGAGTGCTTGTTTCTATGTGAAACATCCCAGGAAAGATAGGTTGATGAGAAGCACTCAATTTTTTAGCCACACATTTTGAAAATATGTTCTTTAGCTATAAAAATTATACAAATCCTGTTTGTAAATGCTAAAATGTAAAATTAATCTTAAAACTATGTATCCATACAACTTACTTGTAATAGAGACATTGTCAGGATAAAAGCTTGTTTATTTAATTCCTAGCTTGGAATGTCTACTGAGGAATTAAAATTCCTCCTTTTAAAATTTTCACAGCTGTTCATTGACAACTTTTTAGAAGTTGTTAATCAGACTAACTAGATTTACAGCTGTAATTAATATTTCCTTATGAATAAGGGGGGTTTTTTTCCTCAGTATCTTCCTTTCATGGAACATTTTGAATCATAATAACGTAGAACAAACTTTTAAACAAAAATGTATGTAATCCCACACTCTCAAGGGTAACTAAGATTACAGAGTAATCAGAATGAAAAATCTTTTTGAAAAATCAGTTTTGTAGAGAATAGTTATTACAGTGCATCTGTATGAGACAACTTTGGCAAATCAGTGAACACAGTCCATGTAAACAAGCTTTGATCAGCAGTTTCCACAATATCATTATGAATTCCAGTGTTTGCTGTAATGGTATGATATGATAAGTGAAAGGCAGACAAAAACCAATTCATAATTTTCAGATGGAAAATCACAGTTAATTTGTTGACTGAAAAATAACTACATAATTTCAGAGATGATAAGACATAATAAAGTAGGACTATTCTTTTCTCCACTCATACCTTGAGCCATATTTCTACACAAAAGTCACTTTTCCTCCTTTCATCTTCTTATTACTTTCCTGGTAAAGTGACATATTAAGCAGGTATGTAAGTGGTTGGTAATTTTAAAAAGCTGAATATTTAAAAAACTTAGTGGATGACTGATCAAAGAACTGAATATGAAGAGCAAAGACTGGGGAGAGAGAGGGTGAATATGCAAAGGAAGCTTTCACACTCAAAGGAGAACAGCTACAAGCAGCTACCAAGGGTTGTAGCTCAGTTAATGAAGTTCCAAGCATCAAAGGCTGCCAGTGAGCAGCACCTTCGAGGCCACACTTCCACACCCTGCCATAAGATCCTGGACCCAGGGCCACTCCACCCTGGCTGCTGCAGACGCCATTTCCAGCTGCCCTGCCCTGCAGTCTGACCTTGCTGACCTCAGTGTTCCTACAAGGAAAAGCTGGTCATAAAGACACTTTCTCCTCCCTCCATCTCTCCAAACAGAAACTGAAGCTGATGCTACTGGCTCAGAGTTTATAACTGGGGGCAGAGAAATTACTTTGGCAAACATAAAGAGCTGAATGGAAGCTCAGAAACACCCTTCTCCCTCACACACCATTTTTTCCCCAGTTCTATGTTCTGTACATACATTTCTGGCTCAAACTAAACAGTGGAGTAGAGAGTATGTATTTCAAAGATTGCATATAAAGAAAACATTTACTACATTAGGTCTTTCTAGAACTAGACTGAACACACAGGGCAAAAAGAAAGACCAGCAGCTAAGCATCTTCCCACAGGCCCCAGGGGAACCAACAGCCAAAAAGAGAGAGGAGCAGGTTGCAACAGCTTATAAGGAGGGAGGGAAACAGGGGAGGAGTCAGTCCTTGGACAAATAGGGCTTCAGAGGGGAATGGGATACAAAAGATTGACCTAGGGAGAACACCAATGGGGATAACTTGAGGGTGGGGCCCCGGCCCCTGAGCCAATCACTCGACGCTCTAGCTGGAAGTTTCTAGAGAGTTCTAGAGAGAAGGGTGGGAGCACCGAGTGACGGACAGGGCACCGGGGAGGGATTTGAGAAAGGGTACATTGATCTCCAAGGCAACTGGGGAGGAGTTGGGATAACTGCAGCACAAGGGAGGGAAGGGAGAACCAGGGCAGAACCGTTACATGATTCTGGGGAACAGAACAGTCCAACTTATACAGACACAACACAACAACTGACTGTCTTGGAAATGCAGTTGGACCCAGGATCTGGCTACCCAGTTATAGCTGAGGAACTTCAGAAAAATGAACACTGCTGGATGGAAAATTGAATATTTGCTCAGTAGGAAGCAATTTCAAGTCAAATGAGGTTACTGTTGGCTTCTACCACACCATAGCCAGGATATAGGAACCTCAGTCTGCCTCCCAGTTTTGACTATTCACAACCAGTTTGACGAGTCACAAATTAATGTTTTAGGGACATTACAGAACAATTTTTAAAAATCAACAAAATGTCTGTCAACTTCAACAAGACTTCAGTTGAGATATTTCATCTATGAATAAGGACTTAGGTCGGCAAAAAAAAAATCAATAGAACATCTGTCCCCATCTGTTGCAAGTGGTTTATTTTTTTTTCTGAGTTTTGGTATCTTTTTTATGCCATCTGCAACCTTTTCTCTGTAAGTTGTGTAATTTTATACCTCCCATTCAGTTCTATTTGTTTCCTCAACATAGTAATTTAATTCAATCTTATCTTCTATACATTTGTCAGTTACTAATTCCACAAGAGGTTGGGAGGTCTAATTTTTCTTCCTTTTTAAGGGACACAAATAATGTCTCTGCAGTTTTGAAATCTGGCTTGGCTGTTTGTGGTTTTATTACACAGCATTTCATTCTAAAAGCAACAGTGTGAACTGAGATTAGATTTAAACTGAGTCTTTCCAAACATCATGAGAATTCTTCTGTCAAATAAAACTTTCATCTTAATTATCCTTAATAATTTCCACTTTGCAAACATAAGGTCCCTTAATGCCTTTGGAAAATGAAGATTATGAGAAAGAGACTATAAAAAGATAAACGTCTCATTTTGCAGAATTTTAAATACCTTCTTTCAGATAGTAAATCTAATGTTAATTAATACTAGGGTATAATATTAGATTTCTCTCTTTTATGAAAATCCTGGATAGAACATTCCCTAGTGTAGTATTTTCTCTGTTATTTTATATATTGGTTTAAATTTAAAGCCAAGAATATTGCTGAAAAATGTCAGGTAACTTATTCACTGCGCAAGCAAAGAACTACTGTCACAATTTAATTAATTTTCATTATTTAATTATAGAGTGTTTAATTATAAATCAATTTTTATTTTCAGTCCTTCTGAAATCCTGCTCACCAGAGTTCTGAACACAGGCATGTGGTTTGAGTATTTGAGCTGGACAGAAATACCCCATTTTATTTAATTTATGACAGGCTCAGTGTGTATGTCTGTGTATGCACAAGTCTGTGTATGCAAATGCACAGAGTGCTAATTCAAACACATCAATACCTTTCTTAAGTAATTGTGGTAGCTGCACACCAAGCCAAGCACTGTATTCTTTGATAAACTAATATTATTTTTCCTCCTGCAATACACAATTCAATATGCTAATGTGTCTGAAACTAAGATATCTCTACAAAAAATAAGGCAACATTTTTGTTTTGTAACTGTTGCTACTTCCTGTTGTAAATTGCATAAGGATGCTCTTGGAAAGGAACATGCAATGGGTTGTGTACAGAAAGGAGAACACCAGCCAACATCTAGACAATAGCAACACAGCAGCTGCACTTCCATGTGGGAAAAGCATCACCCACACAATAGCCAACATTGCTTCCTAACACTCATGACATTTATAGACCCAAAGCAGCCACCATTACAAAAGAAACATATTTAAAATTAAGATGTTTTTAATATTAGGGATTAGGAAGGATCAAAATCCACCATAAAGACAGGAAAATGAAACTCTCCTTCCTTCCTCTCTGAGTGTTTTTGTGATTAATCTGAAATAAGGATTTTTTTTCAGGGCAATCTTTAGGGCATGTTGTTGAAGTTTTCTGTGGCTATAGCATGGCCTAAAATTAGCTAAGTGGATGAGCATTTTTTACCTCCCCCCACCAAAAATAAAGAGAAACAACCAAATATACCCAACACAAAACAAAACAACAACGAACACAAAACCAAAACCACCAGAAACAAAAAAATCCCCAAACCCCAGAAACAAAGAAACAACTCCCCCCACAGACATGTGATAAAGCTTTACAACTGGTAATGCAGATTAATAATTTGATCTCACTGTAAAATTGTTTCCTATCAAACAATGACAATAGATAATTTCCTATGTTTATACCCTTTATATAAAAAGCTTTTGCAAGTGACATGGCCCTTGTGCATCCTTGAGTTACAGAAAGGATGAGTTTGGAATGATCCTCTGGAGCTTGTCGGGTCCAATCCCCTGCTCAGTAGCAGGGCCATCTGGAGCAGAGTGCTCAGGACCACATCCAGCTGTGGTTTCAATATCTCCAAAGATGGAGAGACTCTAAAACCTTTCAGACCAACCTGTTCACTGCTTGGTCTCCTTCACAAGACCTCAAGCTTCATGACCTGTCTATACAGCCTGCTGTGTATTAGCAGCAACAGCAGGTCTGCAGTGAACAGCTCTTTGGGGCAGAACACAATTTGAAGGCAAGGTAAATTATGGAAGAGGACAGGATGGGAAACTGCTTTCAACAGAAAAAAATATTGTGTAAACTGTAACAGCTATGCAGACTGCTGAAAAGATCTTGTCTCAAACTTAAGAAACTCTCATCTCCTTTTCCTGCTCACTCAATCTCCAGCTCTGGCTGTTGAACTACCTGAAGGAAATGTAGGTGCTTTTACCAATTTCCTTTGCTGGACATTTTGTTATTCAGGAGGGATATTCAGAGTCCTGAGCTGGAATAAATCTGTACTGCTACCTGGAGTGCACAAGGGGAGATCATTCATGGAGCATGCAAGATCATTCATGAAGCAGAAGCAGCCTAGGCAAACCATGTTGTGGCACCTGGCTGGGGTGTGTTTCTGGTACCCACAACACACATGGCATGGCTGGGCTCTGAACACACAGCCCAGCTGAACTCCACTGTCACATCTGGAATGTTTTAAACCTTGGGTTGGTAACAGACCTACTACATTTTTCCCTAAGAAATAATTTACAAGCATACTTGGATAATAGAAATGCTTATTCCATTCCCAGTGGCAAATAATAATCAAGATATGTAGTTAAAGGATGATCACAACTGCTTCAGATATGCTCCAAAAATCCAAACTAGCTACTAAATGAAAGATGAATAAATGAAGTTCTTATAATTAAAAAAAACCCAACCAAAACAGAATTAAACAGAATTAAATTATTAACTAAAAAAGCCCCATATTAGCTGCTCATTACAACAGCTATGCCTCCTTGTCCCCTGGAAAAACTTTATAAAAACTTTATACAAAACACTGCCTACATAATTTATGTCATTACTTACCTGTGAGAAAAGCAAAGAGCCCTGTACACATAGAAGGCTGGTAGAGAGACCAGGGATATGTTGAGGGATCTATTAATTTTGCTAAACACTACTGAGAAAGAAGTCAATTACAAGACAATTAAAAAAAGAGCAAAAATCCTGGGAGATAAATGTCTTTAATCTAGTGTGGCAAGCCATAACAAGAACCAACATTGAATGAGATATTCAGTAAATATTTTAATAGTGAGAGTGATTAACCACTTTAACTACTGAATGGAGTTGTATCTCTTGATTTATACAAAGTGAGCTTGAAAATCTCACAGTATAATACTTTTTTTAATCTTGCTACTTGGGTTCAGTATCACATTGGATGAACTGCAATGGCCTACCAGAAAGGTTGGAGGTGACTTATTACCCCTTTTTGGGACTTCTGTGAATTAATGGGCTCCCCATTAACTGTCTCTATGTTAATATTACAGCTCATCACTCTCTCTTGCTATATCTGAATACTGTTAGCTTGAGTTTATACAAATAAAAATGTGTGCTCAAGTTCAACAGCTTTAAAGCATTAACACTTCCTCTGGCCTACCAAGAGACCCAGTTGAGCTCAATGCAGGACTTTGTAGGAAAGCTGAACATAGACATGGTCTCTCATATGGAATTCTAGCCTAGTTTTTAATTTTCTTTAAAAGAAACACTGAGCACTTGCTACTATTTGGAATACATTTAAATTTGAAGTATTTTAGGCTCCTAATGAGTATGCCACTGGGGTGGAATCACCCCAGAAGTATGGGCTGGTAATTATTATCACATGGCAGTGACTGATTTATTAGCTGTGCCATGAAGGAGCCAAGGTTTGTGTTAGAGGCATAGATTCCTCATTTTTACTTCCACCATCCGTCATAGTAGAATCTACTGGAAAATGGAGTACAAATCATTCAGGAATTTACAACAGTCAGTTGAGCTAGTTCTGTGCTATATCATTGCTGGAAGTGAATGCCTTTGTTTTGCACCCTAAGGGCTGCTCATATGCATAAATAGCCCCCCTTTTTCTGTTTCTGAATCACAGTGTCCAGCCAATACAAAAAAGATTATGAGGTATGAAAACCGCACATATCTCCACCGCAGAACAATAACAAGATCTATACTTTGATTTCCTGGGAAATAAAAATTGTAGCTATACTTCCTGTCAGCCCATTCCTTTGAACGTGTTCTCTTCATAATTTGGATTTTGAATCAAGCTTAAATGGCAGTTAAAAATCGTATGTGGCAGTACACAATGAAATTTAGCTTGACAGCCTGGACATCAAAACTAAAAATAAATGACTTCACATCCAAATAATAAGTAATAACAATGTTAGCCTGCATAAGAATAGCAGGACTGGATTCAAATACAATATTAATTTTAGGGATATGAGTGACTAGGGAGAGACAGAGGCAAAGAAACAAATCCTTCATATAGCAATAGTCTCTTCTTATCCCCCAGGCAACTGGCTGCCTTTCACCTCGGCGGCGGAGCAATTATGTGGCATAATGACTGCAGTGCAAATAAGCAGAGAGATTTTATTAAACCAAATGAGCAAATCAGCTGCGTATTATTGCCATTTGATTGACAGTGACAAGTGTCGAGCAGACACGGATGTGAATATGATAAAGAAGCTTGCAGGAAAGCTCTTGATAATGTTACTCTTGATAAAGTTGCTCTGCAAACCTCTCTAAGTAAATAAAGGGGAAAGAATATGATGCATATTAATTTGCATAGTTTGCAACCTGCCACAGGACTAGAGGAAAAGTTGCAATAGGTTCAGCACATGGCATTTCATATGAATTCTAAAATTGCATTTATGAGTCTCATAGACTTTACAATACTATATTAATATTAAAAGTAAAGGTCATTCCACATAACAGTTAAGCTGCCTGAGCTTCAACCTTTATATCAATAACAGACTCGGGCTGGGGGCACAAGGAGGAGGAAAACAAGTGGAATGATCTGAATAAATGTAAAATGTTACTTAGAAAGATTGCTTCCTTTTGCTGGGCTGTCCATTTACACGTTTGTACTTCCAGTGGACAATTACATTTCTGACAGGCCTGCCATCAGAATGATTAAATCAATACCTTCATATGAGAGTGTGATTCATTGGCATGGGCCTTCGGGCCTCCAGGTAGCCACTCTCACATTAATGACTGCCTTATGACATCATACACACACTCCAAAGCTTCCCATCATGGCAGGCAGCGTGGAACTTTGGATAATTACTTCTGGCACACGGAATGAATTAACCAAGGTGACTGGGAAGCTTTGACAGCAGCACCCATGGAAGAAAAGCAGCAGGGATAAAATCTCCTGTGCTGCAATGCCACTAACATCATGAATAAATTTGGGCTTACACGTTGAAATTGTTTTAGTGGATAAACCATGTGATAAATAGATCCCTTTCCTCCACTCCTTCATATTTTTTATTAGTTTAAATTTGAATGTGAACAAGCTACAGTGTTATGCCACACTTCAGTGAACATTCTTTTGCCATCAAGTACCATCAAGCTGAAGATTTCCACTCTTTGAAAAAGAATCATAACTGAGAGGAAATGTTCCTGTCACATGAAGTACACTGTAAAATGTGGCAAGCATTTCTGATTTATGTTGTAATAGTGATTTGAATATCTATTTGGACATATTTCAAAGAGATCAGCTTTGCAAGGTTCTGCATAGCCTGAGCTGATTCTTGTGCTGTGCTTTAACTGTGCAAGGAAACTTCAGCATTCAAGAGCTGACATGCTCAGAATAACTGTAGCCTGATAAAAAGAGACTTAAAGTCTCTTTAACTTACATTTCCAGGATGTGAGCCCTCCAACTCTAGTGAGCTTCCAAGGGGTATGAACTGAGAGAAAAAAAAAGAGAGTAGAAAAAATATTAAGTACCAAATCCATTTGCTCTAGCATTTGTTATAATTTGTTTTATAATCCATGTGTCATAATAGAAAAATTACTTAAACTATTGCTATAATTTATTGCTTAAAAGCATCAGATGACCTTATTTCTACAAAAAGGAACTAAAGTACTCAGTAAAACAAGTTACTCTACTAACCTAGTTCCAGTTATTGGAAAGTATTTAGTAATTTTTTTGTTCATATGAAAAGTAGTATCAGATTTCCTACAATTGAGGGATTTTCACAGGTTTGAAGTAAAATGTAAAAAAGGATAGGCAATACTATCTACACACCTGGCAAAAACTGCCAGCATAAGAATTTCCTCTGCTTTAACATTGCTATTTCTGGGGTTGAGGCTGGTTTAATAGTTTGAATATAATTTTTTACTTTTTTTTTTTGATAAATGTGCTTAAGAAATATTACAACCTCACAATTTCAGAGTGCCTGATATTCTTCAAATTAGTATCCAGCTGGATGCACTCTGTTCTTTAAATATGAAAGTAAATACTGTGGTTCCCATATTTGGATCATCTTCAAAACCTAATCCCTGATATGCAGCATTTTTTACCACAAAGCAGTTAAACAAGTATCTAAATAAGTTTATTGAATTATGAACCATTTAATCCTAAAAAAACCCCTTTTCCTATAGAATAAATTCTGAGATTTTACAATGAAATAATTTCTTAGAGTCTAAGTTTTAAACACGAAGTAAAGTATTTGATATTTAAACTAAATATTAACTACATCAAACAGTTTCAGGATGTATCCTAAATTACTTGTGAGATTTCTGGTGTAAATTATAGTCATATCACTGATTTCACTTCCAAAATAGTGCATGTTATGTTGTAAAATGCAAAATTTCTTTTAAAAGAAAAAGATTTTTTAACAGACAATTTAGACCCGAACACCATTGGAAACAAAAATATCAATCATGTATTCAAAGTTAACTGACACAGTGATGTCTGCTGAGACTACAGAGAGTAGATTTGAGAACACAGTGTTAATTTTTGTTCATTTTATTGGGATGCTGCTAATTGTATGCCAAAAAAATGCTTAAAGTTATTCTAGAATATTAAAGGCTGGAAATGTATTAAAACATCTTACTAATATGTTCTCCTGTTGCCAACACAATGTGGAGAGATATTAAGCTGGAGTACGAGAATTTCTAGGTTTTGCCAATCATTTCAAAAAACCAAATTAGTATCAAATTGAAGGCTTTTGTATTTTCATTCTGTCACTTCCATCACACTGCAGCTAGAGCCCCTTTTGTCCAGAGTGGTGAAGCACCTTCCACTTTTAGTGTGTGGCTGGATCTGCACATGGCCCTCCTTCACCTAGGGGTAAAAAGCCCAGATCCCTGCACAGCTCAGTAAATGTGCAGCAAAAGCCAATCACTTCTTGCCAATATATCTGCCCCAAAATCCCTAATATTTTACTTAGGCAAAACCTTTCATTGTTCTGGAGTTCTTTCAAAGCTTCTTGAGCAATCCCAAGCAGTCAGTGCACTATTACTGGCCTTGGCTATTGCTGGTAATAAAATTGACTGTGCTAGGTTGCAACCAAAGTAACCTAATTTTAATAAAAAGTCTGAAAGAAAGTGTAGTGAGAAAAGAAGTACTAAATTGGTGTTAGAGAAAACAGCATGTTGAACTGGACCTGGCCTGGATTCCCTGGTAATATCAAAGCAGGGCAGCATTTCACAGAGTTCTAACAGTAGATGGGAGAACTTGGCTACTGTTATGTAGATAAGATAATTAGATACCAAAGTCATTTTTGAATGCCCTGTCTTACCATGCAGGCTGAGGCTGTTCTCACTCACAGTTTGTGGACTAATCTTGGCCACAAGAAGATGGAAATATAAATGCATTTCAAGTCATTTATGCATCATGCTATCCAAGCTTAGGAGCACATGCTATCAGTCATAATCTGCATTATTATGACAGTCTGTCACCTTGCTGTATTCATTGTGAGAACTAAGAATTATGTCTATAATAACAAAAAAATTGCCATTGAAAAAACAGCATAGAAGCATTCAAACCAAATCTTCCACTGCAGTTCAGAAATAAGAAGATATTAGACAGAGGAGGCTCTGACACGAATCCTTCTGTGGGGAAGATCACAGGATTTGTTAAAGTAGGCAACAATTTAGAATTAAAATAAAAACACTAAACAAAAACAAATTAAATTACACTTTAGGCAGGCAGTGTTCATCTATTCTGTGAACTGTAGCTCTGCATCAGCTCCAGAGAATTTAGTAATATCTCTAATAATGATAAGTCACAATTAGTTTCTGTTTTCCATGAAAAACTGGAAAAAAAGGGAAGTGCTGGCTCAGGGGTTCCCTGTTGGCTCAGGGGGTGCACTGATGTCACCTTCTGGGTGTGCCACTGTTCACACAGGGTTGAGCAATGCAGGGACAGCCCTGAGAGCACAGCCCTGCAGCACAGCCCTGTGCAGAGCACCTGCAGCACCAGTGGGACAGAGCTCAGACCCCTGGGACCAAAGCCCACCACTGGGATTCATCCTGCACAGCACACAGCCCTCTGTACATCTAAAGGCAGCCATAAAACAAACCATCAGGTTGTCTCTCAACACATTCATCTGTCCCAGTTCAAATAAATACCTGTAATGTAAGAATCATCCTTTAAAGAAAACCCCCTCAACCCTAGCCTATCATTTATTCTGGTACATTCTATGATACCAACACTATTGAACTTCAACGAGCATGAGATTTTTTATATGATTAATTTTTGAAAAGCAAATACAAAGTTATCACATAGAACTTTTGATAAAATAAGAAAGCCAAGAACTCAACTGCGTAAAATATAAACCACAACTTCCTCTTTTTTAATAGTAAATATTTAGGAAAAAAACCAAGAGATACAAAGGGATAAATACATGGCTCAAAGTTTCATTAAAAAGTAAATATAGTCCTAGAATGGACACTAATTTGAAGTATTCTACCTCCAGCAGGATAAAAAAAAAAAGTGGGGAATATTCTGAGACAGCAGAAATCCAACTGGTTGTGTCTGAATCCCAGCACTGCCCCTGTATCCATCTGGGACACAGGTGGGATCCATGCTGTGTTTCTCAGGCACAGTCCCACTCCCTGCTCTGCCCAATGAACTCTTCACAGATTGCCCAGCTTGTGGGATGAGAACTTAGACAAGTAAATCCTGTTTAGATAATTCCATGTCAATGTATTTAACTCATGTTCTGTACCAAACCCCTCTAACTATTACCAGTAATATCTCAAAAGAACTGAAGTAGGTGGTTGGCAATAACAGTAAAAGGGTGTTGGATTTTTTTTTCTTCCTTTAATTCAAACTTTAATTCCTCAGAAGGAGGAAAACATGCCTCCAAACCAATGAACATGCAAGTCTACCAAGCCCAGCATCTGCTCAGCCAGTGGATGCATTTCTGTTGCTCAGGGTGGCACCAGAAGTTACACGTTGTATTTTTCATCCTCTGCAGTGGTAATTTCTTGGTCATTTACCTCCTCAATAATAATGTTTAGCTGAGTAAAATAATGCTTTAGGCTTTAAGTCTTAAAGGCTCTTCCCCCTTTGCCCCCCTCAGTAGGATGACTGATTTCAGCCCTTTAGAAAAATAAGCTTACTTATGAGACATTAGTGGCATTATTGCCTCCTTTAATATTCGTGACAGTCTCCAGCAAATGTATCACAAGTTGGCATTTATTAGTGCTAGGCACAAGTAAGGGGCATGTTATTTGATTTGAATAACAGCTTGGAGCTACAGTTTGAGTCCAGAAATATATTAGTCAGAAACAATCTCATTTAATAACACAGAAACTAATAAAAGAAAAGTATTCCAACTGATTCAAAATTGAATTTATGAATATTGCTTAGCAGGATTAATGATCAAAAACTGAACCTGTTTGTCATGTTATAACAGAGTTTTCGATTTAAATGCAAAACTAGGAGTCAATGAGTCCAATGGATTGTATATTGCTTTGAAGAAAACCAGTTCATTTTACACATAAGCTTTGAAATTGGCAATAAACTTTAATTACAGGGTCAGATAATCAAATTATAATCAAATAGCCTCACATAAAATCTGTGTTTGAAATTAATGAGATACAATTCTACTAGTCTGTAATATTGTACCTCTGAAACTTACTAAAAGACATTTCATTTTCATTTAAAAGTCACCTTAAGGACTTCTCCCTCAATTTCTTCTGCATAGCTCAATTTTATTTGGAAATGTCTCATTTTCAGACCACACATTTCTAAAGATTTTTGCATATGGAAAAATCATTTGCTGCTCCACAGATTTTTTTTTATTGATAGTAAGAATTTTAATATAGCAATATTAGAAATCCTTCAAGTAGATGCATATTTATGCAATTTTAGAGAAAGCCACAGTTCAGATAATAAAGTTGTATAGTTGTTCAAATGCACATAATTATTAAAATTTTCATTTAAGATGAAATTTCTGATGACTGATCTTAACTTGCAAGTGCAAACATATATGCTAATGTATACTACTGAATAATCGATTTCTTTCTGTGTATACAACCACAATAATTTCTCCCTGCATGTCTTACCTTATTTGGAAGAAGAAATATATCTTATATTTAAAACAAAAGATAGGAAGAATAAATCCAAACCTGCTCTGGCTTTCTTAAAGATTTGCTGCTGTGTGGCTTCAGGCAAGTCATATTATATTTTATAGCTAAGATTTCTCATGAAAAATGCAGTTACAGCTTAGTACAGCTTCAGTGCAACTTCACTGGGCTTATCATGGGACCTTATTAATTGTACAATGATTATCAAAATGAAGATGCAAAATTGTTGGATAGATAATGTCAGACCTCATTAAACATGCAATGGTAAAAGTACAGAAAAAGTCAAATACTTCTAAAGCTATCATTCTACTCAATGGCAATACAAGTGCTTGATAGCACACAATGTAATTTAAAAAACCAGTATGCCTTGTACTCAAGTACAATTGTAAAATTTTACTACTAAGCAAAACATTTTTATCTTTAAAAATCAAGTTATTCCAAGTTAAAAAACTAACAATTGCCAAAAACAACTATTTAATACAGCTTGTCATCTGCTTAGATGGACTACAACAATGAAAACAAGATCCTTGCACAAGAAAACCGCCACTTAATAAACTTGGGCATGAACTTATATAGGAGTAGTTACCAGTAGTAACTGGTAACCAGTAGTAACTGGTAACCAGCAGTAATCTCAGTTAGGCCCCAGAGGGGCACTGTAGTGTGATTGCCTCCATTTGCCAGGAACTGAGACCATTCTCACACTTTCTTAGTGTACACAGCACCTCTTCCTTTGTTCATGCCCTAAAACTCAATACTGACTTTTTCTTGGAGTCAGTATGAACAAATGAATCTCTAGATGAGAGAACATTACATCTGCTTCTGTTGATTTGTTCCATGTAAAAAGCAACAAAGTTGTCTCTTCTAAATCACAACTGAGATTTTTAAGAAATGGTCACAGTTGCTCAACATTTCTAATATCACTGATTATTACAGGTGATACTGTGGATATTAAATACTGAGATAGGGTAGGAGCTTTATTCATTCATTGTTCAGCCTTGTCTGTTCCAGATTATGCATCATATTTGGGATAGTTGTAAAATCCCTGAAGCAGTGGGGACTCCCTAACACCATGTGTGAAGTTAACCTACAACTTTGCCCATCTCACTATTACCAAGTTTCTTGTTTTTCATGAGTGTGACCTTCTTTCTGTCACTCAGTACTATTAAAATCAGAATTTACTTCTGTTTGCTAATAGGCATGGTTGAAAATGTACACATTTTACATGGTATCTCCATCTGCCACAGACAAAAATAGTTTGTGGCTTTAGCCATTGTAAACCCTTGTCTCCTTTATTTTCTCTATATGCATTTAACCAGAAAATATCAATTACAGTCAAACTTCTGTCTGTAAGACACTTGACTGGAAAAGAGGGAGAAGAATATAAGAATGCTAAAATTATGCTTCCACTATGGCATCAATATAAATTCAAAGTAACAATATCAAGCTCAAACATGCAACTACTTTAATTCTGGTCGACATCTCGACATCATAAAACTTTTTTTTAAAACTGCAATGTTTTAAAGCTGTCTGTGTTCCCCCATCTCTCTCAGTTTCTGAGAGTTTTATTTCCTTGCAGAGGACAAAAGCCAATAACAGCAAATAACAGCTCATCTAGTAAACATCTAAGCTGCAAACAACTCAAATTGAACTTGACAGGTTAGCACTTGCAGACAACAGGTCATGAGAAGAAATGAAAGCAGAGGCAAAGTCCAGGACTGGCCTTGCTCACGAGACTTTTATGAATCCATTTACACAGCAGCGCTTCCCTGGGTGCTCTGCAGAATGGAGGCAAAGTCCAGACAAACATTTTACATGTCAAAGCCTCAAACATCTTCAGATGGAAGGTTTGCATGCTGACAGTGACAATGTTTTGAATCATGCTGGTTAAAGTGGGAATTCTGATGGGGATTAGAATCAGCAAGATACCTCAAGTAAAAAACATTTTCCGACTTTTTCAACTCCAGCCTCTCAATTTTCAGCAAGCAGTAAAATTAACTGATTTAGAGGCATAGTTTAGCATGAACAACAGTTTATGGTATATAGAATTTATTTCTTTATGGTATGAAGAAATAAAGCTGGAGGAGAAAGGATTTTTGAAGATCTCCTGTACCACGGTGATCAGGTGAAACTGCAGCTCCGTGCAGGGACTGCCACACACTGTAAGAACAATTTTGAGGTTACAGGCAACTCTCTGTTGAAGAACAGCAACTTGTTCATTCTGTACAACACTTCTTTAGCTTCAAAGTTGTGAGGGTTTTTTCACATCTTCTGCCTTTTACAAGAAAACACATGTTTTGGATAGGAATTCAAATTATTTCTTCATGAACGCAACTCCAAGCTGTTATTATTGGACATACTATTGCCCCCCTTTCTTATTTTTTTACCTCAGTTTTGAAAAAAACATACAAGCAAAAAAACCCCACCAAAACCACTCCAACAACCAAAAGTTTACTAACCTGCATTTGTTTCCATCTGAAAAGAAACAGATGCTGAAATCAGGTGTTTTTTTCCTTTAATCCTGTATTTTTAAAGAATGTTCAACAGTTTTGAACAGATGGAAATTGTTTCTTTGCTTCTTGCTTCAAAGTATTTCTTGGTCAGCACATCATACAATCATTATATTGAGGCAATTTTACTGAAATCCTTGTTATCACATCATCTATTCCTTATGAACAACTCCTAATAAAGTCTTGGGACTCAAGGTATCCCATCCATTACTTCTTATATGTGTGTATCAGCATTTTAATGGACTCCTCAAAGGAGTTCTGCTTTTCTTTCTCCTAGGACTGTCAAGTCATGCTTGGAAGCAGTACACAGAGTACAGCTAAGAGTCCTTATCTGCTGCAGTGCTTTAATTCTTGGAGAAATCAAAAATATGATTTTTATCTGCAGGTTTTATACATAAACCAAATTATTTCCTTTCCTTTTTAGGAACTTCATCCATGAGAATAGTGTTTTTTCTGGTCACTACCTCATACTGCATGAAACCCCTTGAGGGTATTTGCAAAGGTTATGTCTAAGTTCTCTGGATTTCCTCTCTCTAGCAAATGATTCTGTTGAAAAGGTGGCCCTGCAGGGTTTGGTAAACTCCTGATCTGAGTAATTTTGCAAACAACCTGTCTTTCTCTACAGACTAGAGAGTCCAGAAAACTTTCTAAACAATATATCTTTCACCTCAGCCCCAGCGCAACCAGCTTCTCCTTGCTTCTTATGGGCTAAGAGGTGAAAATGTCCAGAGCTGGAAGGCTGTGAGAACTCTCCCAGGTCCAGGCATAATGTGCAAAATGCCAAAGTTCCTGCAGTCCAGCAGCTTAAAAACCATGTTATCTCTTTATCTCCCCAAATGAAGGACAGTCTGATGTTACAGGTACCCATCACCAGCACCATTAAAGTGAGCCCACACTCAGAGGGGCCACACTCTGTTCATGTTTCTGTGACCTGGCATTGCAGCCCTGCTCAGCTGCACAGCACGGCCCTGTCCTGGTCATCAGCAGCTGGTTTTTATCTCCTGTACCCACATTTCATCTCCTCCATATCTCACATTAAGATTTTATTGTTATAGCTCAAAAAGATACTTTTTCAAACAACTGCTTCTTCATAGGCAGCACAAATGTCAACATTCTGCTTCCAGTTTCAGCAAGTCCTGAGTCTGAAATAGAAAAGCCTTTTTTTTTTTAAATATCAAATTCATTTATTCTTTTCTATGGAAATATTGCAACTAGCAATCCAAATCCTACATGAATGCAAAAGTAGCACTGCCATGATTGTGCTCCAGTTTATGGCAAAGTGTGGGAGATTTGCAACTGCTTGACAAGTTTCCCTGAGAATACCTGAATCTACAGAACCATTGAATGAGAGGCATGGTCTACCCTGATCATAAATTTCCAATGAAGAAAATATTCTTTAGCCATAGTCACAGTTAGTTTGGCAATGATTTTGCTTTGGAAAACTCCCACCCCCATGTGTCGTCCCCCTGCCCTCCCACCCTGGCAATAAGTGAGCAGTATCTCAAGCCCTTTGTGTTCCTGTGTCAACACTACCCCAAACTGTAAGTGTTAGCAGCTGTGCACAATATGAGAGGGGGCTTGAAGCACACAGCCTAGAACAGGAGCAGTCACAAGAGCCTCTTTGACTCTCAGAATGCTAAATCACACACTGCTGATCACTGGAATGGTTTCCTTTCTGTACCCAACTTATGTCGTGGTTTTGCTGCTCTGGCCAACCTACAAATGAACTTTTTGTAATAGGAGGCCTAAAAACTCTGAGCATATGTGAGCATCCAAAAATTTGGCAAGTTTGGACCAGTCTCAGCTTTCCTTTCTTTGTGAAAGCTTCTCTTCACTGATTGCACTCTCGAAACAATTCATTTGTTGTAAAATCTATTCACATTTCTTCACATTGAATTTCAAATTCATATTGTAAGATTAGTGTGTTTATAAATGTATTGGTTGCTGCTCACCCAACTTTTCCATGCTTCAAAATACATTTTAGGTAAGCTGAAAAAAAAAAAAAAGAGTACAACAATGTTCTATAAGCCTGTAACATGTGGTGTCACAACAATGCAATAACCAAAAGCCATCATTTTAAATGACCAGAGACCAGTCCTCTGTAAGCAGGCTCTTTCTTGTCTTCCACCTTTTCTTCTACTTGCTGTCATCTTTTTTATAAATCTACTCCAGATGAGCAGGAGAAAGCTGCCACAGTGTTAAGGGTATTATCTACTCATTAGTTAAAATAGAAAACCCCTTCAGAATTGTTTTACTGAACTCCCTGTAGTTCACCAAACATCCAGAATTACAAGATTTTTCTTCAGTTGAACTGTGGTCCTTTTTATGCCTCACTGAGTTGCAAAGATGTTTCCCTTTCCTCTACTGGAAAATGCTGAGATAACTGAGAAACAACTACTTCTGCCATATCTTCAAAGTGCCATTAGCTTGGTCTTGTTGATTTGGAGCACTAGGCCTGATTTTTAACAGAATAGTTTCTTTAATAATTTTCTGTTCCTCATTTAAGGGGGGGAGAACTGCAATGAAACTTGTCTAGAGAAATATTTTTGTGCCAACATCCATCACTCTTTTCTTTACAATGCTTTCCTATTGCAGTACCTGCTAGAGCTGTTTGTTATCATTCTGCAGTTCCTTTCCTTCGTATTCCCTACTTCTCACAAGCAGTCAGGAAATAGATAGACACCCATTTTGCCTTCATATCCCCAAGAAAATGAGCAAATAGTAATTCTGGCACACAGGTTAAGAGGGGTCCATCACCTGCTGACATTGGGCACTCTCTTGCTGGGCACAACCCTCCAGTAAATAGGAGTTTGTGCACCTCACTGCCCTTGAGGTACAGGCAGTAGGAACTGAAATGTGCAGCTATTGCTGAGACCTTAGCAACTGCTTGGAGAATTGCTGCAAAGGGATGCTGAGAAAGATTTCACTTTGTTTGAGCTTTATTTTAGAAGAAAACTGAGAACTGTATTTTTCTGTGTGCTTTTCTTAAAAAAAAGTTATTAACCAATGAAAAAACCCTAAGTTATCTTTTGTCCATCCATTGTTTCAATTACTTAGTCTTCCTTCTCGAATTGGAAAGTTCAGTGTTTGTAAGATTTCAGTGTTAACCTTTGTTACTACACAGTCCCATTTTTTAACAACACTCCTTTTGGATTTTTAAACATGCTTGGTCATGCTCAAACAAATGCCTTTCTTAGCTGCTATTATGAAGTGGTAGCTAAACTGTCATTAGTACTGATTAATTTTATATAAAAAATGCAGGTGGGATCTTTGTACCTCGAAGCCTTGTCCCACCCTCTTCATGTATCTATTTGCTTAAGTGTGAGACTTCCAGTAAATTATGTCAATGCTTTGTATCGTCCCATATTTAGCCCTTTTTATTGCTATTTTTGATATTTAAATATTTTCCCTGATAAACTACCTCCTTCTATTTTTTACACAAGTGAAGAACAAGATTTGGGGATTTTTGTTTGCTTGTTTTCACTTACATAAGATCAATTATTCAATAGATTAACACAGAGACATAGTAACAAAATAAACAGGCTTGCACTTACATATTGCTTAGCTTCCACCTTCCTCACAAGTGGCTGTCTTCAATTCTTCTTGATTTTTCCTAAGTGGAAGACCTAATTCAAATCCCAATTCATATGTTGACAGCAAGAAGTACCAAATATGAGAGAACTATTTCAGTTATTTAGTTATAGTGCCATAACTGTTTCTAAATGTTATTGGAAATCGAGGCTGAGGATTACATCCAATCTATTTTAACTCAAGGTCAATAGTGGCTGAAAATCAAAAGGATACAAGAAGTCCCTTAAATACACTTAGACTGTCAGTACTGGAATGGTGCTCATCATCTGAGGAATGATGGTCTTGAAGAGCCTCTCAAACTGAAATAGTGAGGAGGCAAAAATCCTAACTATTTAAAAAATGGAATGTGTGAGTGGGATTATATGATAACATTCTCTGTGCCTGTTAACCTTTTGATAATAAAATTACTTGAAATTTAAGCCAAGCCTACCAGAATACTGGCATATATAGTCAATGTAACCTTGCCTGCTGCTTTACTGGGAATAATTAGAGATCAGATACTTTAACTGGGGCTGCAAAGCAGCCTGAAGTATGCTGGCCCAAATAAAAGGAGAGTTTATTATGGTAAACATGGTGAGATCACTACCATCCATGATAAGATTTGCTTCCTCATGACTGTAGATGGAGCCCTAACATAAGTAAATTCTCTCTTGGCAATACAAGTTGGAATTTCATCGAATATATTGAGGCTTTTCAGCATTTTTACGTATTGAGATTTTAATTTTCAGAACAAACAATGTGAGGGGCCCACTGTTTTTCTGGTTTCTCAATATGCCAAACTGATTCAGCTCTCCTCAAAAATCCAGGAAGAAAGAAAAGCAGTTGTTCAACTTTTATTCTCTCCTGCAATTATCACCTAATCTAACCTTCTCTAACAATTTTTCTGCTTAAGGGCACCTCTAGGGTTGTCAGACCAGCTGAATTCATTTAGAAAATGAAATCCAAACCTGGCTAGTCTTATTCATCCCCTGCACCCATTATTCCTTTCATAATTTTATGCTACTGTACTAAAAGGCAAGGCAACAGCACATTTTGGGGGTTTTATTGTATTACATAGAAAGCATACTGCTGAAATATGACTGTAAGTTTCTTGGTGAAGAAGGAGGGGTCTCAGCACCATCTGACTGAAAGATGTTAGATAAAAGAGGAGCTATTTATAGGAGTAAAATATGTCTACACTTTTTACTGTGGCTAACAATACAGGGTTCACCAGTATAATTAATCCTTTCCTTCCTATAACTCACTTGTTTAAAAAAACAAAACATTTTGTGATTTCTTGCAGCAAAACAAACAGAAACTTTCACAAAACAAATAAGCAGAAATATCAAAACAATGTATTCTTTCATAGTTCTCAAGATACTTTGACTGTTTCACGCTTTAAGAAACAATTGGTATCACAAATGATCTGGAAGTTAAAGAGATATGCAAGGACTGTTGGTATTGGATTGGTACTTGGCATCTAGGACTGAAAATGGAGAGCTGTAACAACCACAAACAGTTTTAGAACACTGCTACTTCTTTATTATTTTTTATTTTTAAAAGCCAGTGAAAAACCCCCATTTTATGTCATGGCTGGCAAATCTCACTGGCTCTAAAAGCTGCACATCAAACAGTTCACATGGCCAAGGGTCCCTCTGGGGGGTCAGAGGGAGAACAAGGCAGGACCAGCAGAGTCCCAGGCAGAAAGGAGATGTGGGGACCTGTGCTGTGCTGTGGGGTGGGACTGGGGCACTTCTGTGCCTCTGCTGTTCCCAGTTTAGGGTCACTGTGAGCCCATTGCCCTCTATGGGCATGGCACAGCTGCTGGCCCTCAAACACAGGTGAACCACAGGGGATTTAAAAGACAACTATGGGTTGAAAATACTTTCTATCCCCCAAGTCATTTGAAATGAATAGGTGCAGGGGTTTATTCTGAGACTGAGCTTAATTCTGGTAAGCATGTGTGAAACTCACAATTTTACATGCAGAATCATCAAAACACAATTTATTTAGTACATGTTCATGAAAGTAAATTTCTAATTGTGCAGTAAAGTTGTACAATTATCAGCTCATGTTACAGTACATAATGATGGAACCAGCATCTCAATTTGAACCAGGCAATACTTCCAGGTTCAATACACAGACACTGAATACAGACACCAAAGTTGAATACAAACTAGAATTCAAAGTAGTGCTTAGTTAGGTCAATTACTCTTGCCATGCATTTCATACAAATTGTATATTTAATGTCAGTAATTGCCATGAAGATGATTTTCAGACTGAAAATTATTTGCTGATTCAATTAACATGTTATGTTAATATTAAAAGCTCTTGGGAATATCTAGGTTTATTGCATGCTAATGGGTTCTCAGACAATAAATATGATATATCTGATTAATTATAAATAGTTTCTTTCAGTTGGACTTGGACAAACAAAGGTACTTAAGTACTTAAATGTACTATACAGATTTGCAGCTTAATTTTGTTAATTTGCCTTATTTTGGAACCAAATACTTTGTAGTCGTTTATAAAAGACAAAATTGTCTATAGGGATTTTTTTTTGAACCAAGGAGCTAAATGTTATTTTCTCATCACTCAGGAAATTTCCTAAATGACTGATAATAACACTCCTCAGCTTCTTTAATTTCTGTATTCAATCATAAGACAGAAGTATCTAGTAATTTTTACATATAATTCTTTTTTTAACTCAAGGAAAAGCAGCCTGTACAGAAGAATGATATTAAATTTAGTCTATCCAGATGCTCAACTCTGCTCCAAGCTATACTGTATGAAATATCAAAGATGTCCATGTGTTCTATTTAGGTACAATTTTTCAGATTCTCCTTGATTAAAATAAAATTAAGTTGCTTTTAAAAGCTAACCTGTCCAAAAGATGCCCAGTAAATTCCTGTGTGAGCTATTTATTGTTTTAATCTGTAATCACTTATGCAATACTAATACAAGTACACACTGTTTAACATCGAGAGATCTATTTAACTCTCACTCTTTATAAAGATAAATACAGAAATGAGCAGAGAGAAAGTGAAGAAAATAGGTTAGATCTGTCCTATGGTGACAGAATCAATATATTTAAACCAGCACAACACAGTTCAGAGAACTCCCCTCAGAGCTCCAGTGTTTCTGAGCAGTTATTTCAGCTTCTGCTTCATTACATGGATCACACATGGGAAGTAAGGAAACTGGATTTACCTGCAGCATCTTTGGGTACCTGTTGACCCCCAGACTGAATTATTTATCTGCAGCTTTTAAACCCTGCAGCAAATACAGTGCATAATTAGGTGCCACAAGACAATCTCCTATTTCAAGAAATTCATTAGCCAAGTAAAAGAATCCTCTAACTAAAACAGTTAGAGCAATTCATTTTATTAAGATCAACATGCTATTTATTTATTTCATAACTCTGCTAAGGCCTTTTTAAATATATGACAGTATAATTATTTTTCTGGTGTTCTGGCTTACATTAGATAACCACTTTTGGGTTTTATGCAAGACAGATGGAAAAATCCATCACTGATTTACTGCACATTTCCACACACAGTCAAACTAATATCTGATCACTCTTGAAGACGTAAAACCCTGCTTGGCACTGAATACTTCAGCAAACCTCCAAACACATGGGTGTGCACAGTCCTGTGAAGAAAGCTTCTGATAGTCAAAATGCAAACCAATACACTGCAGTATGTACTGGCAAAGATAAAAAACAAATATTTGGGATTTATTTTCACTTCAGAAACTACTGCAACAGAAACAATTGCAATAAAATAAAAGTACTGCAATAAATACTATGTATAATGGATTCTGAGTTTTATAATTATCCATATGAAACACCCTGAGAACTTTTTCTTTTTTTCTAAGAGCTCTAGAAGACAGCAGTTCTGAATGTTAGTCATGAAGGTGAATCTTTGGGTGTCAATTAAATCTTTTTAATTCTTTTCATTCTTTTGGGTGATGGTTTGCAGATGCCTCCAAGAATAAAAGGTGAATACTCTACCTCAGCATTGTTTTCAACTTCTTGCCCTAAACTTCTTTTTTAATATATTTCAGTTAGGTCCACCCAGCAGTTTTAGTGTTGCCACAGCAGGTGGAATGACCTTTACCCTGTTCCTATTTTACAATGTGTTTTGTGAGACTCTTGACACTTTACTTCAGACCCCATTAGGAGGAATATACTGCAGAAGTTATTGTCTCTGAAAGGAATATTTAATTATTTTCACATTTAATTACAGACAAACCTAATCATTTTCAGTTAATCAGAAATCCATCCTCTCTTTAAGGACACAAGCATTTTTATTTATTGGGGAAAAAGTAAACAAGAAAACAAAATAGAGGCTGCTAATCCTAATTTGGAAGTGTTTAACTGCAGGGCATAGTTCACAGATGGTTTTGCATCCTCAACAGTTTTGTGGGTAATATGGTTAATTTTGATTATATGAAAATGTCAAGACAAATTATCAGTGGAAAAAAATATCCAAAAGTTTTCTGAGATTAAATGGCAATAAGGAGATACCTTTCTTCAAGAAGCAGAAGCAAGTTTGAACCATTTGGGTGAGCAGAGTCCCCTTGAAGAAAGGAGAAGCCCACTGGAGCAGAGCATTTGAAAAGCACAATCATGCCTTTTGATAGATGCTTTCTGTTGTGAACATAGGAGTTAATCCAGTTTTTTAGCAAGATTAGCTGTCAGATTAACACATCACTGAGGGAGTCAGAGTTAGTCCAAACCAAGGATGTGCCTGAAGAATGATGTGCACCCACATGAAGGAGGCTTTACACAGAGGCTGACTTACAACACCACCGTGGAATGCAAACTCTGCCTTTTTTTATTTTTTCCTTTTTTTTTTTTTTGCTAATGCTGACCAGAGCTCTACAAACAGCCATTCTCAATTGCTGCATCATGTTGAGTTGATTCAAGCCTTGATGTGGATTTTAACATCCATGTGCAGCCCTTGCATCTGCCACACACATCCATGCATTAACTCCAGGGCCTCTATTGTTCTGGACAATATACATTTATATGCTAAAGAATTTACTTCATCAAAGTGCTCCTTAAATATACTGGTTCTATCCATTCAGGAGCATTTACTTCTTCTGGAAAGCCAAGTTAAGGTAAATTTAATTTCATAATAGAACAGGATATGATCTGTGAACAGCATATTTTCCTATCAATCAAGGGAACAGAACCTTTCTCAAGCAGCTGATGGGTGTCAATATTCCATTTAAAAATACATCCTGAGCATGTGGACCTACAGTTATATCTCTCAGACACCAGTTAAAGAACTGCAATAGGAGTGATCTCATCTGAATTCAATGATGACCCATTTAGAATAACTTGCTTTTGGAGATCTCATCTTCTAAAAGATCGCTCTGTAATATGTGGCTCCAGTTTAGTGGTAAAGGCCTTTCCTCCACAAATATTTTGTTTCACAATTTTATTTTACTCTCCACTCTTACTCTATCTGTGGCTCTATTTTTCACCCCTCAGCAGGCCAGCAAAGCCCCTTTTCTGCACAGCCTGTATCTGTATCTTTTTGTAATTTTCCAAAGTTAGTAAGCGAAATAAATGAAGGCAAAGCCTGCTCTGAAACAAGCTTTGTTCCAATACAGGAGGATTTGACAAGAAAAGAAAGCCTTCCTATGGAAGCTCCTTGAAGACAAGCCCCAGCCAAACATTCCAAGAGGTGTTGGAAGGATTTGAGAGTTTTGTGCACAGTCAATATTTGCTATCTATTGGAGCAGCTAAAAGTAAAGAGATAAACTTTCATTTTCTTGCCTCAGCTCTCTGTATTTGGTCAGGAACTCTCTAAAGAGGCCTGGCTTGTCTTGCACATGGGCCAGCTGGTCCCTGAGGGCAATTCCACATGTGCCAGAGCCCAGGACAGAATAGCAATGTCACCTTTATAACCTAAGGACACCCAACCGCCATTTGGACATAGCTCACAGGAACTGAGCACTAGAAAAACTGTAGGAGTTAGCAGATTTAACTCTAAAAACAACAACAAAAATGACAACTAAAAAGTCCCCAAACAACCCAAGAAAGTCTGTATGTACAACTTCATTAAGGAATTGAATTCACTCACAAATGAGCCAGCATCAGAGTTTAGACCACTGGGCAGAGAACAGATGATTTCACATGGTCTTTTGTATCAAAACACACTTCTTTTAGACTGTTTACCAACTCAGGTCAAAAAGTATTCTAAAACTAGATTTTTAAAAAAGAGTGTCTTAAACAAGGAATTTGAAAATAGAAAAAGTATTTTCAAGTGGTGCACCTGGTCTTGCTTTTAAATTGAAGTACACAACACAAACAGAACATGACATATTCTTTGTCAATGCAATGCAATTTTTGATTGCATGAAGGTTAATTCAAGTCCTGAGTCTCTTAAATATAACTAAAAAACTTCATAGGAAGAAGCAGGGGAAATTCCAATCAAGTCTTATTCTAATCATCCACACCCAGTGCACTGTAACAGGTAAAGAGTGGGAAGTTGTTAGAGGCCAAGTGTTTACAACCTTATTAATAACAGGTCATTCAACATACCCAGCTAATTAATACAGATGCTTCACCTATTTTGCATTCTCTCCAACACTAACAACGTGCCAGAGTCAATAAATTCAAAACCAATAACAGAAGCCTCAAACAGGGACACAGGTTATGTTTGAAGATTTCCTGAATTCACCAGGAAATTCAAATCCCTTTTAGATCAAGATAAGATTCAGTATTGCCCTATAACTTAACACTAGTAGGTCCTACATCAAGCATTTATCTCCACAGAGAGAAACAATAACTACTAATTCTATTCATTCTTTGTTCTAAAAATGAATTATTGACAGAAATATTATCTCAGTACAAATGCTGATGTTATTTCAGGTTGATAAATGAAGATAGTTCCTGCCCCTTTATTTTATCTCCAAAGCACCAGTGTAAAGGTGGGGAATCATCTGATTTAATGTAGAAGATAATGAAATAGCAGAACAACAGATGAGTAATGAAAACTGACAGGTTTTGTATGTGTTTGAAGTAAAGGATATTTTTGTCAAGTAGAAATGCTGTTTGAATTGTTTCCCCTTATTTCATTTTAAATTTCAAAACAACATTCTTTTCTAAGTAGACAATAGGAACCAAAGCAAGAAACTGCATTCAATAAATCTCTAAAAATCTAACAGGCTTCAGGCTATGCTGTACTTTTTCTTTCAAAATCACCACGTAAAATCAGATGTTAACTCCCTGAGTGAACCCATGTGCAAACTCTTTATTCATCAGATTAATGGCTGTGGAGCAACAGGCAACTGAACACATTTCCACACACATAAGGTATTCATGACTTTCCAGAAAAGTTCACATTATTGCAACGTCTTTTCAGTTAAATATGTTGCATCTAGTGAAGAAGAAAATAAATTGCAACAAGGTTTAATGGGAAACTACAGTAAATGTATTGACTAGTAGAAATTTGTTTCTTTAAACAGGACCTTGTTATTACTCTGACAGATGGGTTTTTGCCTTTCCATACATTTGAAAAGAAAAGAAAAAACAGCCTTTTCTCTGAGATACTTCAGATTGCCCAGTGTAATATCTCCCTCTGTTCCTGCTTTTATTCTGATCCAAGGCACAATCCATAGAAGAATTTAGTCAGCTTCTGTGCTATAGCAGCTAAGGTACATGCTAAGGGTAGAAATACAGATGTCAATTCAAGATTCTATCTCACATTTACATTTATACTGCATATTAGTACATGCCTCTAAATTCATACAACTTATGATCTCAAGTACACAGAGGTATGTCCAATACTGATGGTGAGGTTCCACTTCTGGTCCCTTTGATCAGCAGGAATGTGGTGGATAAAGACAGGATAAAACATGCTGGCAACAATGCTGGTGTCACCAGGAGAGCAATGAACTCAGTAACACTGGATGCAAAGGGGACAATATAAAAGTGAAATTAAAGAGGGACTCAACATTTGCACATCTGATAAAAGTGAACTCCAATAGAAAGTGTCAAGAAGTAAACCCCAGGAAATTTGGAAAAAACTCCTCTTCAAATATCTGGTCAACCTTCCCTTAAGTTTCTAAGATTAAGTACTTATTTTTATAATTCTTTCTGTGAGAAACACATCTGCAGTACTGCAGGATGCCTGGTTTTTAGGTTGGTCAGTCTACATCCTTTCAGAAATACTGAAGCAGATCTGTTACTTGCTGTGACCCTGTTTGTGGATTCTTACAAATGTGATTGTTATGTTGTTATTTTTGGTTTTGTATTTAACACAAATAAATTTACAGTCTGTTGGGATGCAGTGAAACCTTGCTAAACAGAACATTTTGGGATTACATCAGTTTGGATGAGAGGAAGTTCCAACTTGTGCAACACAGTGGTTACTTTTTCAAGTATGCATTTTCACATATACTAAATACTTCAAAGCATATGAAGCAAACATGAAATTCTTGAAATTATAACAGTGGTTAAAGAACAGCGAGAGTGGCAAGTCTGCAAACTACTGAGTGATAATTTGATTACTGGGTTAATAGTTAAGTCCCATTGTGACCCCAAACTGAAAACTGTGTACAGTTTGTGTACAGCAAGGAATTCAGGAACAAAGAACCTGAGCTTTTAGATTACATGACCTGTGTTGTGCTTCTATCAGTTCCTAATTTCTTTTTGCTTTTTTCCAGTCTAAAAGTCTCTGCTGTACTGCTGTCCCAAGCAGGACTCTGCAGAATGCACTACATACTATTAAAAAGTTCTTTTGAGCAATGAAGCAGGAAGCCTAACAACCAGAACAAGGCTTAATTTCATGTTCTGATGTGGTGAAATCACTGGGAGTGCCTAAATAACAGCAGCAGGGAAAGAAAATATAATACATCCTCCTATAGTTCTCTCACCCCCTACCCCTTTTCAGCTTGGGGCATTTCTGAGCCACAAGTGCCTTCTAATACTTCTAAGCATTTAGTAAGCCTCCATGGATTTCTGTTCCTTAAGCTTCTCCTGTTGTCCCCTGCAGGCATACAAAGCTTAACATTTAGAGCAACATCCAAGGAGAAGCTGCCTCCTGCTTGACATCTCCCTGACAGCACCAATAAATCCTCAAAAAGAGAAATGGCTTTTCCACAGAAGTGAAGGAGTACCACCAGGAGCAACAGGTACTACTGAGAGGAAGGAGTTTGTGCCTTCACAAAGAGACCATTAGCTCTGCAATCTGTGTCCTTGCACACTTGTGTTGCCACTTTGCCATTGACAGATCCTCAACTCTCACCAACTGCCTCGAGGAAGGGGTTTTTTTTCTGTTTCTCTTTTCAAAGTAATTTCTATATGCTACACAGTTTGTAGAATGCTTTAAGGAGTCCTTGTTGGAAATTGCAATCCAGAGATTTTATTTGAAAAAAACTGTATTTCAGTATCCAACAAAAATGGTATCTAAGACTTAATAATAACAGTGAAAAAAAAAAGTTAATAATATCAATGTGATACCAGTCACCATCTGCTGCAAAGTTATGTTTGGCATTTATTACTGAATCATTTAAGATCTGTACATGCAAGTTGTTCTGACAGACATAATTTGAAAGCATAAACATTGGCAGTTGTTTAGTTATCACTGTAGCTGTTTCCAAGTACCATTTGTGCAGTGTAAGTAGGGACATATATTTACATTGTGACTGGGACAATGCTTTACAAGCTTCCCAGAGGTTTGGCATTAGTGATTAATTTCTTCTCAATCCTTAAATTATTTATGCATGTAAGGATTTTGACCTGCTAATTTTCATTGCTGACAAATTCTCAGAAAGTCTCCTTAGGTAGTGAAGCTGTAATAACTACTATTTAAGGGAATTTACAGTACTCAGAAAAGATTTTTTAAAAAACTTTAAAGCTTGTATGTTTTTTTCTTAATGTCTACATTTATTTGAACAAAAATATTTCTCAGCTGAACCATGTGTGGTTGGTACATTATGGAATGATACTCTGCAATTACTGTATAATTGAAATAAGAGTTCACAAAGGGGTAGTCTGCAACAGCTAAATAGACCTTGAAAATTAATATTTTAAACAAATTTGCTTTAAAGATTCATAATACTATCAAGGATAGAGAGTCCCCCAAAATTACAAATGCAACACCAATCATTATCTCAATAAATGTTTGTTAGCAAAGGCTAAACCAGGCTGTTACTAGAGCAGTCCAGCCCATTTTCCTCCTGTAACATTTGATCCTCTGTGCACCATATTTCCATATCGAATTCTAAAATTCAGAATTAAAACATGTTCTTTTAAGAAACAGTAGACAAATTAGCCTCCAAGGTTGTGGCTAGCAATTCTGTATGCACAAGTCACATCAGACAGTAGGGGGCAACTTCCATCCACAAGTGGGGCTCTGTTCATTCTGATCTATCATATCCTGACGTGCTGTGGGTACTTCCAGCACTTTCCTAAGTTTGCTGTGTGGTCTCTATCAATTCTGTAAAATGCAAGGTTTCGTTTCTAAATTCCCATTTTCTTCTCCAAGCAGTGTGCTGAGGAAATATCTGGTGTATTTACTAGAAAAATGCTGCAAGATGAAATAACGAACTAGTCTCAAAGCTGTTGAGAAATGAAAGAGAAGGACAATTGTATTCCTCCAGTTTGCTGTCAGAGAGACCAATCTCAAAAAGATTATTTTTGCACATGTACATTTTGATAAATAATTCTTCCCTGAATAAGCAATTTTTAAAAGCAGTAATTTAATACCCTAAATTATTAGTCATGGATTAATACAGAAGTTGACATAAATGGAAAAATATTTATTAGTGATTTTAGCATGCATAATGAGATTGTGTTAACAATGAATTCATATTTAAGAATAAAGTTGTGTTCTATATTATATATCAAGCTAGAATCAGCTGAAAAATGAGTTTTGCCATACATTTCCCCTGACAGCAAATGCTAAAATAAAGCATGCTAACAAAGGAATAAAAGTCAGACATAAAATAGTATTTTCCAAATGTGCCTCACTATATTATACAACTATAATTTTTAATTAAAATATTATATAATTTAATATGCAACAAACTGATTTACCTTTCAAAGTTATGTTTCATTTTATAAATTATCAGATTGGTGAAAGTAAAGAAGGAGAGTAGCACTGAACATATTTTTATAGCAAACCTTGTCAAGTAGAACAATAACTCTTGCAATAAACCCCCAAAACTAGGACTAGTCTTGCTGTGAGGTTCACACAATGAAGTGCCCAGACCTCGAGTGAGTTTTTAGCAGATTTAGGTGGAACCATGATTTCAAGTGAAGGATGTCAAATAATGGGAATCGACTCAGTCAAACCATCACACCCCATTGAAGCCTCAGGCCTGAGAGTAAACCACACTGGATGTCAAAGTGCAGTAACAAAGTCAGAAAGTGGCTGCAGACCTTCCTCCTAAAGTGGCCTGAGATCCTTCAGTAATTCAGGCAGGTAACTAAATTCAAGAGCCTCTGTTAGGGAGTAAAAATAATTTACAACTAATTGGCTTTAAACCCAAAGAAAATGAACTATATATTTGCTTTTCTCACTGATGCACCTAACAATTATTTCTGTAAACATAACCCCACCTTAAAATATAAATCTCCCATTTCCCTTAGTGCACTTAAACTGTTTTACTTAATAGACAGAGCATAACATAAACAAGGATTACAAGATGTGAATAGCATCCACCCTCTAGCAGTTCCCAAAATGAACTCACATTTTCATGTTAATACTCAGAGCATGTGTGTATGTGTGTAACTGGTATCAACAGTACTACTTTACAAGAAAAATTAATCATAAAAAGCATAGTAAAAAAAAAGCAGGCCAGACATTTTACCACAAGAGATTACCTCATGATCCCATAATTTCTGATGTTTTACAAATTACTGGGTGGGGTGTTTTGGGTTTTGTTATGTCGTGGGTTTTTATTGCTTGTTTGTTTTTTTCTTTTTGCAGTTTTGTTTTTGTTTCTATTTTGTTGTGTTTCTGTTGGTTTGTTTTTTTGTCTTTTAACTAACTCTGAGAAGCATCATGCTGTCTTGTTAATGTGTTTTGACAGGACTGGATTCCAGGTGAAATCCAACAGCTGCTTTCCTGCACCCTCTTTGTCTCCCCCAGTGTTTTCCTGTCTGTGTGTCCTTCCCTGAGCTGTGTGCAGGACTCACCTTCAGTTCATCTGCCTGCTCATTATGTCCAGAGCTGGCTTCACATGGGCAGGAGATGATGTGGCTGAGGATGATGAGGATGAGGAAGGCCGTCCTGGAGGGACAACCAAGCAGACTCTCAAGTTCAGTGGTGTCCTGCATCTTCCCTTTGTACAAGATAACCTCTGTGTGACAGACTTGCTGCTGGACTCCTGGCAAGTTTGCTTCCAAGGCAAAAATCCTGCAGACATTTCTAGAAACCTCCTTTTTCTCTAATGTGGAAGCTTCAAGAAATCAGGCTCAATACTAAAACAGGCAAATGAGCAAAGGCAAAACCATATTCACCCCAACCCCACACCCCTCCAGGATCCCCACCTGGGCCATCCCTCCTCTTTGCATCCACCCCCAGGCCTGTTGGAGATGCTGGGGAGAAGCTCAGTGGGAAAGCTCACTTTGGAGAGGACACCCACTTCTTTACAATGTTAACTTCTCTCTCCATTTTCCTTTTCATTTCCTCATGTCATTTTTTCTTGTTCCTTGTCTCCCAGGATATCTCCCATGTAAATTCCTCACCCCCAGACCCACCTTTTCCCTCCCTTTCCCCACTGACAAACAGCAACCCCAGGAAGGAGCCCAGAGTCCTTGCAGGCACTCAAAAATCACCAAATCCTTTGCAGCTGCTGAAGTTACTCTCAGGGAGCCAGAGCTCTTAAATCCCTCATGTCCCACCTCTGCTTCCTCCTGCACCAGGTGTTCCTGCAGCAGCCAGGCTGGCCCTGGAGGTCTGTGCTTCCAGGGGTTTTGCTCTGCAGAGGTGGGAAATGTTATGAAAGAATTTCCAGTGCTTTCTCCCAGATGATGGGCACTGATGTGTAGGCATTAGTGAAATACAGCACAACAGTCACAAGCAGTTATGTTTCTTCCTTCATTAATTGTAAAACCACATTTCTTACATGGCAAGAATAAAGATGGAGGGAAGCTTTCAGTAAATGCCTAAATAATTTCAACTCTTATTTGAATAAAAGCCTTTCTCTCAGCAGCATCACACATGCTTTTATTTGGGACCTTTTCAAGCATTGTTTCTGTTAGGAGGAAAAAATTCTGTTGGATTGTCGAGTCAATCTGCTGCCCTCTGAACTATAAACTAATTCTTAGAGCTTAATCTCTTTTCCCTACATCTTTCTGTGCTCAGTTTTTTTTTCTGTCACCACTGCAACTTGCCAAAATTCACCAAAATTTGCAATGAACCAAGTGCAAGAGTTAGGGTTATGGGCCTGGTAGAATTTGGACTTCCCACTTACTGCAGAAGTAACACAAAAAGCATTTTGATTTGTAGCATCTAGGAAGTTCTTGTCAACTTTCCCCAGGACCCTTCTGTTGATTTTGAAACAAAACTCACCATTGGTGGAAAATCTGCCTCCCACTTCCCTGCTGTAGGGAGACTGTCCTTCAGAGAAGGATGAAAATGCAGGAACAGCCTGTCTCACACTTACAGGCTTCCTACCAGCCAAATTCTGTGCTCCTCCTAAACAGGCCAGCCCAAAAAGAGAAGATTGAAAGGAGAGATCCACCAAGCTCCAGCAGTCAGGGCTGCCCATAACACTGCTGTAGGATCCACAGAGAGCTGCACAGGGCCCTGGTACAGGCCCCTGTCATATCTGATGTTGTGGGTGGAAATATAATCCCACAGAACTTTCACAAATGTCTGCAAAAAGCTCTGTTACTACAGACTTTGAGTCAATCACTGTAAATTCCATTCTAAAATAAATGACAAGTTACACTGACTTGTTTGCCTTAACTATAGATAGGCCTGCCAATATATATTGTTGCTGAGGTTATATCTACTGCATTGTGATGCACAACTGGTTCTGTTTTATAAATAGATCCATTTTTGTGCATTTCATCCAAGATGTAAATTATACCACTGACAATACCAACTGGAAAGTTTCCAAATGGGTCTGATTTTGGTATACTAAAATAACTGCTTATTACAGAGGAAAGGTTGAGGAATATTTTCAAAATGTGGATTTTCTCTAAAGATTTTCTGATGTTTTCTTAAATTTGCTGTGTTCTCTTTATTGTTTGTATACTTCATGTTTGGAATCAGATGCTGATTGCTGTCTCCTTCTTTCATTTCTCTGGGAAAATTGCCCTGTATATGGTAGAACATCTTCTGCTTTTCATTATCATTGAAGGCAAAGACTATCAGCTACTGTAGCTGTTTATACTTATGAGTAGGTAATCAGAATAATCACTGGTTGATAACAGTTTTTCAAGAAAAAGAAACTTCAGTTTATTGATTTTGTTGTTGTTGTTGTTGTAGTAATAGAAAGACCTCATTTTTTCCAATAGTTTTTCAATGACACTTCAGTTCTTGCTGCTTGAATATGTAGGAAATTATTTTGCATGCAACAAGGATGACATTTTGTCTAACTAGGAAATAGATTATTTTCCGAATCCACAAACAAATCATTGCCAGATCATGCTCAAGACCTGTCTAGCACAGTTGCAGATACTGGACTACTGATGTAAGCCATATTTTGACACCAGCAGTGGTCAGTGGGTGATGTTAGACCCCATTGCTGCCTCCAGCCTGGCCTGGAAACCAGCTCAGGAAAGGGCACCCAGACAGAAACTGCTCCCTGAGCCCAGACTGGAGACCCCCAACCCTGCAGAGCCTGGAATAGGGGACCCCCTGAGCCTGAATGATCCTATCCTGACATAACATTGTGACAGAACTACTGCTACTGAGACCCATAGGCATTTCTGTTTATAGGTTTGTAATTGCTTATTTCCACAGACAAAACATCCTCAGCTGGTGCCTGATCATTTACAAGCAGCTCTTGTTGGAGATGAAATTTTCCTAGGAGTTAGACTTTGATGCTGCCAGATGCTGAAAGCTTGAAGTATGATTCAGCAAGGACCTTAAAAATAAGAAAAGTCTTTTAAAATGCTTCTAAAACCCACAGATGCATGATTCAAGCTCCTCAGAAGTTGCCTCGTCCCATTTCAAAAGATAGAAAAAGAATTTAAATTTGTCATAAATACCAAAAAGAAACAAAAAGCAAAAAGCAGTACACATTGGGCTTACTGTGCCAAAAGCAAATTCTTATCATGTGCATACTAAGGTACTAACCTGAACTCATATTCTGCAATTAATTTCATACCATTTCTTCCAGTATCACTTGCAGGATCTAGTCTAATTGCTAAAAGCTATAACATAAACAGTAACATGGGTGAAATTGTATAAAAATATTTATTATCTTTTGCAGTATCTCAAAAAAAGGATGGATAAGTCACTGTGCCTGTAATTAAAACATGTAGTACTTCTCTGGCTCTGAAATTTGAAATATGGTTTGTAGCACACTTTTAAACCTGCATTTTACTATTTCTCAGTTCCAACACAAAACAAAAAAAAAAAATTTAGCAGCTAATATTTAGTCTAGATATGTTTGGAGACTTCTTGAACTATGATAATGTCTCATAATGCCTTGAACTAATAAGAAGCATTTTAAAACTTTTACTGTTAACTTTAATATTGATATAGAAAACAAGTAATAAATTTTGTTATGTTATATCTACTCTTATATAACGAGATAAGCTTTGACTTACTCTACAGCAAGACTGATGGACTTCACAGAGCTGTTACCTGGTTCATGATGTATTTATTCTTACAACTTCTGTTCCTAGGTTAAGGTTATAAAAGGTTAAAAGCAACATTTAAAACAGATAAAGTTTATTTCAGCTAAAAAAATTTCCATCTTGATTGACATTCCTGGGAACCTGGAGAAGAGCAGTTATCAAATGACACCAGAAGTTATCACAATAAAGCTATAAGCTGTAACAATAAATGGGAAAAGATATAATAACAAAACTGATCATTTGACACTGTCATTTCATCCTATGCAGAACCACTGTGGTGACCAAGTTACACCAAAGTAAAAATTCATCTATTCCACAAAAATGAATGTTTTTGAGTAACATTTTAAAGCATGGTAGTACCCAGCTTTAATATGGCTCCTTTGTACCTTAGCTTAGAGATTACATACATGCATGTTTTCTTCAAGCTATTCATTGCTAAACTCTAGACAAAATAGTACTGGGTTACATCTTCCACTTTCCCTGCACAGTGTAGCATTTAGAATTAAGATTTAAGAGCATTTTGGAAATACAGACTACTTAATGCAAGAACAAAACTTTCTGGTATGATCATATGTTTATGTTGCATAAGATAATACAATCCATCTGCTGGGAAAATCCTTGCTGAATATTATATCTGTTTTAGCAATAAACATGAATAGAAATCAGGATTATTTTCTTAAAATCTGAAACTGAGTAACAGTGAGCCTTATGAAGAAATATGTCTAGGAACCTGAGGCAAATTATAGATGTTAATGTTGGAGTCACTGAGAGCAGTTAACACAATGTAACCAAATGTCAACTGGAATATTTTGCAGTAACTTACTGAAGAGATCTGTGTTTAATGAATATATGAACTCTTGGTTTCTAACTTTCCAACTTCAGATGGCGAAGATTAAGTGTTAAGGGTGTTACTGTAAATGTTTAAGTGAGATGAACATCACTGATTTTCTAATTTTACCACATGGTTTATTTCAGAAGAAAACAAGCACCAGTTAACATAGTTCTCCTGCAAGTCAGTAAACAGTCACACACAAAACTCAATACAATTTGCTTCTTTGTTTATGTGCAGGATATTTAGTTTGGTTTGCAAAGTATTAGAAGAATAATAAGAACCTCCTGACAGAATACCACAACTAAATTTCTAAAAAGCCACTCAGTTAATCTCAGTGTTGAATCTGGCTGTTTCAAATTATTGTAATGTATAATAACAGTCTTATTGACAATATGGATGCACAGAGCCAAAAAAAGCTAGAAAGAGTGGCCAAAATGATGAACTAAGTGCCAGCCCAAACGACAACAAACATATGGCCATTAACTGAGGAATGGAGGGGTTTAGGAATGCAGCTGTCTGTGGTCTCCTAAAGTTCCAGAGGAATGAAACGCTGTGAGCATTGGCAAAGCCTGGATGAGAAGCCCTCCTGAAGATGGTAAGCCCTAAAATGGAGTCAACCAGCAGACATGCTGGAATTCAGAGATTTCTGTGGTAAGAGTATATTCATTCCACTGGCCTCATAATGTACATCAACAAATTAATATTGTATGGATGTCATTTCAAAGCCTACTGAAGACGAAGAGCCATTACTGAAGGCATTAGAGCACAGATGGTTCAAACTATATGCAGATATTCATACTTGCATTTCTGCATTATAGCAGGGGTTTTTTTTCTGTTGAACTGTAATGAATTGTCTCATAATCTATTCCATCTTCTTGCCATTAGCAGGCTTTGAATGTTCACAAATAGGAGCAAAGAACTCATTTTCCAGAGCTTTAATCACACAAAGAGGGAATGCCTAATTCTCTAAATGAAATGGTCTGTGATCACTGAAGCAGAGATTTAATATATCACGGCAAATTAGGTAGATTTTAATAAATTACTTATCTCTCTGAATACTTTACATATGCTTATGAAGAAACATAGCCTGTTTGCAAACAGTGGAAATCCACAGTCTATAAAATCCTTTGAAGAAAATGACAAATAAAAAAGTAAATTAAAAAATGAAATGTATTATATCCTCGTTCTCAAGAGACAATCCTTTTGCAGCATTGATTCACAGCTCCATTAAAAATATCAATTAAACCCTTCACTGAGATTGGTTAAAAGCTGTAAAATTAACTTTCCACACTAGACAGTAGTTATTCAGATACAACAATTTATTGTATATGTTTGATGTAAGTTCTAAAAGTGACAAAACCCAAATGAAAACAGTTGCCCATCCCTAAAGCCCAAAGTAGGTGAAGCAAAATCCGACAGTCTATGGCTTCTTTTTGTGCTTTGACAGATGTTGGCTGCAAGTAAATCATCTCCTGCACAGAAAATGATTGTGCCTGCCCTCCCCCTACTTCAAATTATGGTAACCATAAACAGCTGATTATAATGTTAGTAGAAGGGTAAAAGTTATTTAAAAAAAGGGTGCAGTAATTTAATAAGTCCTGCAACTAGCCTAATTTTTTATATTTAATTGATAGGAACTGCATGCATCAAAGAAAACACATACTGAGATTTAATGTGCATAAAATGGATATTAGCATTTTAAAGAGGCAGATTAACACATTAATCCAAGTAATTTTCATATATTGCTTTTAATAAAATCTTCACAGTATAAAATTCTTAATGAGGCTAATCACAGGCATTCCATTTAACGGGGTGATTAGGGATAACATAAAAGTATTTTTAATCAGTTTTCTAAGGCTTATGGTTTTTTTATTAAAAATTAAAATTTTGACTTGCATTTTTATTACTGTTTTATGTAGGAAAAAATCTTAAAAATGCAAATAAAGCACGTCGTTCAATCATGTAGGTATTAATTATTTACAAGGCGTTGTCCATTGTGGAGATATTCTTAGCCTTAGGGGGGAAATATAAAAACAAACAGACTGAAAAGTATACAAAACTTTACAACTACAAATCAAGCGTCCTTTTCCTATAAATTATACATTAAATATACTGTAGGAATTACAAAGATCTCATCTTTGATGCACTATCAAGCATGTATTTACACTGGGACAAGGCTCCTGTGTAGGCAAACTTCCTTTCATGCCTCGCAGTCATCTTTGCATTCCCCTCTCGGCTGAGGGCAGCGCATGCAGGGCTTCCACTGCTCCTTTGAGCCTTCCAATTACTGCACTGTCATCTTGTGAATCAAAAACTAGAGAGGAAACATTACAAAACAGCATTAGCAATTTCGTTTAAGGTTTCACTTTTGTCCTGATAATCTTCCGTAGCGTTTGGACAGATTAAAAGGCTCCTAGTGTATGTTTAAAAAAAAAAAAAAGGGAGAGGTAAATAAATAATAAAAAAAGCTTACTTTTCAGGTACTCAGCCTACTGGAAACTGAGCACTCTAAGAACTAGAATGTACATCAAAGAAAGTATCAGGGCTGGAATTAACTCTGAAATAAAGAACACTATTGTATAATAATTGCGTGCATAAATTAGTAAGTTTTCACAATGTGGAAATAGAGGTGTTCCAAGCTATACTGAAAACATATATGCATAGTCAGAAATCATTTTAAGTAAAAAAAATATACTAATTAATGTATTTTCTCTACTGTGTGTATGATGGGTCCAAGTCAGCCTGGACAATTATTAGTATTTAAATAGCAAGTTGTTCTTTACAGTTTGTGCAATGAAAAACTATTTAAATTCAAAGCTACTGCAAAAGAGTGAAGTATGAGCAAAGATGATAATTCCCCTAGACTAAACTAAGTACCTTCATCTTTGTGTATGTGGGTTTTAAAGCAGTATTTAAAATTTCTGTTACAGAAATTAGCTGACATGATTTAAAATTGCACTCTTTCACAATATCTAAGTAAGCCCAGAGGGCCAGAGTCTCTGCTGCTGTGATTAAAACATGCTGCTAAGTCAAAAATGAGGCTCTTTCCCAGTCCTGCACAAAAAGCACTGAGGCTGCCTAACATGACTCTAGAAGGAATTTGAATAAAAACAAATAATCTTGACAGCATATCTTTTCAAAGCAAATTACACAGCTGACAAATAGCAAGGTTATGTATTTAACAATTAGGATAAGTACTGTAGGATATGCAATGGTGTTTCATGTTGCAACTTCTAGGCTGCTGGGATAACTCAGAAGAGGTTTGGAGAATGGAAAACACAGGATAAACCTTCCATCAGATTGGATGCTACTCTAGAGATCCAAAGCATTTTGTAGACTCTTGAACAAATCACTCAGTGAACTGTCAACTTCAGAGCAGACTTCAGAGGACAGTACTTTACTGTACTTTACTGTAAGAACAGCAGGATAACTATAATAAATGGTATCAGAACATTAACTCTATTTTATCACTTTTCATATTGTCATATCATCTCTAAGACTTATTGTTAGATGTCTTGACTATAAAGTCTCTTTTTTATCCATCCTCTTGCTTAGTCATGCACTTAGTTACTTCAAATTTCATGGAGACCCCTTCCACACTACCAGCAATGAAAGGAACAAGATATGAAAAAGATCCATGCTTGCAGTCCTCAAATAGAGTGAATGAAGCTCATGGTATCTGAGAATGACTAAATCTTCATGTGGTATTTTTTTGTGTCTAAGTTTATTTTTTTTCCCTCAAAACAATATCCATCTCAGAGAAAATCTACATATTACTCAGGAATTCTATTTATCTATTTAACATTTAATTGAAGTTGATGTTCAGATCTTGACAACAGATCCTTTTTCAATAAATTTGTCTAAGAAAATACAGTAAGTGCTCTTCTGCCATGATCTGACACATATCAATGCAAAGTTTAATTCAATTCTCTGAAATTTCTAAATTTTCAGAAAATATGCAGTTAAACATGTTATGGATTCAACAGAGAAACATAACTGCACAGCATCTGCAGGGAAGGGCAGAAGTGTGGCTAAGAAAAAGAATAAAAGTATTTTTAGCTTTTACTATGACTTTAATAGATATAATGCATATACAGTAAAAATAAGTTCAAATATCTTATGATTAGGGGAAGAAATGCTCCTCAATATTGAAATAGCTGTCATTACATAATGATGATTAGCTTTTGACAGAACAATAACTAGGAACAAAAACCAGTCCTTCCTGTCATAATCATTCTCTCAGATGATTAGGAGTTTTAAGAGTTTTGTGAGATGGTAAAAATTTATATATATATCACTAATAAATCTTATCAAATAGGAATTATGACAATGGGAATTATGGCCCTAAAATACAGAACAAAAACAATCTTCCAGTGAGAGACTACAAAATACCTTTTTGGAGGAGATGTGCTTTTGTACAACTACTTGGAGAAAAATTATCAGTGCAGAAAAGCTGAAGTGTTCAGCCACATTTTAAAGTGCATCAAATCCATGTGTTATTGTTCCAGGGTGTGGAGATTTGATTCTTTGCATTTTCCTTATCGTGTTCCTGAAACTTTGCGTATTTATTCTCTTCTTTGAGTATTTTAGCAACTGCACGGATGTAAATCATGCATGATAATGGAAATGGTAAGAAAGCCTATTTCTTTCCCTCAATACTCAGCTCAATACATAGCTGAGTAATTTCCCCCAACAGCAGAAGCAGCAAAGTCACACTGGCCTGGCATTCCAGCAGGGCAAACTGGAATTCCTGCTCTGCAAAGGGCACCTTGTGTGCACTGGGTGCAGGCTTGGAGCTGCTTCATGCACCCACAGAGGGATTGCTTTATCACAAAGATACTCTCAGCTCCTTCCCTGAGCTTCACCACAACAGGAGAGAGGATTGAAATGAAGAGGGAGGAGAGAAATGCACCATTGGTGGTGATGATGACTCTGCTACCACAGGCAACAGGAAACCCTAAGCAAGGAGAATATTTTCCTTCACCGTCTGTGAGAGGACTGAGTAACCTTCTCCAGCCTTCCTATGAGCACTGAAAAACCACTCAACACTGAAAAAACACACAAGGGAAGATTCCAGAGCTCCTACTCAGCTCACCTTGCGTTGGGAAGCCACAGGGAAGGGCTGGCCACAGGCTGTTCCAGAGGGGGGCTCAGGATAAAGTGACCCCCAACCAACCCCCAGTATTACCCTCACCCTGTCTCAGATACACTTTGGTGTGGAGGACACAAAACCCTGCACTACCCTGGGGGTTATACTGCAACTTTAAATAAGATACAGACATCAGCAATACAGAATTACTGACATTTTAATACATATATATGTAGATATATATTTATAGTCCTTTTACAATGAAGTATATTGTACAAAATAGAGAATTACAGGAAGCAGACATGTCCTTAAAGTTCTTAGGTTTTATAAACCAATTACTATGAGCTTGGGATGCTGTTTGGTTTTGGTTTTTTAAAGCATATTTTAAGGAATGACAGTAATAGTTTCTGCAGACTTTTGCAAATAAATGTGGAAACCTTCAGTTAATAGAAAAGAATTTCTTCTTGACACTATGTCAAACAATTACTTTCACAGTAAATCTTGAAGAGAAAAGTAGAAATTCAACAAATCATTTTTAAGCTACAAAAGTTTACAAGAAATTGGTCTCTAATACTCACCACCAATGTCTTGTTCAATGGTATTTCTTTGCTTCTGAAATATATTTTTCAAACAGATTCAGCAAAATCAGTATCTTCACATTCAAGTTCTGCTCATCTTCTGAGGTATCACTGAGCACTGTAAATTTTAGTGTAAACAAAAAAAAATGCATTCAAAAGGGATTAAAAATCAACTCTAAAAACCAGAAAAAAGGCAAAACTGCATTCTGTTTTTTATTCTTCTACTACATAAGCAAGAACTCTTTATCAATTAAATTCAACATTTTCCATGACAAGAATAGTCCAAGACCCTCTCTTTTAAATCTCCCCTTCTTCTTCAGCATTATTTAGCATTAGTAGAAGGATGGGGAAGTTGTAGCCATAGATCCACAGGCTTACAGAAATGTTTCATTTTTGTTCCCCCTCCCACCACCCCATGGTACAATTGTTTATTTGGCTATACAAACAACTACACAAAATATATGCTTTTCTTCTGTGAACTTAAATTACACCCATTGCCTCCAAGCATGGTTTTCCTTTCAAACACACAATTCCAGTATTGTGTTGGAGCTGGCTTGAGTTAGTGGCTTGTGCTGGGGCCAAAAGCACCGAGACTGACAAAATGACAGGAATTTAGAGCTAACATTTGGTATGTCTTGGCAACATTGGTCAAACTGGGAATGTTTGTGAGCTTTACAACCTAAAAATGTTACAATAGGCGTAATTTCAAAGGGGTTAGCGTCAAGTTACGTTACATCCAAGGCTACAGGAAAGGATATCTTACACAAAATATGAACACATGAATAAAGCTATGGATAGTGTTACTCTCCATATTTCTCTCTGGGATCCCAGGCTTTCTCTCTAGCTGATTTCCACATTTCTTTTCTGTAATACCCAGGTATAGGTAACACACTTCCTTGTAGGAATTCCAAACCCTCTGAATAGGAAAAAATGTTAACATCTTGTTGAAAAACACCATGTGAGAAGATAATTTCTAGGCAGTGCAAGAAAAAAATAGAGAACTAAATGAAACTTGTTTTCAAAAGAAAAGTGAAAAAACAGTGAGTGCTTTAAGTTTAAAACATGTTTTACTATGAAAGCCTGAATGATTATTTATTTTTGTTTTTAGAACAACACTTAAAGGCATTATCACAGCAGGTAATTTAGAGCAACTGGACAGAAGCTCTTATATATGCAAATTTGATCCGATTTTTTTTATTCCAGAGAACAGAGTTTTTAAGCAGCAAGTAGAAAACTTTGTGCATGAATTCAGTGTATTAATGTGAAGCTTACACCCTACACATGCCCTGTTCTATAACATGGAGGCATAGACTTTGTTACTTTGGGGAACAATGACTTCATATAGTCTGTTCCTTGGAATAACAATCATTTCCCACCAAGAAATGATGCACCTGTCAGGATCAGCCTGGAAACCTCTTGCATAAAGCTGTTCACTCTTGTTATCACAGCAGGGTGACTGTTAGAAGAATGGATTCCTCCATTCTCCACATGTGTCTCCGCTGACACTTGTCAGAAGAGCACAGACTCTACCTCCAGGTCTCAGCACTTGTGAGGAATCAGGCAAGGCTCACTACACAACTGAAATTTCTGCACTCTTAAAATGCTGAAAGGCAGCACTGGAAGAAATAAATAACTATGACACAGTTACAAAAAGTTACATGGATGGCCAGAAATGTGTCCTGTTAACTGATTAAGAGACTTGAACATGTAAGTAGATAATGATGGGGTTCAGATGCTGAAATAATAATTCTGTATCCTGTTTTTATTCCAAAGTTTTACAAATATTAGCAAGTGTGTCTTCCTAAAATTAACAAGGAATTTGAATCCCCATTATACAGAAAAAGAAACAAAATAAAAAGGCTACCCATGTCACACAATACAGGTATAAGAAAAGCAAATATTCTGACAAAAATCTCCATATTTATGACAGAGACAACAACTGTCTGAAAACATAAAGAAAATATGCTTGTCAAAATAGGAGAATCATCTTTGTGGTTTGCAACAATTACTAACCTTAAAAGGATTTCAAACAGTCTCCTACTACCTCATGCTTATGTATTTTACATTTTATATCATTCTGTTTAACAGCATTTTTCCTTGATTTTTTTTGATACTGATTATTTTTGTATTTTCTGCAACTAAAGCCATTAATTCAAACGTGGAACCAAAATTAACATTTCTAATAAACTTCTAAAATGATTCCATGCCAATAAATGAAATTGAAAGCAGAGAAAAATCAACTTTATTTTGAAATCTTATATTAATGAAGAGTGAATTCCAATCCAAACAAATTTTAGACTGGATGCTAAGAAAAAATCATTCACTGAAAGAGTTGTCAAGCCCTGGAACAGGCTGCTCAGGGAACTGGTGGAGTCACTATCCCTGGAGATATTTAGAAGTGCATTGCTGGGTTAACAGTTGAACTCAATGACCTGAAAGTTCTTCTCCAACCTAAATAGGACTCTAAAAAATATGTATTTTCCATATAAATTCCAACTAGCATTTATTTATTTGTAAGCATAAACTAAAAGTGTATAAAGCTGCAAAATGCATTATTTTCAAGGTCAAATTGGTTCAGTTTCAACTACAGTATTAGCCTATAGTTGCAACTTTGGCTTAGCAAAAATTTTATGTATTATAATGGTATATCTTTTTTAAGAGCTATTCATTAAAGTGATTCTTCTTTTAGAAGACAAAAATAGCATGTGATTTATCCATTTATTTATGTTCTAATATGGATCTAATCATTATGAGTATCATTTCCAGCAACATTCATTGTGACAGGAAAAAAAAAATTAATACACTACTTAATAGACATAATACACTGCCTATGCTGCTCTAATTTGGCCTAGCACAAACACCAATAAAGTGTCAGGCTAAACCATCTGCAGGCAATTTTCAATGATATTTATATCCTTGATAATTTGGTTTCCTGAGCTTTAAAGCATTAGTTTAGTTCAGTTCCTGTTTCAGCTGAAAAAGCTCTGATACTAGTTTGTAAGGCTTGTGATAGAAAACACGTGTTGGAGATATAACTAGGCCAGGTCTAAAATGCACAGAGTTGGAAACTTTGGCTGTATGGGCACAATCTTTCCATAAATTTTCTTTCTTGGTGGTCCTCGTGCTAGGATCAAGTGGGGAGCTGGGCTACTGATGAACTTCCTGTCTTCCAATTTAGTCAGTGCAGAACTGAAATTGCCCCACGAGCCAGGGCAGACACAGCAATGATTGCAGAGAACAACCCACAGGGACAGCACCAGGGCAGCAGCACCTGGGGATGAACCCACAGGGACAGCAGCACCTGGGGATGAACCCACAGGGACAGCAGCTCCTGGGGATGAACCACAGGGGCAGCAGCTCCTGGGGATGAACCACAGGGACAGCAGCACCCGGGGATGAACCCACAGGGACAGCAGCTCCTGGGGATGAACCCACAGGGACAGCAGCACCTGGGGATGAACCCACAGGGACAGCAGCACCTGAGGATGAACCCACAGGGACAGCAGCACCTGGGGATGAACCCACAGGGACAGCAGCACCTGGGGATGAACCCACAGGGACAGCAACACCTGGGGATGAACCCACAGGGACAGCAGCACCTGAGGATGAACCCACAGGGACAGCAGCACCTGGGGATGAACCCACAGGGACAGCAGCACCTGGGGATGAACCACAGGGGCAGCAGCTCCTGGGGATGAACCCACAGGGACAGCAGCACCTGGGGATGAACCACAGGGACAGCAGCACCTGGGGATGAACCCACAGGGACAGCAGCACAGCAGCACCTGGGGATGAACCCACAAGGACAGCAGCTCCTGGGGATGAACCACAGGGGCAGCAGCTCCTGGGGATGAACCACAGGGACAGCAGCACCCGGGGATGAACCCACAGGGACAGCAGCTCCTGGGGATGAACCCACAGGGACAGCAGCACCTGGGGATGAACCACAGGGACAGCAGCACCTGGGGATGAACCCACAGGGACAGCACCACAGCAGCACCTGGGGATGAACCACAGGGGCAGCAGCACCTGGGGATGAACCACAGGGACAGCAGCACCTGGGGATGAACCACAGGGACAGCAGCACCTGGGGATGAACCACAGGGACAGCAGCACCTGGGGATGAACCACAGGGACAGCAGCACCTGGGGATGAACCCTTCAGTTCAGAGAAAAAGCTCACTGCTGTAATCTTACCTTACCTTCACCTTAGGCCTGTAAAATAATTATTAGAAAATCCAAGTATTTAGAGGAGAAATCGCAGCACACTGACTAGCTATTTTTGCTGTGCCTAATTTATTCTTCAGGGGAAAAAAAAAGGAAAAAAAAAAAAGGAGTATTTTATCCTCAGTATTGTCAAATTTTAGTAGAACATTATCCACTTTCCTATTCTATATCGTAGAATTAGTCATCTGCTTGCTTATTAAGCATTTTTCAGGGTTTTTTTAAAACTCCAAAGCTAAGAATTGTTTTGGTATGATATTTCCATCCCAACAAATAATCATTTCATGGTGTTCCCTGCTCCATTCCAGTAAAACCTGTTTTCTGGCCAAGACATGAAACTCAGATCTCGAAATGAAATGAAGAGAGATCACTCCTTCTTACTGTGGAGTGAATCAGTGATTTGTGAATAAATACATATTTAAAAGATTTACAAGTAACTCCAATATGTCAAATACAATCAGCATGTATCCTATTCTTTCTCAAATCAAATGAATCTTTAAATTAGTGATTATTCCATTTTAATGATTGACCTTCAAGAGAAAATGTAATCAAAGGATGTAATTCATTCTGTATAAGTAATGTACATACTATCACAATCAAAAAAAACAGAATATGAACAAATTTATTATTATTATTAAATTGGCAAGAATAATTTATATTCTTTCTCATATGTATTCACATAATACCTGCCTACTGATTGATTTATCTATCTATTTATTTATTTCTGGAAATTCTCAGGCCAAGGAACACTTCCTACACCTCTTAGACTCTTAGTAGTATCCTGAATTCAGAAAACAACAAATGTACTACACTACACTGGGCAGATATGTGCTTTTCAGATTCATTAGTGATAGAACAATGGTGCTAGGTTTTCTCTTTTGTGGGGCAGATTGGTTAAAAACAAACCAACGAAACAAACAAACTCCCAAACCAAACCCCAAACCACAGCACTAAAGCAGCATTAGGTGAGCTTGCTGTATTCCATGCCACATGAGTCTACACTAGAAAGAACTGAGAGCAATTGTCCCATAAGAATGCAGTTATCATTTCTAGCTGAAGCAAATTTTTTCTAGTTAGTTAGTTAGAATTAACTCCTCAGTCCAGCCTCCTCAGGAGAGACAAACCACAAGGTGAACCACAAGCATTATTTACTAAGACCTATACCAGAGTTTTCCAGCACTAACATGTACTTGCCAATGTGTAGATCTGGCTTTAGAACAGACCTGAGACCTCTTTCTGCACAATGATCTGCCTTAACCACATTTATCACTGCAGAGCAAATCAGAATTACTATTAGTATCAAATGGTTTTCACCTTTAGGAGCACGAGGAAAAGAACAAAGAAAAATAAACATTTCTTTCTTTTTTCCTAAGGAAAAGCAACAATGGTAGAATCAAATTTGAAAGGTCATGTGATCTAATGGTGTGTCACTGGCAGGTTTATGTGCACGCTGTCAAAAAAGATACAAGCAGCATCTAAGCATGCCACATAGCTGTCACTTTCTGTTAATGGCAAGAGCACTCATGATTTTAAAAGCCAGTGGTCTTTATTGCTTTGTATTTGAAGTGATTTACTGCATTTTCTTCCACTGAGGAAGCCAGTGATAATGATAATATATGGCAGAGTGCTTGTCCTTTTTGACAGCCTCAGTAATTTAATCCTCCTTTCCTGCCACAATATTTCAATAAGAGAAACCTCTAGACCAATGGACTGGAGAAAATCCACAGCCTGGGGAGTGTGAGTGAGTGCTCTGAAAGCTTTTCATTGTTTTAATTTAAAATACAAACACAAGGATCAGCTTTTAATTTTTGTACTATTAATATGACCTAGAGTGAAAGTTAGCCTTGGTTTGGAAAACACACTAGAAGAATGAGAAGCAGGGTTTTAAGAAATTCTTTAAGAAGTTTTTGGGTATCTTATATTAGAGAAAGTAGCTACTTGCCTGCAAATGATATCAGTCTGCAAATATCAGCAAAATACTGTGAAAGATTATAAAGACTAAAAAGGTTTTACAGGATTTTTTTAAAAATTAAATGAAGAAGTGAAACTGAAAGGGTTTTGCTAGGATAGAACTAGAATGAATATAGCCCCCTAAGAATCAAACATAGCTCTTCAGAAGAGTTTTCACTTGTTTTTGAGGGGAGAAGGTGAACCTAGAAATTAGTCTGTCATTAAACTCCAACATTTTTAATATTCACTTTCTTCTAGTTACTCTGCCACTGTACCCACAGCAATTCTTTTTGACTCCACCTCACAGTAAGGTTTCCTCCTCCCCTATGCAGACAGAAATCTTTAACATATCTCATACTGTCTTTTGCTACCCAAAATAAACTGATTTGTAGGAACAGAAAGTATCAGCTCTGCTATGGAGAGCATTGGAATACAGCAATATGAGGGCATGAGAAGGCCTCAATTCCTGTAGAGGGTTTATTGAAGGACACATCTCTATTAGTCCCAGGGAGCCCCTTTCCCAGAGCTGGTGATTTCTCAGTTTTCCCCACAGCTGGAGCCCAGCCTGTACATGGCAGTACATGTACAGAAGTGCAGTTAGGAACGGGTGAGGAATGGGCTCCTAGCACAAACAGCCAGGCCAGTGCCTGAGTTGCTGTCATTCAACCAAAGGAATCTGCAATTCGCCACCTTTTTCTCTACTAACAGGATGCAAAGCACTGTCAACTCTGACTTTGTATCCTTAGTTTCCACTCACAATTTCTTACTTTCTAAGGTTATGAGAAGCTGTTTTTGTCATCTGCTGTTCTTTTGGACATGTGGATGGCTTTCCACATGTGCTACTGTCATGGCCAAGTGCTCCTAAGGCCACCACAGGAAGTGATGGGGAGGCAGCAGGGAGACAGATGGACAGCCAGAGAACTTCAAAGGAAATGCCACATCAACAGATCCTTCCCTTTCCCATAAGCATCCCAAATGGAATTTCCTAAGTTTACTAATACTGTATCTAAAACAATTTTAAATGCAAATTATTAACAAACCTAAAGAGTTCAAACTCATTTCACTCAATGGAAAAATTCAGACTAGTAAGTAATATATTCAGCACAAGAACTTCATTCAAGTCTGGGGAAAATGATTAACCAGAGTGAAAATATATTTTTAGATCCTGATGAATAACATGTTTTCATAGCACCCCTTAGTACTGCCTGAACTTAGAAGCATTAACATTGCTGCAAGGCATGGAACATCTCATATTTCGATCCAATTAATTGCAAAAATGATTCAAAATTAACTCATGACAGTTTGACTCTAAAATTACAATTCTAAAGTTAGTCCTAAAGAAGTACTAAAAGCTGAAAACTACAATGACCCTGGAACCTTGTTAGAAATCTCTGCAGTTCAAAATATTGCCCTTCTGCTATAGTTCACTTTTTTCATAGTTCACATTCTAATACAACTGAACAACTGCATGATGAAGCAGATTTTCATCAAATGAAGAAAAAAATGCTCCACATTATTGTAGAAAAGGAATAAACAGACAGAATTATAACACTTTTTTCTGATGCAGAGCCTTAATGTTTGAAGAATCCACTTTCAGAATAAGGATCTTCAGCAGTTTATTTTTAATAAAAAGTACATCCCATCTTTCCCACACCTCTCCTTTCTACTTCCAGTACTTCAAGTTGTTTAAATAGTCACATTTCTAAGAGAGAAAAGTTTTTGCTTCCCAATTAGATTTCATATAAGGCCTTTGCCAGGTTTCATAAGTCTTCCTTCTATTTCTGCTGTCTGTTCTCTAGCACCACAGTATAATTTGGCAATTTTCACTGCTCTTTGAATGTATGGGCCTGTAGTGTTTGGAGGCATTCTCAGATATTCTAATGACTCTTTTCAGTGGTAGCAATGACAACAGCTCCTCTCAGTCACTCTGGTCATCAGGAGGCACCACACAATGTCAAGGGCAATCAAGAGGTTTGCACCATGATCCTAAACCATCTAAACTTCCTGTCTAAACTCCCTCATCCAAGTTTCCATTCCAAGACTCTAGAAGAAAGAAAACGATCTTTTAACCATTCTCAGTGAAAGAGTCATAGTTGAAAAACCCCAATTAATGCCAAGTTACATGCTTGAACCACCTGTGAAAATGGAAATTCATGGGATCTTGTATGTCCAGATTACTGAACTCTACTGTATTGTTTTTCAACAAAGTTCTGTTCATTTTCTCTATCACACATGCCAAACAATGACAGTGAAGAATGTGCAAATAGTATGGGAAAAAGTTCAAATGTTTTTAAACCAATGAATCTCATGAAGCCTTCTGTAACAGTTAAGATGTTTTTAAAACAGTCAATCTGTTCCAGTTATAGATAGTATAAAATGCTTTATTTATTAGAAGAATTAGTGATTTTTTAGATTACTTACGGACTTACTCTGATTTTCTCCATGCAAAAGTCTAAAAGACTATTAGTTTCCTTGTAAGCTCAAAGTAAATTTTGTTCTACCCATGCAAATCTCGTTTTTATTAAAGAAAATATTCAATTAACCTCAAATATTCAGCATGCTCAAATCTAATTAGACATGAATAAGAGATGCAGCAAAGCTATAGTAAACACACATGCAGATTTCATTACTATTATCTTACTGGCTTCTCAACTGGTATTATCAAAAAGCAGACTCATTAGGTTTTTCCCCCTATACACAAAGCTAATCTTGAGTAGAAATTAGACACCCAATTATCTAAGCAAACCTCCACAAATAACAACCACATTAGTATAATGCTGCAGAATACAGTCCTGAAGCAATTAAGGCCAAACCCCACCTTTTAATATTGATTTGTTGGGATATTTTGAAGTTCAAACAGTTTTATAATCCATCCCCAAGCAGTAAATAGAAAAAGCAATGTTGCACAGACAAGTTATGATTAACAGAAATAATAAAATACAGCACTACTACATTGGAAACCCTTATGAACTACAGTCTCTCCAAAGCATGATGCTATTTTCAAATATCACAGCTTGAAATGTATTGAAGTTTCATAATCACCTCTTAAAACTCTGAAATTTATTTTGTATTCACCATATCTTTCTTGCATTTTTAGTTAAACTTTGCAGAGTAAGTACCCAAAATACAGCTATGCTTAGACCATAACTAGTATATCCAGAAATCAGAATATTGTGTAAGACTTTTATACCCTCCGAATATTTGTCATATTCAAAGCAATGATAATGCAAAAAGCAAGAAAAATGAAAAGCCTTAAGAAGCTTTTATTGAGTTATGGTATTATTTCAACAGGTTTAGAAAAAGATACTCCATTTATGTCAGCCTAACTGGAACATCTGGAGAAGTGCCTACAGAAGCTAACAAGATGAAATTGTCCAGCTCATAAAAAGAGTTTTCCTTCATGCAATATTTTATTTAGCACATGATGCCAGAAATCCCATTTGTCTGCATGGAAGGAAGCCTTGGTGAATTCAGGACTTCACAGAGCTACTGTTTTCTTGGTGGGTTTCTTTTTCTTTCCCAGGGCCCTCAAAGATCCATGGAGTCACAATGGTGGATTGAGACTGAATGCTTTCAGATGTTCATTTATTAGAGTCTAGCATATGCAACATGCAGGATTCAGTATTCTAAGTAAATAACAATTTATTTGTATTAAATACAGTTAAGTAATTTCCCATTAAAAAAAAATTCTAATTAAAGATACACTGAGTATTCACAAGTGATGATCAAGTCCATGACATATTTTCTCTAAATGTATTTCAGTTCTACATGGTTGGATAGAATTTTTTCCTTTTCCTTTGTATCATGTATCAATAGAAAAATTAGTTTGTCGTGCTCTTTCAAAAAAAAAAAAAAGTTGTGTAAAGCCTAATTTTAAAAGGTATGCACTACCAGCATATTTAAATATATTGCAGTTTCAATTTCTTACACAATCCTACTTTTGTATTTTAGTTTGTACTTAATAATTGCATCCTGGTTTCAGTTCTTAAAAACCAGCAGTAGTATTTTCCAAAAGAGCTGGAAGAATGACAAATACAACAGTACAGAGATAAATGTAAATATAATGTATAGGAAATAGGCTTTGTTGCAGGCATTTTCGTAAGACAATTTTAGGGAAGGAGCACACCTGCCCAGGGATAGGTCCCACTCACCAATTCTATGGTTACAGTCACTCCTCTGAGCACCTGCTGGCTTTGGAAGTGACAGTGGGGTGTCCTCTGCAGGGAAACTGTTTCACCTGCATTCTACACTCAGCTGCTGTATTCTTTCATCTGATGTAATTCATGACTTTGTAAAACCAAGTGATGTAATTTTAATCCAGATTTTTCAACTTCCTATTTGAAACACAACACAAACCAAAATAATTATTTTGTGTTTCTTGAAGTGTTAACACAAACCAACCATCCCTGTGAACCATCAGGTAGTTTGTACAATTAACACTGATGGATTGATTGGACATAGACACAGCAAGAACCTAAGCCCCATGGTTTGCAGTTAAGAATATTGTGGCAACAGATGCTGATTGACATTTGATGGTTAAAATATTTTTGCAATCGTCATAGTTTATTGGAGAAGATTAGGTTAAGATTATGTTTATGTACTAATGCTATCTGAACCACTAATTTCAGTTGCCATTATTTTTAGCTACCCAGCAGAGTGATCCTGGAACTGCTGGAAACAGTCTCAGTAATATTAGCTACCAAAGTTTTTCAAAGGGAAGAGAATTGTCAGTGCCTACTGCAGACTGCACCCCATTCAATAAAAATCCACCAAGTCACAAAGTTGTCAGGCATATAAAGTACAATTGCATTTATATGGAATTCAACTTCATATACTAAACTTGACTAGTTAAATCAAACATACCTTTAAGAGTTCAAATTAATAATATCATAAAATTAAACACAACTATTCTTCATCAGACCTTTTCTTATTCTCTTTTAAGTAAAATTAAATTTTTCATTTCCTTGTAAAATTGTCTCACACTATACAGTGAGGTCAATGGTATTGTGTACAGATACATTGTAATAAGGTTTCTGTATTTAAGTGTGAATGTCAGACTCAACAGAAAGTCACAAGTACTTTTCTAGGTAATTTAAAGAAAGAAAAGCCACTCTGGTTTCCAAAGTGGAGTGTGTAGCTGAGCATTCAAAGAAAACATTCTTCAAAGAGCAAACACAACATGTTGGAGTACAGAAATGTCAAAGAAATTTCTTTTTACTTCTTTCATTTCTTTCAAGTTCATATCTTTATTAAAAATATTTCCCCTATGTGGAAATATTTTGACAATTTTTGATTTTAAACTTAAATCACTTGAAGTATTAATCAGATGCAGAAGACTGGCTTTCTAGATTCAGTGTTCAAACTGCAAGCCAATGCTCTAATTCATTATGGAGATAGCTTACATTTCCCCAAGCAAATTATATGATTAATCAAACTGAAAAGCAGGTGTATCCTATTGTAAAAATATCCATCATATAGAACAATTTCCATTGCTGTCAAGTCCTTTCAATATTTGATGAAGTAATTTTACCCCCTCCTTTCAAAAGACATTTCCTTTTATTATGTATCCTAAGACACTTTAACTAAAAACCCAAATCTGAATATTTCAATAAGGTTGTTTTATTATTCAGTAGATTCATGGAAATTTTACTAGGATGACAGAAAAAATTCCACACCATTCTGTCTCCACTAATACAGGTACATGGCTTCAGCTGGCAATATTACTGGGATTAGCATAGAATGATGAAATATTTAAAAGGAATTTTTTTTTCTAAAATCTAATAAATCAAATGACTGCCAAATGTCATTAAAGTGATGGTCTCTGACTTGAATATGCTTTTCATATTCAAATTTGAAAAGAAAGAGATGAAAGCCTGGAAAGGTTACTCAGTTTCAACTAATAACCTCAAGCACTCTACATTCACATGCATAAAAAATGAAATTGGCTCTATTGTCTAATTTTACTCCAGAAACAACTCTTTTCTTCTTGCACTGAACAGATGTATTAGCATCTGTATTTAAAGGGATATGCTGAGTGGTTTTGTTCACCCCAAAGTATTTAGCAGCTATGTCAGACTAGTTTGTACACAGACAGTAGCTTATGAATCAAGTCCAAATACAATATCCCGTATTATAAAGTGTTCCTTTTACATATCTTAAAATTTGTTTGACATATTTAACACTTGTAATTGCATACAGTAGGCAAAGAATATTACACTTTTTCAAGGCTAGTGGGATAAATTCAGGTATTCTGCTTTTTTACTTAAACTGAAGCAAATGACTGAGACTTACTATTAGAAAATTATAAGAAAAAATAACAAATTATCTTGGAGCTTAACAGTCAAGACTATTTTGAGTCCCAGTTTTATTGATATTAGATGTGAATATAACATATACAAAGCAGAACACAAGCTGATTAGGAAAGATATTTACAAATCAAAAATATAAAACTGCTTTAGAACATAATTAGCTCACGTCATATTTCATCATTAATACAAAACCACTCACATTATAAAGCCATGCTGAAAATATATGTAGCATCCAATATATGATATGAATTCGTCTTTAAACAACCATTTATATTTCTATGATGCAGAGTGAAATATGTTATTTAAATCTATTCCTAAGCTGCTTTTTTTTTAAAGCCTTTTCTTATTTATTAGGTACTGTTCAAGTGAACAATGGATAGTTTGTCAACTAATGCCCACAAATAATTCTATTTAATGGGAATAAAATTAGTTTTCACATTTAGCATTTAAAACAAAAGATAATACAAAATTTCACCTAACACAGAGAATAGGTAGATATTGAAGAAGATTAAACACTTTCAAAAATGTCTCAAAGAAATTGGTTCAGTGCTTTAATTTCAGGTTAGCAAAACAAAACATGGGTAAAATACTTAGTCTATGTCAAAATGCTTTGTCTACATTTGATATTGACTCTTTGTAATTAATGCTACCCAAAGCATTTGGAAGAATCACCAAACTCCTTAGGGTAACTACTAAATACATTGGACATCACATCCAAATTCAAAATCTCAACTTTTCTCACCTTTCTGATTTCTGAGATTAAAAATCTCTGTTTTAATTCTGTAATTAGTGTTGACTACCATCTTCAAGCAGCTGTATATTCCATATTTTGATTTCCTTTTTGGTCACAATAAAAGGCTAACACTTTGATATGAAAAATAGAATTCCAACTGTCTCAAATGCTCAACAACAGTATCCAACAGAAGTGCTTTAAAAAATAACTTTGTCCTTTCTGCACAGAAAAGCTGAGTTGAAAATACCTGGCTTAAAGGACCAACGCTCCTATTTTTTACATCGCTTACATTTTTTACACATATTAGCTTTAACTAATATATTGCCTTGAAAACTCAAACTAAAGGGAACTTCTTAACTGTAAGATCAACTTGAATCCTCTATCTACCAGTGCTCAAAGAAATGCATGATTTACTCCTTAGCATTGTATATATTTATTTCCAGAGTCCACTTATTCATTTCTATTTCAAGCAAAGAGCATATAAGACAAACTACAAGCTATTCTCCAATAACCACAAGTAATCATCCAATTTCTATCAGTATTTCAATCACTATGAATATTGATTAACAAATATATTACTGAATGAGAAATAATCCTCTTCCTCTATCAAGGGCTGAATTCCTTTAACAATGTCAGAACAGAGCCACAAAAAATGCTATTACAGGAACATCAATGTAATTCAAGTGTACAGAGACACAAACACCACTCATTAAGTAATTATGATTAACAGGGCAACACAGAACCATACCCACATAAAAATACATATTGCAAATAAATTACTCTAGTCCTGTATGCAGTGACTTTTCATGTGAGGAATAACATGTTCTATTTTTACCTTTCCCCCACACTGGTGTAGATGTGAGAACAGGAAGAGGGATACAGAAATGCTCCCTGTTCCTTCTCCACATGGATGGGACTTTAATAAAGTGCATACAGCTCAGACTCTCCCTAAGACCTGGGGCAGAGATCTCTCTCTCCTTGTTGAATAACTCCTGTGGGACTGGATCCCTGCTGAAGGGGAAAGGCACAGAAAATCTTCTCCCAGCATCACTGTCCTGCCAAGTGCCAGGAGAAGAATGAAATGGCCCAAGATCAGCACCATGACAAGGCTCCATGCAACCCCTTCAGCTCTTGCTGGAATTAAGAACACACTGAATAAAAAGATCTATTTGTGACAATGAAGGGAACTCTGGTTGCTGCCTTTTTATCTGGTGCAGAGTCCAAATTTCATCAATTTTTAGACCAGCATAAATTCATCTTTAATATCTTCTAAGGCATTAATTACTTGCTACAGCTTGAGCCAATGATTAGGTACTGACTCTCTATGCAAATCTGTAATGTACCAGCCATGCACTCTTTCCCTTTCCAAAATAACAACTCCTAAGTAGCTCTAAAGCACCAAAGATTTTAGAAAATAGAAGGCTCTAGAGGGAAGTGTGCTTTCCTACCACAACCATGACAACTACCTATCTGATCATGAAGTCACAGTTGCACCTTGCTCATAATAGAACTTTAGATCACTTGCACAGTCCTTGCTTTCTCTTCAGCTCACCTCACACCCTTTCTGAAGAAAAACCATAGAATTGTTCAATGCTTCTCCTCAAGTGGAATTGGTTTTAAAGATTTGGTTTTGCACCTTGCCCATGACACAGCCACAACTAACAGACTTTAAAGATAAACTGTTTCCAGGGATGAATAATACAAAAATATGAATATATCTGAAACTGTTTGATTGGTGAGATACAAACTTGCATAATTCAGAATTTTATTTTCTCCCCAAGAAGCTGGGAAAACTTCATTAGCAATATTGTTACTGTCCTGAATGAAGGTACACCTACTCCTGCAGACTGTCTCAAAGAGAAAACTTAACTTTTTTTAATGTTTAATCACTCATCTTCGATTGATCCATCAGAAAAAATAAAAACCAACTCTGTCAAATCTCAAAGCCAGTTAGCTACACAGGTACCAAACAGTCACATAATTAAGAAATTCAAATGTTGTGTAAACTTACAACTACCTTTCATTTGAAAGGGAAGCATAATTCTTAAGTTAAAAAGGCATGAAAGGCAGAAAATTCCTTGAGGAAAAAAAGATATTCAGTCTTAAACCTGGCGTTCTACTTAATTTCATATTCTGACTAATTTGTTTTATTTGTTACCTAAAAAATAATAGGCAATGACTTAAGATTCTGTAGTTTTGAATCATTTTAAAAGCTCTGTTTGGTGTTGTTTGGTATTATTTCTCCCTCTTTCGTTTCTTCTATCTCAAAGAGTGACTTGCAGTACATGCTTTCAATTACAACTTCAAAAGGTATTTGACAAGGGGTAGATAGAAGTTGTAAGTCCATCATTTCAGCATAGGGTCTACTCAAACTTCTGTCATCTCACACTTTATCAGTTGCAAAACACAGCTTAGGTATTTCCTGGATACTTTAAACTCACTTTTACTTTAGTTTCAGGATTATAGTGACCCCCAGCAAACAACCACCTCAAAGATGGAGAATGGCAAATGGTTCTTTTTAATCTTAGACCAATCAGTAGTCCTTGAAAGTACTGACTACAAAGTTTAACAAGTTGCTGTTATCATAGTCTGATAAGATGGTTCTGTTTCATAGATTTTATTTCTTGTTTTATTAAATACGCTGGTGCAGCACTTTTAATTCCCCAATTTCTTACAGAAGAAAACCACAAAGCAACAGAGGTTAGTTCTATACAGGAGTAGGAGAATACAAAGTTAGTATTTCTGGCATGTTAGAATTGAGCCAACTCAGTAACACAGAGTAACACTAAAACCCTGAAATTTAATTCTCTAAATTCAGATTAAATTCACAAAACAAGCCAAGTTGAGAAAAAAAAAATTGAACACTCAAATATCTCCCTGAATTACACTAAAGACATTCAGGTCCTGCAGAAAATAAGTGTAAAGAGGAATCATATCAGCCAAAATTTAAAACTGCAATACAATATCCAAGTAATTTCCTTTTTTAAATTAATACAGCTAGCACATAGGTGGAAATATACTATTCAAGTAATTGTACCCAAAAAACCCATAATAAAAGGAATAGTTTTTATTGCCTTGCTATACATAAACTTGAAGCTTTACAGCTTCTCACCTTAGCATAAGCTTGTGCTCTTCACCAGGAGAACCATGAACACTTGGTATTTTTGCACTTTTTTGCTGTTTAAGAAAGATTTTCATGTCAAAATTAGTTACAACTTGAGATCTTAGAGCAAGAGAATGCACTTATGGCATCGGCAAAAAAAAAAGAGAGAAAAAACCAGAACCACTACCAAACAAATTGGGCATGCCAGTAATTGCCTCATGGCACATTTTAAGACAACTTGGAAGTTGACAGCAGTAAATCTTATTGTGAAAACTGAATGCTATATAATTTCCTGAAAGGGTTTGGTGTAGATGTGGGAGTGTAAAGGAGGAGGGGATGGAAGAGAAAAGATTTTTTTAATTTATTTTTTTTAATATAAAGACCATGCCAAAGAAAATGCAAATTCCCAGTTTTGATGTCTATTTTGAGGATCTGAAACAAGGCTTTTAATCAATGTATTATACATCAAATTGATAATGTTAACTTCTGATTATTCAAATGTATGAAATATTCATAGAGAACTGTCCAAACTTTTACATTTCTTAGACTTCTTTTCTCTATTAATTATCATGCCTGGAAGCTTTTTAGTAGAAGCAGCAGCCATCAGCCTGACTGAACCTGACAAGCTAGCAAGGCCCAATTACACTGGCACTCTGTGGCACTTTGATGTACTGGAAACGAAAAGAGATAGGGGCAAATTGTATAGCACATTATGTTAATGACTTGATTTAATCCAGCCACTAAACTTTATGTAGCCTGTTAAAAAAGATGCTAACACTAATTATGCCACTTTGGAAAGGAAAGAAGGGGACAAGCATTTCATACCGACAAAGTGAAGCTCATAAATGTTGTAAATGAAATGAAACAAAATGAAGTAATCTATGATTAATCATACATCATAGACAAGAAGAAAAGAGAAAGAAGCAAGTGGTACAGTTAAGTAGTGGAAAATCTGTTAGATACCCTTTGTGATCAACATATCTAAGAAATAACCATGAACTGTCTAATTTGCAACATGCCAGAAAACCTCAGTGTGATCTTAAATGGCTTAAACAGTTTGGCATACAACTCAGATCTAGGGGATAATTAGCATAACGATCTCCAAAAATCACAAGTTTTATTTACAGTGTTTGATTACCAGCAGGATATTTATCTCAAAAGATAAAAAGCAGTGATTTTTGATCTTAAAAAAATACAAATTCAGTAACAATTTTGACATGCTGCATTCCAAAATTAACCCAAGAATTCATACAAACCAATGCATATTTTTAAAATCCAATCTGTATTAATATACTTGTTGTCTTAATAGTTCAGATGTTTTATTGTTTCATCTACCCTTCATGAACATGAATCTTTGTTACCACAAGAACAGATCAATGGGGAAAGGTAGAAATTGATGAACCTGAAATGGATCTACACACAAAGTTCTCACAGAAGTGCTCTTAAATGATTGTGATAAAATAAAATACATGACTAGAAAATTACAGAAGAAGTGTATTATATTTTGACTTAATAGAGATAAGTAGCACTAATTTTAGTTCTCAAAATTACAGGTGACATTGTTTTTAACATTATACATATAAGCAATGCAATTCCACCTTCAAAAGTACTCTCTGCAGCTTTATGAAGAATATATGAGTGATTGCATTTCTAAACCTCTGCTACAGCTTAAACAAAGAACAGCTATATTTCTCATACAAAGAATTGCTTCTTGTTGCTAGTTGCTTTGTACGGTGTTTCACAGCCTTGAAAAGAGCATTTAAAAAAATCAAGCTACCTCTAGGATATCACACTGCAGAACATAACAAACCAAGAAATCTGATAGGATCTAACAGTACAGCCCTGGTCCTTTAAAAGAAGGCTGAGACAGATCAGAGAAGTATTAACTGTTAGAAGCACTGTCATCAATTTTACTTATTAGTTTTATATTTTTTAGCATTGTTCAGTCAAGGTTAGATCAAAAAGTATGAAATATTCTTTTTTTTTTTCCAGAACTTTCCTACTGAACTAACGTTCAAAGAAAATTTTCCAAATTTGTATTAATGTCATCTTATTTTTATATATGTCTTTGTGGTAATTAATTGCTGGTTTTAAGAATAAGTCAAGAGAACATGATTAGTGCACTTGCCCACAAATAATAATAGAAAAAGAAGTACACTGAAGTGATTTGATACTGTACATATATAATTTTACTGAAAACTGATGTTAGATACAGCAAAGCTACTCCTAGACAGCATTAGGTTTAAAATATTTTTTAGTCTGACCAAATAATTGCCATATACATTCTGACTCAGCTGTTTAACATTACTGGACAATGGACTTGAAATAATACAGTCATTTCTGTCAGATTTTATTGCCTCAAGAGCACTATCACCTTGATGTGAAAAACACTGGAAGAATCAATGTGGTTAAACCCCTTTACTGTAGTCCATCTGAGCTCTGCTGAGGAGCCTGATAGCAATAGAGGTGCTTTACTAACAAATGAAGAATAAGCGCCAGGCAAATCTTCTCTTCCTTGCAGAAGATTAACCCTGCAAATCAATGACCTTTATAGTCATCTAAACTGTATTTTTTTCTGGTTTGTAAAAATAAAAAAGTAGTGCTTCCCAGATGAAAGTTGAGGACTGGAATGATAGAAGTCCTGTGATGAATTGAGGTATGAACAACTGTTAGCTTTATACAGGATTATGGCCTGAATTTGTGGATTTCCTCTGACTATGCTTAACACCAGGCACACATAAAGAATAATTTATCCTTTTTTTTAAAGAAAAAAATAGTTCTGTATGCAGGTGGATTATTTCAGAGCATTTTGGGTTTTTCTTCTCTGAAGCAAATTACTTATAAACACAACAGGGATTCAACATCATATTTTTCCAATTTTTCTAATGTATTCTTACACAGAAGCTGCAAACAAATGAACATGAAATTTTAGCATTCTGTTTGTGCTTTTACTGTAAACTTGGTATTGTGGACTTGGTTTATTTCAATGATAAACAGTTTAAGCTCAGAGGTGGAACAGGATGACCTGCCTTTTACAATCTTTAAATAAATCTCCCTCTAACAACTTTAAGTCACGAATATGATAAGACATACTACCCCTCTCTCTGTCTGAAAGGATTTCCAATACCAGCATTGGCTGTTATCTGCAGACAAAAGGAGCATATTCATTAAAATGGTCTTTAGAACAGCATAGTTCTAAGGGAGAATATAAAGACATTTAAAATAGAAGCCAGGTTTCCCTTAATATTTTATGAATCTAGGTCAGATACCAGATTTTTGCATTCAATTATGATACAGTTTCCATTTGGGAAGAAAATAACACCACCATATCCACTACCCAGCTTCAGCTATAAAGTACACCAGAATATAATTTCTGTCATGGAGCTTCTCATAACGAGGCAGCTCCCACTGCTAGTAAGAAATGCTTAAGAAAATGGAAAGAGACATAGATTTATTAACAAAATACAGTTACTTATTCATAAAGATGAATTCTACCTTCTGGTTCCAATCCTTCAGTTATTTCTCTCTCATTTCCAGAAGTAATTGATGTTTGGTCAGCTAACTGCTCCTCTGACAGATGTGAAAGCTTTTCTGTCTCCTGTTAAATTTCTTCAGCCATCTCCACCTTATCATCTGCTAGCCTTTTTGTTTAACCTCCTGTCCCATATGCTACATAAAAAGATAAACTTACAGTCTTATAGCACCCCTTGAATAGTAAAACTTACTAAAGTTCAAAACTTGAAGAGTTATGGCCAATATGCAAAGTCTTTAATCAATGGCATTGCTTATGCAGCACAGGAAACAATGAGAAGTTGTCAACTGCAGTAACAAATAATTGATACAGTAAAAAGAAATTCTCTAACGATGTATATTTGTGAAAACATAACTATTATAATCACTTGGTACCTGTCAACATATATTCAGCCTCTTAGGTTTCCAGATTCATTTATATTTCAGCTCTTTCAGTTCTACAAGACTCAGTTTAAAAAAAAAACAAAACCAAGAAAACCTGCTCCACTACTATCTTATTCAGTTAGCAATTTTACAACTAAATTATACAATACTTTCTGTTTCAAAAGCAAACTAATATCATATAAAAAAGAATCAGCCTTGTCACATAATACAAACATTCTCTAAGGTAAAATACCTTTAGTACATAACTTTCTCTGAGGTAATCTTACTCCCTTGGTTCCCTTTGAGTACAATTATGTACAACAACATCTCATCAATGGATACAACACTGCAGGGTTGTGTCCAGGGTGGAAACTCAGTGATGACTCAGTGAAGTCAGTCATGTTAAACCCCACAGAAGTGAGGCCCTGCTGTGCTCTCCTGGAGAGCTGCAGCAGTGCCAGCACCTCCCTCTGCATGGGCACCTCCCACACATCACATCTGCCCCGCTGGAAGGACCATGGCAGGCAGCAAAGCCTGGGCTGATCCCCCCCCCACACATTTCCAGAGTCCATGAGGTCTAAACCCTGCTTGGTGGGACACACAAAGGGATTTGATGTGATTTATTCACTGAACCCACGGTAGGTCCCTCTTAGGTTGATGGGTACCTGCACACACATGGAAATAGGTGCACACATCACTTTAGCTGTGCATGGGGATGGATTATGGTGGGAATGTTCCTATCTCATACCTACAGCCAGGTCATTGTTCTAACTGCAGTGAACCCTATGAGATTGCTTAGTAAATGTTAAAATACTCAGTCATTAAGTGCTGCTAAACTCTTTTGCACCCTTATGTTTGCATCCATATCTTGGCACACTTGCCCCCTTTGCATTCCTGAATTTAGTATAAATCATTCCAATTTTTTTCTAATATAATCTTCCTTTGTATGCTTTAAATCTGTGTAGCAAGTGAGCCTTGCCAACAAACTCAGTAAAGCCATGTTTTCACAAATTCATATTAAACCCTGCTTTTGCCAAAACCTTTGATAGTGTTCCTTTAATTGGCCAAACCACTTGTTCACAATACCTATTTAGCTATATGCCAAAGTCATTCCATTTATTCCTTATTTCCCTCTGCTAGATACTGGTAATTTTTAGAGGGAAGACAAAACAAACTCCATCCAAACAAGAACAAATGTGCAGGGCCAGAAGCTGGACTTTGGTGATCCCTGTGGGTGCCTTCCAACTCAGTATGTTCTACAATTCTGTGAGATGATCCCCCCGTGATCCCTGCCAACCTGAACCATTCTGTGATTCTGTGAATACTTCTGCAGGAGCAATGATAAACAGCTGTAATCACATCCTAGATACACAGGGCTTGAAGGGGATTAGAATATCTATGCAAGCTGCAGCAGCTTAATGACAATTAAAAGTGTAGTACCCTGGTGATACAGCCAGGGGTACAAGAAGCTGTGAAGTGCCAATCTGGGGAAGGCAAACATTGTCACTTAAACATTAGGCATGCACCTAAAAGATTGCACTTAAACATAGAAGGACAGAAGATGGAAAGTGTTGCCTAATTTTCCAAATTCAGCTTAACCAAATAATAGTACAGCCCATGATATTTTCATGCTCTGAATATAATTTTAAATTTAGCATTATATAATCAAGCTATCAGTAACAACTGATGTGTTGTAACTTCATATTAATGTAGCTTAAGGTATCTTTATTCATATTAGTATCACTTAAGGGCAATTTTGCTAACACTTGCTGTGGTCAAAAAAAAAGTTTAAATGATCAATTTAGTATTAGATGTCAATAAAGCTACTCAGAATCTTAATAGTAAGCACATGATGAACTGAAGCCATACTCATAAGAAGAATTATTCACAAGTTGGTCCACTTCATTCTATTAGATTGTTCACAGAAATACACTTTTTAAAAAATACACATTTGAAGAATCAAATTAAAAATATTTAGGTTACTTCCAGCTTGTGCTCTTCTTTTGTAAACTTTATATATTGCTACAGTATATAACACAGCATTGAGATACAAAGAGAGATTGCAAAGTCTTAAATATTCACTGAGAAGTTGCCCCTACAGCATGGGAAAGACACATATGAAATAATCTCTTGAGTAGATTACAAGAAAAATGTATTATTGTAAATGTACACAGCTGTAAATAAAAATCAGTGTATACTGAAAATATTAAAAACTTCTGAATTAATGAAGTTGAAAGACAATTAAACATGGCCAAAGGCCTGTATAGGGTTTGTGTAACTTTGCACAGTAAATAGAATAGTGGCTTTTAATTTGAGGGAGACTGTCAGATGGGCCTCTTTTCTGTAAGAGCTTTAATGTAGAGGAGAGAAGAAACACTGAATAAAGAGTAAGTATTAACCCAACAGAAGAAGAATAAATGCAGCTGAAAAAGCATGAGCCTCATTCAGCATATAATCTGTATTTGGTGAATTTTTGTACTTAATAGCTAGTCATAACCTTAGCATATTGTACAAATGTTCACTTAAAAGGCAGCTTTGAAATCACCAGCAATAGAAACTACACTTTTCTGGGCAATATTCCTGAACTTCAACATAGGTATGACCTCACATCTTGAGAAAATATTAGATTTTTTTCAGAAAAATACCTCTTTCTACTTTGATCTTGTCAAGGATTGCATTTTTGTCTGCTAAATCAGATTTGATAGCCATCTCTAGTTCAGCAATTTGCAGTTTCATTTGCTGTTCCTTTGATTTCCATTGCTGTTCCTGGGTCATACAGAAGACACTGTAATAAAACATATGGCATGTGAAAAACTTTTAGAAATCAGCTTCAACAGAAAATAATAAAGAAAAAAGCTTTTAGTGGCACAGAGACCACTGTCATCATGTCTTAGGAATTAAGTAAACACATGCTGGTCTGCTGCTGTTGAAACCAAGGCGCCTTTCTCAGGCTGCGGTTAAAAAACATGAAAGAGTTTGTGGGATGAGCAAAGGAACTGGCCTTAATTTAGAGATCCAAAGTCAAAAAGCTGGCAGCATGCAGCATTTGTGGGACTAGAAAAGGAATTCAGATGCATATCCCAGAATAATCCACAACTCAAAACCTCAGCAACTGACAACTAACAAAACCATTCTTTCCGCATACAAAACCCCTTAGTGTAGAGAACTGGGATCATCCGCCTGATTTCTTTTAAATCTGTGAAACATGCAGAGCATAAAGTCAGTTGCCTGTTCAAAGAAAAATGTTGACCACAAAGTGACAACAGTTTTCTCATACTGTAAAACAACAATTCTGATACTGATTAAGAAGCACATTTAAAGTAATCGTTCTCCTACTTTAAAGAAAAAAACCAGAGGTGGGCCAAGAAATTAGAATGACTTCTTTGCCTGTAACACATTATTTACTTGTAAACTACCAATCTATGTGCAGTAAGCATTGCATGGACACAGAACTAGAACTGCTGAAACCACAACAAAAAGCGTTACTCGGATTAAAACTAAATTAAGTACATTATATAATTTACAGTGTAATTCTCAGTAGGCGAAAAGACAAAGCTGTGCAATGAGTTTTCATATAAATTAGACAGTGAGTGGTATAGTCTTCATATTATTATATTTGCATTCTTATTTACTGAACAAAATGTAGATCTTCACCGAGCACAAAGCAGTTTATTCACTTTTGTACTCCATGAAAAATTAGTAACTGCAGGGTTCTGTAAACAAAAAAAGTCAGTTCCTCAACTCTTTGGTGAAGCTTGTCAGCTAAAAAACTATATTTTACATAAATCAATGTATTAGAAATCTTCCGATATCTATTTTTTTTTATCCACCTATCTCTAGAAGAGATCTATGTAACAAGCCTTGACCACAAAAAGAGAGGAGGAAGAGATGCTGCAGAACACATAGGACACATGAGGACAGCCCACACAGGTTCAGACTCTACATGCTGACTGAGAATTCTGAGCACCTATAAGTGCATTTATATCTCATATATTTGAAGAATGACTTCAAGATTAAAGAAATAAAATATTATGGCATGAATTGTAAACCCTAAAGTATATAGGGTTTGTATTCCTATATGTATTATTCATGAAAACATTCTAAATCCCTGTATTTTGTCTTTTTCTCATACTACATCTAACCTATGTACACAGTTCTCTAGGCATAGAGCATTTCATAGTGTGACTGTTTTCACAGCATGCATGAGCTAAAGCTGAGCTTCTAAGTCCTGCAGTCATACATGCATCACTCTCCTATAATGTTGAAGGTAATATACAGGCAATATAATGCACTGAATCCACTACCACTCCACAGTATTGCAAAGTACAGAAGAGACGCTGTGTTCTCTAATGGCTTGGAGTTTGATTGGCTTCCATAAGGAAAACACAACTCTCTTCAAAAGAAAAGAAATACTGTCAGTTTCCACACTTCTGAAAATGTTTTCAAGTTTGAATGACCACAACACCCAGTTATATGTGAGTTCATCAGCTTTAGGTACAATTACTTCACAGTAGGGTGCAGCCAGGTTTTAGTTCAGTTTTTTAGAAGACTGAGCTGGCAGAAGAATCATTAAGCATTATTATGGTTTTTAAGAATTTAGATGTTTAAATGAAGACCATTTTAGAAGACAGGTTTTATCTGAACCCATATAGTGCTAATGTTTATGTCAGTGTGAATTGAGTCCACGTGTGTTGCTTTCTTCTTTCAAATTTTAAGATTACATTTACTTGAATTCATGTGGAATTTCTTTCATATTTACTGTATTTCACTGGAGTTGAAGCCATCTGTGTAACTATAATGGTCAACCACATCTGGCACCATTTCCTTTGGAGGGAGTTTAAGCATTGCTAGATTTGCATTACAAGGTCATATGAAAACAATTCCTCCAAACCTTTTATACAAATGAATCGTTTTCTTGGATACTGACTAAATAATAAGAGTCAACTGACAAATTCATACTTGTTCTTTGCAAACTTTTCAGATCCAGTTCTTCAGTCTTGGCTTTGGCAAAAATTCCCATCAACATCAAAAAATTTCCTGAAAAAAACTTTAGCGAAGAATGGGTTTATGCACCTTTGCCTCCATTTAAAAGTTGAAAAAGAATTATTAATTAATCATTAATTAAGTGGCACCTGTGGACACTGGCCTATCTACTGCTAGCCCAGGTAAGCTCTAGTAAAGTTGTATTGCTCAAATAGGCAACCAAAAAAGCTTAAAAGCATTAAATGGTGGCTATATAATCCTTCTCTTTCTAATTTATTGATGCCTATACAATAACATGGAATGATGAAAGATGAATCAGTGTTTAAATGAGAGTATATGAAAAGACAGATCATTTTAGTGAAAGAAACACCATAGTATAGACTACTTGCTATAATGGAAGCTCACTTTCAATTTCTCTTGTTTAATATTTTTTTAAGTCATCCCATTATGTTTATAAGTAGAACAGAAAATTTCAAGCCAAGATTGTTAGGTTGATTTATTAGTAAGAATTATTTCTCTGAATAAATACTTGAGAATAAACAAAAAGATAATCAGAAATATTTGTTACATGATCAAATTTTGGAGAAATCTCCAGCAATTAACCTGAGTGACAAGTGACCAACTTCTCCATACAAAACTCTAAATTTTGTGATTATACAACTGTTGCACCTCCTAAGTAAAAAAAAAAGTTTTAAGCTGTTAAGATTTTTAACAGAGCTGATGAAATACAGCAGAGCACATGAGAGTTTCCATATACAGTCATATGATGAACAGCAGCCTGAGCAGAGTTACACGTGTGCAAAAGCACAAAATATTTATGAACACATTACAGCACACAGTATATTAAGATCTATGAAAAAAGAACCAGAATCAAATTTTCTGTATGCAGAAATCCTAACTTACCTTACACAGCTTATCATAGTTTTTGTTCAAGAGTTCATTCTCTTTTTCTGGATTGTTTATTCTTTCCTGTAATTAAAATGAAGAGAGAAGTTTCAAGTAATGCACAGCACAAAATGAAATTACAATGAATGTGTGAACAGAAATAGCAAATAATTTTTAGGGTCAGGCTATTGTTTGTTCTTTCACTACAGCAGGATCTGGTTTAAGGACATGAGACACTTAAATAGAGAATATCTACCCTCCATGCATTACAACATTTAAAATGCTTAGCAAAAATATCTATGAGGTAAACTTGGGTCACGTAAAATACATTTATTTACAACAGGTAAAACAGGTGGTAAAACTAAGTTGGTACAAAATGCAAGAAAAATCAAGTAGGTTTTCACATTTTTATTCCTTACACATAGAAGAAAATGGGGAAGAAACCATTCCCCATCTGATGTTTAGCCCTGTATCTGGACAACTTGTTAGTGATGACAGAAGTCTCTCAGAGTCACTAGACATAGAATGATTTGAACTGCTGCATGAGATGTAACACTGTACTCTAATTAAATCAGGTTCAAAGAATACTAGGAACTAGCAATACATGATCAATAAACCAAGTATTATGGGTTTTTTCTATTAATAAACCACTTTTTTAGTACCAGGATTGACATGATGTCTTATGCTTTAACTTCAAATATTGTCCAAAGACTGGTGGTTTGGATCAGGTGTGGTTCACAGTTCTATGAAATACAAACAGCATTTTGGTCAGAAGTTTTTCTTTTGAATAGGATAAAAATATATGTAGTACCACTCTTCTAAATATGTTTGAAAGGTCTATTCACACCTCCTCTGTTGAAATGTACCCCAACATTTCTTTTTCCCTTATCTGTATGCACTACCTAAAGTAAAAGATTCTAGCTCTAGCCCACAGCCTCACCTCCTCTGTCCCTCTCTTTGAAATACCTACTGATTGCAATTTGTTTTGAAGATGGAACTACTTTAACTGCCCCTTTTTAAGCTATCCATTCAGCTCATCACCTTTTGCTAAGCATCATGGTTGGTCTTTAAGTTCTTTAGGCTCTATGAAAAGAAAGGAATATCCAGGAAAAAATAAAATAAATTACACCTAGTAGAATGTTACAACAGAGCATATTCCAACAGTGGTGTGTGTCCCTGGCAGTATTTAGTGTATGTATTCTCAATGTGCTCAACAGGAGGCACTTGATCCATGTACTGAATGCATGGCTGGGGAAAGGTGGCACTCCTGGTGCTCTCATCAACATTAAACCCTCAGTTCAGTCATGATGAAAACAACTAAGAAATACATCTGTACAGCAATTAAAAGATTTTGCTGTGGTTATGGTGGTTAGACATGCTGACCAAAAAACACCGCAGCAGCAAGCAGAAATGAATGTTGACCACAGTTATGGTAATCACAGAGCTTGCCACTGCTCTGTTAACCCTTCATTGTAAATATGTGATTGTTCCATAATCCTAATACATTCAGTTCTATTTTCCTACTAGTAGTACTTTAAAAAGGGACTTCTGATTTCTTTTCCATTTTCATTTATTTCAATGGATGACATTAAGGCACATTTAACCAATTTTAATATTAAATGAAGAATGCTGATAGAACCTCTAATTTCAGAATATTAGTTAACAATATAGTGGCTACATTCCACAAATGCTTTAATAAAGCCTCATTCACTAAGAATTTCAATGTAAATAATATTCAAATTATGACTTGAAACAACAGAGCACAGAAGCCAATCTTCTGTTTAATAAAATGAGTGTATGAAAATTTATGCTAAACACATATGTGGGTATAGATAGTGCTTAATGATTGCAGACAGAATAAAGTTAGCTTCAGTTTTTTCAATATACTATTTCCTAGAAAGTAGTTGTAATAGGTAAGTATATTATGTGCCATCTAACTAGAAATTTTGGATTTTACAATTATTCACATTTAGTAGACATGTCTCAAAGATTCAAATTATTTGAAATTGGAAAACCATTGGATCCATTCTCTTGTAACAAAAAAAGAGCCACAGAAAACACTCATCCTTCTCCAAAATGCACCTTTCACTGTGAATATTAGAAACAATGTCTTCAAATAGCAGTTTGGGTCCTAAGCCCATGTTTCCTTTCAGCTGCTGCCAAGAAAGAGGCAAAATCACCCAAAACCTACTGGTGTAAGTTACCAGAAAGTTGCATATGATTTAAAATGGAACAGTTTACTTATTGCTTTTTATTTAAGAACCCAAAAAGTCATGTGAAACCTGTCTCCCCTGGAATTGCTATAGCCCACCCTATGAAAAACTAGATTTGAGCTGCTGACAGAAGAGCTGCTTTGGCAGAAAGGATATAGGCACTACACCAAAGAGGGGAAGAAGGCTAAGTACAGCAAGAGGTAGAAATGAAACAACACAGGGGAAAAAGGAATGGAACAAAAATCTAATGGCACAAGTGTGATGTAGGATGCTAAAGGGTAAGAGCAGTAAGAGGTTCCAGGGATTCCTGGTGCTTCCAGCTCCTAAGGCTAGGACACTTTACAGAGCTGTACTGCATTAGGATTCCCCTGCTCACAGGAACTCTCCCATTTCAGGCTGCCCATCCTACCACCTCCATGTGCACATGCAGGTCTCCAAACACATATGGGAAAAAGAAGGCAAGAGCTGTAATTGCACATTCAGTGATATTTTCATAAAACTGTACTTGTTATAAAGAAAAACATTACTTACAATAGCCTTTTAAAATAATTTCCATGGACTTAAGAACACAAGCTCAAACTGAATCACGGAGAACAAAACAGCACAATCTCCGAAACTTTATCCAAGACTGATAAAATGAGGGTGGTCTGGTACCCCTTTTTTTTGGTAAATTAGTATATTTAAGTCAAAGCTCTCTCTTTAAATCATCAGGAGTCTCTTTCAGTGGCCAGACAGCCCAGTTCATTCTTCACAATCTGCCTGGGATGACCTCCTAGACTCTTCTAAAAAAAGCCCAAAATTTAAGACTAAAAATCTTTCCTCCATTTGGAGCAGCTTGAGGGAAGTGTAATATGTGGTTCATTTTCATGTCCTCAGTATTGACTCAAAATCAAGAACTGTGAATATTTTTTTTCCATTTACACTGGCTCATGTGATAAAAGTAGAGAAATGTACTGACCAAATTCCAAATATCTCTTGAAACCGGAGAAATTTCCCTTCCATTGCTGAAAGAGAACTGCTTTTCTCAACCAGTTGTTTACAACCTTGATAATTTCTACACTGTCCCAAACGTTTAGGCTTCAAATTTAAAAAGAAATGTATCATGAGCTTTTGAAAAGTTGAACTCATTTTGCAAATCAGCTTTCTACAACAGCTTTTTCAATTCCAAAAATGCAGCAGATTTAGTGTGTAGTGCCCAAATTAATTTCTTCTGCTATAACTGACATTACAGAATGTAGGTAGATAAACATTAAGATACAGCAGCTTTAAAGAATACATCAACATCTTTGATTATTGTATAAAACAGGACAGGACAGAAAAAACTTCCATCCTATACTTAAAGAGATTATTTCTTCTCCATTCACTTTTCCACCATCTGAAGTATTTGGTGCCAGCAGAATATAATTTTTATTAATTCTCTCTTATACTTTAAACATATCGAATTCTGCTAATAAAAGGGTCTTAGCAACTTGTAACACCTGAAAGTCTGGACTCAAACATGCTGCAGGTGTGTCAACTATGTGAAAATAATTTAATATTTATGTAGATATTCTTACAATTCTAAGATTACAACTACAAGATTTGATTATGATTTTTATTAATATAAATTATTATAAATAAAAAAATCCTTAACTTTTGAAAAGGCATTTTTTCTTCCAATATTTATCAATTTTAGATGTATTGGACATACAGTCACAATGCCACGCTGGAGCAAGAGAATGGACTATAAAGCTTACACATCTGTAAACCAGCTGGATACGTGAAATATTTTCCTTTTATTCTTCAAAATATCAAATGCTATTGTGTTTTGGCATTACCCAGTTAATTGTCCTTGCACAAAAGATAAACACAGTCACAAATCTGAGATCTTCCCCAAGAAACAGGCCCAACTCAAAGCTAAAACTATCATGTGTCTCAAATATGTTATCTACATAAATTAAAGTTGTGGTGAGTATAGACAGCAGCACTGTCTCATGCTAGCTATTTAAAAGCTAATGTAGTGGCACGTTTTTATTAATCTTGTTCCACACATCAAACAAAAGGGTCTGATGCCTTCAAAGGCCCCTTTTTTTCCTTTCTTTTTTAAGCAGGGGACGTTATTTTTTCTCTTTAAGTAGAAAAAGGAGCAGATGATAGTGAAATTTATGATGTACAGATGTAAACTCCATAGCTTCTGACAGTCAACATTAACTATTTTTTCAACAGTGAATGAAACGGCATTTGATTCAAACAAGTTTTAGATATTAATATTATGGAACAATTTATTCAAATTCAGAAGTGAAAAATTACTCTTTATTTCAATCATTTCAAACCTTGCAATTTTAAGAGCTAGAGAAAGCATGTGCAATTAATTACTTATTAGTGCATTACATTGATCACAATTTCTTTATTTATTTGAATTAAATATGCCTAAGAAATGTCCACTGCATCCAGGTATATGAAGAAGAGCTTGTTGAACAATGAGATCTTCTCAGATTTCATGGGTAAGGCACAGTTAATTGAGGAAGACTGTTGGGAAGGATCATTCTTCTAGAAATGAAGTCACAAACCAGTAGAATCGAAAATTATGATCTACACAGGCTTCTCCCTCTCAGGTAGGTATATTCTGGTCCCTGAACATCTTCTCAGGTATTCAGATATTGCTTAAAAATAGGGGTTATATATACACAGATTAAATAGAAATTAACTAGTGTTTTTCACTAAAACAAATACTTTCCCCAAAGTAATGTATAAGGCTAAAGTTGTACTGAGATAGCTCAAGCAATATTTTCTTTAGTGCCCAAAAAGTAAAAAAAAAAAAAAAAAAAAAGAAAAAATTGCCACAGAACTTGGACACATGGAAGTAGAACTGAACAGAAGTCAGAAAAAGAAAAGGAACTAATATCCCTTTGGAGGCAATAACATGAATTAATGGGCAAAGTGATCCTAGCTCTATGCCTTCTACCCCAACTGCAGCAATAAGGAACATGAACTCTATCCTTCCTTTCAACCTCATCTTCGTGCTGGCTTTAAAAGTCTGAAATGGAAAACGAAGTTAGGAGAAAGTGACTCTTAAAAAAGCTAAGGATTATCTTTGGGGTTAATGTCTGAACTACAGCAAAGAGACAATCTCTCTTCCAGACCTCTTATCATTTGGATTAAAAGCACATAGAGTGGAGTCCCAATAACAGGCTGGGGACCAGCTGTGTGGGAATGGGGCACTGATAGCAACTTACACCAGAAGGAAATGATTAAAGAAAGGATCGTGACCTCCACTGTACAAATTTATGCCAGTAAATCCCAGATGGCTAAGCTAATAAAATTGAGGTCTAATTAAACCACATCCCTTGCATCTTGTCTTTGCTTCCATATGAGCAGGACATGGATTCAATACTGAGACTACTCTTAAGGAGTCCTGACTATTGTATTTACTGGATTAGTGGCTCAAAAACTTTTACTCTTTCATACTCAGAACTGAAAACCAAGCAAGTAAAATATGTATCACCACCAAACTTCTCAGGGTCACTTGCCCTCTGTCTGGCAAAATAAACAAAAGGCTTTTCAGCTAATTGTTCTCAACCACAAATACAACAACATCCAAGACACAGTCACAAGCAGAGAAGAACATGAATGTGCAGTACCATCTAACAGATCTACATACATCTAATTGATTTAATTAACAAAGCGAATCAGTTTAAGTCCAGAGTAACAATGCAGTAAAAAATGTCAAACAATTAAAAACTGACAAGCAAATAAGCTTTTTTCATTAAAAAATCAACTCAATAAAACACACAGCAAAAAGCACAAACATGCAAATACCTGTTTCACAAATACAGTCTGGGATGGCTTTAAAGGTATTTTTGGAAAGCACTATGAGCTATTAAGTAATTTGAAGATACCTGCTTGCAAAATGATTTTATTCACAATTAATGCTTTACTTGCACACTGTGTACCATACCATAGGCATCAAATCACAAGGCTGTGGTTTCAGCCATCTTTTCATTAACAAACAGTCAAGCTAATTGTAGATAAATTTTGTACTTAAAATGTGTTTAATCCAAGTTTGTCCCTTAAGGCAGATTTCTACATTCCTGAAAGAATCCCCAAACAAACTCCAATTAAATATGGAAAAAAACCATTGATTGCAGCCACATTAGAATAATCATCTCAAGGAGTGCTGCATGTGAACTCAACTCTTGTATGTAGCTCTAGTGTTAGACAGAAACTGCAGTGAAGCTGCAAAAGCAGCTTTAAAATATGATGGGATATTTGTGGATATAGGATAACTCAGGATAACCAGCACCTCCCTTCCTAATTGATGGTGAACTAATGATTAGCTGGGGCTGCTTCACTATTTGGTAACTACAGCTATTTCAATCACAAGAACTTCTTAAACATGTAGCAAAATAAAGAATGTTTTCCTAAAGGCTGGCAGAACTCTAACAGCAGGCTGACATCAGATGGTGCTGCAGCAAGGAGATTGGTGGGAGCCCAATCCTGCTGGCATCACACAGCTCCTAAAGAATTTCCACTCTGTCTTTACATGGTTAAGTAGCAGGATGACAGCCATGTGTTTGCTGACAAAACACATGAAAAAGCTGCTAATAATATCGAAATTCAAAAACATAAGCTACAAAGATAAACTAAGATGACCTTATTGGTCACCCAAATGTCCAGGTTTTTCTCCAGTATTCCAGTATTGACATTTCTTCTCTGCTGATACAAAAATTAAAAATGAGACAGAACCTGTAGGATTATTTGTGCAGTAAAACAACTCATACAGACTGTTGTAGATAGCAGTTACAACATTCCCAAGAAAGCAAGCTAATGAAAGTGTCCAAAATATAACATTCATGGATCCCTTTAAGTTCTGCCTCTGTGCATTCAGCACGTAAAAAATACATGACTTGGAAAACTTGAGGATTAAGAGCTTTCCATAAAGTATTCTGGTGGCAAAATTATAGAACATACACTATTCTACAAATGTACTGGTGGACATTTTTCAGTTTATTTCCTAGTATTTTCAGTCAAACACAGCATCTCTCAAATACTAACATATCTTCTATCAGGTTTCAAACTAGAAATAGACTATAAAGGAATTAATTTCAGAACTTAATAGCAACTTAGATAGCAACTTAGGTCAAGTGTCATGGTTTGGATACAAGTAATTTGATGAACATAAACAAGGATCTGCACTACTTTTTAGACCATAGCTTTATTTGAAGATTTTTTTTAAGCTGAATTTGAAGTTCATCTTTACTTTCAGACTCCTTAAAAGTTTTCACACAAATATGGTAGTTGACATCACATTTAGATGTTATCTTCAGTTTCTGTCTGCTGTACTTGAAGAAGAGTGTTCATACAAAAATGAAGCACAGAAGTTCTTCGAAACAGATTCCTTTCAAATAATGAAAAAATATTTAAAATATTTTCTAAATTCACTGTAGGCACAGACTGAGACATTATTTATGATAACAACTTCTTTAACCTATTTAAACTATATAAAGGAAATTCTGAATAGGGGAGACTTATGACTTTGTGAATAATTTAATAGCAAACATTATGATGTATTATTTATGTAGCACCACTGATGCACTAAAGAATGCTCACACATAATAACAGGGTCCCTCCCTTGAAAGGCAGTTAAAGAACTGATGACATATTTCTTATCAAGAACTTCCATTGAAATCAAACTAGCAAGGATTGCAGGATCATGCCATACTAGATCCTTAACACCACTAAAGGTAACAGTCTGAAACTGAAATAGCAAAAAGGGGAAATACATGCAAAGCTGCAAAAATTTGCATGTATTTTTTTTTTTAAGTAAAAAAGAGAAAGAAAAAAGACTTATCTAATAGAGGCTTTATTATGAACACATTCTGCAGGCATATTGCCTGACTTTGCTGCACTGCACAGCTACACCTAATTTGCTACTCTACCCTCATACAAGGCCAATAGTTTTCTACTATTGCTAGATGCCAAATTATCCATGGGCAGTAATGAACATTAAATTGTTTGCTATGAACTTATACCTAAAATTTTGCAAGAATTATGTTGAAGACCTTCTGGATCAATTTGCTATGGTATTTTTAAAGCAGCCAAACACAAAGCAGACCCAGTAAGGTGTATTTACTCTTTGTGGATTTTTTTTGGTCTCTTCATAACCTAGAGACAGCCAGGCTCTCCTGAATTTTTCAAGGCATTTTACTTTTGGATAAGTCCTGCATGTTTTCTGATCTGCACTAAAAATGATTTGAGAGGTTTGACTGAGCAATCTAAGAGTTCAGCAGTCTTTAAAAAAAAGAGGGCAGAAATCCAACATCAGTCTGTTGGGTTTACCATCATTGATCAAAAGGGCAGGATGAGGACATATGCAAGACAAAACCATGAAATAGTCTATGCTTAATATTATAGAAAGTATTCTCTGTCCTTATGGAAGACAATGCTACTGTGTTCAAGTTCTGAGTATTGGTTACTACATTTCTAGTAAGTCTTCGCCTTAAGAAAATGTGTTCAAAAAATTGCATATTCAGAGCACTCAGATTACCAGAATCCCCTCTGGTTTGGACAAGGCTTTAGAGAACAGATTGACACATCAGAACTTCTATGAAATTTCTGAACATTGTCATCTGACCTGGACCTTCTGTGAACAAGTGTTTTTGTTTTTTTGTTTGTTTTTTTTTAATTACTCATGTTTGCTTCAGTTTAAGAATCTCTGCCCTAATCAATATGGTCCCAGTCCTAGTTCTGCACAGGACATCTTAGCTCTGGATCTGTTTTTATACCAAGATAAGCCCTCCCCCTCTGTCATATCAACATTTGATCTGTATTCCCAGAACCAAGTCCCTCTTCTATCTGGTAGCACTGGGCCTCAATAAAATTATTATACCTCCAACCTATTTTTGCATTGTTAAGACAAAAACCAAACAAATTGATTTTGGGAATAAGACTTCCCAATCAATGATATGAAGTGTAAAAACAGGTGTATGAAAATCATCAAAACTTGCACTACAAATAGATTAGAGAGGCAAATTGGTAGAAACAAACACATTTTTTAATGTAAAAACATGAGAATTGTTGCTGTTATCATATACCTGAATGAATATCATAAAAATAAAGACTGGTGTGAGGGTGTAACTGGCCACCAGCTTGATCCATAGTTTCTGGAAATTAAGGAGACAACTCTGCTGACTCAGGTTTGAATCAGTGCTGCAGCTGATGGGTTTTTTTTAAAATACATTATCAGATCAGTGTATAGCTTAACTGAGTACAATTACTTCTACAAATGTTCCTTTGAATACATGAAAGTTTTAAAGTGTGATTTCCCAATGTAACTACAGTGAGTAAAGGCCTGAGAGGGAGCCTGCCTTAAGCAGAAAGTCTCAAGAGCAAAAAGCACCATTATAGATGGCTGCATTGTAGTAGTTGCTTTTCAAAGCCCACACATGTGAGATTTTTCAAGTCTGCAGTGCTGGGCACACATGTATCAAGAGACTAGAACAAACCTTGAAATTAAGAAAGGAAAAACATGTGCAAACAAACTACAGATGTGAAACTTTGTTGTAACATGAAAACACTAAACTTTTTCATATACTACTTTTATAACCCTTTAACATGTAGAGAAGTTTTACTAAGGAAGTCAAATGATTTTAACTATTAGAAAACTTGCCTGATAGCTACTGTCTTCTCAAATCTGTACTTTTGTTTAACCCCTGCCTCTGTGGATTCTCATAATAAGGACTTCAAAGGCAAGCAAGTTAACATGGCTGCTATAAATAAATACAAGAACAAGGGGAAAACAATCTTTCTCCCTACAGGTACTATTATTGCCCACTGATGAACAAAAAAGAGTATGGACTGGCTACAGTGAAGCAATTGTTAGGGATATAAACCATTGTTTTTAATAAATGTGAATTACACCTTTCCCTGTGTGCTCTGGCATATCAGCAGCCTTGCTCACTTTTCTGAGACCACTGCTAATAAAAGATTGAACCCAGCTGGATGGACAAGGTCTGTGGCCTGGAATCTGGAGCTGCTGGTCAGCTGAAAGGGGAGGCTCTCATTCTGTTTCTCAAGCTCATGAACTTTTTCTTGTCATTGCACAATCCTTTCTTCCAGCTCCAGGCCTGACCCAGCCACTTGGGGCCGCCACCAACCTGTTCAGACTTTTTTTATCATTAACAAGCTGTATTAACTTGGTGGTCATTCTGGGGAAATAATAAAAAAGATGAAAAAGAATGTGAAAAGTCAGCATAAAAAGCATTCTGTTGAAAGGAACATAATCACTGTGAAGACTTCAGCATAGAACCTGAATAATAAATTTCAGGTTTTGATATAACTATTACTGCCTGTGAAGAACTCTTTGAAGATAATTGAAACCACTGTGCAGCAATCTGCTTTATAGCACTGACAAATAACAGTTTCCTAAGGCTTATCATTTAAGGTTAGTAAAGGGAGGACACATATTTACTCCATATGGTGCTTAAATGTAATTTTTAACGCATGACCTTATATAGGAACCTCTGCATGCTGTTAAGTAAAGTTACAGATTTGAGATGTGGTGGGGCAAACTATAAAAGCTCCAATTCCACAGAACATTCAACTATTGAAAGAATGCTAATAATATGCAACATTCCAATTATATACAATTTCTAGTATTTTGGGATTTAAATATATATTCCATGTCTAAAGTGGCTGAAATATATAGGTGGAGATATTTAAGAAGGTACTCTGGAAAAAAAGACTTAACAGTTCTCATTACCATACTCAATTTTATACATGGCAAATATTTCCAGTGTGCTTTGGAGAAGGAACAGTTAGCTGCAGAATATAATTAGATACAGAGGTTATGGCTGTCATCTGTCTTTAGAAGGATACAAATTTTGCTTTTGGTATCTGAAAGGTTGTACCTTTGATTTCCCTTGGTTCTGATAAACATTGGTAAGCTAGAACAAAAGGCAGTGAGGGCACGTGGGGGTGATGTAACATGCATGAACAGAAAACATACCCAGAAGTGAATGCAAAAAACTTGGCATATAAAGAAAGAAAAGGTGGCTTTGATGAGAGAGACAAGTTCAAGACTTTACAAAGTCGGTTGCACATCTTTGAGACCTGTATCTAGTTTACAGGAAATCTATTTTTGAAGGCCCAGAAAGAAAACTGAAAATAAGGACACACTTCATTTATTTAAAAGGACTTGTTTTATTTTTTGTATACTTGTGGACAGAAGCTTCTACTTAAAAGAACAAAAGTGAAACAAAAAAAATCCCTAATAACTTCAGGATGTCACAGAATGTTACTTGCCTGTAAGCAGGTTTTTTGTTTACATGGAGTTTTTTCAATGTTCTTCTACTGCAAATTCATTCCAAACTTCTAGTTAAAAGGGTTTTGGCAAGGAATGCTGGAAAAGAAATTCAACTTGAGGAGTTAAGTTTTTTCTCTAGCAAACACCGTATTTTTTATTTTCTGTGCCATAAAGCATTAATTCAGGTATTCCAATTTGAAGATTCTGTGTAACGCTACCTGAGTGGATGATGAGAGCCTTTGGTAAGGCATCTAACAGAAACACAGGAAATCCCTTTGGAATAAGCAAACAATTCACTTGTCCCACCATCTTGGATTTGACAACAGCCTGACAGAAAAGATGGAAGTTATGTCATGCTGGTCAATTTGTTCCTGATCCACTGAATACTGAGTCAGAAGGAAAGAATTCCTTGGACTTAAAAAAATTACTAAATAGTCCCATCTACAGAAGCAATATTTTCAGATGCCCTTTTATGAATCTTCGAGTTTCTGACACCACCTTGTTTGGATGCAGCCTGACTTTATTTAGTACAGCACAATGTGAGCACAGAGTCACAGTGCTTTTGGATTAATCAGCCCTCCTGCAATGCAGTAATACCATGAACACTTCTGCTGAGCCCAAACTGGTTTGCCAGCACAGCACTAAGTTTAATAACAGGGGCGGAATCTCACTGTATACACAATTTTGATTCTAGAATGAAATTCTTGATGAATCATTAGGCTTCCATAGACTCCTCTACAGTTCCCAGAACACTCTAACAGCATAGCTCTGAGCACAAGGTACCAGCTCCAAAGTGACAGACAGCACTGCAGTTCAGTGCATGGAGATCTAATACAGTCCACCACAAAGACATACATACACAGACATAACCAGAAATTAAAAACAATTAATTTCAAAGAGTGATTTTTGCTACTGCTTTAAAAAGTGCTCTGAGAGAAATCAACATTTTCAATTTGTTTTAAAGGGCAAAAAAACATTACTGTAAGCTAAAATAAAAGTATTAACCCCCATACCTTTTAGTTTTCTCCTCTTGCTCATTTGCATGCTGCTTGAGTAAGATGTGATCATCATGTACATGAAGAAACCTGTCCTCTGGTTCTTCTTGACTGGTTTGTTACCTGGCTTGTTGAGCTTTTATATTCTGTGCAGTTCATGATTCTACCCAAACCAAGACAACTTTAAATTACCTTCAATGCAATCAACAACATGTAGCTCAAAGTCAAAACTCATTTTGAGATATTGAATGTCCCCAACTTTTCAAGTAATTTTATATTTTACACTTGTATGAGTCTGTTAATTTTTTTGGATTTATAGTAATTTAAATCACTTCCTTTTCCCTTCCTCTTACAGATTAAAAAAAAAAGGCAATTAAAACTATACAGCAACCTGTTTTCATACTGGACAACACAAAGGTAACAGTTTACCAAGTAACCAGGTTCTGCCAAAGATGCTATCTCAAAATAAGCATTACCTAAGGGATTCTTTCTAATCTGTTCCAAAGTTAACATATTATCTTGAAGCTTGAAAATATTAACTCATAATTCTGTAAATTTACTCAGATACAAGACTAAGCCCATTTGTTCCATTCTAATAGCAGCTGAGTAACATAGCAGAATTGCATAATACTTTTGGTTCCCATTTTGTGAAATGGATCTGGCCTTGTCCTCAATTCAGCAAAAAAATCCTCTTTTCTTCTGGAAGTATGAATGTTACAGCTCAATGACATTTTCAGTTTTTACCATCTCACAGCAACTCCCCTCTTATAACAAGCAACTTGAACATAGAATGGGTCACAGCATCTTTCTCAATTTAAGCCAGATTTTGAATGGTATTTGAACTTAATTTTGTGAGTGGCAACATCAGAAACATTTTTAGAAAGAAACTAAAGAAGCCACTGATCAAAGTCTGTAGCTGTAATAAATAGCAGCTGGTACAAACCTTGTAATCCTTCAATTCCAGCTGGAGTTAGACCTGTATGTCTTACAGGCAGGTCCCCCACAGTTACATCAGCTGCAGCAGGCATGGCTTATCTAGGGATAACAAAATTCAAATGAAATTCCTCTTCATCTGTTATTTAAACTGAGACTAGAACAATACACCATATGAAATGAAGGCAAAAGTTATGGCAAATTCACTGAAATGACAGACTTCTGAATAGTATTTCAACTGGATTGCAATCTAAACTCTGAAGTTCTCAATTTTATGGCAGTTTCAATCCATTCACAAGATACACCTTTGTTGTGCAATAGCTCCAATTCTATTTAATATATGCACAAATAGCTTTTTATGGTCTAGCTCTGTTGCTTTCAGGAATCTTTGGGCTAAGGCCATATTTCCAGGTGGATGTGGGAAGGGGACCTGTGGGTTTTTTGTTAGTTGGGGTTTTTTAATTGTTTGTCCATCTCAAGAGAGGTAAAAGCTTAAGGCATCGAATGGTAGATGAGTAATGCCATCTTCCATGTTATGAATGGAACTCTTTCAAACAGGTGCTGGGGGTTATGAAGGCATTCCAGTGCTGTCTGGCATTCTCCTAGTCTTCTTTCAATCACTGTCATATAAGAAATTACTTTTTAAGACAGAAAGTCTCCTATGAATGATTCTCATAAATCTGAACATCATTCTATCTTGCAGCAACAGAAAGCTTAGCTACATGACAAAGTGAGATTAGGAAAGTATTAATGTGAAAAAGTACTACATTTGTTTTGGTCTAATATATGAACATACTTCTTAACAACTGCTGCTTCTTTCTTTTCTTCTGGAGCAGAAAATTACATGTTGGTCACAGAGTCAAGTAATGCTGAAACAACAGGAAAAGGAGAGACATGAAGTCCTTTTGACAGTCTTATCCCCAAAACCATTGTTACGTCCTTCAGGTGATAAAAATCCTCAGTCAATCCAGAACCATCTAGGAAAGCACTGGGAAATTAACAGTGATGCTACTGGAGACTTGCATCAGAGGGCAGAAGAGACATGGCACAGTCAACAGACAGCCCATGAAATATCTGTTAATTCAATCATAATCAGAAGTGCTGCCTAAGCTTTTTCTTCCCTCATAAATAACTCTCCTTATGGCTTTGTTCTAAAGAAACAAAAGGGATTAATGGAAATTTAGTTTCCAACAAGTCAGTCTTGCTTTTAATCTTTTGGTTTTTTCATCACTAAAATTTATGATAAAATATTATTTCCAGACTTCACTGTTTATGAATAAACAGGAACACATTTTTCTTCCATGTGGAACAAATGTTTCCTTATCATGACCATAGAAGTGAACTGATCTACAGTTGTAGACTTGCAATATGGTTGCAGTTTCAATGTTGTCAGTGACAGAGAGTGCTACTCTGGGATGTTGATGTCCACACCACTCAGCCAATGGCACAATTGGCAACCAATGCAGACACAGATCCACTGGAATTCAGTTCCTCAGCACCCTTGGCTCTTATAGCATTGCTCTTAAAAAATCCTCAAAACTTCTTTGAAATTTGTTAATTAGCTCTGTCTGCAGTCATTGGCTTCACTCAGGTCTAGGCTCATTTTTTGTGGTTGCTATTATGCTGTACCAGTACAGCTACAGCAACTGAGATCAAGGGGAAACAGACATTTTACCTCCAGAGGATCAGCTAAATTTGGTTCATGATGGTAGCAAGGAGAAGATACCACTGTACATCTTTCTAGAATGTGACTGTCCTTGCTTTCACAAATCAAAAATGACAGAGGCTTTTTTGAGCCTCAAGAGCTAAGCAAGTATTTTATCAGCATGACTCCACAACGTTTGTGATCTATCAAAATCAGGCTTCAAAACCTCCAGAACAGTAACAGGTACAGACAAACATTACTGGCTTTCACTATTTGCTGAAGAAACTTTACTATGGATAGCTACCTGTTATCTTCAGTATGAGAGAAACCTACTCACTTAAAACCAGAGACAAAACAACACATGCTTGTCACTCAAATAAACAAACAACTTTTGTAATCTATTACTGGCTGCAGCAAAACCACAGAAATATTTGAGCTGTAAGCAAACTAACACAGCAGAGATGCACACAAAGCCAATTTTAACTGGCAACTTGATGTGATTTGAAGTGACAAAATAAAGCAACTTCAAATCCAAAGTGTCCTGAAAACTTAGAAGGTCAAATTTTCTAAAGGAAGAGAAAGAATTGTTTCATTTCCATTACAAAGTGTCAGAAATTAAGCATTCAGCTATCTTTTCTGTCCTGGGCCACAGAAAAAGAAAATGAAAAAACCAACCATATTAATTGGTTTTATCAAATACAGTGGTTTTAGACAGAAATAGTACAAACATGTCTCCTGGTTTTAAGGAGGCCAAATATAATTACAGATTTAGAATTTGGCTTGGCAACTTAGTTGCCTGATTAGTAACATACCCATGTCTTTAATAATCACTAATAACCACCAGTTCTGCTGCTGCTTTGAGAGAGGACACTTCAAACATCAAAGCGTGTGTTACATATGTTACAGTTCCTCTTTGAATATTATCTGAGTGTCAATCACAAACACTTAAACAAAATTACTTTTCCTTGCAGTCCAGTTCCAGCGTTATTTCTAAAAGCATATGAGATTTCTCGATGGCATTCTGTATTACTTTTGAAAGCATTTCCAAAGAGATTACATCTGACAAAACTGTACAGCAACATTGCTACAAAAGTTATAGTACTTAAAAGTGCAGCATTTCCTAAAAGAAAGCATAACAAAGTGAGAGAGATATAAATTTGTATTTGCATCTGGACAGATCCACATGCCATCCTCGACCTCAAAAACTTAAACCAGGCTTTATTTCCAAGAAAGGATACCCTAAAATCATTTCAGCACAGATTGTTTCTCAAAACTAGAGAACTCAGTGTACAGAGAGAGGAATATTCCCCATATCTCAGGGATTAACCTGTGAGAACTTCAGGCTAGGTATAAGCAAGAATTTTCTATATAACTACTAAAGTTAAAGAAACTGTAACTCTGTTACACACTTCACTACCTACAAAAGTGGTTCTATCACTCACTACCTGTATCTGAAAATCTACTACACAAAACTGCACACAACTTTGCACTGTTATACAAGTCTGACACTAATAAAATTAATACTTATCAAAGCTTATGCTTTAGGTCCAGATTCTTATAAAACTCACAGAAGTGTGCTTTTGTACCAGCATCATTCAAAGGTAGTAAAACTGAGTGGGGATTCCTTAATCTTTTGAAAGTTCTCAGCCAATGGGGCTATAGGTGACTTCCAGTGAGGGGGTTTCTAGTGAAATCACAAGAATTACAACTTAATTGTTTCAACATGGTTTTTGAATTTGAGTGTCAGACATGGCCAAGATGATCCTTTTGTAGATGGAATTTAAAAAAGGAGGTGGGAGGGACAACCCACCTATCTTAGCTTATCATAATGTATTTCCAGCCTATGTTCTCCCTCTATTGAGTCTTTACAATATACATGTTTGCACTTTATTGGTCTTGTAACTTAAAATAATCTCATTTATTACCTGGTAGAAATACACACGTATATCATCTTTCAAATTTCATGTGTTGTAGTGCTGTGTGTTCTGGGAGGCGGACAGGGAAAAAAAGAGAAGATATGGAAGATGTTAGGAAATGGAATCACAACATCCTAAGGGAAGAAACATCTCTCAGACCTGTAAGTCCTACTTCGAAACAGAAAAATCCAAACAACCGTGTCTTGACTCCAACCTATTGTACAAAGCTTTTCAGTTTTGCCTGAGCGGCGCCGCTGGCGGTAGCTGGCGGGGCTGGAGGGGCAGGGCCCGCAGGGAAGGCAGCGCTCGCCGCCTCTCCTGGAGCAACGCCGACACCGCCGGGCTGCGCTCCCTCGGGCACAGGAGCCCAGCTCCCGCTTCAGCCCAGCGGCCCTTCCCGGTACGAACACAGGCCTACAGGGCTACTCTGAGCCAAACGCTGAGGCTCCAGCCTCTTCCCCCGGGCACCGAGCGAGGAGGAGCCTCTCGGCTCTGGAACCGCAGCCCCGCGGGTGCCGCCAGCCCGGCCGGGGCCCGCCCGCTGCGGGACGCGGCGCCACAGCCGCGGGCAGCTCCAGTGCCCCGCTCCTCCCCGCGCCGTGCCCAGAGGGGGAGAAGCTCCCCCGTACTCACAGCCCCGGCCAGCCCCGGGCTCCTCAGCGCTCCGTTAGCAGCTGCCGCCGCTGCCAACCGGGCCCTTCCCCTTCCGGGCCGCCCTGGGCCTGCCGGGACTTGAAGTTCGGGGCGGGGCCGCGCACCGCCTGCGGAGCCGCGGTCCGGCCGCTGCCGGCGGAGCTGCGCGGGGTCCCCGCGGTGCTGCTCCGCTCCGGGCGGGCGGCTAAGGCGGCACCATGAAGAGGAGAGCAGGGGAGCGGGAGAAAGAGCTGAAGGTACCTTCCGTTTGCTTCCTGCTCCCCGCAGCCCCGAGGAGCGTGTGTGCCCCTGGCCAGCCGTCTCCGCCGCTCGTGGGGCTGTGCGGGGCAGAGCCCCCGGGGCTCCGGTCGCTCCAGTGCTGGAGCCCCGAGCGAGGGGACTCCGAGGCCGCCGTGAAGTTCATTGTGAGAAGGAGGGAGCCCCGGCCCCGGGCTCGGCGCGGTGGCGGAGCCCGGGTGAGCTCCGCACGGCTGCGTGCGCCCCGCACCGCCCCGGGGGCTCCGCCGGGCTGGGGGCTCTGCTTGAGCTGGGAATGCCCGATCCCCCTCCCCTGGATGAGGGGCGCCTCGTACAGCGTTAACAGGAGCTGGTGGTAAAGGCATGTGCCAGCTGGGAACGATATTTCAGTTTAAAAGAGAGTTCTGTGGTATATGAAGAAAATGATGCTAGCACCGTGTGTTTGTGTTTGTCGAAACATGCACAGTGGGATGATGCACTGTGTAACTGCGCCTCATTCTTAAATTTAAAAGTACTCTACACTAAGCCTGACCTAAATAAATATTTTTAAGTCTCTTATGCCGCCCGAGCTTTATAATGTTTCTTTTCTTGTTCACGTGTTTAGATGCAATGCTGTTACATGCTTACATTGAAGATGCTATTTCACTGTCTGTGGAAGCAAACAGGAGTGCTGAATGTTTGCTGTTTCAGGTGCCTTTGAAAGGCTTGTTTTACTACATTGTACAATATTTTACTTCAGCTGTTGATGGTTGTTGTACTTGTGCTGATTTTGTTTACAAAACAGTAGTACTGAGAGCCAGTAAGTGACTTGTTTGAAAGCACGGTACTGATATTAGAGGTGTTAGTGAAAGGAAGGCTAATTCCATTATAAATTTAGAAAATGCCTTTGAAAATGCTAATCTCATACACCTGAACAGGGAACATGCTAGTTTTGGTATTGCTGGTAATTTACTATTCAGTATTAAATATACTATTCCCTGCAAAGTGAGGGAAAAGGTCTGATGTAAGTTTCCAACTAAGTATTTTACTAGAAAACTTCATGGCCTATTTGGCTTAGTAAGTTTCATAACAACTCCTTAAGAACTACCTGGTCATTTTGTAATTTGTCTGTCTGCTATCCCAAGTTGCTGAGGGACAGCAATTTCAGTGTTCCATTTGTGTTCTGCCCTTTCCATGTATGTCAAAACATATGCAGATTTCCCATCCAATAGTTGCAGAAAAAAATCTCAACCCAATCTTCTTTTAGCCTGTTCATTTGTGCTGCCCATCCAAGGGCCTTTGTCTTGTCAATGGATCTTCCTGAATGTATTTGGAATCATTTGCTTTAGGAGAATAATGGCCCTTGATAAGATAATAGCTCAGGGATACCTGTGGAGGTGAAAGGATGGTGCTGTGAACGAAATTGGCAAAGGCTCTAGGAGGAAAGGCACTTGAAGAGGTGTCAAGAACAATGTATGAGAAAAACTTGAGGTCAAGTGCAAGAGTACTGCTATAGACACAACTCAGTGTTGTGGGTGCACAGACAGAGAAAGATGAAAGATTCTTACAGAGACTTTAAAGGTGTCAATACTTACAGAATGCCTTAGAGGGATGTGGTAAGCTGGGTACTACTTGAGAGAAGCTGAGTATATTGAAAATGAAGCAAAATGAGCTTGTAGAATGTCTTAGAATAAAGGCTGCCAAAGGAGAAAGCAGCAATGAGAAAAGGAGGGGATATGCTAGAAGGAACATAAGTGGGTTTTTTCCCCATGGAAGCATCCTCATACTGATTATTTTCTACAACTTAATTGGAGATGTAATCTCTGGGCTCCTGGCAGGGTGTCAACTCACCCTTCAGTCCTTGGGTTTGGCCATCCCTAGCTTATGTTGATCACCTGAGAAATGCTGAAGACAAAGGAACAGTGTCTTTATTGTGCAGTTCTGCCAAGACTTCCATTTAGGTACTGATTAAAATATTTTTTAGCAAACCAAATATTAGTGAGGTTAACCCAACCTCTTCTGGAGACTAAGATTTATGAGGCCTACTACTGAGAGGGAAGTGGTTGGGTAAAGAAGCTGGTTTGGATTATGTGTCTTCTGGCAATGTTTCTTGTTTTCCAGAATTAAATCCTGAATAAAAGTTCTTGTTTTGCTGTAATTGTGTACAGTTAAATGCTGTCTGTCAGAATCCCACTGACTGGCTTTTGCTTTGTAATTATGTAGTATGTTTCTTATATGTGATAAACTTTTCTCTGGCTCGAATTTTCTTGGATATAGCAAGTTTTGATTTATGCTGTTATAGAATGACATTTGTGTTCCAAGTACATGTGGTAGAAGTTCTGTAGAGTGCAGTGCTGTCATACAGCAATTTCCACTATGCAGATCACTCAGCTGGGTTGAGTAAGATTAAACGTGTATCAGAAATGACATTGTTTGTGCTAGTATTTGGTGTTCCAAGTCAAGAGGAGGAGGATGCAGATTCATTCTTGGGAAGAGGGTCTGACAGAAAAGTAGGAAAACCATAGTCAGAAGTCAACTACTCATCTAAACACCACATGGGGCATGCTAATGCCCTGTAGAATGTTTCTCTGAGTCTTAAGTGGACACCAAAACACAACTTCTCTGAAGTTTCTAAAGATAACTTTGGAGCTGTTGCAAGCCAGCAGCTACTCTGGTCTTCCCCATAGCAAATATTACTTCTGTGCATAAAACCAGAACTGTTAGAGTAGATGTTGCTCGTTAGCTGAAAACCATTTTTATGAAACAGTCTATTGTGGGATTGTTCATGCTTGTTTGTTTTAGCTTAGAATTCCATCTTAATTAATACAGTTTATAGTTATTTTGAGTCTTTTTTTTTCTTTACACTGTTGGTCAGAGTTGGTCACTTCTTTTTCACTGGGTGTAGAAATGTACCATGAAAAGTGAAACCAAACAAACTTCCTGTTTGGTGATCTAAGTAGGCTATTTGCTCCTTTTAGGCTTGGGAAGAAAGCTTTTTGCTTTTAGAATGTTTATTATCTTGATTTATGAGTTTAAAAAGTTATTATTTAATGTAAGACTTAATGTTCTTGAGACTTATTTATTCAAGATGGATTTTTTAAAGTAAGTTTCAGTATGAGAGAGGCCAAGTTGTAGTTATTTCCTGTATATGCTTCCTCTACCACTCTTTGCATGTTAACACCCTGTGCCATTACCAGGTGAAAGAGAGAATACTCAGCTAGTGTGGAGTATTATTTTCTTTTAAAGTAAAGGTATTGCCTTGATGGGTCTTTGGAACAGACCTCTAAAGCCAGTTCACAATTACCTTCTGTAGTTGTTTATGCTAATTTACATTACTGTGAATCCTGACTGCAGAGAATGTATTCCACAGACACTACTGTTATGTTTGTACAGCTCCCAGCACAGCTGGGACCCCAGCCCAATAAATTTATTGCTGTACAAATAATAAATGCATCAATGTGCACATATCTGAATATTCACAAGGGCTTTTACAAAGATATTCATATGCAGTATCACATTTGTGAGACATGTTGGACAAAGTGGCAGGGAAACATAAAGCTTTAAATAACACAAGGCTTTGTATGTATTTTATTTACAAGGAGAAAAAGGGAATATACTGAGTTTCGGCTGAGATATCATTGAAGGTCTTATTTCCTGCATCATCCTCATTTTTGCTGCCTGCAAAATAATACATCTTTACAAGGTAAAACAGGTTGCTTCAACATATTAATGCTCAAGGAAAATTAGACAAGTATTCTCAAAGCACTTCAAAGAATGATTAAGGTTTGGTTTTAGAATTAATGCTGAATGATGGTGCCCGTACCACACAATGAAGTTTAAAAACTTTAACCATTGTTACCATGGTTTGTTCTAATATTACAATGATTTATTGTTTGTGGTGATTGTTCTACCTCTTTAGATAAAAAATATTATTAAAAAGAACCAAAGAAAACAAAATTTTCTAATTGACAGATTAGATTCTTTTAGAAATTGTATTTAGGAAAATTAATGAAACAGCTTAGATGCAGTTAAATAAGCTTCTTGTCATGTCATATTTCTGCTTAGGTAAATGGTGTGCAAGTTTTAGCAGAATCAGCAACCAATATGCCAGTAGCAATTTTTGTGGTAATCACATTATTGGACCTTCCCATTATTAATGGGACAATAATTAAGAAATAGTGTTGATAGTCACATAACACATGATTTGTATATTGGAAATGGTCAGGTAGAAGCCTTGCATATGCAGAATAAAATACAAGAAAGAATGAGTGGCAAATGTTTCTTGCTTTTAAATTCATCACATTCCTGCTGTTTAAATTGCCTCAGCTGCTAATGCTGGAACCATTACAGTAATGGACTCAGCAAATGAAGGAGAACCGAGACACACATTTTATTACTGGAGGGGTAATTTTCTCTTCATCTGTAATAACAGCAGTGCCTAGTATTGATCAGACCATCAAGATACTAATCCTCTGTAAAATTACTTGTTATAACTGAAAATGTGTTAATCCAAATCAGTCTGTGTCCTGACTTTCTACTTACTATTGAATACAGACTATTAGATGGTTTATTTTTTGTGATTTAAAGCCTTTACACCGATAATAGTCAGAGCTTCCTTTGCAAGAGAATGTGCTTAATCTTAGCTATGGCCCAGGGTTGTATTTTTGTTTTAACTAGAACATCACCCACTTAATTAAGAAGTGCATGTCTATCTTCCTGCTCGGAATTATATTGGTACTTTAGGCTCTGCAGATTTATTAAACGTTGTTTTACATTCAGTCACTTGTTTTTTGCTGTAAATAAGGACAGATCTATACTTCACATATTGAAATCTACAAAGATCTTGGAGCTAAGGATGTGAGGAGAATGGCTGCTCAAAACACAAATGGATGGTGGATGTGGGTGATGGCCTGGGAGGCTCTTCTGTAAGGGAAGTTCAGTGCCAGGGGTCTGAAGGTCTTCAGTTTACTTCTGTCCTGGTGGTCCACGACATGAGACAGTCATATGGTGAGCTGTGCATATCCCAGTTCTGAATATGGGAAGGCTGCTTTTTTTTTTTTTTTTTTTTTTTTGCCTCTTTTGTCTGTTTTTTCACAGTTTTGTATGTTTGAAATGGAAGCTCACATCTCTAACTCTCCCAGCCTCGGTGCAGTGGCTGTTCCCATGCACAGCACCCTGCAGAACCTGAGTGTGGGAGATGGAACCCTGAGCTTTCCCTGGGCTCACTGCTCTGGCTCCTGCCAGGCGACAGCCATGGGTGGACAAGCTACCCCACTGATTGTTTATTTTAGAGACTCTGACAGCCCATGCATTTTGGAAAATTTTTGTTGTTGTCTAAATTAGCTTTTTGCTCTGGTAAAACAGTATTTTTAATCTATCTAATTACCCCTCTGCTTTATTTCTTCATTATACTTTAACCAATTCAACTTGTATCATTTGGAGAGACTTCACAGTTCCTAAAAGGTATTGGAGTATCAATACCTTTAGAGGAATTGTGATTCCTTGTCTGCCTCAGAACATTAAATTTCCCCCTCTGTTCTAAGGAGGAATATGAACACAGTTCTTGCTAAATTCCACTTTCCCTGGTGAGCAGCCTCTTTACTCTAGTTTTCAGGCCTTTATGTTATTAAACATGAGTATGTTCTCAAACAGGAACACTGAGACAAAAACAGTCATTTAAAAAGCCAGTGTTAGACATGAATTTCTAAAAAGGTGATGATAGCTCTTTACATTACTTTTCAAATGTTTCTATAGCTTGTAGCATTCAGGAAAATTACATTTGCATGCAGAAATGAGGAAAAATAAGTTTTGAAAATCCTTTCTGTTTTCTGTAGAAAAATAAAACTTCATGTGAATTGAATTTTGGGGCTTGAATTAATATATTTCTCAAGAGAAATCTTGAGAAGCTTGTTAGCAGATTATTCAGTTTCAGAAAGCTAGATAACCACTCAAAGCCTTTAGTCTTCTGGTTCTGAACTGACCGTATAATCTTAGAAGTTTCAGATGGAAATTAGCATTTTTTAAATAAAGCTGTAGTGAAACATCACTACTGAAGGTGCAGTACAGGGCCTACTTCCAATTTTATTTTTAGATTTTGAAAACATTTGATGAATAATTATTATACTTTTTTCTTTTACATCGGAGAAGATTCAGTTTCAGCTGACCCAGGTTAGTGAACACTAGGCAGGTCAAACAGATACTGCCTAAAGCTTGTTTCCCTTCCCTTGCAGTTGATGGTCAAACTTATGCAGCCTGCAGCCAAAGCAGGGTTGGGATGTCATGCTTTTAATAATTTATCAATTTCTTAAATTACCTGTAATGACCAAGAGCATCCAAAATATCATATGAACCTTTTTCCTCCAGCCAAGGCTGAAAAGCACTGCAGTGTTTTACTGTATTTGGTTAGGTTCTCTAGTGAAGTGCAAAACATGGTTATGAGTATCTATTGGCATTTAAAGTATGGCCCAGATTAAGCATCTATTTGAAGCCTTCTGGATAGAAAATTATAGTGCTGTAATTTCAAATCACTTGTGGTTATTTACTGGAGTCTGATTATGGGAAGAAACTCTGCTCTAGCTTATTTAGCTTAGCATTTTTTTGCCTTTGTATACGTGCTGCCCCAATTTCCAAAAGAATTACGTCTTTATCTCCTAGAACTTGTTCAGCTTCATTTTGTCCTTTTATCTGCTGCTCTTCCCACCATTTTTATTTAAGACTGTAAAGTTACTTTAATGTAACTGCTCTTGTCACCTTTGCCCTCAGCTAATCAAATAGTTTACCTTGAGGGAAGCATTTATCTCCCACTTTCATTATTATTATTTTCGTAGCTGTAAAGATAGATATTTTATGTCTGCAGAAGGGTGTAACAGTGAAACGAGGTATTGATCTGCTGTATTTGGCAATTTCTTTCCACCTTGCCATCGATATCATGTCAGCCTCTGTCTGTACTGTGGTTGACCTCACAAATAGCTCTTTATGTTCCCATTGGATTCAAATGATATACTATGCTCAAAACTAAATCAATGAATGATTATAAAGTTTTTAGTATTATTTCATAACCCTCAGGCAACTGGTACTTCATGCAGTGAATACTTGAAAAGGTACCTGATTAAAATACATTGTTGATTCTGTTCTAGGGTTTAAAGCTGTATTGAAATCAAACACCTCGTAATATTAAGAGATTCTATTCTTTGCTGGCATAAGATTTTACTTAAAATCTCCCACATCTCATGGATATTCTGTCCTCTGAGTGCAGAAATTTCATGCACCGGATCTTGCCAGTGATAGATCACAATTGTACATACCTTGTATGTTTATAGGAAAAAAAAAAAGGAGGTGAAGATCAAATAAAGGTTTTCATCTCCAAAAAGTAAGTTTAAGCAACTTTTGGGTTGGAAAACATTGCTATTACTGCCATGTAAACCCATACACATAGGTATCATTCTAACTGGTATAATTTTAACTAGTAAAATGCATGTTCAAAAGCACATTTAGTAGGAATTTTTTACTCTGATGGAAATAGGATTTTTTTGTAAGCAGTTAAAGGTCCTTAAAAGCCCAATCTGACTGATTTTGAATGTGCACTCAGGATCTGGAAAAATCTTCAGATTCTATTCTGTGCTTACTTCTAGTTTAAATTATGTCAGTGCAGCAGGTAATGATGCTCTTGTGCTTATAGGAAATATTTCATTGTCTGATATCTAAACCATGTGATGGCAAACAACTGCACTTAGTAAAATAGTGAACTGAGCTATGATGTGTATGTATGTATGTAATCACTGAATAAAACCAGAACAAAATATTTAGTCTAATGATGTTAGGTAGGAGAAATTGGTTTTGGGCCTTCATTGTAAACAGGACGTATAAACATCAGGAAAATGACCATCTTTCTGAGTTGGAAAAGGTACTTAGAGTCAGACTCTAAACAGAAATTCTTAATAAGCTGTTTAAAAGAAAATGAGCATTTGTCAAACATATCACCTTTGCAAGACATTTCTGCAAAAAAATGTGGAAAGGTGTTCCAATTAGCTTAATTTCAAGTAAAATATTTTATTGTGTATTCTGAGACCATGCAAGTGCTGTACCAGAAATTATACAAAAGCTCTGATCAGTTTGGAACTGTTTCTGTAAGCCTGGATGTTTTCTAAAATGTAGAAGAACTTTTTTTTCATGTACTGCAGCTATTATGAACTTGTAAAAGACCCAGTTCTGTCTTCTATCCACGTAGGAGCCAAAAAGTAACTTTTTACTAAATTTGTTATTTCAGATACAATATTTGTCGAGTATAATGTAACTGACTTGACAGGAGGTAAGATCAAAAGGCAGTTGTGTTCCCCACTTGCCAGCCATTCCCATGTCAGTTATTTAGAATAAGATGGGTTCAATCAGTTGTGTGGTTCTCTGCATCTGTGGTAATGGGGAAGGGAAACTGTTTTGGTTTGGATGTTTTCCTGTGCTGATTAGTTCAGTAGTCAGTTGTCTTTTATGGATGTTCAGTGCTCTGCTTTCTCGCCTCTGGCATGTGAAATGCACAATGGGTACCATACTGGTGGTTTGTTTCTTTTTAAACTTCATGCAGAAGATGGTAGTTGAGGAAAACTACAGGAACAACTGTGGGTTTGTGTAGAGTTCCCCCATTCTTTTAACCAGAAGCCATTAAAGCTTTTGCATTGTCAAGCTTGGGACCATCTGGTATGTGCTGGCTGTCATTTCTTGAGCCTCTGATGCTGCTGTCCAGGAAAATAGTCCGTGATATATTCATATGGACACTATCAATCTTGGTTCAATAGGAAGTGTTTATGGAAAGCATTTATAAATAGGCATTAATGAAATAAAAGCAGATTATGAGTGTAGCCAATGTTTTTATTTCACATCTTGTATTCCATTTTAAAAAACTTCAAAAATCTTTTACTTGCATTAGGAAAAGCTCATATTCCTGGATGCCTATTTTGCTTGCCATGGGGAATTATTTTAAAAAGGCTTTCTTCTTCTGAGTTTCTTTGCATTCTTGATATTAATATTTTTAAGTTAGCTTTCATTAGCTTTTCTCCAGTATTGCTGAAACTTGTAGGAAATTTTCTGACCATGGGAACTGGTACTTCAGAAAACTTGTAATCACTTGGCTGTAGCAAGTTGGGCTTGATGAGAGTATATGGCAAAGTTCTTAGGGGTGTTATGGCTTAAACTTTTGTGATGAACTGTAGATATTGGTCAGCCCTCCCTGAACTGTTTTAACAATGCCTTATGTTACTGAAAGAGTGATTGGGCATTGGAGGTGGTGGAGTCACCATCCCTGGGGTGTTTAAGAAGAGGCTGCCTTTGGCACTTAGTGCCATGGTTTAGTTCACAAGGTGGCATTGTCACATTGATGATCCTTCCCCAAATTTACAATTTCTGCTTTACCTAGGACCATTTTGCCTATGTAGAAAAGCTTTGAAGTTTGTTATTCAGTCAAACAAAGTTGAATATAACTTTATGGTTCTGGCTAACTGAAAGTAATTCAGTGTGATCGGGACAGTAGATTGGTCATTATCTGTGATTTCTGTGATTGATAAGTGCTTATATTATGGCTTGTGCAATAGAACATACCAATGTAATGCCTGCCTAATGGAGTCTGTGCTCTGTGTGTGTCTGTGTATGTGACAAACACATGGGTTTATGCTTTATGATCCAAACATATTCCTCATAAATGTTGAGAATTCATTTCTCTTCAGTTTGCAGAGCACAGTTTGTGATTAGGGTCTTTGAAGGCTTGGTGCCATGACAGAAGGTGGTCAGAGCAGTAATGTCACAGGTGGGAGGGTGCCAGTGACCCAGTGAAAGCAACAAGCACTTTGCATGTTGACTGCTTTGTGAGAGGGCAATGTTTGGCCCTGTAAGTGCAGGAGAGATGGACTGTTCATGAAAAGGGCACAGAGAGCTTACCCATATGATCCTTTGTCAGCCTGATTAAATTTAGTGTCAAGTGTTCATTCATATGAAAGATGAGACACATCACTGTTTATCTAATAGAAAAAAGTATTTCTATTTTTCCTGAAGTCTTTTATATGTTAATAGAGGCAAACATGACCATGATCACATAATTTAAATATGTATGTAAAAAAATATACATACTGGCAATGGTTTAAAAGTAAGATGTATATGTTTTATGCAAAATAATGCAATTTCATTGTTAATCATGCTGTTCAAGCCATAACTCCACACAAAATAGTGCTTTTAAACAAATAGAATATACTGTTATTGGGCCATTTATAACAGAAATGCTTAGAACATTTAGAGACTGGTGAAAAGTATTTATTTTGCATGCTTTAATGTATGCTTCTGTTGTGATATTAATATACAAATGCAGAATTAAAATTCCAGGTATTACACCTAATTGTAAGGTTTTAGACTCTGTTTTTTAATACTGGAAGAAACACCAGTATTTAGAACAAGGTTTACAACAGATGTAATTTTGGAAATAAATGCAGGCATACAAAAAATGGAAGACATTCTTGTGAAATAATTGAACTTCTAAATATTTAAAGAACAAGAGGGGGAAAAGTTTAGATGTCTTTCCCCTCACTCTTCCTACCCTGCCAAATGTGGCTTGCTTAAAAGAACTGCTGGGAGTTCTGTTTAATGTTATACTTTGCATGCATTTGTGATTTGAAATAAAAAAAGAAAAGCTAAATTTGAGAGAGACAGTTTGAATGGCATGCTGTCAGTTTGGCTCTCCGTGAATTGGCAGTGGTGTCATTTAGGACCTTCAAATATGTGTCTGCCTGGACAGAATGAGAACATTTTGCATGTTCTTGAGAAGACAACCACTCCTTGCTGCCTCACAGTACTCAGTGGTGCATGACAGTTGCCCTTCATCGCTGTCTTCTTCCAAGTTAACCTTTGACCGCCCACTTTGTTGCCGCGCAACGCTCGGAGCAGGCCGGGATGTTGGGGAGTGACGGGCATTGGCCTGCAACGTGCTTGTCATTATTGCACTGTCAAAAGTAGCCTGCCATTGGGCTCCAGCAAGGTTTGAAACCTATGTGCAGCAGTCCATACTACTTAACTTCCAGCACTGTCAACAGGACGATCGAGTGTGCATAAGAAATGTGTGTTGAATATGGCTTTGATCATAATATAGGGAGATCTTTTTTGTGTGCGCTAAATGTATTCATATGAGTTTCACGGGGCCAAGAGGTTGATTCTGCTGCCATGGTAAAAAGTGAACTGTTGTCTCCTGTGGTCTAAGTTTCAAATAGCACAATTTAGATTTGAACAGCTCTGCCAGTTAAACTCTCAGCTTGTCTTGCGTATCCTATCAGCTTTTCAGCCAGCAGTATAAGCAGCGAGATACCAGACCAGTGGTGCCTGAGGTTAGCTGTCAAACTGGAATGTTATTTTGGATCTTGCTGTAATGTAATATCATAGAAGGAGGTCAGGCTGTGTGATTTGTAAAGCAGTTGTGCAAACTTAAAATGACTGAAATGTTTATTTCAGGTACTTTTTTTTCCCCCCATCTAAAAGAGTTGACGAGAAAATAGAATTTATCATAAAAAAACCCAAAGGCAATATAAAATGGTCATTTTTCTCTCGAGTACAGAATACAGTACATAAAAGACCATCAAAATCCAACATGTGGAGCCAGGCTAAAATTCACTAAGTAATAAATGCTTGACATTGAAAATATTTACCAGGCAGATATCTGTGTATTTTCTGATGAATCTCAAAGCGATTTAGGATGAACCTCGTACTTAATTTAATGAATGGAGATTGTACCTCTGGGTTAATTGTGAAGATAAACTTGGTGTGTAGGTAAATCACTTTTGCAATCTATCATATATTACCAAATATGTTTAATTACTTCCTGCTTGGAAGTGTCATATCCAACTTTAGTGGAATATTTGCTATTCACTTGGGCAACAGCTGTCTGTAACTGAAGTTTATTTTATTGGACTTGAAACTTGTCTGTTTTCTCTCAAAATATATCAGTTCCTTTGTAATTAAAATGGTATATTAAAATGACATCAGAAAATATCATCTTAAAACCAGAGATTCACTAGAGCTTGTTCATAATGACCATAATGACTTCTTTCCAAACTAGAAAAGTAGCATTATCTTGCAAACTGGCTATAAAAGTACTTTTTTTCTTCCTTCAAGTTTCAAAACATCATCATGCTAATTAAGTAAAAACAGTAGAGTCATAGTAGTGGTTATTGGTTAGATTGCCTAGAAACAAAAAAGTATTATTTTCATAATAGTTTTGCCCTCAGTGTATTTTCTGAACCATATTTTATTTTTTCTGCTCACAGTATCATTTGCAAGAGACCTCAGTTCAGAGTCAATGATCTAAAATACTAGATTGTGTCATGGAGATCTTTTTGGTCTTCTTTCTCTTAAAGATAAATGCTGTTGCTGTTTAATAGCCCAACTCTTTGAGTCTTTGCCAGTGTGTTGACATGTGGCTACTCTGAAATAGAGTATAAAATGCATGCATCCAGGTGTTTGTTTGTGTACATATATGTAAATGTGCAAAATTCTTTGGTGAATGAAGTGTAAATGTGCAAAATTCTTTGGTGAATGAAGTGGTCTGCTGTTAGATGTTAAAACTATTATCATCTAAATTCTTTATGCTGCCCATGAAGTTGCTGTTAGTTTTGGGTTATGTTTCCTCTTTCTGGAATAATGTGTATATATATATAAAATACGCTTTTGTGAAGAAGGACTGAATATTTGAAGTGTGTAAATTTGCAAACGTGCAATCATTTAAGTGCATATAAGTAGACAACTAAATAGCATTTAAATAATGAGTCATTGTGTTGGTTGATATGGTTTCTGAATTCAGAACTCCTTTTCAGCCTCCACAGTTAAAAAAAAAAGCTACCAAAATTAACAGAAAAACTGACCCAACTATTTGCAAACTAAAGCAATGTTACCTTTCTTTTCAGAAAAATGTTGCTATTTCTTTCACTGTACAAATGAAGGTTTAATTTCTGCTGGGAGTTAATAATGCTCTTTGTAGTTGTGTTACTGAGGGAGAAAAGTTTAAAATCTTCAACCACAAATTTATTTTTTCACTTGAAGTGTGGAATGCCTATTCCTTCTCTAACCAGAAGCTGCTTTTTTTTTTTTCCTATTTTGAAGTAACATTTTTCCACTCATGTGCAGAAGAATGTAGGCATCATTATGCAGTTTATTGCGTATTCATATATTTATATTTTTCTGAATGGAAATACTTGGGTGATTTCTGTCCAGTCTGTCTCATAACTAAGAGTTTGCAATGTTTTTGCTCTTGCTCTGCAGACCTTTTTATCACTATTATAAAAATGATATGGAGAAACCAGTTTATTAGCATAAAATGCAATAAAAAGTAAGTTCTCATTAACTATTGGGAGCTGATGTCGTTTCCCATTGCCTTAAAAGATAAAAGGACCACTATAAAAGTGTTTGCTCACTTTCTTTAGACATTAGAATTTGAAAGGGATAGCACAGTGAATAAAGATGACAGCAGTTAAGTGCCATTACTTTGGTTTGTGGTCTGAATGAAGAATATCCCAGCTGAAAGCAAAATGTTTTAATTGAGCAAGGAAACTTCTGCAGTGGTTCTCAGGATGGCAGGAATTGTCCATGTGCTTTTTATTTCAACTTCCAAAGGTGTTCAAAAGCCACACAGGTGTATTTGAGAGGTTAAACATCCATGATGCTCTATGATGTTATAGGAACAAAATAAATCCTATTACCCAAAATAAAAGAGAGGCAGATACCTTAAGGGAAGTGCTTTGTTGTCACCTCTACCCTCTGCAATACAAAATATCAGCTTGTCACAAAGGTTGAGACCTTTGTAGTGCATTCTTTCAGGGAACAAATCTGTCTTCTGGCTTTAATGTAAGAGCTGTGAAATATCTGTATTAGGTAAAATAGAGGTTAAGGCACCTTAAGGGCACTGAATTCTTATCTCTTTTTACTAGCAGGTGTCAACATGTACTAAAATGTGATGACCTACTCTCCTCTTTGATAAAAAGGAAAATGACCTGTCTACTGTGGATGGTGATAGAGTTGCCTGGGGCAGATTGCATTGTCACCTTTTTTAGTACTGGTGTGTAGAAAAATAAAAAAGGCCAGGATAGTTCTGTTTACCACAGAAGTATTTGACATTCCTAGCTACCGATAAAATATACTCAGGGGTAGAAAGAAGAAGCTGGTTTAGAGTACTAAACAAGGTTATGAAGAAAGGCAGAGATTGTTTGTTGTGTGAGCCCTTGGTATCACAGGATGTATGATCCATATCTGGAGATTCCTTCTGACCCCTTCAGACACTCATGGTTCAAGCTCTGCATTTAACCCTGCTCTCCACTTGTCCAGGGCCGCGTGGTGCACAAAGGCTGACATGGCTCCAGTCACGTCTTGAAATTCTGATGTGCCAGTGGGCTCTGCAACTCAGAGAGTTCAATCATGACTTAGTCTATACAAGTAACAATATTTCTTGTGTTCTAGAAATGATTGGTGTCACATTCAAGACCTTTTCTGGGTAGTATTCCAGAGCATTTATAATTTGTAACAATTAATTTGGAAGTCGTCGCTAGTCATTGCCTATTGCTGTGTGTGATGAAACATATCTTAGAGAGTTGATTTAAATTGTAGAGCTGGAACATCTCAAACTGTTAAATGAACTTTAAGCTTTAATTAATATTTCTATGCACTTCTGTAAAGGAAGGTTTACTTTCTGCTAATCAGAAACTGGACTTAAGGGCTAAGGAACAATTTCTGGTTTACTCTTTATCAATATTTGGGTAAAATGGGTTTCGGCATTTCTTCATGTTTTGCATGATGGCAATGAAATGTAGATGTCTCTTGTGTGAGTTCCTTGCATAATAATCTTATCTCTTGTTTGCATAAATAAATTTTAAAAGTTTTGTTGTTAGAGGTATGAGACTCCAAGAGATGGGAAATGAAAGTCCTGTTGCCAAACAGATACTGGTTTTTACATTGTTTAAAAACTGAAATCTATGCCCAAAATGTGCCCAAAATTAGTGAATCATAAGGGAATGTTCATGAGAGAAACTGAAAAAGTTTCTTTAAAAGGCCTGGGAGCCTTTTTAAAAAAGCATAAACACCATAACTTTGGTCTAGTTTTGGCTGTTTGCAGGTCAAGCTAATTAAGGTATTTTTGGCCTAAAACTCTAAGTATTCATGAAGAAGGTAGAAATCTGTTGGTATTGGGTTTGATGTCAATAGAAGATGAAATTTAGAAAATCAATGTTACCTTATTTAAATCAGGCCAGTGAAGTGTGTCTTGTTAGATCCTGAAAATTCTGCCGTTATATTCTTGTGAAGCATAAATAATTAACTTTGTCTTTCCTAATTATTTAGAATTTTTTTATAAGGCATGTGAAAGAGGAGATAACTGTTAGACCATCCTGCAAAAGGGCTTTAAGCAAACAATTCTTTTCGACTTGTTAAAATGGTACTTAAGCTAGGGCAATTTTACCTCAAAAGTCCAGTTTCCTTAGAGTTAGGGCAATGCTGTGGTGTCAAGTGCTAGAAAGTGGATTTGTGCTTGAAAGAATTTTGAGAATGATGACCTGATGAATTAAATCAAGGTTATTTTAAACTATTTAAAGTATTGCAATATCCATGGAAGTATCAATTTAATTCTTGCATCTTTTGGCATGGTTATAAACTGATATCTCTATTAAAAACTGAAATAACAGTCCAGAGAATTTGGATTTATGAAGTGTCGTAGAATGTTTCTGATTATATCCCAGAAGGCTAGTAGCTAGTTATAAAGTAAAAGCTTATTGCTTTACAGAACTTTCCTCTTTCAATTTTCAAGTGTTTACAGAATTCAGTATTACATTGGCTCATACTTAACTGCCCATGATTTTACCTGCATTTGTGATTAAAGAGTTTTTAGAAATTTGCATTAACAAGTCCTTTTATTTATCATCTTTTTTTGTTTATTTCATAATCAGTGGGGAATTTGGTATTGTGTTCTTGTAAATATTTTTATTCCAAGGGATTTAAGTAAAGAGCAAAAGAGCAGGATGTAATCCAGATCCTAATCCTAGTTCAATTCCTATTTCAGAAAAATTGGAGAATGAAGTCAGTAGTGAAGGTGGGCAATGAGCAATGAAGGAACAGAATAACTCAAGAAAGAGAGACATTCTGAAAGATGATAAAATAGTAAGGCAATGTAACATTTTGGGAGGAAGATTAGATTAGGAGAAAAGTAACACAGAACTGAATGAAAGAGAATCAATAAAAAGTGAGTTACAAAGCCAGACATCTAGTGGATTCCTGTGGAATATTCTAGCATTTATTTGACTGAAATGTAATGAGTGACTGTTGTGTACTGTATATATTAGTGACTTTACATGTGTGGTTTGCTGTTTAAGAGAGGCTGTTTAGCAATGTAAGTACATCAAATTTTACTTTAAGCCAAGTTATTATTCACTTGGGCATCTGCTAATTCTTGTTTTGTGAGGAGTAGTAAGGGAGTTGATACTGAGGAAAGAAATGGAAGATTTTTTTAAAGCATGGAGTGTTAGCATAGCTACAAATAATAAAAATAAAGAAAAATCCAAGCAAATAGTTGTGAAGAACACATGACCTGCTCATGCATAAGCACCTGCTGAGCCTTGGCCATTGAGTCCTTTAGAGAGGTACCTGGTTGAAATAGTCTGAACTGCTTAGAATGGATTTATTATTCTTAGAAAATCTCCTTTGCATGTGGAATCTTCTCTACTATTGTGGCTTTAGCCTAATCTCTCCTTTCTAATTTAGTTTTGAAATTCTTTGAGAATTCCAAATTTCATCTGTGTGTGCAAAATGGCAGAACTTTGCATGCATAATAAAAGCTCAGTGACTTCTTGACAGTGCCAGTGGTGTGATTAATTCCCTTGCATAATATATTCAGTCATCCTATGCATATGCAGGGACAATGTAAGCAAAGGGGAATGAAGGATCCCTATGGATGATGTCTGGGGCAGAGCTCTTGTCTTGCTCTTGTCAAATATGTTTGTCTCTCCCCAGAAATCTGTCCCCACAGATTTCTTTCTCCTTGGGCTTTATGCCAGCTGCAGCATCTTCCCCATCTGGTCAGTATCAGGAAGGTGGGCCACTCCTCACCCTCGTCCATCGCGTGCTGGCAAGTTAGTGTGACTCTTGGTACAGAGGCAGAAAATAGAAGAAAACTGGCATTTTCCTAAGGAGCCTTTCTCTAATAACCCCTGGTGTTTGCCCCGTTGAGTCTTTTCCTGTTAATAATTTGCACTGCTTGCAGAAAATCATGCCAGGTGTTTGACTGAAGCAATTTTGCATCAGGTGATGTAGTGCAAAAAGTGCCTCGAATCCCAGATGTGAGGCCTTTGATTGCATTTATTCTTAGTAATGATCCAGACTTTTCTTGGGTAACCTTACAGTGTTAGTCAATTGTGTTTGTAGCATGCCACATGGTTCTTTTGTGCTTCTATAGATAATTTCTAGGCATTATTCCATGAACAGTAGTAAGAATTTAAGATTTTTGACTAGGACCACCAAAGCTCTCAAAGTAGAAAGTTACTTCAGTCTCTTTTCTGACATGATCAGTTGCTCTTGTAGGCTCTAAACTGGGATTATGTGGTGCCTGTAAATATTAACAAGAAGCCTTAGAGAACTTCTACTGACAAGCCAGTATAGCTTTATGACATTATGCTGGCACAACTCTGTATGTCATGTTTGTATCTGCACACGTGGAAAGGTATAGTGCATTTTGCTAGCTGTAGTTTTTAGGCAGGTATGGTGATTTGATGTCATGCTGCACATATTTTTGTATCATAGTAAACAAAATGCTTGAATCTTATTAAATTAATAAATCAAGTAGACTTTTTGTTTTAGTAACTGGATAAAATATAATTTAAATTCTGGCTGGTTACCAGTGTTTATCAGTGATGAAAAATTACAGATTAGTCTGTGTTTCTATAATCAGGACATTTACACAATGGATATATTGTTACAGTTGTCGTTTTAGTTCTGATTATTACTCAGTATGTCTATTGCAATTTTCTCATTTACAGCTGTTATTGAGCTCCATGTGTAATAGATGGAATTACTGTGTCTACCATTTATTTAATGAATAGCCTACAGAAACATTAGTGTTAATAATATTATCCACTTAATGTACACAACAGTTTATAATATGGATAGATGAATAATGTGTTGCACTATTTAAATTTTATTGGAATGTGATAAATAGATCTATAGATCATTTTTGTTCCTAAATGCAATGTTAGAGTCATCTGGGGGTTTTAAAAAAAGTCAATTCTAAGCAAAGTGATTGCAACTAGTCTGTTATCTAATGTATAAATAAAGTAGTTTAGACATAAAACTCTTTTTTGGGGGGCGGGATTTGAACCAGGAGGAAATTTTTCTTATTAAAATAAGTGAGAGTGTCAGCTGTTCAAGTTCATTCTTGATGGGGGGTATTCTGCTAATAAGGAGAACTGGGTTGGAAAACTAACAATTTGGTTTCTTTGCTCAGTAGCAAGGAGGTGTATGTGAGACACATGTATTAAACAGAATTAACTGAGTTCACCAATCTGATAAATATGACATGCAGCTCTGATTAAATAGCAAAAATAGCAGCCTGTATAGTAAGCAAAGTCAGGCCTTGTCCAATGCAGGCAGCTTCCTAGCTGCTCTTGCTCTTTATCTGATTTTTTGGCTTAGAACAATGTAGAAAGGTTTGATTTTGTAAGTCTAAGAGGAAAATATTCCCCCCCCCGCCTCTGTTTTGAGTAATTTTGATTGTGTGAAAGAGGAACTCCTTGGCCCAACTTGTCAGATTTAGTAGGGATTCTCTAAACTGACTCTTCAAGATACTATTTTTGAAAAAGTTGTTGTATTACAGGTAATAAGGATATACTTTGGTTTCATGAAAAAGCTCTGTGAAATGAAACAGCCGTAATTGAGGGGTTTCTCCATTTTTTTTTCTGAATAAATAGGCACTTAAGCAAAATCTCCAGTACATGTTATGTAGAAGTTGTACTGTCTGAGTCAGAGAATATGAATTTTGAGTTCTGACAGCAGTATTTAAATTCTGGTATTTTCCTTGCTGTGTTGAGACAAATTTGATTGGTAAAGGCAATAATGTATTGGACCAACTTGTAAGAGTATAAAAGTTAGACAAGGCTTATGTGTCCTAAATCTGGACTGACCTTGCCCAGTGGCTCTGGGTGGTCTTACAGGGGCTATACCCATGGCTCTTGTAGCCCAGTGTATTTTGGGTTAGTTGCCCCCACACCCCCAAAATGCTCTTTAGAGCAGACAAGCTGGGCTGTGCAGACCAGAGAGTCTTTGCTGCTTGCTCAAGTGACACAGGTCACCTGCTGTTCAACTCCACAGATCTCAGAGGAAATCTGAGAGAGGTTGGCATATTCACTTGTGCATTTTAATGGATTCTTTAATTATATTTTAACTCTTGTGGTAAATGGTTTAAACTGAGTGTGTGCAGAAAACAGTCTTTGCATTTAGGCCCATCTGAGGGGTTCTCCTACTAAATAAAATACCTACCAAGTCTTCCTACCATAAGGCTTATGTCCTCATAGCTGTGTATCCATAAATTCCTAAACATTACCAATACTTTGCCATTTAAACACTCTCCATTCTGAGCTACATTGTAGAGCAGGGATTCATGAGCAGTGACCTGCCAGCATTTCAGGGCCACCAGAGGACTGCAGAGAGCTGCCTGGGATTTTAACTCCAATTCCCCAAAAACACTTGCTGTTTTAGAGAAGGTAAAATGTGTGCATAGCATACACATGCTTTTCTTCTGTCCAGTTGTACAAAGCTGTGACTTTCTTCCTTAAAAGAATGTCTTATGTGTTACTTATTTGGGGCCATCTGTACTCCTATTGCAATGTAAAGTAATTTACTTCCAGCTTTTATGTGATTATTTTCTCAAAAATGCAGAGCTTTCTAGAAGTTCTGTAACATATCACACATGAAGAATAGCACAAAATTGATATCTTAGCAGAATAAATAATTTTGATATCTTCAATGTTTTCTCTGGTTACTCTATCAGTTCTTTTCACAGATTTTTTTTTTCTTTTTTGCTTACTACAGAAAAATTACATCAAATGCAGGATAACAGAACACTGTCAAACTAAGAAGGTTTTATATGGACAGCATTAGACAGGAGCAGAAAGATCCAGTGCACTAATAGGCACGCTCACATGAGCTACCTAGTCCATTGACAGTTTTTTCCTTTGTTCTCCCTCTCGACCCACTTTCTGCCAGTGATTTGTGACATATTTTGTAAGAGATCAAATAAGCCCTTGACACCTGATTGCAATGTAGTGCTTGTTTACAGTTGCATTTTTGAAGGACCTCTAGACAAGATGGAAGGTTTAACTTAAAGTAATTAAATTTGCATCTGCTCTGTGACAGGAATTTTCTTATGTGTGTATCCTGTTGAGCAAATTTTACTGTAATTGGCCATGAAGTACCAAAAGAAGGATCCAGGTAGACAAAGTTATTGTTGCCTACTACTAAAATCTGTCATGGTATTTCTTAAGGACTGGCTTGTACTTGGCTTGTGCCACATTCTTTGAAATATAGTAATGCGTACTTTTCTTTTTTTTTCTGTTATTTTTAAGGTAGACCCTGACTTGAAACACAAATTAAGCTGAACTTGATGAATAGCATTTTCTCTTCACATTTCAAAATCTAAAGAACTATTTTATAGCTGCTTTAAATCCAACATTATTAATTTATATCTGTTTTGTGTGTTATATTTTGGCCAGATATTGTTGAATTTCCTCTGATTAATGAGATTCAAAGGAACATACCAGGATATTCTCCTAATACCACCTGAAGTGGTTTTATGAGGACCAAGAATTATTTGCATCTTGCATGACCTGTCCTTATGGCTACTTTTGAGTACAGCGTAGGTTAGAAGTAGGTATTGCAGCCTACTGACTACAAGGGAGATTAATAGCTTTGGAAAGGGCTGTAATGAAAGGCTGACCCAACTGGCTTTTGTATTATACCTTGTTTATCCTGCTCTCATCTCTATCACCTTTGGGCTACAACAAAATGTAATTTATGTTAGCAGTGCTTCATTGGAGGTGAAAGGTCACATTTTTAATGAGAGTAGCCCTGATTGGGATTCGGGTTTTAAAATGTTGTGTGGTAGAGTACAGTCAACAAAGTCCATGTGAAGAAAACTATTGCAGAAAGCAGTGAGAAAACATTATTTGAACGGGAAATAAGACCATTATCTTTTATTTAAAGTTCAACTAGGAGAAGTTAAATAGCTAGGAAAAGGGATTTAACAGAGTAGCAGCAATGTGATGCTCAAGTTTAATAAGTCTTTATAATTTTGGCAGAGTGGTGGGTTCTTTGTACAGAGAAAAATACTCAATTTCCTCTTATTTTGGTGCTGTCTGCTAGAAAAATTTCTCTCTCATATCTTTTACTTGAGTGGGACAGAAATTAAATGACCACTTGTGCTTGTTCCAGGGAGAACTTGTCTGTATTTGGAACAGTTAACCACAATACCCAACTGGGTCTGAGTTCTCTCTTTAGAAGGCAAAGTTGCCTTATGTTCATGAGATTGAGCAGTGATGTCCATTAGTGGTATGCTATGAAAATGATCTGCTGCATTTTTGTTGAATGGTGTTAATATTAGAATTCACTGAGTGACTTACATAACCAATTTTATGAAACATGGACTTTCTCACAGAAGCTGAATTTCTTTTTGAGATTGGGAAAAACTTTAAGAGCATTCTAGTCAAAAGAAGTTCAGCAGGTACCTGGGGAAGTTTTAGGGTGTAAGCAATGAAGGTAAAGTTGTCAACTCAGAGTAGTCAAAAGCTGATTTGAAAGAGGTTCTTGGATTTGGGTTTTCAGCATTCAAATCCTTACCCTGTGTGACTGGTGCTTGCCATCAATCTCACTTTCCTCTTTCATTTATGTGTATTGTTTGCAAGTGACAAAGTGCTTCAGTTATGTTCAATAAAGGAATAGGAAACACATCAGGGTTTTTGAATTTCATTACTTTTTGTGGAAACAACTTCTAACCTGAGTTTAGTTGAAAGTTTGCATAGAGATGTGGTGGAATGGGCCTCTTTGGTTCATTACAGCCAAATTATCTTTCATGGAGACACAGATTATCAAAGTGTGAGCTTTTATATCTTTTTTTTAACTGTATATATAGACTGTGCAACAGTAACCACTATGAAAAACCATAAGGCCCATAGGATTCACCTTGTGAATGAAAGTTTGGGAGGGCTGCAGGTTGGATTGCATAAGAGCTGCAATACTTTGAAGAGGTATTGTGCTGATGTCAGAAGCTTTTTTCCCCTGATTTTGGGTTGTTTCTGTGTATCAAGCTGCCTCATAACTAAATATTGGATTGTGCCCCTGTGTGAAAGGAACTTTTTGTTCTGTGGTGATATGAGAAGCCTCTACTGAGGCCCTCAGTTCAAGCAAACACTGGGTTTCCTCTCCTTCCCCCAGCACTCCCCACTCCTGCAGCTGCACTTGGCTTTTTGGCAGAGGTCACCCTTGCTGTGCTGCTCCTGCAATGCCTCTCCATCCCAATCCTCCCTTCTGCCCTTCCACAGCACTCCCCTGTGCCTGGGCTCCTGCTGTCTCTTGGCAAGGAAGAGAATCACACTGTGCTTTAAAGCAACACAATGTTGGGATTCCCCTTCTTTTCATCCGTGTCAATAGGTCTTGAACTATTAATGCAAATCTTCAAAATGATTCTTTTAAATTTACACTTGTTTTACATTATTTTATAATTAAATTTTAGTGTTGAAAGAGAAGAAAGGAATAGAAGTTTTTGAAGTGATTAAATATTAATTTTATTCACATTTAACCCTAATTTACATTAAGGGTGTTAACTGAAAGGCAGATCTTTTGAATTCAAGATTTTCATTTCCTTTTAGCCTCACTGATGAACAGTTAGATCTTGTCACATAAAGTGTCAGGGTGCACTGGATTAGAAGGAATAATTGTGCAGACTTGTACTTTTTAGGATGGCCTGTTTGTGATGCTTACTGCCTCCTAACAAAATAAACAAACAAAAATCAAATTTAAAAATATTTTGGCTAAACTAAAACTGAGATTTGAAACAAAACAACTGCTAGAGAGTCTGTCCTTATCGAGGACTATGATGATTCTTCTTGTCTATCTCAACAGGACTTCTGTAACTTAGAAAGTTGATTTCTTTAATGCTTTAATGGAAGGTATATCAAGGGGTAATATTGGTGATGAAATCTTGTATTACATAAGTGATATATAGATCTATATTATATGCAGGGCTATGAATTTAGGTAAATACAAAAAATACTGTGTTTCATGCAACTACAGCTAGGTGTGAACCTGACCACTGATGTATGTTTCCTTTCAGAGAATTCAATTAATACAATGCACTCAGTATCCTTCTGCTGAGATCTGTACTTCTCACCTGAGAGTTCAGGAAATGTCGAATTTCTTTCTGTGATTTCAATTGCTTACAGAACCCTGGATAAAAGTTCAGCCTTGGTGTAGTATAAACTGCTGCAGCATTTTGGGTGCATTTGGTGCTTACACCTGCACAAGTAAAATCCTGCAAACTATACAGGCCTTTGTGTTTAATAAATCATGGAACTTTGAAGAATCTTTGAGAAGTGGGGCCTGCATGTGACTGAGCAGCAGTCATGAATCAGTGTTATCCTCAAGTGTATCTAGCAGACAGTAATAGATGCTTGAGCAGACAATATGAGCACTGAGTGAATGATGGTAACAGCATTAAATATTTACATATAGCAAAAGCATTTTGACAGCAGAAAAGAGACTGTCTCTGCAGTAAGGTGGGTAAACCCCAGTGTGATATAGTACACCTTTCTATAGGACAACTTCTTATTAATAACTAGCAGTGTTTCTCTGTTAGACAGATATATGATCTACTGTCATACAGGAAAATTTTCAAGACTTTATTGGTGTAATCTCCAGGTGCCAATATCACTCCATACCTGCCATAATGCAAAAACAATTACTGAGTTCAGAAATAAGAATTGATAATTGAATAGTAACTAAATGGTTAATATTAACCAAAGTAGATTTTAACCTGTTAACAAAAGCACAGATTCACTCTACTTTGCCTTACCTCAGTTTTCCATTGAATTTTCCAACACAGGAGCTGTCTGGAGAGCTGTGTCCTAAAGAATGTTGTACTGTGGCTGTGCCTGAAGGGGTTGATGAAAGCAAGGAGTCCTCCTGCCTGCTCCACTGCTGAGCAGTTGCACAGGAGTAAATCCATTTTATTGATTCTGCAGTTCTTGAAGTGCAGGATATTTGTTTATGTGCCCTTGTTTTGTTTTTTGAGGGAACTTCCAAATTATGATTGTAGAGCAGTTGGTATTCCTTGCACTGGACTTGTTAAAATAGGTAATGCTTGATTCACACATAATTTTAAAAGGAAATTACTTTATCAGAAGCATAGGATAACAATTTTTATACTAAGGAATATATGAATTTTGTTAGAGGTTTTTAATCCTTCTAAATGCAATTCAAAAACCTTTCACTTGTAGGAAAGAAGTAAAACAATGGTGATAATAAATTGAATTTTTTAAAATACTATATGAATCTTGTGTTACCATGATGAGCCTGCTTGCATTTAATGATCTATCATGTGATGTAATTAAAAGAAATTAATATTGAAAATGAACTAAAATTGAGTGGTGTCAAGCCACTTTTTCATATGTTCTTCTTCTTATCACAAAAGAGAAGCAAAAGAGAACATAAAACACAATTCTAGAATTTGCTGCTTTAAATCATCAGTAAGGTTGGTTTTTGTTTTGTTTCAATATTTTACAGCAAAGATAATTCTTTGGAAGTGGATAAGGGAAACTTCTTTTTGAAAAGATGTTTGGAGTTCCTTTCTTAGCAGTGGCTTCAGTGTGGGTATCCAATCAATGTCCATGAGTAATCTGCATCATTTGAGAATATGAATAACTGTGAATATCTGGAATATCTAAGGCATATGACCATTTGAGCTTTGGTCAGTTAAACATTTCTTCAGCTATAAGGGCAAATACATTTTTATAGCTTTTAGGGAAATAATCTTAATCCTATGGAGGAAAGGGCTGGTATATTGCAAAAGGGAAAAATGTTATATTCCTGCAAATATGTGAACGATATGCTTTGCAAAAGGAATGTGACAGAAATTTAATGTGATGTGTTCTCTTCTTGGAGGAGTTTTTCTTTGGGGGAAAAGCTTTTGCAGGTGATAGCTGTTCTGAGGAGCATTCCTCTGTGGCTGTGAAATTGATGTGGCTACAGAGCTAGAATGTTGATGACTTGGTGCCAGTGGATGTGAGCTGAGATGTTTTGAGTGGGGACTGCACTGAAGATAAACCCAACTGGGCTCATTTCACTGTCTAAAACTTCAACCCTATTCCTTGTTTGTTTCTTGAATACCCAGAATTGGGAATTATGCAGCATTTAAATTTCAGATTGGATCTGGAATCTAGTAAAGCATTTAAATTTCAGATTGGATCTGGAATCTAGAAAGCCAGCTTGACCCTGGCTTTCAGAGGGCAGCATTTTAAGGATCTTGGGATCCTTAAAAACAACACCTATTTTGAAGCAGATGATCTATGTGTGTGTTTCAAGGTGTGTTCTGCTGCTGATCCCCAGTCTGGGATATTTTTGGATTAAAACTTCTAACATACTGATCAGGAGTTATTCTAGTTGAAATCCTTTTTCTTTCTAACATGGCCTCTGTGTTAGAAACAAGGAAGCTTTTTTTTTTTGTAAAAACCATAAAACAACAGGCTCTTAAAAGCTTGAACAATAATACTTCAGGGACCATCAGACTTTGGACTTTTTTGTTCATTGCTTTGGTAAACAGGGGGTTGTACTTGGTTTTTGCTGTTAATGCTGCCTTCTTTGTGTAGTGGTCTCTACACTCCCTCAGCATTTTTCATTGCTTTGTATCAGCACATCTTCCCTCCCTTCTGCTCATTTGAGCTTTCCAAGGTGTCAGAGCAGTGAAAGTGCTCCAGAAAGTACAAGTGCTTTCTTTGAAGCTGGAAGAGCTATTTGAGCAGCCATGAGCAGAATTCTGTATGACACATAAGGAACAAATTTATCCTTCTTTTTTAACGTCATATTTAAAGCAGGGACAAGGTTGATTCTTGTGGCAGCTGTTCAAGTCCTAAAGTAGAGTAGAGATTCAAATACTTAAAGTGTATTTACAGTAAAGGTTTCCAAACTTACAGTCCAAACTTACAGTGTGCTGACCATTCACTGAGTGGTGCTTCTCCCATTTGGATTTCTAGGGGTTTTTAGTATGAAATTTGGGTTTCTAAGGGCTTTTTAGCAGTATTTATGCACTCACATCATAACTGTATGCCTAATACAATGGAAGTAAGCCCATGTGGTCATATTGTCCTAATCTAACCATCAAAATGAGAATTCTAGCTTCAGAAACTTATCACACATAATTTCAGGGTTTTCTGATGCACATACATAGCTGGATAAGATTCTGTGTTCATCATATAAGCCCCAAGGTCTAGACCATATAATGGTCAGGACATGAGAACATACAAAACTTTGCTAAAGTTTTATATTTCCATTTCTCTGAGTTTGTGGTGGGGAAATTAAATTAGACAAACTCTTCAAATGTCAGTCTGTTGCAGCCTGAATAATATTTTCATGAGCAGTGGTTTAAAAGCTGCTATTCCTTCTCTTCATTCTCACCCCTCACACTTCTTGTGGCTTCAGAATGAGGAGAAATTATTTTTAAAGCAACCTCTAAGCACCTTGTGATACAAGTTATATTTCAATCAGAACAGACATTTGGGGTCCTCCTGTAACAGTGAGTCTGTCTGGTGTGGATTTTTGATTTTTTTTTCTCCTTGTTTTGTAATATGCAGTTCTACATACACTAAAATACATTATTTTTGCTTAGTTTAATGAAGCACATGAAATTGGGAGTCATGAGATTGAGTCATGGCAATTTAATGCCAGTAATAGGAAGCAGCTTGGTTGAGGGTGATTTTCTGCTGAAATTAGTACTATAAAGTATTAATATATTGCTATTCATTTCATGATGATAGATGTGGGGTTCAGATGTAGCATTTTTAACTTATTCATCAATATATATAGAGTGTCCATAAATAAATGCTGTCCATGTGGTAAATGGCTAGAGAACATGGACTTCTTATTGCCTTTTCCCTTAAAAATGTTGTGAAATAAAAATGTAGAGACTAATGGCAGGGATTGTACTGGCATCCTTTTTTGCAATCTATGCTTTTAACTTGATCTAAGCATGTAACATTCTACTTGGCAGACAGTTGTGCTGGTATTCACACATTAATTTATATTCATCATGAAATGTACTTTAACCTTTTCATGGCTTTTCATGAGTGAGGTTGTGCTGCAAAGTTTTAATTTGTTTGCATAAACTTCACCATCAAGCTGCAACACTGATCAGCAGAATAGAATCAGGGTGACAGAAATGGGGGATGGCCGTAACTCCATTGTAATGGCAATAAATATTACAGCAGGAGCATACATAGTGTCAACATGCAAGCAAGGAAAGGAAGGATGTGCAACTTTGCAGGCTCTAGTACACTTTATTAAGCTATGAAAGCACTCCAGATAGAAATAGTAGTGATAAGAGTCCATTGAAAACAGAGAGTGATATAAAAAATCTTTAATTGATGAAATCTTTTCCTGGGATTTATGACAAAAACTGTCCAAAGCTTCCAGTGCATGGTATAGGCTTTAAGGTACACTGGCTTGGACAGTACGAGTGGGCTGTAATAAAACTGTGTGTAAAGCGTTACCAGCAAAGGGCACGTGTGTTGGAGGTATAAAGGAAAAAGAGTCTCTGCCCATGAGCCCCTGTGTGTGGGTTTCCCTGGCACAGACCAGGGCCGGGGCAGGGTGGGCTTTGGGCCGTGCGCCCAAATACAAAATATTTTCCTGAAATCAATGACAAGAACTATCCAAAGCTTCCAGTACATAGTATAGGCCTTAAGATACACAGGCTTGGACTGTACGAGCGGGTTGTAATAAAACTGTGTGTAAAGCTAGGGCTGCGTGTGTTGGAGGTATAAAGCAAGAAGAGCGTGTGTCCCCTTGACCCCGCTGTCGGGTTTTCCTGGCACAGAGGGGCGCTCCTATCCCGCGGTGCGCGGACCAGCTTTGGGCTGTGCACCCAAATACACAATATTTTCCTGAAATCAATGACAAGAACCATCCCAAGCTTCCAGTGCACAGTACAGGCTTTAAGATACCCTGGACAGCATATCTCGGGCAGTAGGCGCAGGCTGTAATGAAACCGCGTGTAAAGCTAAGGGCACGTGTGTTAGCGGTAAGAAGGAAGAAAAGCGTGTGTCCCCCTGACGCCGCTGTCAGTGTGTGCCTGTCCCTGGCACAGAGGGGCGCTCCTGTCCCGGCCGGCCCGCGCCCGCTCTGGGCCGTGCGCGCTGCCGCCGCTGGGTGGCGCTGCAGCACCGGCCGTGCCCGCTCCGCTGGCCGAGGTCGGGGAATTGCTTTATCGGCAAAGGGCTCGGGGAGATGGATTTAATGTATTTAATGTATTTAATGTACTCAATGTATTCATCTCCGGCCCAGGCAGCCATTGAATGCCCTGCGACATGCCCTCTCACAGCTCTGGCCTGTTGACTATGCTTATTTGGTGTAATAATTAGCAGAAATTCTCGCTAACAGCGGTACTTACCAACACCTCGCATTTTCCTCTGTGTTTTCGTACGTGATGGATTGTGCATTCTATGAATAAAGTTAAGCGGGTCACAGCCTAAGCCCTGTACAACACAGCTATTTTCTGCACAATAGTTCTGAATAGATATATATTAACTCCTTTTTTAATCCCCGTGGTGTAATGCAAACAAATTCGAGTCTGTTTGTAATAGGCTATTGAAAACTTTTAAGCACAGAACACTTGTCAACTTAAAGAACAAAAAAAAGAGAAAGGGAATGAGGAGCTACAGAAATTAGAGTACAGTATCTGTTACCAAAGGCTGGCTTCAGGAGCCTGTTCTAGTGCTTTATGAGGTTTGTACAGATCACTGTACTTTGTTCTGGAGAAACAGTTCTCATATGCATGTTAAAGGTGATCTCTGTGCTGCTGTGATGCTCAAAGTTCATCTGCTTGGTATGAAAATAAAGGTAGGGATTCTGAGCTAAACAGTACTTGGGTTTTTTTGCACTTTCCAGCTGGAAATGGTTTTGCTTGTGATGAATGGTAACTTGTGATGAAAATAAAGAGAAAAGGTTCCTGAATAAATGGTTCAGGAACTCATCATGGTTCTTTCCAAATGGAGGGCCTGATAAAGTTAAGGGTTCCCAAAATTAAGTAACTGTAGTCTTTATTCAGCTAAACTCCTAAGTGAAAATTTAGTGGAATTCTTATATAATGAATTAGCTCAACTAGCAGTGGTTTGAGGCATATTTCACATGGAAGTTCAGCTCTGCATGGAGACTATCAAGCCTTTGTCACTAGTTTAATTGGGAATTGCAGCATCTGTAGTTCCAAATGTGGGTCATAAGCTCTTGCAGTTGTCTGTTATTTAGTTTTAAAATCCTCCCTTTGAATGTTTTTTTAAATCCTACATTGTTCTTTATTTTTTTCATTCAGCCCATTTTGAATTCTAGTTATGCTGAAGCACTTCCATTGTAGAGGGGGAAGTAATACAGCATGTTAAGCCAGCAAATAAGAACAAAGGTGGGTCTGGCAGCTTTCTTTTAATGTCAATTCCTTGCCCTCAGCCTCCCTTATTAATGCAGCTGAGCTGCTGTCACTCAGATGGTTTTACACAGACGTGCAGGCTACGTGTCAGAAAGGGTGGCCTAGATTTTTGAGTTTCAGGTTGAGAGTACTCCAACATACAAAACCACTGTATCAAATTATAAACTGGTTGACTCCAGTCCTTGTAGGCTTTCTGAAGGAAGTGAAATTTATTTATTGTTGTCTTGGACATATCCTCTAACGAAACAAGAGAGTTTAGATGTTAACGTGTCTGCACTATTTTCAGTTGGATGGAGACTTTCCTGTTGCCTTTAAAATTATTATTGTTCAGAACAATCCTTCTCTTTGTCAAGTTCTGCTTCCACATTAGGATTATTTTTTCTGTGCTTGTATGTCTTTATATGAAAAATTTTTGTTTTCTCACTGTTCCTTCACTTGTACTTATTTACTGTGGGCTTTTTTGATAATGTCCTCATCATTGCAATATCATATACAGATATTTACTTAAAAATACAATCAGAAGTTATTTGGTGCTTTTTCTTTACTGGGTCATTTCATGGATTCAGTTTTGATTGTCACCACACAGTTCATTAAACATGTCTGCATTTTCCTATCAGCCTGTTACAGCTTTAGTATGTTGTGGATCAGTGTGGCTGCCCCTCTTCTTCCTTTGTTTAGACAACCAATCCAAGCCATTCTAGAGTGAGTTACTACTCTTGGTAGGAATTGTTTATTTATTAAATTTGGCAGAAGAAACATGCAGTAATGTAAGTCTAGGATATTTTGTCAGCAGAAGGGAGCAAGTAGGGCAAAGGAGAGTTGAAGGGTGGAAATCTGGAATGGTCCTCTATGTGCCAGCCTCTCTTTTTCACCATCAGAAATCCAGCCTGTATTTGAGAGTAGCATGGAAAAGGGAAGAGATGAGTTTTGAAAGATTTGTTATTACTGCACTATTTCACATCCCCAAAATACAAGCAGAGGTAGCAGCAGGACTATTCAGAGTACCAGACCAGTTGGGAATGTAAGTGTATGGGAAGAAAGGACAGACAAGAATTTTCCCTGAACAAATGTACAAGGAAGACTAAAGAAATAATTTTCATGCACTTCCATTTTAAGTTGTGTAGTGCTGCTCTGCAAAATTATACCTGAACATTGCAAGTGAGGGGAAAAGTTAATGAGAAATAAGGTCTGTATATGCAAATAATAGAAATGAAAACTGAAAATTAAGTATTAGCCTTTTCATAAGTCAGAATAGCTTTATTAAAACAGCATTATTGGAAAATGTTGGAGTTCTTAAGTTTGTTCAACAAATGTATTCTTAAGCAAAATGTTGATTTGCATTATGAAATTTGCCTGGATTTGGCACAAAGAAAATATCTTAGGAGAGATTTCCTTCTTTCACAGCATATCAATGTTCTCTTGTATTTTACCTCTTAGTATACCCTAACATTATTTACATTGTGCAAAAATAGCTTAAGAATAAAATGTGAGTAGCCTTTCTTTTACCTGTGGTTCTTCACCCTTATGATAGTTCTGTAAATGTTCTCAGAACTGTGAAATACAGATCCCAACTAACTCCTGTTTTTTGGATTCTGAGCCAGCAGAGAATCTCTAACACCAAGGTCTCCTGGTTCACTGACCACTGGTGACTGGCACAGTGATGAATCAAAACCAAACTGAGGAATGGGATGCATCTACCTTTCAGTCAGTGTGGCTCTGCTGCCTCCAGTTCATTTGGTTAGACTGTATGTGCAGAACTTCTTAAAGAAATATGGATGATTCTTTGAAGTCTGATGGTCTAAACAGTTTGGGAACCACTCATTTAGAAAAACTTCCAAACTTGATATAAGAAAAAATTCCCACAAGGGAGAATTCTGGTTTCACAGAGGTGTCTCCTCCAATGCCTAATTATCCTTTCTTTTCAGTTGTGCTCCCTGTTTCTGGTCTGAACTTGTCCAACATTTCAGACCCTGAATTTTGCTAATTGTTGCCTGACAACTTAACATTTAGATGGTAGCTTTCTGTTCCCCATGTGGCTTATTTTGGAGACTGTGAACAAAGCAAAGCCTTCAAGCTTCAAAATTAATCAAATCTGAATTGTTCACTATGAGGTGTTTCTTTAAATGACTTTTGTTGAAAAAACCCCCTTTTTCAGCAAAGGATAATGCTATATGGTTTTTCAGCAAACCATATAGCATTATCTTTCTTTAATTTACATGTCAAAATTAAATCCAACAGTTTTTCATTAATAGTTGTCTTATTACAAAGTTGAGTCAACAACTGTAGTATTTAGGTTTTCTAAGTGAGTGTTTCCATCATTTAACTGATGGTGTAGTGCATGCAAAGTTGGGAAATTAGTATGTAATAAATACAAACCAATGTCTGTGCATTTATTACAAGATTTTATGGCTCTTAGAATCATAAAATACCAGGTTGGAAGGGGGCCTCAAGGATTCTCTGGTCCAGTTGTGTAAAATGTTACAAATTGCACTGCACCTCACTGAATACACTCATACAAATTTTATGTTAAATTGATGTGCCTAATGTGATCTCTAATTTTTATATCCCTTAAAATACATTGCAACTGTATTAATATTGTTCTCCTGTGTGTCTTCAAAACTGACTTCTCTGTTGTGCTGCTTTGGAAAGATGTTGATAGTGAATTCATTGTAACCATGATTACACATCAGTGATGGTTACCTTTAAATTGTTTTGGGGAGAGGAGAAAGAATTCCACAAAGCTTCTGCTCAAGGCCTCCTCTAGTGAGAAATGTTGGAAGGAAAATTTGAGTTGATCATGTCCTTGAAAAGGGCAAAGCACAGAGATGGGAGAGCAGAGGCAAGAAGCGTGAGGTAAGAAGTCTGGTGCTGCTTCTGCAGCAGGAGCACAGGGAACTGGCATAGCCCTTCCTTTGGTGCATTTTTTGGCAGTGATTTTATTAATTGTGGTACAAAATCTCAAGAATTATCTTGTAGATGCCTCCTTTAAAATACATCATCTGTGTGCCTGGTGAGTAACAGAAAAGAAAAGTGTTCCTGGAATACATTTCGTTTTATCTGTAAGGCTTTAAACCATCTTCCTGTCTTTTCATTCTGCAGCGAGGAATACAGTTAGGCATTCTGCAAATGTGTACATATGATGTCTGAAGACTGTAAAGGTCCTCAGATTTCACCAAGTTTGTAAGTGCTTTTAGACTTCCATACTGCTTATTTGTGCTAATAAAACTCTGGAAAATAATTTGGTTCTGTAAAAAATACCAAGAATCAACAATTTTGTAATGGCCTGTGAAGATGTTCAAATACTGTGTAATGGGCATGACAGCTACAGTATGTGAAATTTAATGCTCTAGCTCCTTATTGATCTTCCTTGTAGCCCATTGCATGGCACATGCATTTGCACTTAACACCTGCTCTTTCTGCATTAACACTATCTTCTGCACTGTCACCAAGGGCAAGTTAGAAGCTGCATTTGATGCTAACCTGAAGAATTTAAGGAAATATCTATATTTTTTTCATATCCTCTTTACTTCACTTTTGACTGCTTTATTTTCTGGGTGATATTTTAACACTTGGAGGGTTTTTTTCCCTTTTTAAAGTGTTCTTATTAAACATTTGTTGCTTCTACCATTACTTATCAATATCTATAGAGACCAGCAATCCTTCCAGGCTTGTTATTTTCTGGAAATGATGAAAAGCTGCAAGCAAATTTAATTTACCTTTGATTTTGCTGGTAGTTCTGAAAAATTGTATCAGTGTGACGTGCCAGTGTTTGTGTTGGAAAGTTCTTTGTCTATATCTACAGAAGGTATGAGCCTGTTGCAAAGGTTCTGAATCTGCATTTCAAGCTGCCAGCCCTTGGATTTCAGTCTGGAGGTTCTTGTCTGTTCTGTGGTTATTGGTCAGTGTGTTTGCTCTTACTTTGCTACATTAATTAGATATTGAATCCCAGTGAGGTCTGTACAATTCCACATTGCAGATATGCAATATTTCCCAAAATAAGGTGGAAATTCTTAATGTTTCTTTCTGTTTCCTTGAGGCCTTCAGGGATAAATAGCACCATGTCAGCATTATTTTCCATTCTTGAGCATAATTCTTGAGCAGCTCCTAAGGCTACAGAGATCTAGTGCTGTGTGTCCTGGTAATAGATTTCCATGGAAGTTAGGAACCATCGATATCTTCATGTCATTAGAACATGAGATGAGCAGCAACACCAAATGCATCACTGCTGTGACATTAACCCTTGTTATAGTTTTTATTTTATCTGTCTTTATTCTTTATTGAATCATTTCTGTCAAGTACTGTTGCTTAGCATTTCACAACTGGTCAAACCCTCTTGATTTCTTGGGACTGGGTGTGTAGAGATGTTTTTCCTGAATGATGCAGAATCAGTTGTTGGTATCAGTCACTAAGGTTTCTACCTCCTGACTCTTTGGAGGTGAGCTGGTTAAGAATTGCTACAGTAAGAAATATGGTCTCAGAATCTATTGGCTATCTTTTAGAAACTATGCCATGAATGACATGCAGAGATACCTCCTTATCTGTGTCCTTATCTGTTCATAAGGATTCAGAGCCATGTTCAACTAAACACAGTCTTTCTTAGTTGTGTTTTCTTAAGTATGAGTGTGATTTTGTGTCCATATGTATAAGAAGAAACTAAGAACTGGAGAACTGGTTAAAATTTGATAATTTCCAAGTTTGAATGTTCTTACTTTTCCCCTAATACATAGAGCTGACCCATTTACTAACTGGTACCTGCTGCAAGAGGATGCACAAATGCTGGAGGGAACAAGATGTGGGTGATGTTATTAAGATGCTTGCAGTGATGGTAGAAGAAGTAGAAGTTTATTCAGAATTGTACAGAGGAGCCTTAGGGACATTTTGTCAGCCCAGTGTCTGTATTTGAACTATTTATTACTTCATATTTTTATTATGATTACTTACAGTGCTAATCCATGTGTGACAAATCTAGGCTCAGCTAGGTAAGGAAATTGCCAGTTCTGTTCCATTAACAGCCACTGGCCAAAGGAACATTGTTCCTGTAGGTTAAAACAACAATTAAGGGGCCCTTAACACTTCAAGATGGGGAAAGAGGGGATACTGGCCAGCAGTATTTTCACACATTGCTAAGCTGCTTCAATGCATAAATTAACTCTCAGTTCAGTTACATCAGTGGAGTGTGTTGTGCATATGCATGACTGCTCTGTGTGTGTGTGAACCAAAACCTGGGCCTGTTGATTTATGAGAAAGGGTAAGAGAGGTTGAAATTAGTAAGCAAAGCCAAACAGTACCTTTGCAGCAGAGAATATCAAACAGTCTTTGTGACAGCTACTCACAGATGCTGATGTAAGACCCGAGGTCTTGGCATGGCAGTGGATTGTTCATTATGTAATTTTTTTCATGCCCAGGTCACTTGAACAGCATTTTGTTACTTCTGTAGCTGGACCTGTTTGTTCAGTGGAAGAACAGGATTCACTGTGGTTATATTAAATAACAAGTACAATTTATTGTAGTATAATTAGCAAGTGAATATATGGGGCACAAAATATTGTTAGACCATTGTAGATATTTTTAAAATGAGTTTATATAGAATAATAATAATCATACATATTTTTGCCCTTAATATAAAAATGTTTTGGACTTATATTAGGGGGGCAAGGAGAGCAGCTTGTAGTATGCAGAGTGTGGTACAATATGATCATATGTCTACCAGTATTTTTGGGAGGCTGTATTGTGGAATGTGGCACAGACAAGGTTTTTGGTAAGTCTTGAATGTAATGAAGAGTAGACTGGCAATATAACATTTTCATGTCAGTAAATGGTGTTGTAAAATTGTCCAGTCCCTTAAGATCTTTTGATGAGTAGAGTTTACAGAAATAATTTGAAGAAAAAAACCCCTCTGAAATCTAATATATGTGATAATGGAGAAATAAAAGCTGCAATGGTACATTTAGGATGTATTTTTTATTACTCTAGGTTCATTTCTGACATAACTTGTTTTAGTGAATGATCTTGGTAGCTATGAAGTTTTAATAGCTAACACTTGGAAAGCCTTGTAGTTTAAACAAATGTCAACTTCAAAATCACATTCCTTCCTTAAGAAACTATCCCAAATTTATTTTTTATAAAAAAACCCCTACATGTGAAAGGCTGTTAGGAGGTAATGTTTTAGAAGTTCCTGTAAAGTGGTGACTTTTTCCTTGATGGGGTCTTAGTACTGTGTCACAAAATTTTTGCTATATGTTTAATCTTCCTCCTTTATAAAATTGTTTATTAAGCTTTTTAGAACACTGGCCCTTTGCTTCATGCAGGATTTGAAAGAAATCAATGTTTTACTAGAGTTGATAAAAAAAAAGAATGAAAGAGAAACACAGGCTCTAATGGACATTCTTATGTGAGTAAAAAAGGTAATAGAAGGAGAGATTTTTGAGAAACCAAAGGTTTTCATCTGAACTGTGATTCAGATCTTTCTTTCATGACAATAGGCATTCTCAGGCATTCTAAACCTGGTAAAGTTTTGGAAAATAAAAAAATATTGGGAAAAACTGTTGGAGAAGGAGATTGTACTTTCTTATGCTTTGAATAGTGGCTCTTTTTTTAATGATCTCTCCCTGAAATTTCTGCAAAAAAATTACGTTGCATTAAAAACAAAATGAAAATCAAGCGTTTTACTAGCTCTGGTCACAAGTTGTCTCAGAAGTGTAAAAACTGCAGCAGATAGTAAGCAAACTTTTTAAGATGGAAAAATGGGCAATTTTTTAAGAACTTCTGATGAAAGGAGTTGATGCAGAGGGGCTGTTGCAGGCGGGGAGTGGAGATGATGTTCCCAAGGTGCTACACCATCCTCTCTGCACCGTCACCTCTTCGCTGGGCTTCTGTAACTTCCCTTGCTCTGTGACATACAAGGCACCACTTCTCTTGCCAGGAAAAATAAACAATTACATGTATAGTGATTGAGAGGTTCCAGTTATTAATATTCCACTTGCTGAATTTTACAGCCATCTCATTAATAATCTCATTTATTGGTAATTAATGAGTGCAGAGATTAATGTCTGCAGAATGTTCATTGTGCACTCTAAAACTGGGCATTTGTGTTTCTGATCTTCATTGCAGAGTCTCTTAAAATAGCTCCAGTAATACTCACAGCAGCCCACAAAATAAGTATTTGCAGAGGTTTTTGTCTTTCTGATGGCCCAAGATGAACATTTAACAAAGTTTCTAAAGCAGTGCAGTGTGTGGTGACAAGGATGGTGCACATCAGATTGTCTTTCATGTATTGGCATCATTAATGTCTGTATAAAAATCACAATGTTTTTTAAAACATGAAAAACACAATCTTGATACCTGAATAAACTGTTACACTGTTGATAATTTTTATAATTTAGAAATCAGATCTAGAAAAATGCCTTTTAAGAAGCCTGACACCTTCAAGTAAAGGCATTTTTTTAGTTTTTACTGAGGGATTATGTGTTTGGAGAACCAATAAACAATGCTTATGTAACACTGCTTAGACTTTCACATCAGCCAGCTGGTATAGCCAGATACTCAGTTTTTCTTTTTTTTTCCACTTTTTGGAGGTATTTGTGAGTAGCTTGATGTTTTTGACATCTGTGTGACAGCTTCTTGCATAAGAGATGAGCAGCATGTTCTACCACCCAGCTGTGTGTATTAGTCTGCACATCAAGCTGAAGAGCAGCACTTAGCCAGATCTGACAATCAAATGTGAACTACTACTACCTATACACAAGAGTGCATTTTAATGTTGTGTGCTTTTTGCCAAGAGCCTGATACTTGACAAAGAAATTGTCAGAATCTCTCTTCTTCCTGCCTTTTTTTTTTCCTTCCCACTGATGTGAGTCCATGTTAAAATATCTTATTTTTTTCCCTGCAGTTTAATATGGTTCATCCTACAGATAGTAAAGCCAGTCTAATGTTTTCAGCAATTTCATGTAAATAAAATTCTGGCAAGCTTTTGGTAATAGAGAAGTGTAATTGTTTTACAAAATGCAGGAAATCAGTTTGTCATGTTCTGCCAACTTAATCTGAAGTTACAATCTGCTGGGTTTCACCAATGACTTCATGTCAACATCCCAACAACCTGTCCCCATAGAAAACTGAGGACATGAAGAAATTAGAGCACTAGATCAGAAATGTCAGTGCTGCTCTTCTCAGGCTTGTTAAGGATTGGTGCTCAGCACATTGTGAGTGTGGAGATGAGTGGGAGCCACCTGCTCTGATTGGAGTTTGACTGATCTGTGAACCTTAAAATCCCCTACACTTCCACCTGACTTTAAGCCTCTGTCAACTTTCTCAATGCTTAAATTTGAATAAAAGGAATTCATTGTCACAGAATGCACAGTTATACATCATAGTTCAGCCTTCCTTGTTTATGTGTTTGCTATAAGCCAAGTTAGTTAATACATGAAATGTTTTCTCTCCCTTTTTTAAATAGTAGTGCCAGAATAGCAAAGATCTGGTTTCACCTTGTTTTGAACTGGGTTTTATGGAAGTGTTAGTCATACCTTTTTATTTACTTACTGTTTCCCCTTGTATTATACCCTTAATATTCTTTTAAAAACAGTATTTCATTTCCATCTGTTCTTTCTCTTACAACATAAAAATATTGAGTTGTTTCTTGTGTTTATGTAGTTGAAAATATTGCAATCAAAATAAGAATTTGAGTCCTGTTACCTATTTATGTAAGCATTATGGCAGATACAGTTTTATGGTCTGAGTTGCAAGTAAGTTGAAATTTGTTAATAATCAAAGTTTGTAAAAAGCAATCCTTGCAATTTAAAAGAAAAAAGAAGTAAATGAAGGAGTTTATTAATTTTCTAGGTCAGAACTTCCACTGTAATAATTTTTACACTGTAGTTAAGCTGTACGTACATTGAGTTAGTGTTGAGTTAGTCTGTGAGTAGATAAGTGTGAACGGACCTATCATGGATCAGGATTGTTTCATGCCAAAATTTCTGGTGGCATGTTTCACACATCACTTGCACTTGGCTAACCATTAACACACTTAATTGTACAGGGCCACAAAAAATCTATTTTGATTAAAAAAACCTGAAAAATACAATTTGGACAGACATCAAGCTTTTGCCCTACCCATTTATTAGTGATCACACTGAGTAAATATTGGTGGAGAAGCTCTCAGTCTAAAGCAGAAGTAAAAATGGAGTTAAGAGAACAAGGGGACAGAGGAAACCTGTTTTTACAGCAGCTGGTTCTTTGTGCAATCCCAGCATCAAACTGGATTTATGGCTGTCTCTGGGATGGCAGGTCTTGAGGATGGCATTTTAAATATTGTCAGGCTGTGGGGGCTTTGGGCTACAGTAGATTGTGCTTTCCTTTTATTTCATAAACTATTGCAGGAAGTATTTTAGAGTACCCCCAACATTGGGGCTTATTGTTTTAATGAAGTGGGTTATTGAGCCCTTTGATTAAAGATGAGCTTTGTTCCCATTGGCTGGACAAATTGAAGCAAAAAAGAAAATGGAAGGAAACAAGAAATCAATGAGTAGTTATAAAGTAGGCATAGGTCTGAAGAACATAAGGCCAAGATGAATTTTGATCAGTGTAACAAGGACTGATATCTAAAAAAGAACTTGGGAGTAAAAGAGCTCTGAGCTCTAAAACTGTCTAAACTGAATTAATGTTTTGCAAACAGTGAAGTCCCCCTAATTTTACTTTTTTTTTTTGTTTTACTTATTTAATTTTCCAGATTTGAAGGTAGCAGGAGAAGTAATTGCACCTGGTTTTGCCATTTAAATACAACTACTTTTATCCTTCTCTGTTTGTATCTTGGTTTTTAAGTCTAATTTTCTATTTCAATTTTGCTCCTCCAAAACAGAAGAAAAAACTTCTTGAAGAACTTGGGGAGAATAGACTTCCATATCTGACACCAGCCGATGCTGATTTCCACCAGCTGGTAACGTATTTCTTTGAAATCATTTTAAACTAAAATGGCTGTTTGCTCTGAACAACAAATAAATCTTCCTTCAAAGAGACACTGTGAAATATGATATGAAAAAAGGTACCATGATGGCTGATAATGCACTTCCAGGTGGTGTGAAATAAGATCTCTAGAACTGGGATATTCACAAATGAGAACTTGGTGAACTTTGTTTATTTTTATGTGTGTGCCCTCACTACAAGTAATGTATAACATTTAATCACAGCTTTTCATGCTTTGGTGAAGCAAAATACATGTCACCAATTCCTTTAATTTATTTTTTCTGAGTGGTGAAGAGATCTTTATAGCTCCTGTTTGGCAAAATAGGGGGAATATTAACGTAGAAATTTCAAGTATGGGGGGCTTAATTCTACTTTCCAACAATAAAGAATTGTTAATTCTTGGCTTGCAAAACAAATTGTGGAAATGGAATGCCTCAAATGAAACCAAACAGAAGGATCAGGCCCAGTAGCCACATGAGTAGTAAACCAAGTGAGTGTATGCAAGAATATAATGAATAAATAGAATTTTCTGCATCTGTCTTGGATCTTTCTAGATCAGCTGCAGAACTCAGGGTAGGTTCAATCAGATCAAATTGGATCATGGTAAGAGAAAAAAGAGAAAAATTCCTTATTATAAGGAATGACCTGGCTGTTTGAAGAGCTCCAGTGACCATGCTCACATTACACAACACAGGAGTGGTGCCTGCCTTGTGTTGATATATGGCTCAAAGATGTGCAAGTGTAGAAGAGCTGGGAGAATTTATAAGAGTGACAACAGATGGATTTTATTATTTCTTCTTTCTATACACAAAAACCCAAACACATTCTTTTCAGTCTTAATGCTCATGAAGAAACTCTTCCCCCTTTGAAGAAGTGTGCAGCTGACTTTCCTCCTTCCTAGTCCTGTTACATCCCCTTCTGTTTGTTCTCTTCTGCCTCTGATGCTGTCAAGAGATGCTGTGCCCTTTTTCTTTTTCACATCTTTGTAAATTCAGCTTCTCCTGGAGCTGATGTGAAAAGAGAAAGTGGGATCTCGTTTGCTCAGGGTCAGTAACCCATAAGTACAGAAGACAATGGGAACAAGATAAGCAGTAAAGTCACAGCTGTCCAATCCTTAATAAATTTTTGATATGTTCTTTTTGCAAATATGGAATTATTCTTTTTATGTAGTATATGTGTGATGCTAGATATTTTTAAGTATATAGGCTAATCATAAGCATCACAAACACCTTTTGAAGTCTGCGGTGGTTATGAAATGTTCATGGAATCACAGGTGTAGAAATTGCAAGTTCCAGGATGCTTAAATGCACTACAGCTGGAGAGGAAAAGAAGGGTGAGAGCTTGAAGACAACAAATCAGCAAAGTGAAATTTCACATACAGTTTAGTTTTACAGTCTGTCTTTCCTGGACAGACCTGCCCTATTCCTTGAAGGATCTACCTCTTATGAAACAGTATTCTTTGAACATGTTGGAAAAGTTAGGTAGGATGAAACCAAAAAAACTGTCTTATCCTGTTGGTTATGGAAGTGTACAGCCTGAACAGAAGTAAGAAATTCCATCACAAGCAAAACTTCCACTGACATCCTCTTTCCATGGGTTTTTCCTGATAAAGGATTTTGGAAATGGGCCCCAAGCCATCAGCTGAAACAATGCAGTGTTTAAAGCAAGTACGGAACAAGAAAGGGGCTGTAACAAGGGAGTTCACAAATAGTTGAAGTACAGACTATAATTTCATGATGCACATGGCAGTTTGCTTATCAAGGGTCCTTATTGCTGATTCCTAACTTTATTCTGTCACTCAGGTCCATAGGGTGGTTCTCTGTGTTGAGTATCACCATCAAAAGTGAAAGCATATTTAAAATCTTGCGTGTAATAGTCGCAACAAGGTTTGAACATCAAATGTGGTTTATTTCTGCACTGTAGTTGCCTGTAATGCTGCCACTTCTTTCAGAGTGAGCAGTGAGCTGCCCTTTAATACTGGCTGTCAGAGTTACAACACAGAGTACATGATTGCTGCCCTTCCCCACCCCCAAAACAACAAGGTGTCCAGTGTGAACCCAGCAGTCACCCCGTGTTCTGAGCCTGTAATTCCTTCCTTATGGAGGGCACAGCACAGGCACTGCTTGGGGATTTAAAGAAGACCAGGCTGTTTTCATGTGATGTGTCAGAAATGTGTTTCCACTTCCTGATTTCTTTTGAGATACCTTAATGATAAAATAGTTCTTGAGCATGTGATCTTAAAGCACAACCCAAAGGTAACAGGCCTCTGACTTGGCTGGCAGCAAAATGTGCAAGGCATTACCTCTGCAGCTCAGGAGGGGAATACAATGTTGTTTCCTTTGTAAAATCTGTGTTCTTCCTTTCTAGTGCATGTTTTCAGGGATTTAATTGCTTTATGTCATATTCTTATTTCCCTCCTCTGTTTCTAATAATTGTTGGGAATTTCATGTGTGTGATTAATGTCAGAAATTCAGTGAATTTATATTTTCATATAAATGGTTTAAAAGTATATACTATTAGTGACTGTTTGATAATACATAATAGCATATGTAATGTGGTATGAGTATGTCCAGTATACAGAATTATTTAATGAAATACTGGAATATTGCTATAGAACTGTTAGAGCTCTTTCTTTCATACAGGACATTTGCATAATGGAAGAAATAATGAAATAATAATCTTTATATGTCAAAACATATAATATTCTAACATTCTTAAGTAACATTATGAAAGAATATTTATGATTCCCATCAGGCTGTACCTTCACATCTGACTGTAGCCTATAGCTCCAAGTCCTGAATTTACACTTACTAATTTCATTAGTTGTTGTTTTTAAAGACTTTTTTCACTGTACTGTTGAAAGGCTGGAGATACACAGCACTGATAGAAACAAAAGGGGCAGTTCAGGACTTCTAAAGGAATAATTTCAGGCTTTTGACAAGCACAGGTGAATGTAGTTTATCAAGTTTGGATTCATTTCTTGGAATGAAAGCTGTGATCCTGTGTTCTGGGGTCGTAGAGGGACCTTCACACAGATCTGGGACTGTTTTCAAGCTTTGGTGTTTGAAGCTAAGCATGTAAATACAATTGTCAGAAATTATTATCTGTAGATACTGTTACAGTGGTTCATTTTCCTCTCTCTAGGAAGCTAGTTTTTGGAACCATAAGAATGTATAAAGAAAAGGAGTCAGCTTCACTGTAAAAATTTACAAGGAATAGTGGCGAGGTTTATAGATAAACCAAGATTTATTATATGTAATCATTATTTTTAAAATAGGCTTCCTTTTATGTTCTCCTTTTTAGTAGAAACAAATGATCCTATAAAGCCAGCTCTTCAGTGTTATAGGATAACAGTGCATTATGATGCAAAAGTCTGTTTTCATGCAGTGGAAAATGTGAATACTTACTGCCTGGTTTGTATTTTTTAAGGGCACGTTCTTTGGATTTCAAAATTAATTTCCTGAAAGGCAGGTTCAAATGAGACTTGGAAGTAGATAGTACTGGTAAAGTGTGTTTGAGTTGTAGCAGAAGGAGCTCACAGATGGATTGTAGGTCAGTGTGGTGTTTTGTGCCCATGACTTTTGTCTTTTTAAGAGCACTTTGAACATAAGCTATTAGACTAATAAAAGTTTTGGCAGATCAGTTTTATGCATCCATGTGCTTTTGACCCATTGCCTAATGCCTTCAGATTTCAGTCCCCACACCACCATCAGTACCTACCTTTTCTCCAAACTACTGACTAATTTCTGGACAGAAGGAAATAGGTGTGGTGAGTCCTCAGGAGCTTCACAAATGCTAATTGATGTCTGATGCACTCACATTACAGCCCCCCCTTAGTAGGGCACTAGTGTGCATCTGCTTCTTTTATTTATCTATTAATTTTAATGAAATATGTAAGAACCCACTCTTTAAAAGAACTTATTCCCCAGCCTTTGTCTAGTTTGCCAAACAGTCTCAGCAGTAGTTTAAGCAGATTTACAGGCAACCAATAAAAGGTGTGATTATGTGATACTCACTTCCTTAGAAAACCAGATTAACAAAATAAAATTATCCAAGCCTTCCTGGAGTGGGAAGCAGCATTGTGCATGCAAAGCAAGAAGCTGCTGATTAGCAGGGTTGTACCTTGCTGGGAGCTGCTGCCTCCACACACTGCTGGATTCTGAGCTCCAGCTGATACCAGAGCTGGTGTGGTCACAAGAGGATATGGGGGAAAAGGACACTACAGGTAGGGAGCTGGGGAAGCAATGTTTGGACATTTTCTGTTTTCAAAAGAGAGCTTTTCTATAAAATGAGATATAATTGGCAGGTACTGAGGAATGTAAAAATAGAAAGCACCAGAATGTTAGAAGCACATTTTTTAAAAGGTGTACATTTTGATTTTGTTATTTTGTCCCTGAAAAGTATTGTTAGATAAAGCTATTTGAGTGTCTCATGTCACCCTCTAGATTTCTGTACATCAGAATGAAACTGAAGGGTCTTTGCCACCATTACAAAAAGAGGAATCACTTTTTTACTGCTTGATAATCTATTATTTATATACTTAAAAGTGCCATTATCTACAGATTCATCAGCTGAGCTGTTCTACTAAATTTTTCTAGAGTTTTTGTATTTATTTATTTAGAGAATTGATCTGCTTTAAGCCACTGGTACATATCCACAGCTTGTGCAATATACTGAAATATGAAAATGAAGTAACAAGTGCTGGCATCCATACCTTCACCATATTCTAGACTCATTCCTGTTATCTTGACAGCTTTGCCTTGCCTTGAAATATCTTGACTCCTGTAAAAAGAATAATTATTTTCCTCTTTTTGTTATTTGGGTTTTTTTTTTCCTCCTTTAGTGGAAGACCAAGTATTCCAAGCTGATTTTCAGGAAATCTGATGCAGTACCTGAAGATCTCCACCACATGGTACAAGAAAGCTTTCTGGCCTTGCGAGAGCACAACTGTTTCTTTCAAGATCTTGTGAGGATCAAAGGAAAAGACTTTCTTACTCCAGTGTCTCGTATATTAATTGGAAACCCAGGATGCACTTATAAGTACTTGAACACAAGATTATTTACAGTTCCTTGGCCTGCAGAAGGTTATGACATAAAATATTGCAGTCCTCAAATACATGATGCGTGTAAAGCATTAATGAGACTTAATGACTACTTGCATATTGAAACAGTCAAGGCATTGCAAGGACAGAATTTGTTTGAGAACAAAGAAATTAAAGATACTTCTGTAACAGATAGGAAGCAAAGTTTTGCTACTTCTCTTACAGAGCAAGGGTCTGTTTCAAAAGATCAAAGCAGTGTTTGTGTATCAGAGGATGACAGAAGTCTAAAGAGCAGAACATCTTATAATTTGACTTTATTAAATTATATGGATCCACTACAAATGCTGTACTTGAAACAAGAGCCTTACTTTGGAATGGGGAGCATGGCAGTGAGCTGGCACCATGATGAGAACCTGGTGGAAAGGTCAGCAGTGGCTGTGTACAGTTACAGCTGTGAAGGTGAGTGATGGCACTTGACCAGTCACCAAAGTCCCTGGAATCCCTGAAGCTCTGCTGTGTTCCCTTGTGTGTATGTACATAAGCACTCCTGCATTTTGGTCTAGACTTGACACGTGCTTCTGAATGCACTGTGGTACCTTTGTGTTGAAGGCTTACCTTTATTCCCACTAAAACCTGTACAAAATACCTGTGTTTCCTGCAGCTGGCTTAGCAGTTGTTCTCTAACTAGATTTAAACATTGGTATAATTAATTCCCTGACTAAGAGCCAGGAAAATCAAAATCTGTCAAATAGCTCTCTTAGGTTAATGCATGTGCATGTTTTCTATCCTGTAAAATGTTTCACTGTGGTTGGGATCACCATTTTTATAGTGTTATTTATCATATACAGAGTTGCTTTGCTTTATGCTGATTTTACTACTCTTCTTTCTTTGGAAAGATCGTTTTCAGTTGGACTTGGATAGAAGTATGACTGTATTAACTTAGAAATATATGCATTTTGTCTAGGCATGCTGTAGTGTTAATGTGTGTTTTATGGAGGACTTGCTGACATTTCTCTAGCTGGGAAGAGTGGACACTTTGCATTAAAACAACTCTTGTCTGACAGGCTTTGCAGGCTCTTGCTTACTTTAAAATGAAGCTCATACAGCATTTTAGGGGTGGTGGTAAAAGTGCAGTTGAAGCATCATTAAATATTTCATTTTTAGTTTAAAGTATCTGTCCCATTTTTATCTTTATTTAAGAGCAGACATGAAAAATTTTTGTTTGTCTTTTTTCCCTAACAATGCTTGAACAAAGGCTTGGGTATTTTTTGGATATTTGCAAACATAAGATTAGAATTTAGAAACTTGATTTGAATTTGCAAATGTTCTGTTATGTTTCATCATGCACAATGGATTTTTTCTTCTTCCAAAATTTCAGCGATGTTTGCTTTAGAACAGGGGAAAAATTTGCATTGACTACAGTAGGTTTCAGCTAAAGACTGTGGTACAAAAATGATAGTTTATACTCCCACATGCATTCTCTTATTGGTTTTGTTGTTAAGTTTTGAAATTCAGTGCCACTTTGTTACTTAATGTACAACTGAAGTCATATTATTTACATTTTCTGGATATAAAGCATCGACTGGCTTAGCAAATTGAGTTGAAGAGATTTCCTGACTGGTAAAAATGTAATTTTCTCCATGAACTTCTTTCTGTCCTATTTGTCAATGGTGTCAAGTAGATGTGTTGGTTTTTTTTCCATTACTACTGTAGAGAAATATTTTTTCAGTAGGATTTTAAATTAAAGAAAGCTAAACATGAACTTGAGGTAATAATACTTTCTATGAGGATTTATTGTAGTATGCCTAAAACTTTTTTACTTTAACATAAAGTTTGCTTATGGAGGGGTAAAATGTGAGTCCCTTTAAGTTTAGAGAGCTATAAATTACCAAAAATGAAAACTGCTATGTTTATTCATAACTCGTCAGTTGGTTTTGTTTCTTCTATTCAGTAAGTTAAATAAGTTAAAATTATGGTGTTTTAAAATCACTGCAAATTCTGTAGAAGATTTGATTGATGTGGCTAGATAGAAATATTTAACATATTTAGGCTAAAAGTTATTTTGATATCTATGTATAATAATTTTTTTGTCGAATAAGTTTTTTTTCATAAATACACTTACAATTGAAAGTTTGTATTTTTTTCTGAAAAGTTTTGAAATAGGAAAACAAAGAAAACAAGATCTTTCTAGTAAATCAACTGATTTTTCTATCATTTAAAAAAAATTAAAAGTCACTACTTGAAATTCTTGTGATTTTGCATTGCTCAGGTTGGGTTCTTGAGCTTTAGAGGGCGTTTCAGGTGCCTGCCATGGCAGTGGAGCATCGTGGGGAGATGATGTCCTGCAGTCCAGCTCTGTGTGCCAGCAGTGCCCTCCCATCTGTGCTCAGGGTGTGTCATTGTATGTCCCTCAAGCAATGACCTGCTTCTCCATAAATTGGAGGAAATGGATCCTGTTCATACTTAGGAGTATGGTTTTGTAACTGAAGTGTTGGTAAATATCTCTTTGTGTTAAAGTTTTGTGCCCAGTGCATCCAAGAGGATTTGATTTTAGAGAAGTAGATTGTCTTTTTGCTCTTCTGATTTTCTGCTTACAGCCTTCCAATGCTGGTGGTTATAAACTCATCAATGTTTACAATATTATTCTGTCCAGTTCTGTATAATGTCAGTGTTTTCATGGTTTCCGCAACTTACAAAGACTTTCAATATTTCCTATATTACCAGGTCTCCATAACTGTGAAACATGAGGATCTCAACATCTTGTTGAACAATATTGTTATATCTTTGTGGAATCATGTCTTGACTTTTTATTTGCTATAAATATATTTAGTTTTTATGCTGACATCTTTTATTAGCACTTCATTAATTTGTTTAGTATTGAGTTAGCATTGAATTCTCAGTGTAGTGTAAAAAGACTGTCACAGAATCACCACAGAATACATAATAAAAAGAGTAGTTGTGCTCAGAATTTTTTTGTTGGAGCTATTTTTCCCTAGAAGATGTAGATGTGCTGGATTAATAATTTTCTGGGGGAAAACACTGATTGAGTGGGAAATGCAAACACAAATTAAGCATGTTGATTTTTGTTGGAACTGGCTTGATTCTTTTTTCCGCCAGGTCTTGCATGTTTGTTTTGTCAGCTCTCAATTCCTCAAATCCCAGTGGACACTGAGGGTCTGTGGCAGCCTTGGCACGTGGGAGCTCCGGCTTCCAGAGCTGCAGGGCTGGTGCTGACCTGCCCTGCTGCAAATGCACAGGCCCCAGGTTGTCAGATTTTGAGCAGCAGCAGCCCTTGGAGTCAAGCAGTCTTACTGAGCTCTGTCAGCTCTGTCAGACTGTTTAGAGATGCTCAACTCAGGTTATGTGGTTTTCTTTTTACTTTCATTTACATCTTTATATCAGTATTTGTTTTGTGCCTACTTACTGGATTCAATAGCTTTAAAACAGATACTACTGTAATTGAAACAACTTGTTTTCTTGTTCATTTGTTCATTGTTTGATGCCATAATGAAAATTTCATGTTTGAAACTTTGATCAGTGTTAATTGGAGTAGAAGCAGTTTTCAATATGCCAGAAAAGAAATTTAGACATCAACATAAAGATATTGAAACAAGCTGATATTCTAATTGGTATCAGGATTTATTTTCTTGTTTCCAGTGTAAAACTCTTTCAAAACAACTTCAAATGAAGTACAATTCTAACAACAAAATAAGGTAAACATTTAGCTTGATGCTTTAACTTACATTGCATTAGGTTAGGAGTAGGTTGTCAAGTGATGAGAATAAAAATTTGAGAGGTTTCCTTTTAGTGTGTATGCTGCATGAAAGTGCATGAGTGGTAGTCAGGGTGTGTATGCAGAACTGAATAGATTACAGAATGTGTGTTCAATTATACTGCCACTAACAATATTTGGAATTAACTTACATTTCAGAATTTATCAAGGAACAGGAATTTCAAATTTTGACCAATTCAGCATTTTTAATAACACATTAGCTTACAAGTATCCTATCACCTGAGAGCATGAAGGTAAAAGAATTGTTCAGGATTTTAAGATAGTAAGCTAATAACTCATATTTATTTCCTGTTGCAGTTATAAAAGTGAATTGCAATCCAGTAGAATAAGGGCATTTTCAAAAATTGGATTTTATCCATGAAAAGTTCCTAATGACTAGCTTTCCATCCGGTCAATGTAAGTTTTGTAGGAAGTTTTATTACTTAGCAAAGCACTAGTTGGTTCTAAAGATTTTCTTTGAAGTAGAGACTTGTTTCAGTTACAAACTTACAGGAGATGGAAAAAAATGTAAACACTTGAAGTGTGTCCATCTTTCTCTTACCTGGATTTCCCACAGAGAAAGAGATAAGGTAAGTAGTTTTCTCTAGATTCTTTAGCATATCTAGTTTGTTTTCTTGCTGTTTAACTCTTGGACTTCTACACAACTGCCTCTGTCTCCTGACAAGGCAATGTTAAAAGGTTTAACAAACTTACTGTTAGTTGCAGTGATCACTAATCTTCAAGGACCTTTTGTGCTTGTTTCTTTTGTAAAATGCTATTTTTATGTTTTTACCCTGTGAAGTTAGAAGCAGCATCCTGGCACGTAGCCTAACGATGGCTATTTCATTTAATTGGGAATAAAAATAATTGAGATGTACTACAGATGTATGTTTCCCTACCATATTAAACAAAAATTCTGAAACTACAAAAGTTGTTCAGCATTGAAGTGAATCTAACTTTGTAGTTGACAATAACCCTCTTTTTGTTGTGCTTAATGAATAAAAACCATGGAGTAGATGTTTTTTGCAGGATTGGAATAATTACTAATGTCAATAATATAACAGAAATATTACTTGTTGAAATAACAGAAATGGTATGTAGAAATTTTTATCTTACTTTTAAAGAAATGGGTAAGTGCATGAAATGGTCACAGCTCTCACTTGTAGGGTCTGACCAGTTTGATTTATGTTCTGAAAGCCACAAATTTTTAGTGACCCACTAAATTTCACAATAATATATTAGAATCCCTGTTGTCTAAAAAGAAATCATCATTTGAATAGACTGTTGTGGGTTGTGGGGTCTCTTTTAAACATCTTCTCACTGATCAAATACAGCCTCTCCTTCAGAAATGAAGGGATGACAGAACATTCTTTGTTCTTATCTTCGTGCTTTTGTTCCTGATTTATGTGAATATGGCATTCCAAACATGAATCGATAAGAACATTGTTGGCCAAATCTTATGTTTTTTTGGTTTTGTGAATGTCAGTTGCAAGAAAAATATAAATGTTAATAGAATTTAACATCTTATACTATGGCTTTTCAGTAATGAGGTAGAGGAAATTATTTTGGGTAGATACTTCTTTCCCATCAGCTGCTGAGAAGCAAAGCATGCTCTGCTTTCACTTCTTGCATGTAACACATATAAATTGCTATTGAAAGACACTGTTTATTTATGTATTTTTTTAATTGAGGAATATGTGCCCAAATTACTTTACATTCTGGAAAAAATCAATCAATCTGTAAAGAAACAATATAACAGTGGTCAGTTGGATTTAATGTTGACGTAGATACTTACAGTCCTTGTTCTTAGCAATGTGTTGGCAGTGATTCTATTTTCTTAAGAAATGGTATGTAAGGTTACATTTAGGATATAATTTGGCATTACAGTTTGACTTGAATAGAGATCATTTAGTTTTCAGAGCATCAAAAAGTCTCAAACTCTGGAAGATTTTGGAGCCAAATAGCAAAGAAACATTTCAAAACTACTTTTACTTTCTGTGCTCTGAAACAATAACCAAAGTAGTTCCAGGAAAACAAGTTTCATATTGTTCTGAACCTAACCCTGACCCAAACCTGATAAGATCAGATCTTAGTGCTGGAACATCTCTGAAATTTGAGCTGTCTCGTTAAAAGCATAATGCTGTGGCCAATTTTCTGCAGCTACATTCTCTCTTTCATGGTTCTGCCATAATTACAGGTTTGATGAGGTATTGTTATGCTGTGGTAAGATTTTACTTCATTGCACCATTTTATTTGGGATTCCAGCATAAAGGTTTCTTGCAGGCCCAAGTCTGTAAATCTCTGCTGACCAGAATTCAAATCTGCACATAGTTTTGTTATACTTCCATTAAATACTTGTATACTTGACCATTTCTGTATGGCTTACTACAGAATACATTTGTGTTCTTAAGGTGATGGGTATGTGATCCATGATTTATTCACATGATTTATTCTCAAATACTTACGATTTAGATGCATCCAAATGTTTTCACTTAAATGGCAACTGTAATTATATCAATAAATATACAGCAACCAATCATTCTTGAGGTGTCATAGAGAATTTAATAAAAACCTTTTCATGTAAAAGTTTGTCAGGCTATGCCACAAATGTTAAGGTGTCTATTTTTCCCTTGCTCTCAGTTTCAGGGTAGCTTGCATTTAAAAGCAAGTAGCAGCTTGCTTCCATTTGTTACCAAAATAACATGGTAGGAGCAATCAGTTTCAATTGCTGCTGATAATTATAAGGTGCAATAATTGAGAATATAGAGAAAAGGAGACTGTGAGCTGTATTTGAACTCCGTACTTAAGCAATAAAAAATTTATCAAACTGCAAAAAATAAGTCATTTTAACGAGCACATTCCAAAGGTGCTGGATTTATGAGGAGACCCCAGGAAACTTTGATTGAAATTGCTGTCTCTGATTGTAGTTCTATATTTTATTGGTGCCATATTGTGAACAGTGCTGCTGCCAAAGTGAATGGGAAGGCAGCATAACAGAGAGAGTTAACCCAGAAAGGTTACTTCTTTTTATAATATCCATGATGTATTGCATTAAAAATGCCTTGAAAGCCATCCTACTTGCAGTTTTCAGAAAACATTTTTCTTAAATTAAGTTACGGTTTATCTGAACAGGGTAGAAAATCTCAAAGGCCCTTGAAGAGTTTAGTACTGATTTTTCTGAATATTTCCTAGCTCTTGTTTTGTCATTTGTGTGCTCCTTGGTGGAAGGGCCTAGAGCTGCTCCTGAGCCACAGCTTCAGTTGGATGAGCACTGCAGCAGAGAAGGGAGGGAACCCGGGGACTGTAAGAATTTTCATTTTCATTTAAGAACATTTAGATTTGCTCTTTAATAGGCTTTGTCTCTCTGCTTCTGAATTTAGATAATATTTCATTAACATAATAGTTAATAAATTGTCCTAATTTTCTGAAGGCTGCCCCCAGCCAAACAACCTGCAGTAACCATGTGAGATGAATGACAGGAATATTTTAAAAGTGTGAGTTTGTAGTCACATTTTATGCATACCTTTTATAAGAAGAATTGTACATCTTTATATTTTCCTTCTAGAATTTACTTAAGACAACGGTTTTAAAAGTTATTACATAAAAGCCCATTTCAAGTGGACAGTGAAATGGACACAGTTGATAAGTTCTAAGCAAGAGTTGGGCATGGTGCATAGTTAATTTCTAACTCTTCTGTGCTGTTCTGTGCCAGCTACTTATTAAAACTTCATCCCTCCTCTGTCAAAATGCACTGTTACTTTAGCTGTAAAACTGTTACACCATATCCCAAATACCTTGTTATAAATGCTGACTGTATCTTTCAATTTATACTGCAGTGAAGTAAGCTTATGAACATAGTTCTGAGGGATTAAGCTCTAAATACTATTTCTCTGCAGTGGATTATTTTTTCCCCAAGCTCAACATGTTCATGTTGCATAATGATAAGAAAAGTGTTGTGACAAATGCATTGAAGCTTCATTGGCTCTTGCACATGTTATCTAGCATGTTTGACTAGTAATTTTGAGAAAAGAATGACAGAGATGGTTCCAAGATTTGCCTTGTTGGTCTAGACTGTGTTTTGTAACCATCATTTCACCTTTGCCTCAGTTTATGATTTGGTGAGATTGCAAGTACATAAACAAATTAAATTTCTCCTAAAATGTTTTGGCAGTTTATGACTTGAAATTCTTTCAGAAGTTATCTATTGTTATATCAGTGTTGCTGCATTTTTTGGGTTTTTTTCTTCCATGCTTGTAGTTTTAGTAATAAAAAAAAATTAGCGATGCTTAACTAAAACTCCCCTTACATGTGCTTAAGAGTTTCAGAAAACCTTAAGTCCATTACAAGCCTTGACTTGATTAGCCTTGATAGTTAACTTAAAGTTTTCATCTTGGTAAAGTTGGTTGGAAAAAAATTCTTGATCTCATATTTTCCTTTTCTTTTACCTGTTGCATACTTTTGAATTTGGAGATGATAATTATAGCAAGTGGAGACCATAGAATCTTTAAGCCTATTAAGATTGTACCAGTATGGGATATCTTTGAGTCTAAACCAGGTTTTCTATTTATGATTCTTACCTGTTCCCTCATTTTTGTGGTCTCTCTCTCAAGATTCATCTGTACAAGAAAGCAAGGAGCAGGAACTGAAGGGAAGAGACCCAGCTGTTTGGCATGTAGGCTTGAAGGTGGCATGGGACATAGAGACACCTGGCTTGGCAGTGCCACTTCACCAAGGAGACATCTACCTGATGCTTGGTAATTTTCAAGGACTAAGAAGTTGAACTTTCCGTTGAAAATAGAGAAACTTACACTTATGTTAAAATAAGTTACCGTACCTTCCTTACAGTTAGGACTTTTCTTATTTAGAAAAACATGAGATCTGTCTGGAATATATAATAAATTCTTCCTACTCTGCCTACTTCCAAAGTATTTAGGGGAACTATTTTTTCTTAATGTTTCTTTCACTTTACAGCTAAGAAAGAAATAGTCTTTTTTCACCTTTTCTGTCCGTTGTGAAGTCAGAATTGCTAGTTCAAGTTAGACTTCAGGCCATAACTAGAATTTCCCCAGATCTTGTCAGAAATTGGGCTGTATCCATCCCATCCTTGTCTTTCTAGATTATTTTTGTATTCTTAATGCAGTTTTTCTGAGCATCTCTTATGTTTAACAAATAAATTCCTGTTCCTCAGCTTGGCTTGTCAAGTGACACCTGTATTATGTAAGATGTGAATGAATGTCTTAAAGTTTTCTGGTACCACAGTCCTCGAGGTTTCAATCATGATGTCAGTCTGTGGGTATTGTATTAGTCACCAGTTTTACACATGACACTTCTCTCCTTCTGCTACTGTGTCTACATTCAAACATGCTGTTTTCTAGCAGTGGGATTATACTAAGATCATAATGAACACAGCTGTCTTACTCCAAGAATGAGTCTCAATGTCTCAAGCGTAGAGGATTAAGAAAAGAAAATTAAATTGAGTTAATTTGCTTGAGCAGCTGAGCTCATGTGCTAAGGTTTATCCATTAAAAGAAACGAAGTGAGAACTGTTGCTAAGGTTTGTTGACATGAAATCTGTTGCTTTCTCTTTTGGCTCCTGTTTGTCTCTAGGTTTTCATTTTTGTTAAAATAAATTTTGTTTAAATCACACAAAAACAATAACAAGGTTTCTGACAACATCATGTTGGCCTGTTTAGTGTCTTGGCTTGACAGACATCATCTGAAGATTGAGAGCACTTGCAGAACTCCCTGCTTATGTGATTGTAACTTTCAAGGCATATTCTGTGGAATATCCCTAGAATGACTTGTCACGCTCCCAGCTTTATGGGCAGAACAGTCTTTTGAACTTTGCCTTTCACAGTTTATATCCTAAAAACAATTCCTTTATAAGCCACCATAAAAGCCATGTACCATTCCTTGTTCTTGGTTATCTCATCAAATCTTCTGCACTGCCATCAGGGAAGTGTTGTGTAGAAGCACTGCACTAACTGTGCTCTGAAGAATGTTCAGACATGGAAAGATCAGGGGTTAAGATGTAAAGTCCTTAAGGTCCTTTGGCATAGTGGTCTGGATGTGCCTCCCTTTTTTGTAAGGGTATGAAGTAGAAGCCTAGAATGAAATAGGGACAGTGAAAATGAAGTTTAGGTGGCAGCTAAACATTCCTAGAAAGGTTATTATAATCTATTTTTGTGCAATAGTAGTTGGGGCATCAAGTAAACTTCTTATATAATCCTTCCTGACTGGAAACTCTGAGCATATAGAGCAATGCTGGCCAAGAGATTCAGAAGGTATTTAATAAAAGAAGGGGACTAACTTTAGTATTTTTATTGCAAAATACTGTAGATTGTAGTTGATTGAGTTACCAGATTATAAGGGTGTTTTTTATTCCCTAGTGGAATTTATATAGTGACTAAAGTATTTTCAGAGATTCTATATGAAGGGTAGATCAGAAAGTTAGTTTATATAATGAGTAACATCATGAGCATGTTTAGATGGAAACAAAGGATATATTAAACATTCTTTTGAAGATGATGTGTAAATCACTTTCTTATTAGTACTTTTGAAGAGCTACAGATTTGAGCTCTGTAGGCCAGGTGTTTTTTTAATCTCTTCTGCATTTTCATAGTCTTTGTGTTTCTTTTCAATTACTTAGAAAAAAAATTACTCTTCTAAATAGTCTTAGAGGGTATTCTCAAAATGGCCCTTTTATTAGGTTTCTTTGTGTAGCAGAACTGCCTGTATCATTTTGACTTGGAGTGAAAGACAATATTAGGAAACATATATAGTTTCAGTGTATTTTTTACTGTTCATATTTTTTGCACTAACTTTTAAGAGGGGGTATCCTGAAGATGCCAACTAAAAGACAAAATATGAAAACTCTGTAAAAAAAAGAAACTTGGCAATAATAAAAAAAACTAAGATTCATTTGTCCTATGCTTTTGTAACTGCTGCATTCCAGAACCTCATCTCAGTAACCAGAGTCCTCTTACTGGCATTATGTTAAAAGCAGTTGCAGAATGCAAGACATTTAGAAAATAGAACATGGAAGAGTCCTGCAGCTGGTGGTGTTCACCCAGCCTAGCACAGAACTCAGCCACTCTGTAGGTCTGTCTTTCCAGTTGTTGGAATGGTGTAGTGTTACTGCTTTATATGAATGTTGAAAATGCTGAAACATCACATTCAACATGTTGCTTATAATTTAAAAGTCAGGTCCTATCAATTCCTGTACCTGTAATACCACTAGTATTTCCTGTGGTACACACAAATCTATATAAGAAAGTGTGGTAAATGGATATTTCTTACAGTAACGTGCAATTACAGTAAGTTGTAAATCAAGATCAATGGGTATAGCAAAGTAACAAAAAAACCCCCAGTTTTTTCTTTTTAGCATTTCTACTAGATATTTAATAATGTTTCTGTTCCTCTCTTCATTGGCTTTATAGATGTTTCTTGTTATTCTGGGGAGAAATTAAGCAAAATGTCTTATAATTTAAATTTACATCTTCTCAGCAGCCCTCTTCAGATGAAATCATGAGCTGTAATTTAGATGTATGTTAATATTAAACATAAGGTGATCACATCCATTCTTCTTTTAAGCTATTGCAATAATGTAAATGTATTTTATTAAACAAAACCAGAAAAAACTCAAAATTACTTTCAGTAAGACAGATTTTTTAAAATAATTTTTTAGGCTTTTCTTAAATATTAAGAAAAAAGTCTGGTGGATGGCTGCAAGTCTGCTGCCTAAAAATTCAAATCTAAACTTTATATCACTCATGGAGCGGAAACACTTTAGCTCAATTTAGAATAATATATTGGTCTGCAGAGGAAGTGCACACTGAACCCTGCTGTCTCAGGTACACAGCCAAGGGGTGTCTAATCTGAAACGTGTTGGGTGCATGCAATAAATCCCAAACGCGTGGAGGTGAGCAAAGGGCCCCATCTGCTCTCTCCTAGAGCATGCTTAACTAGGCTTGTCATGGTCCTACTGTTAAACTGGAATTTTTTCCCTAATCTTTGAGTTAGACATGACCAGATTTGCAAGCAGATTTACAATTTTCACTAATTTTCCTACCATGACTTCAAACCATACTTAACAAAAATACATTCTGGACTCTTTCAAAGGCAGATTTACTTTTCTGCAGCTGTTTCCCATAGATCAAGCTCTTAGCTTGAAGGTTAGGGTTTTAAAACAGCATGAAGATGAACTTTGAATCTTATACCACTCCGCACCCCCAGCAAATTATAGTTTGAGAAGCATCAAAAAATTATTTTCATAACCAACCAGAAGTAGGTTGCACACATTGCAGAGGTTGGCTTGTGGTTAAAGATAAGTATTTAATGGAAACACTTCCACATGTATAAAGTGACTCATTAAACTATTTCTAGATGTTTAATCTGCTTCTATTTTCACAAACTAACTTGAACCCTCTTTGCTCTCTAGCATCTTGAATGTGTTGGAGCTTTTCACCCCCTCCTTTTTTTGAGTCCACATTTAATCCAAATGGTATATGTCCTACTATTAAGACTTAAAACTCCAGAAATGTATTTGTCATTACCAAACTTTGATCGTGAAGTTTGACAGCTCTGGCATATTTCTCTCTGAATTTCTTTTAAATTCATTATTTTTCTAGTTTTTAGACTTTTAATTTGTTTTTATTTGTGCATGTTTTTATTGTTTGTTAATGATAGTTAAGAAAATTAATAGCAAAAGTCCATTCCATTTCACTTTTGCTTGTAGATATTTGTGGTGATTAGAGTATCAAAGATTTTGCCAGTGCTTTAAACAACACTGTACCTTTTATTTACCTCTTGAAATAGAGAAAAGACAACTGTCTAAACAGTTCATGAGGAGCACTTTAGAGAAGATAGTAAAGATTATATAAATCCCTGTTGGTAATTCTGGGGGCCATTTTTCCTTGTGGTTTGTGTTTTCCTGGGAAATGCTTTACCTCCAAGTAGTAAGTTTAGGGCCTTTAGCCTCCACTTCTTTAAGGATTGGCTAGGAATTTCTTATCTTTCTACCTTTTATATGTTATGTTGCAATAGTCTGCAGTGATATGGGTGTCACATGGTTCCTCTTGAAGTGCTTTGGCTCCTCAGCTCCCTGATAGCTCAGCAGTAGAATGAGAATTAAGTGTCTGTATGTTATTTCAGTGTTTGTACACAGACATATCCATTAGTCTGTTCTTTTGACCAAAGCTGTGTAAGCACAGGGCTTTCAGTGCTGCTGGTGGAGCCCAGGTAATTCAGCTGTCAGAAGAAAGCCCAGAGGGGACAGAGCAGGGCAGGGACTGAGAGCAGGATCAGAGAGCAAGGGGAGTAGTTTGAAGGAGAGGAGAGGACTGGGATGAGGTTCTGTGCTGGAGGGATGTATTTTGAGAAAACAAGAAGCAGAAAACCCCAGATGTCAGTACAGTGCAGGGAGAGAAAGATGTACTATGTGAACTTGCCTCCACAATTAAAAATTGAATATGCAACATACAGAGTCCAAAATGTATCTGCTATCTGTAAATAACAGGAAAATCACTGAGAGGGTTTATTGGTGGGGGGGTCCCATGTAGAGAACAATAGCCTGCATCCTGTCCTGCAGAGTCTCTGTTCTGGTTTTGCAGACCTATGGGTCAGTGCTTAGTCATGTAAAACTGAGGCTGACTCCTTAAGAGTTGTTTTTTACTGAAGCCTACAAGAGCACTGTGGTACTTCCAACATGGGTGACCAAGGAATGAAACAGCTTTGGTTTGGCTCTAAAACCAAAATAGCATTCTGGGTGTAGTGTTCTGTGTCTGAATAAAAGCTTTTAATGCCAGATGGACAACGGCCAATTTAACAAAGAGTGATTTTTCCTTTCAGTTAATATATATTTAGGAGAAAAAGAAAACAAATCTTTGCCACAATCTTTTACATCCTAAAATGTATTTTTAATATGCATTGAGGCAGGCAAGCAATGAAGCTTCAACTATTTTTGTACAATTAGAGTTTTAGATTTTTTTGTCAACTCTTAAATTAAAATTACAGGCTTCTTTCTGAGATTCATAAAGGATTAGAGACAGTTGGAAGCAATTCCAAGGTGCAACTCTACAATGAAAGTTATGCCAAGGGCTTGAATAAAGGTGCAAATCAAAATGTAATAAGTCTAATTCTATGTTTGCTATACACAGCCACAATGAATGGGCACTGAAAGGGGTAGTGGAAGTGCTTAGGTTTGTTTTCTGACACAATTCTTCTTGAAAGTCATTGTGGTATTTAAATATTGTGAGGTCCAGAGATTATAATGTTCTGTGGTCCTTGCAAGACTGGGTTCTGTGCAATTTATCCTCATATGTGTCTATAGGAAATAGTTTTTCATAAGTTTTTTTTTTTTTTTTTTTTTTTTGGTAGCATTTTGTTTTCAAGAACTTTGAGCATTTTTTAGTGATTTTGGGAAAAGAGATTGTAACTTCTGAGCAGTTTCTTTAGTCTCTTCACTAGTCTAGACTTAGTAGTCACCTCAGCTTTGGAGGAATTAATTTGTTTAGTTGAACTTTCCCTACGAGAGGTGGGAGAATGGCACTTCTAAACTGTATAGGAGAAGGCTAATGCAAGTAGAAATATTTCTGATTTCAGCATAGTAAATAGTTACTGTGCTCTGCAAAACATTGGAGCTATGTGACTGAATTCTCTAAGCATTAAAGCAAGGAAAGTAAAAAATGTACTTAATTCATATTCAACCAGATTAACTTTTATTAAGTGTAATTTTTCCCTGTGCTTAAGGTTTTCTAATCTGTCCCTAGATGATCTCAATGTGACCCATCAGCACTGTGTTCTGGCTGGTTTATCCCCTCGGTTCAGCTCCACTCACAGGGTGGCAGATGTAAGTACCAAAACCATTTCACTGCTTGGTCCCTTGCAAAGCCAATGTCCTGGTGCCATGTATGCAGCACCCTGGTGTCTTATCAGAATTGTGCTTCATGTTATGCTTATGACTCAAACTCTTTTCATTAACTGCTACTGTTTATTTTTGATTGAGGTACAATTGGTTCTGTATTGGTATTGGCCTTAACTCCCAGGTAGGCTTATCAGATGTGAATTGTGAATGTGCTGCACCACACCTCATGGATTCTGATGAAATCTAATTGAGAAATACAAATTTTCTGAAGTGACTGTATATAAGTTTTTTATTGTATCTTTATAGTCTTCAAGAGGAACATTGGAATACATACTTGGACAGTGTGAACTGGCACTCCAGAATTTACAGACTGATTCTGATTCAATGGCTTTGTCTTTGAAATCACTGGAAGCTGCAGTGGTGAAGCAAGTAGAAGAAATACATAATGAGGTGAGATGATCTACACTGAAAATACTTCAGCCAGGTCTGAGCAGTGCAGTCTCCTCATCCGTGACTGTTAATGGCAATTAAGTGTGTTCAGCTGCTTACAAGGCATTGCTTTTTATGAGTTTGCTATGTGGCTTTTATGACTTTTTTACTTGGGTACAGTAATAGGGATTATCCTGGAAGTTTTCATTTTTCCTTCTTAAGATCCCTCTGCTGGTAAAGTGAGAGAAGTTTCACAAAATACTGCACCAGAATTGACAGTGTGGTGGTCAAACAGACTACTCTGGCACTTCTCTAACAGAAAGGAAGAGAGAGAAGGGATTAGAGGGAAAGGAGCAGGTAGATTTTTTCAGTTATTCCTCCCTGGTTTTTGTTGAACCAGGTTTTTGCATAATGCCATGGGTGGCACAATTGTGAGTGTGGGCTCTAAAGTATGTTCTGAAGAAAATACAGTGGAAATGTGAGGAACATATTTAAGCAGGTCATTTAGTGCTACAAAGGATGCAAGTATTCATGCACTTGGACAGGATTCCACTGAAGCTGGAAGTGCTTTCTTGCTTGGAGCTGTGCTGTATTTCTACTAAGATAAATTAGAAGCTGTACAAAGGTCATTTGCACTCAAATTAGAATTCATGTAAAATGTTTAAATTTCTGTCTGCTGAGGAATACATTATTTTGTAGTGCTACTAAAACTTCGTAGAACACATTTTTATCTGCATTGTGTTTACAGCTGGTAAAATGGAGCATAGTGTTGGCAAAAGATTCACGCCCTTGGCTTTTACCAAAACAGCTCCTGGGGCAATTGAAAGAAGTCTGATGCATGCAGGGGTTTACAAAACATTAATCAGGCTCAGTCCATAAAACTACACGCATATGTGGTTTGCACAGCAAGGGCCACAGGCACAGCTGGGATAAATTTGCACGGGTCCTTTAACATCAAAGCCATGTGCTGTTTACATCAGGTGAGAGAGTAGCCCCTGGTGTTTGCAGTCACCTGAATAATTTTGCAATGTGACATACAGGGATGTTTCCTGTTACACATATGGGATATACTGTAACAGCAATCCTTGTTTAACTTGTACTTATTGTGCATTTAGTAGACACACTGGATCTATATTTAATTTGAAAAGAGACTACCCATCCACCTATTTTACTGTTTTCTTTTTTTTCCTTATTTTTTTATCCCAAGGTCACATCTTCACTTGCTATTAGAGTGCTATGTAAATTTCATTTATTACTGCACAAGTAGACAAAATTTCTAGGGGCTTATCTCTGTGGTAAATATCTTTTTTCAAACATCAATGAGCTGAAAATATAAAGACTTGTGAAGCTAATGCAACTTTTCTTGTATATAAAAGCTTCCTACCTTGTTGCATGATAAATCTTTGTCTTTTCAGGCACTAATACAGGTTTTAGGTTGAAACTTTATGAGGCAGATGGAAGAACAAGGGACTGTGTTGTTTCTTAAAAGAATCAAACTGATGAAAATGAGCCTTTCATTTAACTCTCTTAGTGTTTTAGCAATTTTTAATGCAAAATCAAAATAGCACTAAAATCCAAATCTCCATAGGATTAAAGAACTGCCAGTTCACACAGTTTCCCAGTTTTACCTGTGTATTTCTGATATACAGCTTTCTGTGCTATTCATAAAGCTCCTTGTATTTTTTTTTTCTTCCTCTGAACCAGAGATCATGAGCTTGAAATGAGATAGTATCTAGAGGTGATGATATTTTATTTTTAAATATTGTCATAACTGAAGTTCTTCAGTTTTAACTCTTATAACAAGGTGCAGCCATTCTTCTTGGTTCTTTATCTTCCTGAAATGCTGCAGGTTCATTCTTTTTACCCCCTTGCTGCTACCTCCAAAGCAATCATCAGAGAACATTAACCAGAACAGAACCATCACAGTACCAAGCTAAAATCTACTAGTTTAGCAGATTCACAGACTGTGCTGAAATTAAGTGCTCTGCCAAATGAGGCCTGGATGAATTATCTGTGTCTGCTCCAGGGAAAAAGCCTAAGAGCAGGTCTGAAAGAATGAGGAATGATTCTGTGCCTTCACTTTTGTACTCCTGGGCAGGAAAATTGACTTGCTGTGCTGATAAAGTGTGTTTGAACTGAGGATCTGAAGCATAGGTGGAGACTTCATTTTTTTCCAGTTTTTTGGTGGGCAGAGAAACCTCTGAAAGAGTATCTGGGGGGTGTCCTTACTTGATGTTGGATTTCCCAGAGTTCATTTTTCAAGGCCCTGTCTTGGATGTCTTGACAGAGGTATTCCTGTTGAAAAAGTGAGATGCTAACCTGAGGAGGATTTTAGCATCTCTAGTGGGCAGCCAGGTGGAAGTTTAATTTAAACCTAGCTTTGTTGTCATGGTCTCCCTCACTAAAACAGCCTTCAAAGGAATATCTGAGTAATTGCAAGGTATGTGCTGTGTGTTAGATGTGTGAGTCACTTCACTCCCAGTGTGTACTTTGTAGTTGTAGGTAAAGATAACCTTAATTAAGGGTGCTCACGTGCAGTTTGTCTGTGCAGCTCATGGCCTTGCAGTCTGCACAAACTCTGCAGTGGCAGGGGTGGGAGGGTGATGCAGTTACCTGGCAGCTGTGGAGGACAATAGCCTGGCAGCTCACACACAGTCACAGCCAGGCTGTTGTTTGGTCAGGAATCATTCATCCCAAAAGAAATGGTCTTGCACAATTCTCTGAATGGCAACCTCTTGCTCCTCCTGCTTGGCTTTCCTAAACATAAACAGCTGCTGAGCACAGCCCAAACAGAGCTACAGGGCACCTGGGGAAAACCACTGGCAACTAAATTCTTGTTCAAGGAGTTAAATACTCCTGGACAGACAATGTAAATGCTCATACATATAAGAATAAACCTGCAGAAAAGATCTTCACCAGCCTGTTCTTCACATTTCAAAGAAATTTTTTCTTGCTCTGACTAATGCAAAATCTGCTAATAGTTCATGTTGATGGGAAGTACTTTCAAGGCTTCTGTATTTGCCATCACCAAACCAACATTCAGATGTCCTCAGTGTAGTAAAGCACCAGGGAAGTCTTCTTTGTGTCATGGGATTGTGTTGAAAATATGGCAGGTTTCAAACTGAGTGCTTAAATTTGAAAGGTAGGGGTTTGTTCCCATCAGGGTGTGTGCTCAGCTGTGATAATCAGATCCTGATTACCATGACTAAAACTAGAGACTGAACTGGTTGCCTTGTTGCTTGTGAGGTACAGTCACTTTTGCCCACAGCAAATCTGTTTTTATGGCAGCAGGAGATAAACTGAGCTTGCAGAATGCTTGGGAAGGCAGAGACCTGGGCTTGCTGAGTTGAAGGGATGTAGTGTTGGACACTGAGGTCATGGGTGAGAAGGGAGAGGGGCAGGCAGCCAGAGGAAGGTTTGTTTTAGCACATCACAGTGAGCATGGTTGGTGGCTACTAGTATGGCAGAGAGAGAATATAGATTCATGTGTGGCATTGAGTAACCAGTACTCTTAAATAATTGACCGAGGAGCGTGGCCTCACAAAATGTCAAATGCTACTGTTGGCCTTTTACTACCCAGTCTTGACAATAACCTAAAATTGGCCTTTAATCATTGCTTAAAGGACAACTTGAAAATCTGTTGAGAATGGACACATGAGGCCTGATTCTGAGCTGACTTGCACAGATGTAAGTCGTGAGTGAAAATCAATTAGAAGATGAAAATAATTCCTCAGACACTCAGCCTGTACATTTTTATATGTAAATATGTTTAAGCTGTGTCATCTTCAGTCATGTAAAATACTTTCTAATGATAACTGAAGTTAGTTCTCCAATTTTAAAATCCAAGAGCTGTTCACCTGAGGGTTTTGTTACAGAAGATGAATGTTCTCTAACTTCCATTCCAAATTTTTGTGTCTCTCCAGTATTGAGTGTTGAGGTTTTTCTAGTGGTACAGCTTCTCCTGTGCATGGAAGCAGACTTCAAGAGAAGTGAGTTCCTGCTACAGAGAAAAGTTATTACAGAAGAGAAATCATGTCACCCTTGCCTCATCAAGATAATTTTCTGTCTCAGAATCAACAGATATCTGTTCAGAGGTCATAGTTCAGAGCAGACACTTGTCAAGCAGTTTAGTGGCCAGCTTGGAGGGTGAAACATTTTCTCCTCAACCCCAATTTATTAAGCCAGGTTAGAGCTGCACAGAGATGCAGTGAGATGGATGCAGAGCAGAGTTTGGTAGCTGTGGGAGATGGCAGTGCACATCATTAAACAGCCTCTTGTTGCAATTAGGTACACACTGACCTCTGATGAGACCAGCTAAGCCTGCAGAAAATTAACAGCTTGTTGCTCTACTTTGTCTTAGACTTAAAAAACTACTCTTTTGTGTCAAATTGTATATATTTCCTATGGAATCAAGATACATTTAAATTTTGGCCAACATGCCAGACTGCAATTAGAGTGAAATTACATAGATTATTGCAACAAATCAATATGACTAGGTAAAAATCAGATTGACTGAAATAGATCTATGATGAGTCATATTTTAAGATTGATTTTAATAAAAATATTTTTTTCATTGATTAATGGCCTCATGATTAATTTCATGGAACCTGTTTGCCAGACAGCACATTATAGAGGCCAAAAAACTCAAAAAGAAGTGAAGAGAGAAAAAACCCAGTTCTTAAAATTCTAACTGAATAATGATTTGGTCAGCTTTCCCAAAACTGCATATACTGGTATTGTTTGTTTATTTTTCTACCAAACCATAACTGGATCCTTCATCTCTCATATCTCATTAATATTATAGAGGAAGCAAAGTTTCCTTCAGATTTTTTTTTTGGAAGGATATCATCAAACTTCTGTGCTAAAAAGTCATGGACTAGCAGTCAGGATTTTTAAAAGACATTTTAAAATCTGTCTCTGCCAACTAATCATGTTATATTTTACTATAATATTCTTTTTATACACTGAAAATGTAAATATTTAATCATGTTATATTTTAGTATAATATTCTTTTTATACAATGAAAATGTAAGTAGTTTTTATTGTAATCTTTAATGCATGGACCAAACCTTTAGTTAATGTTAACTGGACCACTTTCAGATTTCTGTAGCTGTTCAGTTTTCTCTTGCAGGAAAGGGAGTGTTAGGTGACAGCTTTGGGCAGTTTCTTTATTCTCTCACCTTGGTTGGTTGTCTTTGTTTGCATCTTCAGAGCTGAGCAGGGATAAACAAATCTTCTTTGTGGTACAAATAATGATTAAAGCAGCTTTGAACTCAGTGTGAAACATAACTACCACAACAAAGATAAATATGGAATTCTAAAGACCAGGACCATGGATTACTCCTAAGGAAAGCAGCATCTTTGCTAACTGGGCTGTCTGGTGCAGGATGGGAGGCTGTGATTCCTTGTGTGCCACCCTCTCATTCCAGAGCAGCTGGCTCCATTCTAGCCATGTTATTACTGCAAGTGTTTGTCCATCTCCTGTGACTGGAATGATTTGAAACCCACAGTGTTAATCACAATAAGCCAGAGTTGGTGCATATTTGGCTGGAATTTTTAACGTTTGTTATACATGTACACCATGTAAAAAACAGGGGGGAAAAAGAGACTTGAGTTTTGCACCTCTCTGGGTTTGAAGAGAGTAGCTCAGGTCACAAATGGACGTGGATTAGAAATGAACAGCTGGGTGTATTTAGAGATGAACAGTAAGGGTGTGTTTGGAAATGGCCTGCTTTGGTAACTGACTCCTTTCCTATGGGACTGTTCAGGTAGAGCTGGATTCTTGCACTGCCCCATTCCTGCCCCAGGTAAGGACTCTGGATGTTTATGGTGCCATATGTTTTTATCTTGCAGGTTGAATTTGAGTGGCTTAGGCAGTTTTGGTTCCAAGGCAAGAGGTACTTGAAGTGCACTGATTGGTGGCTTAAGCCTATGGCTAAATTGGAAGAATTTTGGAGAAAACTGGAGATTATGGTAAGCACTAGTTTTAAAGTCTCAGGCCTCTAGGGCCTAATTCTGAGAGCACTCACAATTATGTTTTTAATTGTACTGTAGTAATGGGTTTTAGACTTTATTCAGAACATATGAGAAGCAGAATCAATGTCAGCCTTTCACTGTCTCCTCTTACTTTTATCCCCCAGTAGCCAGAAAAAATGTGAGCAAAATCAGATCCAAAACCCCAGGATTTCAGTTAGTTCTTGACTTTGCTTGTTTTTAAAGTTTGAAAGCCTCATAAAAGCCTCATATGAGCCTTTTAGAGCCTCACAAGATGACAGCCATATATTGCAATGCTGTGCATTGTCAGCTTTTTTGTACAAGACCCTGACAGACACCTCTGCTAGTGACAACAGTGGTGCATGTGTCTGAGGAAAGTTGAGAACAGAATTGGTCATCTGCAAGTACAACTGTCTGTGGTCCACCTGCACTCTGAGACCAAAGCCAGAACCTGCAAGAGGGGATTATTTCAAGAATAAATGTAATGATGATATCTGGGTACTTCAAAGTGCATTGTGCATTCCTTGAAAAGGGATTCAGTGCCAAACACTGTTCTCCTGCTGCTGTCCATGTGGAGCCTCAGGTGAGAGCCTGTGCTGACAGAGTTCCAGAGCAGTTGCCAGTGCGCCTGTGGCTGGGTTTGCACTCAGAAGGGGCTGTGCTGGCAAACCCACTGTCCTCCTCTCCATCCATCTGCATCAGAAGCTGCTTCTCAGTCATTTCTGCTGGCCATAGCATAAACCAGCCTCAGTTTGCCTGTACTGGCTTGGAAGAGTTTGTGCTGCAGCTGAGGATGCTGAGTACATTTGGATCAGGGCTGTGTTTGAGGTGCAGCAAGACCCTCGGGTCTGGCAGGCAAAGCTGTGGCTCAGCTGCTCCTATGCAGTTCAGACTCGGAAAACATGCCCAGAAAAGTGGACATTTCAGTTGTGGAATCAGTTGCCACAAGAATTCACTGAACATAGAATTTTCCTAAGGAGAGAAAATATAACTTGCTTATGTGTTTGGGTTCCCCCCCTCACCACCTTTTTTTGGTGTTCTTATGTGCTCACATTCTTGAATGATCCTTATAATTTAAAAAAAAAATCTTTTGGTTTGTTTTTCTTTCAAATGACAACTTACTCTCTTGTAACACAGGCTTAGATGAGGTAGAGACAAGAATGTTTGATATTTTATATCCATTCTGTGTTGAAAACATGGAAGAACAGCAAACTCTGGAACTCTCAAGGGTTAGGTTTTCTGCAATTGGTGTGACATTGCCATGTGTCTCTAATTAGAAACATGGTGGCGTCAGTGTATCTCCTTTCAACAAGCCTCGGGATGATATTTATCAGCAAACCCAAGCTTGGGCCAAGACAGAAGCTGCTTCTAATTTATATTTTAAGAATCGCTTTAATGTTTTATGACTTATAACATATTAATCACAATTAATTTCAGCTATTGGAGGAGACAGAGGAGAATGTTAATTGGGAATGTCTGTTTTGCGGGGTCTCTCGGTAAACTCGGGGCGCGCTCCCGGCGCGGGGGCGTCGCTGGGGCCGGAACGCGCGGTTTGCGCGGCGGCCGCCAGGGGGCAATGTTGAGCCGCGATTCGGCGCTGCCAGCCGGGAACTGCGGCATCGGGAGCGCTCCCGGCCGCTCTCCGGCCCCATCCCGGCCGCTCCCCAGCCCCATCCCGGCCCCGTCCCGGCCGCTCTCCAGCCCCATCCCGGCCCCGTCCCGTCCGCTCCCCGGCCCCGTCCCTGCCGCTCCCCGGCCCCATCCCGGCCCCATCCCGGCCGCTCCCCGGCCCCGTCCCGGCCGCTCCCCGGCCCCATCCCGGCCGCTCCCCGGCCCCATCCCGGCCGCTCTCCGGCCCCGTCCCGGCCGCTCCCCGGCCCCATCCCGGCCATCCCATGGCACTGGAAATCGGCCGCGGGTTAACAAATTCAACACCAATTTAACAGAAAAGTGCAGTTTTGGGGCATGCTTAGCTTCCACAGCTAAGTTAAATCAAAAGGGTGTTTTTGATGGTACCCGGTAGTCTGCAGGCAATGGGCTGGTTGGTTTTTTTTTCCCTCCAAATTTGTAACTTTAGCTGGATGATTTTTGGAAAAAAAGAGAGATAATACTTTAAAATGCTAAAAGTAAAATGTCTTAGAGTTTTTGCTCTTGCTTTGGAAGGATTTTACTGCTTACAAGGAGTTCTTTCTTAAAAGAAAATATTTAAACATGTATTTTTCCTTTGTGTGTAAGCTGAACAACTGTTGACATAGCTTTTTATATATGTGTCTAGAGTGATACAAAACTCAGTCTCAGGGACCTTCTTTGTGTTTTTTTAGGTTTTCCCCTTGTTTAATAATTTTTGAAACTTTCTTTTTCTTCTTTATCTCTGATTCTGCTAATTATAATTACTCTTCTGTCACGGCAGAGTATGATATTGCAAGAAGTTTAGCCCAAACCTGTGGGCTTTATTAAATATTTTTTGTACATTATAGCAAGCAGACAATTTTATCATAATGTTTATTCCTGGCATTTCTTTCCCTGAGGATAGTTTTACTTAGAGCTCACTCTTGTGATGTAAATGTTAAACCTTTCATTTGAATGACATTCTGATAAAACATCACATTTCCCACAATATTACCTCATGAATTTATGAGCCATTAAATCTGAAGCAGTTTAACCAATCCTCCTTTTTTTCTCCCCCTCCCTTGAAAATATGAAGGCTATTCATATGTTGGAGGGTTTTTTTTTAAAAGTCATCCAAGATTAACACGTTATCGCCTGCAACATCAGGATAAATGCTTGCAGAATTCAAAGGCAGAGTTACCATTTGAAAAAAGACCGTACAGGCTTTGCTTTCTGGGTAAAGAGAAGTCTGAAAAGCTGAAATCTCATGTGATGTGAGCAAGTCTTGCTGTAGCTGTTCTGAGATTCAGTGGAGAGACAATTTGTCTCTCAGGGTCTGATATCATGCAAACCTTGCAATCTGACATTTATTTTAGCTATGAAAATCTGTAACCACCACACCAAATCTGTAAGAACTGCACAAGTCCAACAGTCTTTTTTTGGTTATTTTGTTTTAGATTCATTCACATGAGAAAAGTAAAATGTAAATCAAATTTTGTTTGTAAATGTAAATCAATATTTTTGTTTGTGGAATGAAAAGTAAACATATATGGCTTTACTTGCATGTTGAATTTTTGAAGGCTTTTTTAAACATATCTAGTGCTCCTTAAAAAATAAAAAAGGGCCTTACATTGCTATATGGTGTGAATTGTATTTCCTGCTTTGACAGTCCATTTAGCAATGTAGCAATGTATTTATATGGCAGTTGGCCTTAATAACCTTTATTGACTTTAGTGGGAAAGAGCCAAGACTGGCATTATTAAAATGTATCAATTTCATTGCAGTATAAAATCACAACATATATAATTATGTTTGGTAGGCTAGGCTCCATTTAATCCCACCTATTTATGCAGGAATTTGGCAAGACAAGAGAGCGTGGAACTGAAATGTAGAGAAAAGTGTGAGTGACTTGGAGCTGCATTTAACAGCACAACGGCCTCACTGCCTCCAGTGCAGGCACTACTTAAAGGAATGAAACATAGATCTTGGGGAAGTAATTTCTTAATGGGAAAACTGAAGCACAAGTAGTTGTTCCACCATTTGTTTCATTTTTTGGCATTGATAACAGAGCTGAGGATAATGAAATGCCGCACACCTTTTAGTTTGTAGTAGTGTAAAAGCAGAAGTGTGCACACTTGGTGTAAGCAGAATGATCAAAGTGGCGTTTCATGCAGGCTGGTATCTTTCTGCACAGCTTTCATCTTGATTTGTAAACTTTTTAAAAACTATCTTTAGTCTCATTATTACTGTTATTCTCAATAACAGACTTTTTATCAGTTTTCACAACTGAATTGAAATCAGAGAGCAAGGCTATTTTTTTGTAAAATGATTTTTCTTTCCTTTTTGAGGTCTGTTTCATTATTTGCTCCTATTGCTATGTATGAAGTATGTCATAGTTTCAGCTATAAGCCACTATTGTCAGGGGCTTACAGCCTGACAGTTAGAATTGAGTCTACACTGAAACTTGAGCTACAAAATCTCAGCCCAGAGCCATTTTTTTTCCTCCCAAATTAAAGCAAGGGTTTAAATATGTATTTAAATCAAGAGTATTTCAGTTCCCAGATAACCATGAAAAGCTCTAAGAAAAAATACGCTTTTACAAGGAATTCTCCCAGCTTTTGTAGACTTTGGCACTTTAAACAACTAACCAATTATTAAAAAAAAATAGATAATGGGATCACAAACAGGCTGGTTGGTTGTTTAGCTTCTTTCAGAAATTGCATAGCAACTTAACTGACACTTGAATTGGTTTGACCTTGTCAGCCAAAATTCCAGGAACTCTGAGGAATTATTTTAATTTCTCTTCTGGTTTTCCCGTGGTGCTCAGATATTGCAGTGTCACACTTTATTGGAGGGCCATGTGGCCACGGGTGATGGGATTTGCCTAATGAGCTGTGAAATGCAGGAACAACATGGCAGCTCCAAAACCCAAATTTTACCCATATTTATTGTCTTTTGGGGCTCTCCTTATCTGTTTAGGCCAGAGCCTTTAAATAAATGTATTTTTGGCAGATTATATTTTGTGTACACTGGAAGTCAGATGTTTCTGGAAATGTATCTTTTATCTTCAACAGCAACAACAAAACCTGATCCTGGAGACTTTTTTTCTTTTTATTTTTCTTTTTTTTCTTTTTTTTTTTTTTTAGCAATAATTTCTATGACCCCAATATTTTTAGCTGTCAGAAATGGGAGAAAAGATTGAGCATTGTCTGTAGCAGAATCACAATGAAACTGTAAAAAGAAAAAAAAAAGTAAAGTTGTATTGCACATCTTTGAGGAAAAAAATTATTTACAATTCTGAGGGAATTCAGACTTAAGCTTCCAAAACAACATGTGTGCTGAAAGCACAAAAGACTGTGTTTATGATTCTCTTTGAAGTGTTTCTGCAACAGGATAAGGAAAATTTTAGAAACTGTCTGATAGTGTTCAGGGTAAATACTTAAACCCCTTTAGAGAATTTCACACACAGATACTGTGCAGCAGAAAAAAGGATACTTATGTTTCCTAAAGCTGCTACAGCCTACAGCTTTGTACTTAAAGACAGAGGTGTTGAATAGAATTCTTCTGAGGATACATCCAGTGACAATATCTCCAGGAACATCAGAGCAAACCAGTGGATAGCACTTTCTGTTTTAACCCTTGCGTGAGCTGGCTGAGATCTGAGCTGCGTTGATATCAACCTCTGGAACATTTCTGTGAGAAGCTGGAATTGTTCAAAGGGCAGCCTCGCACTCAGCACATTCTGGGAGAATCACTGACTGCATTAAGGTTGCAATGGTCACTGGCATGAGCCAGGAGAGGTTTAGGGCCCTGTCTGTGCTGTGGGACCTTGCTGATGCCCTGGCTGGGGTTGAGCTGTGGGGCTGTGCCTGTGCTGTGCTCCTGCCTCTGCCTCCCCTCGGCTGGATTTGCACCTGAGCTGCGAGTTTGACATTTGTACGTGTTGCAAGTTTGACATTTGTAGGTGTTCTTTGCACACAGCTGGATCTTGGTGAGCTGCAGTTTTGGATGGCTAGAATTCTGTGCTCTTGGGCTTTATTCTTGCTGTAACAGGGCTTCTTTCTGTGATCCTCACTATTTTTATACTCTTAGATGGATACAATTGTGTGTTCTAAGTACCTGCACTTGCATGTAAAATGCCATGAGTTCTCTGCTGCAGTTTAAGGCATAAATGTACATACCACAATCACCAGAAATCAAATTTGTTCTCCCAAAACCTTGGATGCATAAACACTAGAATAACAGAAGATCTTTGTATTAATAGTGTGTTTATTGAGGCTTATTATTTGTTGTGGAAATAATGATGTTGTAGTATTGAGCTGTAGTTTTACCTGTCTCATTATTCTTTGCAAAGTCTTTCACAAGGGCATGGAGTGACAGGAAGAGGGGGAATGTTTTAAACTGATGGAGGGCAGTTTAATTTGGATATTAGGAAGAAATTGTTTACTGTGAGGCTGTCAAGGCCCTGGCACAGGGTGCCCAGAGAAGCTGTGGCTGCCCCATCCCAGGAAGTGTTCAGGACCAGGTTGGACAGGGCTTGGAGCAACCTGGGGTTGTGGAAGGTGTCCCTGCCCATGGCAGGGGGGGTTGGAACTAAATTATCTTTAAGGTACCTTCCAACCCAGAAGATTCTATGATATGCTTTAATGTTCTCAGAAATATATTTCCTAGGAGAAAAACTTAATAAAAGACCATATTTGAAGACTGGGAATAGTATTTCTTGAAAAGAAATTAATCTGTATTTTTAGGATTTGTTATATGCTATATAGAAATTGATTAATTACTACCAATATTTAAAATTATTTCTAGTTCTTATTTATTCAGTCCTAGAAGTGATCAGATACAGAGCTTATGCATTTGCATTTGTGTATATATGTTTATGGACATGCTACACGGAAAAAAAAGGATTTGGTTTGATGTTAAAACTGTGAATTACAGTGGTTTGGCAGGAATAATTTGTACTGTGATTGTTATAAACTAGGGTAAGTTGTGATTTTGAATGAAAGTGAAAGCGAATGGCAGTATGACTAAAATGTCACCATCTACATTGCTGTATTTTTTTTAATACAGCTAGTGTTGCTAAATGTGGTTTTATTGCTATTGTATTTTAGTGGCTCTGTAACCACTATAAAATAGAACACAGCTGCTTTGCTTTCCAAGTGGCTTTGGTAGGCAAAGGAGGTGACGTCTGCTGGAAAGCTGCTCTTGCTGCCCTGATAGCTCTTCTCTCCTCTCTGACCATCAGTCCTTCTAATTCCCAACAAGATCATGGGTGAATAGTGTTTTTGTAATGTGTTCTTTAACAGTTACTTCATCTTTGCTCAAAACTGCAGCTTTCATTTTATACATAAAGAAATATAACTTGGCTTCAGAAGTTGCCATGGAGAGCGCTATGCCCTGATGAATTAGGTGCTGATTCTTTTACTGACCCTCTGTTTAACTTGTGCAAGTAACTTAGGTGTGGTTTTCAAAATCAGTCTGGCAATCAAAACATTGAGGTCTAACTTTGGTTTTAGATTGCAGACAATTTCTGATCTTAAATTCCTCCTCAATTAAATGAGGCAATGATTTTTTCTGTATCTGACAATTACTTATTGGCTATTTCCTAGGGAGAGGACATCCTGGATTTGAAGGAAACCAACAAATTTCTGCCTCCCCATATCATGATTGCAAAGTGTAGATGGGGCCACATAGGAGCTTTTATTATTTTTTATTATTTTTTGTTAGATGGGCAAATTCTGTCTGTTTAAGAAAGAACTTACTGTGTTTTGGCTGACCCTGATTGTCTCCTGGCAGCTCCCAGGTCTTGTTCTCATGAGCTTTTGTGTGAGTCTTTTTTGCACTTTCTGTTTGTCACTACACATGCTTCTGCTTAATGATCCTGAAGCTGTACATATAATAATGTTTACTATTCTGCAGTAGGAAGATAATTACTGGCTTTTCTCAGATGTTACAAGTGAACATCAGATTTTGGCAGTTTTCCTTGGACTGCTAGTCAATCTGAACTCTATATAATTTTCACAACAGAGGCACTAATATAAAGTTTAAATGTAGCAAATATTTTAAATTATTCTAGTAAAATAATGTGGTTGTTTATCACAATCAGAGTAGTTTTCACAGCACTCATTCTGAATTTCTATAATAGAGCAGAACAATGAAGGGGGTGGTGAATCAGGCTGGATTGTTGCTGGGGGACAGGAATGGCAGCAGTGGAGCTGTGCTGGAGATGAATCCAGCTCTGTGCTTAGCATGCAATGATCCACAAAGTGCACTGTTAATAGCTGGGAACAGTGCATCAGTTCATGTTGTCTAGCTGCCTAGGGATCAATATCATTGTGTAATAAACTGAAGTGATTATTTTTATGTGTCTGTGTATATATGTATGCATATACACACTGCTAATAATTACATTTTAGCTCCATCTTCAAGCTGTGTCCTACATGCTAATGGATTAGAGCTTCACCAGCTAGCTGGAAGGTCAATTGTTTTGTGATGTTGTGGTGGGATTCAGCTTGGATAACTGAATTATAAGACTTTTTTACATGGCAGAGTAAGTTAACTCATTGTGATCCTTTTGGTTTCCTTCTGCCCAATGTCATGCTTCCATTTCATGAAAAAGAAGTTTTTGTGCTGAAATCATTTGCAGTAGTAGGACCACAGAATTCACTCTTTTGCTCAGAAGTAATGATCGGTTGTGTTGCTGATGAACAATAGAAATTATTTTAAGATCAGCCTGTACAAACCAGTTGATGCTGATGCTGTGTGTTACCACACAGAGATTGTACTCTTCAGGCTCCCATGAGGTGATAGAAAATCTGAAAATCAGCAGAGCCTTACATTTCTTCATGTCTTCTCTTATGGGCAAGGGGAAAGAGCATGATGGTGGTGCATGTCCAGTGGTAATACATCTATCCCCAGGAAGCAGGGCTGAGGCAAGATGAAATCAGTTCTGTATTGCATTATGTAGGTGCTCAAAGCAAAGACCAGTACAAATCCTGACTGGGTCCTAGTCCAAAATGTTATGATGCTTCTGAAAGGATTAAAAATAAACAGAATTTAGATTATTAATATTTCTCACTTGCAAAGGTCTCCTCCTGTAGGTGTTTTCCTCATTAATGCAGCATTACAGGGACTGGTGCTGTCCCTCAGAGGAAGGACAGCAGAGAAAGGAGAGGCTGCCATGCAGGTACACTTGTACAGTCAAGGCTCTTCAAAACATTTTTCCATTACTGATCTTTTGTTGGTTTTCATGTAGGATGTACTTGATACACATACTTATAAAATATTTATACATTCGTGGGCCAATTCCACTGGTGGTTGTTATGCTAAAGGAATTGTGAATTTGCAGTAATTACTGGGGAGAGGAAAAGATGGGGAAGACACCAGATGAACCAGTCTTGAAAACTCTTAAAATTTGTGGAGATGTTGAACAAAATAAAAAAGTCTCACTGGCTCCTTTAAGAAATCCTAATGTTAAAAGACTTGATAACAGGGCTGTTTTCTCAAGTTTTTTCTTTGCTTTTCATCTTCTACATTTTCTTCTTTAATGTAAAATACTGTAATTGAATCACAGCATTAGCTGGCTTTTCCCAACAAAACAGCAGATTTAGGCTCTTTGCTGCTAGTTTCAAAAGTAATATGTATGGAGAGAGAGCACGAAGACAAAAATTGAGCACATAGATGTATAATCCCAAAGGAATAAACTGACTTCTACTAGACAAGCTGAAAGCTGATTAAAATATTTTTCATCCTTTGGGTATGCAACAGCTTTTGATGATGGAGAGTGTATTAATATTCAGCTTAGCTGCTTGTCGACACTGCAGACAGGTCCCAGGAAAGTCTCTGATACTGACCAGGTTTTCTCACTCTACCAGAAATCTTTATGAGACACAGAGCAGCAGCCTTGTACCAGGAAAAGCCAAGATAAGAATACTGCTATGTCTTTATTTTAGAAATTGCTTTTAGAGATTTTTAAAGGATTGAAATTTTTAAAGAATTCTTTTAATGATATAAATGCATTTAAATACAACAAAGTAGAAAGATTGTTCTTAATTATTTAAAAATAAAGCTGCTGTAATCTAGTCAATTTTCAATTTGTCTGAGTTGTTTGTTAACTTACAAAGATCCAAGTAATAATGTCAATGATCAGGATTTTTGGAGAATGTGTTCCCACTTAAATTATTTTATAACAGTCACATCTGAGGTGGTGGGGTACTGTTCTCTTAACTTTTTCTATTCCCTTGTAATGTAAAACCTACCTTCCAGACAAGAATGAGATGTAAACAGCTGCTTTATCAGCTGATACTTCTTCTGTTCTTTTGTTGGCATGCTGACATAGAGGGTGTTTGCTTTTTCCCCTTCCACAGTGACTAAATATATACACTATCTCTGGAAAACATGTCATAGGCTGTGCGAGATGCCTTTAGGATGGCTCCAGGGCCAAATACTTCCTGTAGTAGGTGAAAGAGCATGGCTTAATCAGCTTAGTTAACTTAATTAAGCTGTGCTTTTTCTCATGGTACAGCTTTAAAGTGTATTTCATTTAGAAACTGTATTTCATAGGTGTGGAAATTCTGTGGGATTTTATAGTGGGCTTGAAAAAGATAAGATTTGCTACTTGTTCTGCAATGGGAGGAAGTGAAGAAGAGGAGTGTGTCCTTTTTCCTGAAGATTTAAAGGGCAAATTCTAATGCAGTTTAGATTGTAAATGCTTCTCAAACTGAGAAAGTCTACTCTTCTTTTAATCCCCATCTAAGTTTAAGGTTTTTGTACATGGCAAGAGTTGTCCATTTTCATCCCAACCTTGGCTTGCCTGCTGGTAGATGTGTCACCAGATTCCATGACTCTACACTATTTTATTGTCTTTGAAAGAAGTAAACTAAGGCAGTGTGATTGGGAGAATGTGGATCTTTTCTCCACTGGTCTTTGAGTCTCAGCAGAAAATACTATTACATGTTAAAGTAGTTTGAACTCAGTTGTTCTTTCTTGAGAGGAGTTGCTCTTTCTATTCTTCATGAGGTACTCCATGTTGGGGAAAAGTTCTGGTTTTCCTCTTGGGGCAAACACTGGCATCCTAGTGGAACCCTCCTATGTGGATAGAAGAGATTGATTAGCAAGGCACAGCTGGAAACAGCAAGTGCTGAGTGAGTTCCACTCACCAGCTCATTGGCTGCACCTGCCTGGGTAATGTTACTTATTTACTTACCTCTGCAGGTTTCTGGAACGGTGAGGAGTAGAGGAGAAGCAATCAGGGAAGCAGCTGCAGCTGCCAAGGGGAGGGTGCCAGTGCAAACAGGGGCAGAGGTTTGGGAGCCTTCTCTTGGCAGAATGGCAGGACTGGGGCAAGGTGAGTGAGGACCCCTGGGACAGCAGCCCTGGAGTCAGTGCAGAACTGCTTCCAACCTTGAACCTGCCTGTGTGGGTGGAAAGGACCTTGGGGTACAGTGGGAATAGAAAACAAGCTTGGCATGAAAAGCTTTGGAGGTTGAGAAAAAGCAGGAAAGGATGGCAAAGGCTCTCAGGCAAAAAGGAGTGGTGTGGTTTGAGAGAAAATAGGAGGGAGAGGCTTTGCAAGTGGGAAGTGGTTATGGGGAAGATGGCAGAAGATAGAGGTGTAGCTGTGTGTCTTCTTCAAAAGCAAATACTGTGGGTAGTGATTTCTTTCATTTTTTTCTCACCCATCCCTTTAAAAACTTAGTGTTTTGATAGAATTCTCTTAATTGATACCTCTGTGCTTTAATAATACTGCATTTAAAATAAGGGAGAGATAATCAAATAAGGGAGAAATAATCTTGTTTAAGCAAGAAATAGTTATGTTGAATGCAGAAAACTAAAGTATGTTGGAAAGTATTTACTTTTGATTCCACATACATAAAATTATTCAGAAAAAAAGGAGATTATATATGCATAGTTTTTTTTTTTAAATTTAAAGAATGCATATAATGGTTAAGGCTTGTGAATTTTTTTGTACGTTTATATGGCACATGGATGCATATATATATATATTTATGTATATATAGCCATGTGCATGCATGGAGAGTAAAATATTTGCCTACTTAGGTACTAAGCTCCTCTCCATAATGCTTGAAGTTGCAGAATCTCTCTTAACTGATACAATGTGTTAAGTTTCTTGTATTAGGACTTCTCATCCCACTGCTTGGGCATAGTTCTATAATAGACTTTAGTGTTTCTTGATTATATGGGGTGTTATAATTTCTTGATGACTGGTTATGTTATTTATAATACAGAGGGTGTTAATCCTTTGGTGATTAACACTCTATTTGAATTACCAGAGGTCAAAGGTACATTCTTTTATTTGGAGTTTGGGTTTTTTCAGTGTTTTTTCCTTTGATTTTTTTTTTCTAAAGGTTGTTTCTTTCTCTGTTTTCTTCTGAAAATCATTTTGAGACAATTTGGGGTGAGGAGAGAAGAGGAGCATGCTTCGTCCTTAAGGACCCAAGTCTTTTGGAGCTGTTTAGAGGCATTAGAACATAAGTTCTCTGTGCACTGAACAGCTCCTCCAGAAATCCTCCATTTAAAAGTAATGAAAGTCTCATAATCAGAAAAAAAATTCATAGTAAAAAGCACATGGAAGAAGATTTTCCCTAGTTAAGCCTGTGAAAAGGTAGATACCTACCTGTGTCTCATTCTAAGCCTTTTTAGAAAGATTTATTAAAGATTGTAAATGTGTGTACATATATATATATATATATTTGTGTATGTATACATATAAACACACACTTTATGAGGTATAAATATATATGGCTGTCATTTCAGGTGATGTGGAGATATTGCAGAGATTCTTGTCCAGCTGCCAGCTGTATCCCAGTCATTGTGGTTTCAGAATTGAGGAGCTATACTGAAAGCCTTCAGTTCTTTCAAAGGCTGTGTCTGTGCAGAAGTTACCCTTGCCCTAATATTTCAGTCCTTTTTCAAAATACCATAGGGGTTTTTGTGTTTTTCTCAGCTGTGTTCTTTGAAGTGCTGGAGCTGACTGAGAGGGAAGCACCAAAGGATTTTTGCTGTTTTGTTTTTCGCACATTTCTGGGGTTGTGTGACCATTCCCACAGCTCCAGCAGAATTCAGTTATGTGTCCAGGTGTGCTGAGTTGCTGTGTCCTACTGCCAGTGTACACCAAAATACTGTGACATTGCCTTTGCTCCCTTCTGGAAAGGTGACCATTCCTTGATTGCAAATCTGAGGTACATGTTCCACCTGGGAATTTCTTCAGGCTGTGGTCATTTCACCTACTCCAAATCTGGAAAAGTGTGGGCATGATGGAAGACCTGAAAGAGTTCCCTCACTGGTGTTTGTCCACTCCAAAACTTTTCTGGTAGTACCTGAAACTGCAAAAACCCAGTTAGAGGAGAATTATGTTGGTGCAGCATAGCCCTCTGTAGTGTTTAGGACTTGCCTGTGTACAAAGAAGATGGTCAAAGAGTCAAGGAAACACTAAATAAAGTTAGCAAGCCAAAAACAGGAGAGTGGCTCATCCGGCTGGGGCAATGTTCTGAGCCTGTAGATTGTTCTCAGCACAAAAGATGCCACTCTTGGAAGCTGTATCAGGGTATGATAAACCTCCCTCTGCCTTTTCCAGTAGAAGCATAACTGCTCCTGCCTTGCTGCTTTAAGAAAATTCAGCATCAGACTAGTCTGAACAAATGTTAGCAGTGTCTCCTTTGCAGAGCTGGGACCTGAGTTCACTGGTGTAAAAAAGCTCAGTTTTAACTCAGTTACCAGAATGGGCTTCCTGCCTGAACTGCTGGATGAAGTCCTGCAGTCTGCCAGAAAGATGAAACATATTGTAGTAATTCTTAAACACTTAACCTAGGTAGCAAACCTGTGGGTGTTTTAAAGTTGCTCTACAGCAGATAGGATGATGGTTAAATGAGTGGAAGCACAGAGGCCAGCAGCTCCTGTCTGGCCACTCATTTGATGGTTGTTTCACTGTCTGTGTGTGCTGGGTTTCTCTCTGCTCTGCTGCCTGGTGTTTTGCTCTGAGCTCAGTGAGGTGCTAAGATTAGCTGGTTTGTTTTTGTCATAATCTTTCATGTTTGCTGTGACGGATAGGTGAGAAAGTAGTATTTGTTCTGCTCCAGCATGCAAGGAATCCAGCTCAGACACTGAGGGCAATTGGTTCCTATGTTGTGGGATAAAAAGCAGACATGCTAAAATTTTAGGGGTACTTTTTTCCTGTACATGCTCCAGGGGGAATGCTGCACACTGCACTGTGGCTTCCTACATGATTTCTCTGTTAGAAGATTGCTAAAGTGCTGACTGCCATTCAACTGCTGGCCTGTGGTTAGTGGAAATACTAAATACTGCACTGGCTTCATTCCTTGTGCCTTTAATGTTTCACTTCCATTTTAATAGTTTCATTTATGCTTAGAAACGTTGGTTTTTTTCCTACTTTTGTGAGTAGTCTGGCACCACAAAATGTATTGAAAGCATTTGAAGTAGTTCAGTAGGAGGCAGAATTAAAGGTCAAAGTGGTTTTGTGAGCAGAGCAAGAAACTGGGAGGAAATTAGTTGCAGAAAAGAGGGAGTAACAATAATCAAGTGAGAGAAACAGGAATAAATATAATGGAAGTATAAAGAGTCTTGGAAGTGCAAAGGATACTAGGGTTAAAAGAACTGAAGGTGCTAATATGATCTGAATTTTCATCTCTTGAACTTGGCTGCGGCATTTAATAGCGTCTTGCTCTGGGGACATTAAATATGTAAACTACTAATATAAATGATACAATTAATTAGAAATGTGAGTTCTGTGTGAATGTATAATTTCACTGTATATGTCACAAAACTATTTTTTTGTCTGCTGACATAGTCCTGAATCAGCTTTCTTGAAGGAGTGGTTATGTTATGGCCTCACAGTAGCAGAACATTGAGCTTGAAAGTCTGCAGATAGAACATTTGCAATAGTGTGTATGTGTGAAAGTGATGAACTGCCTGATTAAAACCAGAATATGTTTTTACTGAAAATTGTTATTGGTTTTGTGTAAATCCATTTTTAATACTAAAAAAAGAAAAAAAAAAAGGCATAGGGGAAGGAAATAAATTAGTGGCTGGCAAGCGAGACTGAAAGAACAGAGAAATAAAGGTGAGAATAATAACCAGCTTACTAAATAAGATTTGCTTCATGAAAGATGGAGAAAGTTGTTTGCTGATTTAGCTGGTATAGCTAGAACAATGTACTTAGCTGTTTTCATAGTGAAGATTATGTTCTGTACAAATATGTAGTACATTAGAATTTTGGTAGTCCTGTTTCAAAGTTTGCTGAAATATTTTTAATTCCTTCTTACATTTATCACAAACAACCATTTATTTTCTTGGGTTGAACCATAAATATTTGTAGAAGTGCTGTAATCTTTTTTAAAAAAACTAGAAAATTTGCATAATGGGCTTAATTAAGTAACACAACTTACAAGTGAGGCTAAGAATCTGTTTCCTGTGATTCTCTTTTTTGGTGACTTGTTCCATAATCAGAATTTATACAATTAAATTCATTACTGGACATTCAAATTAAAGACATGAATATATGTTATATTGTTACATCACTATACATTAAAATATGTTTAGAGATTTACATCAGAAATATTAATTATGTCCTGTTTTCATTTTACACCTACTTCTGCCTTACATTTGTATTAACCCAGTCAATAAGCATATATAAACCATGTCAACTTTTGCTGTTTTATTGCATTTTTGCTGTTTAATTGCATTTTTCAAATAAATTTTAATCAAAAAATATTTTGCTGCTGATTTGCACCATACGTCTCCTAAATCTCAGACACCACTGGGGTCAGAAGATAGCAGATAGTCTATGCAGTGTTTGAGCTGGTACTCCAGTTCCTGGTTTCCTGAGGATAAATGTGATTGCTCCAATATAAATGTTTTAGATCACAGTGACAGCTGTGGAAATTAAACATAGCCAGCAAAATCTATTTTCTGTCTAGCTAAGTAAAGGAGAGGACAGATGAAAAAATTCCCTGGGCAAATGAATTCTTATGAACAGTGATGAATCTTTTCCCTTTGCTATATTAATTTTATTGTATTGCTAGAAAAAAAAAATCTAACTTGTGTTTCTGTGTGTGTTTTTCATATTCAAGTTCACCATATTGAGGTGAGAAATTTAGACTCTCTTCTGGACCATGTTGTAGCACACTTTTCTAACCATAGGGAAAAGTTAGCCTTTAGGATAGTTTACAGAGAGTTGCAATGGTTTCTGAATAGATAGACTTTAAAATTCTGTGGAAATCTGGGGTTTGGGGAGAGGTGAAAAACTTAAAATTTCCCAGGAATTTCCTTTCTCCTAATTGCTTATGAGCAATATGTTTTCAGAAGCTTTGCCATATCTTGACATAAGTTTTGACACCTGCTTCAGGGGCGACTGTCATGCAGAAAAATGTAGAATTTTCTCATATAGGCTACACAGCAGCTTGGGCACTGAGGAAGAGTTAGAGAGAGATTCCCAAAGAGTAACCCTTTGAGTCATTTTCATCACTGGTTTATTTTCTACCTGCTCATGGTCCTGGCCTCTAGCTCTGGAGGGTTCCTCTTCCCTTCCAGTGAAACTGCTCAGCCTTAACCCATGGCTGGAGTCCACTGTTTGCACTCAGAGGACACAAAACAGCTCTGCCTCTTCAGGTGCTTCTTTCAGCTGGGACTTGGTGCTGTTGTTAATAAGCTTACACTCCTCTTCTCTGGGCCAATTCTGTCTTGTTTCCACAGCTGCTTCTTAAGTAACTCCCTCTAGCAGAGTATGCTTTGTAGAAAGTCAGCATTAGAAGCAATTTGATAGTCCTTTTTGTGAACTACACCAGTCACTGGATATTTCTGTTTGGGCTGAAAAGTCAAAATGAACTATGGAGTGCGCAGTTGTTGCATTGTGATTTAATTTTTTCTTTGCTGAGGTGGAAGAGTTAATGTAGGTCATAGCTGAGAAGTGAAGCTATGGGACATTATTTGTATTTTGTTTTTTAATTAGTGTATTGTGACTCTTAAGATGTACAGGCTTTTTTTTTTTTTTGATTGGGAAGAAAAGCAGCTCTCTTTAAAAAGTTTATTGCAAAGTAAATGGCTAAAATGGAGCTGCAGTTACTTGAAAGAGACAAATATACATTCATTATTTCCTGAGTATGTTGTTTTTACAGGAAAGCAAAGGAAGCAATGGCTGGGTGTCATTAAGGAGTAGCTCGTGGAAAGCGGTGAAATGAGCAATGAGACTTGTAAAGTGTCATGAAAACTGAAACACCAGGGTACAAAGTACTGCTTATCCTCCCAGATATGGATACCATATGGCAACATGAAGGGAAATAGAGAGTAGGAGACAAGAATCCTATTATTCTCACACTTTCATTTGCTTGCTATTTGCTTTGGGCAAATGACTAAAGTTGGGCCTGAACCTTCTTCTGGTACAGTATTTATTGACAAGACACCTGCCTTCCCTGTCAGACTCCTTGAAGTTTCTTTGGTGTAATTCCAGCTTTGGCACTTCTGATTATAAATTTATTGTTGCTTTTCCTATAGAGTTGAAATAATCTCTTATTGACTGTTCCTAAGTTAAAATCTATATTAATTTTCTGGTAGGATATCCCTTTCTTCTCTTTCAGCATTTCGCTTATTTTCCTTAAGAAAGACAATGTGTTGTGGTGGGTTCTTGCTGTCCTTGAAATCTCTGCCTCTTCCTTTTTTCCTTTATCTCCAGGTCGCTATTTCTGCACAACTTTCTGCATCTCTCTTTTATGTATCTTTGGAATAAAATGGGCTGATTGGGAGTGCTTGGAAAGATGTGGAAAGGGTTTAACTTCTGGAAAGACAGTTGTGTGATGCATGTCCCTTTGGGATGGCACAGAGGAGAGGAGTTTTTATCAGCTCTCCGGAGGCTGACACAGCTCTGGGAAAATTCTGTCACCTCCTCCCTCACCCATTTTCTCCTTTCCACCTCCTGAGTACACACCTGTCTACCACCCAGTATTTGCTTCATTTATAACAGTTTCACAACAGTTTCATATTTCTCTGTAATTAACAGAACTTCTTTAAATATTGTTAGACTAAGTCCTACCAATATACAGTACAGTTATCTTCACTGTAAGAGTTGCTTCAAATGACAATTCTGACAAGTTTCACCTTTGCTCTTCTGACTTTGTGTCTGTCAAACTATAATTGAGAATTTCTGATGATGTCCCCCAAAGTTAATGGCTGGTAGACAAAACCAAAGCCAAAAGCCTTGCAAGACCAGGGAAAGCATGCTTGCCCACTCTTTAATGTTGTGTAGACAGAAACTTTCACCTATTTTGCCTCATACCATCTGGGGGGATCATTGATGTATTTGGCTTTGCCTTCACCCAGGGCTGTGGGAATGAGCAGCTGTTTGACTGTGTTGCAGCAAGAAAATGTGACTTTAAGAGCAGGTTCTTTTGTCATGGCAATGGGTGCTATGTCAAGAAAGAGCAAGAAAAGCTGCTCAGAAAGGTTGTATGGGAGGTCAAGAAAATTGTGCAAAACTCAACAGAAGATGTTACAAAGGGAGCCCCTGATATCTAAGGTTTATGCTTTTTTTGTTGTAATTCTGAAAATTAAGGCTTTGTGTGTCATATCAGACTGTTGTGGGCATGAAGTGGTGAAGTTACAGATAATAAATTACTACTCTTTCTCCTGAAGCTATATAACCTAATTCTCCTAATTTTAACACCACAAGGAAACGCAGTTTAGTGCTTCTCTATGCTTTGGAGTTTAGTGCAAATGTTTGAACTTTCCTGTGGTCTAGGAAAGCTGGCATTTTAAGAAGTATTTCATAGTTGCATAGGTTACCATTACAGTATTATAATGACTTTGCAGTGCTTTGTTCAATAGAACACTAGCCCATTTGTGGGGGGAAAATGTCCAAAGGACATCCTAACTTCTGTTCTCTGCAGAAGTGTTTGATATGACACAGCATTAAGGGATAGAATCAACCCCATACATTCTCAATTTCAGAAAGAGGGGGGAAAAAACTGAAATACGAAGCTATTCCCACTAGAAATGTTGTAAATCTTACAAAATATATAAGCTTTCCTCTTGAACATACATCAAAGGCATAAAACTTGGGAGATTAAAATATGTTTTTAATCTTAGTTTGATGAGCAAAACTTTCACTGTAATATTTATTATGAGAGGCTCTACTTGTGTTGCCTCTTCCCTTTGTTCTGTTTATATATGACTTCCTTTCTTCCAAAAATGTAGGAAGTATCGTTTTCACAAAGCTGAAGGATATTGCAATGGTTTGTTCATTTAAGCTGAATTGCAGGCCCACGTGGCAGACACAAACTTTTCTTTTATTGTCCTGGGTCCCAGAGGACAAGCAATGCTTTCTGATGGCTTCCCATGAATGCCTTTCATTTGTGGAGGAGTTTCAGTGGCTTATGCTGACTGTACAAAGATCAAACAGGCAGGAAAATTGTGGTTTTATGAAACTTAGCCAAGATCTTTGTTATTTTCTCAGAAGCTTTTCCTCTCTAACCCTATTTTTAAGGACAATATTAGGACAATTAGTTTCAGCGACTGTTGGGAAAGAAAGATTGTTCTATGACTTTCTCTTTAAAATTTAAGTATTTTCTTGGTTATTAGAAAATTTGTAGACACGTTTAAAGAAACTACTGACCATAATTACATTCTGTCTTTATTGCATTTGGAATCAATGGTATCCAAAATTAAGCTTAAAAAAATGTTGTGGCTGTTTGGTCCTGCAATTTGATCTATTTTGGGCCACTGCGCCTGCCGAGTTTTGCTGAAATCACTCAGTTGGGGTTTTTTTTTGCCTGGGTACAAAGGTCTGTCAAACAGATTTGATTGTGATTTGACCTGTCAAAGTCTCATTTGTTTCAAGAACAGTGTTTTTTCTCTCAACAGGTTCTCTTAGCATTCATTACAGAGATTTCCTTTTTGCTCAGCTGTTGGCAAGCTTAAGTATTGGAAAGAGATGTGCAGACCACAACGTCTTTTTAACTGCAGCAATGGCATGTTTTGCCAGCAATACATAATTTTCACTGTGTTACTCATATAAAACCTCATGTTTTTCATACAAATTCAGTTTTTGTTGAAGGATTACTTTAATAAAACTAAAATGTCCTAAGTTTCTGAAGTGAAACCTGTAGCATCTTTAGGGGTCAGCCGTAGCTGTAACTTGAACAGCTGTACAACATGCATCCTAGATTGTTTTTAATTGTCTTCCCTTTCTCTAACAGCAGTAATTCTTGTTTATATTGTCAAGAACCTTTCCACCGAGCACAAGAGCACCATACTTTAAGGTCACATGCTTAACCCCACTACGGGGTTACAATGTAAATGGGCCCCCTTTGTTTTCATTAATGTGTGAGGGGTGGGTGCAAGGCAAGGCTGTTCACAAGGCTTAAATAACTTATTGTAAAAGTGTCCTAAAGAAAGCATATTTTGTCTCCATACCACAGTTGTTTAGCATTACTCTTGTGCATCCAACCGACAGCCAGTTTGGCAATGGATTTTGTGTGCCATTTTGTTCTTTTGACCTGTGATACTTTTTTTTTCTTTTCTCTTTTTTTTTTAACCGAGCTAATGGATTCACCTCAAATAATACAAAATGAAGAAGCTTTTGCTCCTTCTGTTCCTGATAGCCTGAAAAGTAGTAAACAAAGCTGGAACTGCTCTTTTCCACCCCAAACCCTTTACATAACAATTTTCTGGCTACTGTTTCTGTGTTGATGAATAGGTTTAAAATTAAGACTTTCTAAAAATGTCAAATTAAAATAGTATTCTCAGTGCTTTTAATCAGTTAAAAATTAACAAAGTGTTGCCTTTTGAAATAGCTTGAGGAGTTTGAAGTTTTTTTCCTACCTTTCACCAATGAAATATATCGAAAGAAGGAAGAAATATATCGAAATATTACAGGTTGTTTTGATTATCTACAATTTGCCCTGAGACCCAGGATTTCACATGATTTCAAACCCAATGATGATGGTAATTTTTGGCTGTCACTTTTAGTTGGTTTTTTAGGCCAAAATAACTTCCAAAAAGTTGAAGTCGTGCTTTTAATTGTTGAACAGGGTCATAAATGGAGCCATTTGGGGGGGGATATCTCGCTTTTTTCTCAGGATGAAAACTCTTCCATATGAACTTAAGTTCATAGTATTTGGTTGTTCTGTTTTAAATGGAAACCCTATAAGAAGTTTTCACAAATGTTTCTTAAAATACTCCTTTTCCTCCTAATGACTGCTATGCTCTTGTGCTTTTGGCAGAGACATTTTGTCGTGGGTTTTAATTTTCTTACAGTTCATCTCTAGCAAGAGCAACTTAATGAATCTACTGATCTCTCTAGTATGGCAATAACTGATTTGACTAGTTGTAAACAGGATGAAATCTGGCAACCTTAAAATATTATGTAGAGCTCAAGAACATAGTAGTATTTTGATATTTAAGGAGTTCTTTTAATAAATATTTAAGAAAAATTTTCTTGAAACAAAAAGAAAAGTATAGCATTTAAGATGGCAGTAAATATGAGTCTTTGAACATGCAGTCTTGACAGAGTTGCTGCTGAACAGGAAAAAAATAGTCAATATTGTTAAAAAGCAGTCCATATCCTAATGAAAATGTTTTAGCTTTTTTTTTTCCTAGAGGAATGTAGTTATCCCTGAAGATTGATTTGGTACACATAAAAAGATTGCATAATGACATCCTAAATAAAAAATTAAAAAGTGGAAAAAAAATAAAGAACACAGACTCCAGAATTCAAATGCTGGGCAGAGACACCAGTCTATCAAATGACATGTTTTCCTCTTTAGGAAGAGAAATATTTTTTATTAATAACTTTATTAATTTAACATTAATAGTTCAGGTGATTGTTTGCCTAGGCTGTACCTCTAGCGTGTGCTCTGAAGTGTGGTTTGCCCTGTAGCTCATGGTAAAGCAGAAGGTGAAGCAGGCAGACAGTGACAGAACATGGAGATTTTTAGAGCTCTGGCACAGCTTGTCATGATGGATTTTAACGGTGGAGGATTTTGTATGAGAGAACACAGGTCAAAGCCTTCTCCACAAACTGCTATTTTTCATTTTTTGCAGCAGCCCAGGAGACACAAAAGCTTTTTTGGGCTGGTGGAGAACATGTCCTTTGTGGCATGTCCTCAGTACGTGTCTGTTAAGGATGCTCAGGCAGTTTGTGTTGATGCATCCTTGACATTGCTTTTTTAGCAGTGGATTAAGGGTTCCTGCTGGAAGAGTGCAGAGGTGATTAGGCAGCCACCTCTGACCTCTCTCTTAAGTTGGACTTTGCAGCTGAACTTGAGAACCCATATCTTGTTTCACGTGCCTGTAGAAGGAAGAGTTGGTGAGTGCTGAGGCAGGAGCTGGGAATGTTGTGGTGCAGGGTAACAGAATGCGCTGTTAAGGAGTGCCTGAGCTGTAACAGCATTGTCTGTTTTCCAAATTATATTGTTATAATTTGTGAGCACATCATGCAAATGTCAACTCTGTTGAGTTGCCAGAATCTGCAGCACGTGATTTTTGTTTCAGAGAGAAATCAGTGTGCATAGGTTTGTGTATGTTTGATCTGGTGATCACACTGTTTGTCTTCTTTGTTTGGCACATGAATCAGGTTACTAAAGTTTATTTTCCCTGATTGAATGCTGTCATATTAATGAAAATTGTCTGCATAATTTATTTTTGATGTAGTGAAATTTTCAAATAGTTGGGCATTCAATCTTATTCTTCAGTGATGTTTTACTGGAACACAGCTCAATCAGACTAATCAATAGCTGCCTTCAGTTGGCATTAACAGCCTTATCAAGTGTAGCTTTTGCAGATACACTGCATTCAGAAGAGAGATAAATAGCAATATATGTTAGTGAGCTCCTGGCAGAATGGAAGTTGGCAGCTGAGGATGAGAACCTCAGAGGGAGTTGATGTGTCCTTGGAAGGGGTGAGGTGTGCCTGAGTGTTCCTTGGGTTCATGCTCCAGATCCATGCTGCTGCCCTGAAATTAACTGGAATGTGATTAAACAGTAACTCTGGGTGTTTGGTATCCTGGTGTGAATACAATACAGCAAACATAGGTTTACACGTATAAGATTAGATGGAGTTTTAATATCCTTTAGTTTAGGAGGACCTGTGGTTTGTGTATTTTTTTTATTTTCTTAATTCTGGAAAATAAAAGTGTAGTTTTCTTTTGAGCCTACAGGATGTAAAGTTTGATCTAACTTATTAACTATAGTTCAACATTGTAATTTTGCAATTATCTTTTTTCTTGTAACATTTGAGTTGTCTTTATGTACTAGTAAGATATATTCCCCTTTATAACTTGTAATAGAAAATTAGTGTCCATATATAAGGGGCATATATATATATTACAGGTTTATGTAGTTTTATGCTCTAATTAGTCAGAATGACATGTGCAAAACTTTATTCATGAACATGCTCTGAATGCAAGAGAATTAAGAGTAAGTACTTGCCTTGCTCTTTCAGGAGGAATCTCTATTTAGTGTGAGTACTGAATTCAAACTAGTGATGGTACATATTTTGGGCAACTGTTTGAAGTAAGTTAAGTCAGTCGACTTTTCTGTTTGCTCTCCTTTGTCAGCTCCACCATTTTTAAAATTTGGTAGTACATTGCATTTGTTGTACATTTTACACTGCACATAATCAGCATTTTCATGGCCTGGATGTGAAGTACCTAGGCCATGGTTTGATGTCAAATATAGTTATGGGCTGTAACAAAACTGGAGGAGAATGGGGCACTGAAATCAGCCTGGTTTTCTGTTGAGGAATGAGGATCATAGCTTCCAAAAAAGTGTATTTCCTAATGCTGTTGTCATCAACTACTAGCAATGTCTGGTGTTGTTCTCCTTGCTGCTTGGCCATGTCATATTCCCCATACATTAAATACATGCAGTGTAGCAGGCTCTGGTTTTGTTTTATTTCCTGTGTTCTTCCCAGCAGTGTGCTCTCACTTCTCTTTCTGTCTGTTTTGCCATGACAGCTGGTATCACTACTGCACTTAAATGATTATGAATTTTAAATCTTCACAATGGTGTGCTGTGGTGTCACTGGGGGTAATGAAGTTGTTACTTGAGCCAAGTGTGACAAAACCTCATTTTTGAAAAAGCATGGTGAGAATCCCATTCTCACAGGGATATCCACAGACCTGGTGCCTTTAGTGCTGTGAGGATGGTATTGAACCCCTTATGTCGTTTGAAGATATGATTCAGCTGTATGTGGTTATCTTGCATATGTACTAAATTGCTATTCTGCTGTGGCATGTGTCTTAGACAAAGCATGCCCACAGGCACTTCTGGACATGTGGCTTGCTGTTACATTTGATTGTGGCTTGCAGCTTCTTCATTCTGCAGTGTTTAACCCATTCTGTAACTTGACTTTCTGTTTTAAATTATTTTAATAAAACTAATGACACTGGAAATACACTTCAAATTTCTGCACCACTATATTTTAGACAGTGTGTTAAAAGGTATTGTGACTAAGGCAGTAAGTAGCTTGATGGCAACAGGTAGTGGCTTCAGTGATGGGAGGAAAATGCTATATTCTAGGCTTTTCCATACTAAATAGATATTGAGATGGGCTGTTCAAGAAAATCAGTAATGTGACATATAATTAAACACTAAAAAATAAAAATATAATGATGATTTCAGACACTAGCATTCACTGCTTTCCATTTATCTTTGTAGCTTGTGTGTGTTTAAAATTGTTTTTGGTGACTATTACTGTTACCTTTAGAGATTCCAGTTTGCATTTTGAGTCCTACAAAGAGCACAGATTTAGTTCAGAGATTTTGGTAGAAGTTTGCATCGATAAATACTTTAAAAGAAGCTGGTATGTGGTTTAGAGTATTAGGGCTTCAGTATAAATTAGATGAGTCAAAGCAATGCCTCACGTCTTGAATTATTTCATTAGAATCAGTAAAATTATATGAGGATTTAATTTGAACTACAGTTCATTTCAGTGCCTGTGAGATAGTATTACCTACTTCTGGCTTTGAAGCCCATCATATTTTCCTCTCATCTCTCCTCCACCCCAAATTATTCATAATAGTTGATGATGTTAATTTTAAGATGCTAAGAAAATTACTGGGTACTCTTTTGAGTTCTCCTGAATGCATAAAATCATTTGTTGTATAATTCTTCAGTGCTTATTAGTACTGCACGTAATTGTTGATGATGAAAATTCAGAGTGCTGGCTGAGTGAGCATGTGCAGGTTGTACTCAGTGTGATTCAGCACTGCAAAATCTAAGCTGTCCAGAGTGCAGATTAGCCAAGTGAGTCTTGTAGTGCATCTTAGCTCAACTGATTTCAGCAATAGCAGATAATCACTGAAGCATACACTGCTGTGCAGTCCTTCAGAACTCAAGTGTTTGGTGTAGCTACTGTTTGCATGTGACCAAGATGGAAAAAGGGAGGTGTATACAAAGGAGTGAATTATAACAAAGAACACTTTCTGCTTCAGTTCTTGTTCAGAAAACATATGTTCAACCATGCAGGCAACAGTTGGGGTAAAGACACTGTAGGTTTGGAAACAAAAGGCGTGTTCTTTTCTTGCATTCACAATGTTCTCAAACATATTCACTTGTTAGGGACTGGCCTGTCAGCTGGATCTTCTTGCAAGTGTGATTTCTTTTTCCTGACTTCTTTCAAAAGCTTTTTCCCCGCAATGTTTTACACTTCATATAATCCACTATGCATGCTAGGCCTGCCTAGTCTTTGTGCTATTGATGATTCAGAGGTGGAGGGGCCATGCTCTGGGAGAATGTGGCTGTAGGGTAACCTTTCAGTCACCCATACATCTGAAGATGCTAAGCCACTCTTATTCCAAGTATCTTAAGTGGTTTGGTTGCTCTTCCATGGTGAAGATATAAGCCACCATGGTGAGGTGGCTTATACTTCACCTTTCGAACACTGCCAAACCAATTAATGCAGCAAAAATACTTGAAAGTGTTGATCTTTTTACATTTTTTAGTTTGTAACTAAATATTGAAAATCTCACAGAGACTCATCATAACTGCTTAAATCATCCAGTAAAAATATTTTTTTTTTTCTCTCAATTGGAAATTCATTCAGTTGTGGCATGCCAGAGTAACCAAAAATTACTTGGGCATTACTTCTGTTTGGATTCCTTTTTCCTAAATATACGGTTCAGGACCCTGGTATAAATATTCTTATATAGGCATAAAAGTATTGCTTGTTTCCAAATTAGCTCAACCTGGTTTAATTTATGACTTTTAAACTCATATAGCTAGAAAATGTACTGCTTTAGCTCCACAGGTATAGATAAATGGAACAACTTTCTAGTGCAGACAAAACCTGCAGTTTCTTTGGAAATGTCGAAGTGATCTACTCGCTGTAGGTTTTTCTAGGTCAAACTACTCATCTATCAAGTCAGGTATTCATCCTTTGTTGTCAGCAGTGAATACCTCAAAGCCAGGCAGGGCTGCCTACATTTTAATGCATGTCGACTTGTATACAGAGCTTAAGCATATGTCTGACTTTAAGCATTCTGCTCTATAATTGGGTTATGTACATGTTTAGTTTTGATGTGCACCACTGAATATAATGGTAGGGGAGAATGTATAATCTTTGTGGCGATGGTTTCACACCAGCAACTGGAGTTTCCATTCCTTTTATGCTACAGAAATGACGTTTCTTTTGTAAAATTCTCTATTCTTTTTATTTTATTTAAAACCACACATAAGGTTTGTCTTAAACCCCGTGATGTTATGTTGAAAGTTCTCAATCAATAACCAGAACAGTTAGGGAGTTTTGTGTTGGCTTGCAGATTATTCATGTGTTTTGTTGGAGTATTAATAGTGTTATCTGAATTCTCAGCCTGGGAAATTACCACTGATGAATGTCCAATGATTAGAATTTCCCATATAAGACGCTTCAGACCATGAGGATTATTTACTCAACTAGAAAATCCTTTAGACAAGAAAACTCCATGTAAATATTTTCTATTGGAAGGTGCCAGCAAATGCATCCTTGCCAACGTACGTCAAAACTGCCAGAAGATCTGTGAGGATGGGGATTAACTTTTTAGCACTGTCATCCTAAGAGCTTTGACAGGGAAACATTATTTAAATGTTTTTTCTTTGACTGCATATGACTGAAAAGATGTTAACAGTAGATAAAACTAATATAGAGCAGTTAATGATACTGACATATATTCCAAGTCTGCACCTTTTTCTTTTCTTGAGGTCTATGTCAGAAATCCTTTAGAATGCTACAGCTTTAAAATAAATTGTCCTTCCTTCTCAAATGAAATTTGATGATTTGTCTCCAGTCTGATAAAAGAAAGCACATGCTAGTATATTGTTTCTTTTGAGGATTTTTTTGTTTTGTTTTATAGGCTCCTTAAAAATAAATTGTTTTAGATGTTGCAGTGACTTCCCTGAATCTCAGAAAGAAAATAGTTAATAATAATTTATTTTCTTTCAGTTCCTATGAGCCTACCTTCATTGCACAGTTTGCATATAACAGCTAGTAAGAGTAGAATGTACTGAACCTTAAACAAATCCATTAGGATCACCATGGCAAGAAACTGGGAAAATGGCAGGAAAAACGAACAATGATTTTGTAAACCCTCCAAAGGTCAGAAAAAGGCTTTCAGTAAGTATGCAGAGGCTAGAAATCAAATCCCATTTCCTATCATAAGAAACCAGTTGTTGTAGCAGCAGTGGTTAATGTACTGTATGTGAAAGATTTAAGACTAGTTGGAAAGCTTTGCTTCTGTTTTATTAGGCTGCTATTGAAAAGCCAACAGCATAACTTCAACTAGGTGCTTTGAGATTTCTTAATGGGCTGTCAAGGGCAAGACACCAGGTCTGTGCTATACTAGCTCTTTCCTGTACATTAAAACAACAGGGGCCAAATGATCATATACAGAAGTATGAATTACTTGATGCTTTCTCTGTTCCATATGGTCAGCCATGTCTTTGGCAATTAATCATGTACAGAATCAGTTGAGTGCTCTCTGAAGCATTGAAGTCAACATTTAGTTGTACCTGTGCCAGTGGGGGCAGTGGGGGTTGCGAGTGTAAAATAGCAGGATGAGGAGCTGCTGGCGCCGAAGCCAGAGCAGCTGGCTTCTATAAACAACACTTTTTTCCTCTTTACCTTTTTTTTTTTTTTAACTTTCTTTGACAAACATGACTCATTTTTCAATATCATCCAGAACATGAGGGTTGCTGAGTGAAACTGTGATATCTGGCATAGTGAATTAATAAACAAAAGGCAGAGAATTGGGTTTAATGTGCCCAAATTACCGGGTGATAACTTAAACCATGCTGGCTGTTTCCATTGTATCAATGAACATGGGCACATTTGCTCGTATTTTAAGTAGAAATTTTAAAAGTAGGGAAGAAATGAGCAGGGTTTTGTAATCAATTACTAGCTTTTTTTACACGGAGGAGTTACAACATGTTAAATTAACGTGGCCTAATAGATTTCAGGTTCTTTTTCCCTCCCCTCTAAAAGGGACCATGTTCTAGTTACATAGAATTTCATCAGGAAACTTCTTTCACTGAAAGCAAATAAAATGAGAAAAATAACGGGGAAAATACAGAATAACATTTTAGTCCTGTTTACAGATTTTTTTTCCTGTTTTTCCCTTTCTGTATTAGTTATAATTTTTTTAGAGATGAGTGCTATGTTAAAGTACAAGTGATTGGTAAAGGTTCAGAACTTTATCCTATTTAAACTGGTGGTGAGTAAATTAAATCTTAACTTGGAGTGAAAAATCTGATTTGTTGACCCAACAAAGTAAGACCAAGAGGCAAACTGTCCCAAGTGCCACTTTAGTTCAGACTGAAGGCTAATTTGTTTGACAGAACACTAAGCTTCATGTCTCCAGTCATACAGTGTTTCTAACCTTACGTCTGACTCCTCATGAGGTCTGTATCAAAGGAAGGAAAAAATCTAGCTTTATAAGATTGAAAATGTACCAGTGTGGGGTTTGGAGTGTTTAGATGTTGGTTTTTCTTGCTTGTCTGTAGGCATGTTGTGATATTCACCCAGGACACACAGTTTAGCAGGCTAGTGGCCTATGGATGTTAAAACAGAGTTTCTTCTGCTGCATATCTAAGGAAAAATATTGTAAACCCATTACAATACCTAGATTGGCTTTGTTATCTAATTTTGTGTGTATATCCTGGGTGAACAGAAAGACTTGGTTATAACAGCTTCTATTCAGTCCTCTGGCACTGATATAGGTTGTCGGTGATAATGAGAGAAATAGGGTGTTGGTCTCTCGAAATCTGATCTTAGAACCTTCCTTTCTTACATAGCCAGAGAAGATGCTCTGATGGCTCTTGCCTGATATGCCTAAATGTAGTTCTGTTGCTGTACCAGGAAGAAGGCAAAGAGTACAGTTTCCTAAATACTATGTTTAATGTAAAAGGCTGGAGTTGCTGCTGATACATGTGTACATACATACACATATGTGTGTGTGTGTGTGTACATAGCTTTAGGCTTTTTGAGAGGTGAGTTGTGTGTTTTTATGACTTGTGCCATTTGGGTTTTACAAGGAAAGCCCTAAATACACTAATAGATCTGTAAGGAGAATTGGGTAAGATTTACTGAAAATAGTGGTAGTATTGCTTATTAAAGAGGTATGCTGGCCAATGAGTCAAGGAGTTGCTTCCCACAAGTGATAAGCAATTTGTGTAATCTCCTTGCTTAGGTTGTCCAGGATATGTTTTTTGACAGCTCAGGAAGCAGAAGAAAGAAAGTTTCACCAGTTTGTAAACATTACCACCCTCAAGAATCTCTGTGAACACAAGGATGAGATAAGACAGGCTGTAGGGCTGGTTGCATTGTTTATTTATTCTACTGTCCTGCAGTCCCAAGTGTGCTGAAAACCCCTGAGTCAGTGCTGAGTCCAGTTCAGAATTGTGAAGGCTTCACTCAGCATTGGGCAAAGGGGGCCTCTGCAGGCAATTATCTGTCATTAAAAGAATTGAGACACAAGATCAGATTTTCTTTGATGGGATGTGCAACTGCAGTGATGTTCAAAAGAAGGTCATTCCTGCTCTTTGGAGCAGGGGTTGTATCAGCCGGGTTTCTGATGGGTTTTTATCAGTGTTGATGTGAGGAAATGGCTTTCCCAGCTGATAACATCTTTGACCGAGTTTCTTGAACCCTTGACCTTTATCAGTTGAAGTATATATTGAATCCCCTTGTAAAAAATAAACCCAAAACCAAGTTACATGGAAAAGACAACTTTCAAAGGAACATGCTTTATAATATTATTTACCCAGAATGCTACTTTATTTGTTACAATTCAAGATTTTTATTGCCATTATAAGAATAGCAAGTTATTAAGAAATGCCTCTATAAAAGCTACACATCAAGCCCTGCACTGGCATTCCAGGTGACCTTACTGCCCTTTCAGCACTGTTAGAAAACAAGTAAATCAGTTAAATTGCTATGTATTGTTGTTGTATGTTGCTTAATAATACTATTTCACCCTCCAGGTAGCTGTGACTGTACTCACAGGGCTCAATAAAGAAGCGTTTATGATGTCAGTGTCAAGCTATGCGTTTGACTTGAGCCATGTACATCACCACATAAATGAAAGGTGTTAACAGAAGGCTGGAACAATATAATTATATTCTCAGGAAAAAATAAATTATGTTCAGTTTCTGGAATTATGATGTTTCTGTAGGTGGAGGGGACTTTACTTAATGAAACTCAGGACCAAACTTGCAATTTGACCAGGTCAACAGAATTCATACCATATCACATACAGTGTGACTGTGAATACTTGGAGAAGTGATCACCCATCTCTGACTGATAATACTCCATTGACGTAATCTTTTCATCAGATTTTAACTGAAAATTCTGTAGGACCTCCCAGTTTTCCATGCTCTGCACTTTCTAAATAATTTATTTAGGAGATCTTGATGTTTGTTGCAGCAAATAACTGTACTTTTAGCTTTGTGAGGCATGGCATCATTAAACTTGGGACTTTGCTGAAGTTTTGGGGAGAATCAGACATCTCACTATCACCAGTGGATTTTCCTGTCCCTCTGTGAATCAAATGGCCATCCAAACATGTTGAAAGGCAAATCTTGGTGGACTGTGGCCTTGCTGTATGGCTACAGTCTGATCATCCTATAATACAGGGGTAAACTCTGGTTGTAGTTCTCTTTCAAGTCATGTACGTGATAAATATAAAAGGTAAAGCCTTAGTAGGTGTATTTATTGTGAATGACAAGGAGTGTTAATTTTCACTCCAAAAATTTCTTTAATTTTCCATTAAAGAATGTACATTAGCTCATGTGAGTGTGTTTCACTTGCTGAAGTCCTCTGTCAAATGCTGCTTCAAACTGTGCAGCTGATGGAATTGAGGCTCTAAGGTCAGGATTGTTGAAGTTGGCGGATATTGGAGCTTGTGGAAAAGATGTTGTAGGTCAGTGCAAGGGAAACCCATGTCATGGAATCCTTATCTGAAAATGCTCTCTGGCTTTTTGTTTGCTTTGTAATGTCAAATCAGGGTCAAGAATGTGATCTGTACAGGCAGTTTTGAACATTTGGGGTTTTTACAAGAAAATGTTCTTTTTGATGTTTAAGTCCCATATGATGGGCTGATGCCTTTTGGTAGGCCAACTGGTAGAGCTGGGAGGTGGGGAGAAAGATGCTTTTTGTTCTTCACTTGTGATGCTGGTGCAATAAAATTATTTTCTGTCTCTGTGAACCCTCATGCTTCTCTCTTGGAATGACCATAGCAGTAACATTGCTACTCCTACTTTACATAGCTTAAGAAATGCATTATCTGTGTGTTATCGTTTCTTGTGGAAAAAAACCAAAAACTTGCCGGAAAGAAGATAGATCTCTGTTTTCACAAACTGGAGATAATAACAATTTCTCTCACAGAATTCCCAGAGGAATTTTAGTTAGGGAGGACAGAATGTAATGGGTATGTTATGTTGAGGAGGAGGCAAAATGCCATGTGTTTTGTTACATTGTTCCAATGAGGCAGGTTGTGCTGGGAATAGGAATTGCAGCTCTTGGTTTTGTTTGGTTGTGTTTTCAAACTCACATGCACAACTTCTCAGGTCAGAAACTTTTTTTTTTTTTGCCTCCTTTTCTGTGGAAAGAAAACAGGTTTGTGCAAGAATTCCATCTGTTCTGTCATCCTTCCTAAAAACATTTAGATGCTTTGATACATTTGCAGAACATGTGACTGGAGGTTAGAATATAAAAAAATAATTCCATGTCTATTGGAGGCTGGTTAAGGTGAAAAAGGCAACATAACATCTTCACTTCAGGAAAAGACTCTCAGTCTCTGCCATGGAGGCACTTCTGCACATGGAGGAGCACGTGGGCACTGGTGGATATAGGACTGGCTGGTAGCTGAGCATCAACCATTTCCTTCCCAGCTGGGCAGACATGGGGAAGTGCAGGGAAAGAAGAGGAACAATGGTGCAGGAGTGAGTAGGAAAAGATGGAGTGAGGGAGCTGGAGTTAGCTTGGTGGGAGGATGAAGGGTGATAAGAACATCCCCAGTTCTCTTTCATCAGCATTAACTGTCAGCACAGTGTTTGGGAAGGCCAGTAGCGCTTGATCTGCAGAGACTGAGGGCCATCTTGCTTCACAGGTTATTTAAATCCATTGCCTGTATGTATGTATGTATATTTTTGAGCAGTTTTTTAATTTATTCCATATACGAAAAGACTTTATTACTTGTTTATTTGAAGTATTTAATGATAAAGAGAACATGTGAACATCAGCAGAAATTCCATTCAGTGCATATAGTACAAACAGGTATTTTCTTCAACAGCTTTACCGAGGAGTAAAGGGGAGGGTGAAGTCCCCCAAACAAATGCTACATTGAGGAAAATACTTCTGATATTTGATACAAGATAATATTTAGAGAATAACTATGCCTCAAGAAAAAATGTGGGCTAGAATGCAGAGTGTCTTAGTGTGATACTTAAGGCAATGAGATTTTAAGGTTTACCTTATGTGCCATGTATATTGATTAAATACCAAATATATGGTGGCCATTTCTAACCATCATTTACTGTATTGATTTGTCAGCAGTGGAACTGTAATAAAAAAAGCTATTGATTTACTGTCCTTATTTGCTTATGGGCTTTTTATTAATTTTACACATTGTTTCCTATTTCTAGATTATAATTTTTATGTGTTTCCTCCCTTTAAGACAAGTCTGGTCCTCTCTGAGGTGAGAAAAGAGCAACAAATTGAGGAACAAAGGAATGAAACCATCAGCTGCTTCCTGCTCCTGCTTAAGGAGAGACAAAAGCTGCGTAAAGAATGGACAGCAAGGTGAGAAGTACTCCTATAAATCCCCTTCAGTGGGGAAAAGTGACTTTAAAAAAAATTTAAATTTTCATTGTTGACACAGTAATTCCTTGAATGGGATAGTCCATGTTTCTGTGGGGTAGACTGCTCTGTTACTAGTACAGTACAGGCTACTGCTAACCTGCTAACAGCTTGGTAGGCAGCACTCAGATCTGAGGAGTGGTACCACCTAAAATGCCCACAGGTTTTCCACCTATTTCTGACAATATGAGCCATGCTCTTTGCTGGAATGCTCTGCTAAAACTGCACTTCTTGGCTCGTGCCACTCCCATTTCCCTGTGGTGTCCTGCTGGAGTTACTGGATGGTGTTGGGTGAGATGGGCACACGTGTACGAAGGGCTGGCGCTCGTGTCCTGGGGCTGTTCTACTGTACCCGAGTCCTTAAGGAGAGCTCACTGCCATGGACCAGGAGGTGCTATCAGCAGTGTCTAAAAATTGTTTATGTTTGTGTTTGGGAAGGTTTGTGTTGCTGGAATGTAATCAGCTGAATGCATTTCAGAGGCACCAGATATGCCATACTCTTAGTTTGTTCAGAAACAGGTGAATGAAAGAGAATTTCCACCATGTTCCACCTTGTCCTTCTCTTAGGCTGCTAAATGAGTTGATGTTCACACCAATGTCTAAAAGCTATAAGTTAATACTAATTTTGTAATCTCTTATTTTCTTATTTGATGTTTATATAAAATGTCTAGCAGTCTATGAAATTTTTCTGCCAAATATACCGCTTTTATTTAAACCAGTTGTTCCTTACTTACAATTGAATACAGGTTTTAGTCAAAAGTATTTTTAAATCAGATTTTTGTTAATTAAATTTAGCATTTAACTGGCATGATTTTTTTACCTGCACTAATTAAAGTCAGGGGACATCTCTTGTATTTTGCTGGTGTAGTTCCTGAAGACTCTGAGATTGCTTTTAAAATGTTACCTGTAGATTTTGGGTCTGACACTTGGGTATCTTTTCTGCTCCAAATAATTACAGCAAATGAAGCTGAAATATTTTAGAAACATTAGATAAAAATTGAACATAATTACACATAATAATTTTACAAATGATATGTTGGGCTTAATAAGCTTGTGTTCCAGTGAGTATGGAATGTGTGCTACTTTTTTAAGATTTCAGAGTAAGCTGGCTCTAAAATATTTTCCATACTTTTTCCATACTATCATGTGGGATTTACGTTTTACTTCTTGAACAATTTAAGGGATTTTTTTTATGGTGGCTTTGTTGGGTTTTTTATAATTTGTTTTTTTCAATTGGTTGAGGGTTTTTGGGATTTTTTTATTTTTGGGGGGGGTGTTTATTTGTTTTTTTGCCTCCTATCACCATGCTTACTAAATAATGCAAATGTTTTAGCTATGTTGGAAACAGAGGAAATCACTTAAAGCTTTTCCTTTCATTGGGACGAATGCATGTTTGTTATGAAAGAGAATAGAAAGCTTCTAATGAGTGGAATACCTTTTTAGAGTTCATTTTGTCTGACAGTGATTTCCTAATGCTCAGAGTCATCAGCAATCATGGCAGCAGTGAGTAATTGCCAAGAGCTGTGGGTTTCAGTGTGCCTGGCCCCACTTGCTGCTCACAGGGAGCTCCGGGGCTGGAGCCAGGGCTGCAGCTGGAGACGTAGCCCAGCCTCTGACACAGCAAAGCTGCAGCTCTTGGGGGTGGCAGAGGCACAAGCAGATGAAGTGCAGGCCTTCTTAAAACTAAACACCTGAGAGAAAATTTCAAGAGCGTTGTGCCTTGAAAGTTCCAAAAGAAAGCGTCCTTTGAGTATTAAATATCCATAATCCTTTTTCTTTCTATTTGATGTTTCCCATCCCAGTGACCTATCTGGGAGTCTCATCCATATGAGCTGCATAAAGAGGCTGTTACCATACACCTCACTTGGCTCCATCAAAGCCTCAGCTCGGTGTCTGGAATGAAGCACTGGCTGTGGCAGCCATGGAGCACACGGCGCTGAAAGTTATAAAACGTCCGCCGTGCTACGAGCAGGGCTGCCCATGTTTTAGAGATCAGGCTATTGTGTACTTTGGAATTACATGAGAAAAATGTGCTTGGACAGGAAATAATTAGCACTTGTCAAAGGGCAGGCAATAGGTTACAGTACTTTACTTTCAACAGGCTATCAGGGGATCAGCTAGATTAGATAATAGAATTTTTTTCCTGTGGAAGTTAAATACAGATGACTCTAATTACCTTACATTGTGCATTAGAGAGCAGATTATGAACAGTACAACTTCAAGAAATTTAGGTCAATGAAGGGAGGGCAGCTGGCAGAAAACTTCACTCTGCACTTGGTCTTTGTAGAGTTATGTAGTCATTCTGTTCTTTCCTGTGTTTTATTTGTGTCATTAACACCTGAAATAAAAAAAAAAAACAAAACAACAAACCCCCCTCCAAAAAAACCTAACAAAAAACCATGTTGGGAACTGGTAACACAAACTGACTGAACTTTTAGAAATTTATCCTTTGCCAGAGAAAGACATATGAACTCTTCTGGTATGTACCTACTCAGTTAAAGTACATTCTTGTGTTATTTACTTTAAGTTGTACCAGTGTTTCTGCCTATTAATGAGCTGAAGTGACTCTTTTTAAGATTTTATTTCAGCTCCACAGCCCAAAACTCATGGCAGTGTGCTTAGTGTTGCACTCACCATTTCATAGACTTGTGATGCAAAGATGTCATCAGTATCTTAAGTATCTGAGCAGGTCTTCCAGGGATTCAAGTTGTTCTCTGAGTGGTAGTGATCCAAAATACTTCAGGTAGGACTCAGTGAATGTCCTCTGAGTGTTAACAGAAATGGTCCAGAGTTTCCAAAGCCCCAGATTTGTTTATACTGTGTGATAGTGCCTGATGGACAGGTTGTTATAGCTGTTAAAGAGCTGCTCTAGCCCTTTGAACTGACCCCTTCTTGACCTCTGCTTGCAGAAGGTCACTGTTCAGCTTATAAAGTGAGGGGAACCTCAGATTCTACTGTAATAAACACAGGGTGAAGGGAACAGCTGTGAATTTTGGACTGACCGTGCAAACTCGGATAGACTTTTTAGGGTCACTGTATGATAATGAAAATTGTTACCAAATTATATGGAAATTTACCAGCAATAGTGGGAAAGAGAGGGTGGAGTCTAATGCATTGGGTTTGATAAATGAAGTGTGAAGTTACCCATCTGGCTCTAGACAGCCCTCTTTTTCTCTACGAAAGGGAAACATTTAAAAATAACCATGGTACATCTAGAATCAATGACCCATACAGAGAGCTGGAATAGATCAAGATTTAATGGTGACTGTGGAAGAAATTATCATTTGAAAAGTGAGACAAAGGATGAGAAAGTACAGTTCAATATCTGCACCTGATTCATTTTTTAAAAAGGCTTTAATATTTTTCCCTGTTGATGATGTTATTGACATTTTTTATTTTCCTTTTTAACTGGAACCAGAAAAGTTGTTATATCACAAAGAAACAGGAGGAAAAGACAAAGTACTTGAATTTCAAGAGAGAATGTTGCACTTTTCTTGATCAGGAAGTGCCTGAGAGAGCTGGCCTATAGTTAAATAAAATTGTAGATCTTATTCTCCTAATAGAACTTGTATCATGTTATAATAGCATTGTCTTTAATGCTTGCATGACATACTGCACTTAATTGGTAGTAGGTTTTTGTTGTATTTTTCATAGACATACATTTACTACCAAACTAATTTGTCTTCAATAAATCAACAAGAGATTAATTTAAAGGATAGTGTTTAACTGCATTGAAAATATTGAGTGCTAGGAAAAAAATATGGTTAGTTAAACCATTGCTAAAGTATAGGGTTTTCAAATGGAAAAATTGTATTAGTCCAAAACGGTTTTATTACAACACACACTCTGATTTCCCTCAGTGAAATTGTGCCATTTCTCTTAGGGGAAATTCAGCCAGATACTGGAAAATGTAAAGTTTTGGAGACAGACATAATGAAGTGGAAATTTTGATAAAATTATTTATGATCGTTGAATTTTCATAGTTGTGCTACTTATCCAAATTCTGAAATCTTAACTTCTCTCTAAATAATCATCTAATGACGAATTGACATAGTGAAAACAGAATAAACATTCAATAAATAATCTGTACAAAAGTAATCACAAAATTCTTCTGGTTCATGAGATAAACAGCAGAAAAGTGTTAATTGATTGTATCTTGTTAAAATCAATAACTTGATAATCTCTTTTTATGGGGTCATTCTATAACCCATAATATTTTGTAGACTGGGTCACTGTATTTCTAGAATTTTTATATTCTTGCATTTTGCATGGCAGTGGAAAAAGAACCTCTTACTTGTGACAAATCATGTTAGTTTCAGGTTTCAAGTCAGATTGTGAGCTATAATTCCTCAGCATTTTTTGCCTTTGTCAAACCCCTTCTTAGATCTCACAATTTTATATAACAATTTAAAGGTATGTATTTTTTTTCTAGTTACAAAAAGCACTTATACTGTAGAGGTAGTCTTAGCTCTCAACAGTGAAATCTGGATTTTTATGTCAATTTTTATATAGGAATATAAATTATAAGGACCTAGCAAGGAAATTGAGTCCTAATCTGGATGACACTCTTCAATTCTATAATAAGAAAAATGAAGAATCTTAGAGTGGAAGCCTAAAATAGTGTGCATGTTAAATAAGATATAAAGTGAAAGATTTTATATATTTTATTCTCTGTTTTGAAGAAAAAGTTCATTTTTTCTTCTTATGCCTAACTTGCTTATACCTTGGAATTTTAGCTCATAATTAAGGAGTAATTGAAGTGGATTTTACTCTTTTTAGCTCCAGTAGGAGAAAGGGAGGTTGATGCAAAGAGGGGCCGTGTTTCCTCTGTAGCAGAGGAAATGTTGATGGGTTGAGAAGTAAACATGGGCTTTGGCAAAACCAGAGCTTTTGTTTCCTTTCTGTCACAGGCTTTGTGCATTTTCAGGAACTCATGAATGCTATTTTTCAAATCAAATGTGATAATACCAGTTCAAAGACTGGTTGAAAATTGGAAATTTTTAACTCTCACACACCTGCCTGGATGATAAGTATGTGAAATAATGTGAACTCTTCAGAAAATCCTACAATAGGAGCTACACCAGTTCCCAAGATTTTGCATCCTACGGAGGTATTAAAGTGTGTCAGGCAGTGGGGGGAAGTATTTGTGTTGTTTAAGACTTGTGGTTGTTTCATGTAACATGAGAATGACAGAATTCTTTTTGTTTTCCATGTTGTGGAATCCAGTATCCATGTTTCTGATATTAGTAAGGATCTCAGTACATACAGCTGTATGATCTCCAGTGTGTTTTTGGGTAACAGTTGTCCCCCCTGGGCAATGGGTCTCAGTAAGTTAGCAATGAGCATACACCAAAATTCTCATTTACCATTTTGGAAATGACGGGGAGAAAAAGAGAAAATTATATTTGGATTCTTTGACATTCATAATTTAGATGTATGTGTGTGAATACTCCTTAAAAGAAGAAAATGAAACTGTTCAGCACCAGCATGTAAGGTAAACCAGGTTTTCAGAACATAAATATATTTAGACAATATGCAGAAAGTAAATTGTGGCTGAGTAATCCTGAATACTGTATGTTAATCAGGAAGATGCTCTGAGTCAGACTGAAAACCAACCTTGCAGCTTTCAGATGAATGGAGAAAACACTGCAACGTGGATGAAGTTGTCAGGTCTCCTGCTGTAGTTATGTTTAGACATCAGCTGCCTTGATTGACCTTTGACTTTTCTCCAGTTGCTTGTTGCCAGATTTCTTTTGCTCCTTGTGACCCTTTCTGTTTTCTGCCTCTGTCTTTCACCTGTGTTCCTTGTATGGAGGAGTCTTTGAAGCAGCCAAGCTTGGGATCAATAAGTACAAGTACTCTTCAGAACAATGGAAATGCAGCTTGATTAAATGCTGCTGTTTAGCTGCTCCTTTGAAACTGTCTTGACCCCTTACCCTTGGAAATACTACGTGTTTACAAGCTGTGGCTGCTTAGAGAAAATCCTGCCTCTTACCTTGTGATGTCACTTTATACACAGATATATGCTGCAAAAAAACTTACATGGTGTAGCCACCCAAACCAAATTGTATTATAGGGCAGGCTAAGAAAAGCTGCAGAACTTCACTCTGTGTCTGTGTGTGGCTTTTGTTTGTGTCACTCTGTCATTAAGGCACTTTGTAGGGATTGTTTATTCTGAGTGTTTCCTTTATCATTTTAGTTTCATTTTAATGTTTCACTGCTGAAATCCATACACAGATGCATCATCCTCTACCTGAGTAACTACCAAATTAAACTGCTTTGATGTATTTCTTTTTTGATTTAATGATTTTTTCTTCTTGTGCTAGATGAGTTTTTCAAATAATTCAGTGGCACTTCCAAAACTGGAAAATTACACAAATTTAGTCCTTATTTATAGTGCAATTAAATCTTCCAAAAAAATGTTATAAAGAATTTTCCTACTCCATCAGAGATTATTCAGTTATTTATGATTTTTATGTTTGGTTTTACTTGGACAGGCTTTTAAAGTCAGCATGGGTGACATTTCCTTATTTATGTAAGCTTTCATAATTGCAGTACAAGAAAGATAGATAGTGTTGTTTTTCCAGTGGCTTGACAATGATTTGTTCACTACCTTTGGGAGACCTGAATGCTGGAAATGGAGATTATTGCATTTCCAGGCTGCAGGGTACTGGAGATTGACTAGATCACAGAGGTGACAAATTTATAATCTGTGGAGACCAAGTGTTAGCCACATCATCAGACAGTTGAACCACAAAGTAGCATTAGCATCTGCTGTCATCCTTTCTGTAGGAGAGAATGGTCTACCAGAGGCAGGGGAAAAGGAGAAAGGCAGGGAGAGTTCAGTGTGTTTCACTGAACACAGTATGTGCTCTCTAGCTGCCCATATTAGATGAAGACCTGGTGTTACAAACTAGGGATAAGGTGTGAGTGGTCCAGTGAATGAAAATTTATCATATATTTATTTTACTTACACTGAGGTCTATTTATTCTGCAGTGTCCATCTATTCTTTCCTTTGCCTTCAGCAAAATGTGCTAATGTCATGGTATGTAACATCCATTAAATACTGGCAAACTTATTGTGAACTCAAAACTGTGTCTAAAACTAGACATTGAAAATTAAGAGTCTGAAGACAGAATTCTTTTTCTGAAAAAAAAATAAAAGCCTTATCCAAACAGGACTTTAATGACTTTTAGTACCATCATTGTCGCAGCTTTACCTGTCACAATGCTGAATTAAATATTTAATTTGGAGGTGTGTGAAATAATTTCTATGCATTACCAATGATGACAAAACAGAGGGTAACTTAAATAGTTTACCAGCCAAATGGTGCTGATCCTGTCCTACCATGAGTGTAAGTGAGCAGATGCTTACATAAGTTCATGACTTAGGTCTTAAAGGCTGTCAGTCTTGTGTTATTAAAGTTTTTCCACCTATATGTAACTTGATGGCTCCAGGGACTGGCAGTGAAATACAAAGCCTTTTGTTTTCAGGTCAGCAGTTTAAATATGGTTCAGGTAGGTAGTGCCAGAGATGATTCCCACTGGGTGTCTGTGTTTGATGGCCTCTGTAAAATGCATGGGTTCTCCAGCCCTGGTAGGCAGGTGTGGATCACAGACAGCAACTGCCACACTGGCACTAATTGCTACCCTTGCTGGCACGTCTGGAGCAGCCAAAAATCAAATGGATGTTGCAACTGAGCAAGGTGCTGTCAGTGCTCTGAGCAGCCTAGGCCATGGTGGTGATGAGCCAGTGAATTTGCTGTGGGTAAAAAAGAGGATCAGGCTGTTGCATTGCTCTGCAGTTTGCTTGCATTGAAGTTATGGTAGCACATGCAGATATTTATGTGATGGGAGAGAGGGTGAATTCCTGGGCAATCTTAACAGGATTGGTGAGAGGGAAGTGCAGTCCACAAGGAGGTCAAGGCGTGGCTTGGAGATGTATCAACTAAACTGAGAAAATAAGATGAGCCAGAGAATAGGATTTGATTTACTTGCTTATTATCACTGCTAATGAGATCTTTTGGGCATTTGAAGAGGTTGATTTGGCTACTATTATTTGTTCCATTTATTTTGTATGAATTTTTAATACTTAATGTATCATTGCTATGGAATTATTAAATTATGAACTATGCTGATGTTTTAATATAGCTAAAAAGGGAAGTTGGCATTTCTTAAGCTTGAGGTTCTGTAAAAACAGAGAACTTGGGGACCTGTTACAGAACATAAATTGTTCTCATATTATTTGTCTTATTTTGATAAATGACAGCAGCCCCAAATGGGAACAGTGCTTAGAGCGTATGTAATAATAATAGAAAATCCTATTATAACTCTGTGCAACTTACTTGAGTAACTCAGCCAACTGAGAACTCTTTTAGAGATATGCAGGTATATAAGAAATAATTGAAACAAAAAGGTGCCTTGAGCAGTATCAAAAAGATTGAGAAACAGGGTCTCAAAATGCAGAGTTTGTGGTAGAAGCCAAGCAAAGTCTATTGAGTGTTTAAGTGAGGGCAGTAATATTAGGAGAAAAGAGTCTTCTGTTGGAAAATGAGACTTCTAAGAATTCTAAGACCTACCAATAAAAGCGTGTTCTACTTTTTCTGCAAGGGTAAGCTGAATGGATCCATCAATTATGCCCATGATATGCTGGAATTGGATTTAGTGCCAAATAATGCTGGAGGGTGTTCTTTGGATGAGTTTTTGCCAGTTGTTTTTAGGCAAGTCAACATTTTCTCTTTTTTTTTGTCTTCTCATATTTAATAATGTCAGCATTTGGTCTTCCTGAGATATAAAGAATATTTTTATCAGAATTATTTTTGACCAGCTAGGTAACATGAATTTGAGCAAGTGCTCAGGAGAGGTGAAGCAATCCAAGTCCCCACTCCAGTGCAGATGACTTGCTGGCTGCACAGCAAGTTTGTTGTAAGGCACAGTGTACTGCCTAAAAGATCTAAGTATTTTATATTAGACCATCCTGAAAGCACTTTAGGTATTTGCCCTTTTTTTCTACTTTGAGATATGGATAATCCCCAAATCCAGGTGTGTATTAGGGATTGAGGGGGAGGTTGGAGGAGGGAAAAGCAGGGGAGGAGAAGGATTTGACAGGTAAGAGGGTGCAATATTGGAGGAGGATTTTGACTGTTTTGCTTGCCTGTAGGTGACACTGTTGCATCATTTATCTGTACAATTTCACGCCTGTTGTCCAGGGACAAAAAAAAAAGTTTCATTGAAATAATTTGAAGGATTCAAAAAAATACATTTCACTAATGATTCTTTAAGCCTTGTCTAGAGAATAGTCTTGGATACAGGCACATGAATTGCATGTTCACCTTCCCAAAGATGGCAGCAGTTTATAATATTATTTCTCATTAACCAACTCACTAGCATTGCATCTTCAGTATTCCCTTGAAAGGTGAGATTCTAAAAAGATGGCTCTGCATGTTTCTAAAGACTAATGTAATAAACCAAAATGATAATACACTGATAAAAAAAAATCTTAATTTGCTGCTAAGTTACAGCAATATAAAGTTAAAATGTTTTTCTTTGCTCAAGTCATTTAAATTAATAATGTGTGTCATTAAGTGAAATCTCACAGAGGATTTTTTCTTCTTTGCCATTAAGTCTGCTGGCTGCAGTGAAAATGAAATATTCTATGAGGCTTGAGCAATCATCTGTCTCTGAGCTACAGTGTGCCTGCTGCCAGATGTTCAGGTGCTGGTGCTGCTGCTTTGACATGTATATCTCTTCCAGGCAAAAAAAACAATATATACATCAGTCCAGGTGCAAGGTGGCCTTGCCAGCAAACCTGCCTCCTCCTAGCTGTGACACTCATCCACTCCCCGTCAGCGTGTGTACGTTGGAAGGGGATTGTAATTAACCCCTGGAAAGCATAGGTTTCACTAAAGTGATGTGCACAGTAATGATATTGTTAGCTTCCTTAATTTCCAGTTTCACCATCAATTATGCCATGTGTTTCATCCAGTTGGTGCTACCCTCCCAGTGTTAATTATAACCTACAAGACTGTTACAGTTAATTTTATGGCAAGCATATTGTCTCTTCAAGGCTCCACAGCAGCTCATAAATTATCTTGAAGGTAAAATGTAACTTGGGGAACTAGTTATGAAAATTCCATCCATCTCGCTTAGGAGGTGCAGCTGCTACTGTCAGCTGCCTCGCTGCTGCATTGTGAAGGAATTATGGTGGGTCAGGTTTAAGAGGCGAGGCCCAGGCTGTCACTGAGGAGAAAGGCTGTCCTGGCCCTGTCAGACAAGTACCTTCTGCCAGTCCCTTGTGGTTTCACTTTGCAGGCAGTAAAAGGCAGGCAGTGCAGGTGGATAGTCCCCAAGCTGTCTCTATTCATTACTTTACAGAAACTTGTTTTAGGTAGGCAGGTACGGAGACCTTTTCACTGTTGTCATAATGTTAGGCATCATCTGCAAAGTGCAAGATAGATAACTCTATAAATAACTCACTGTTCTGTTGGGCTGGGCTGGTGCAGAAAGGATGATTAGCACTGTAGAGGCACATGAAATAGCTCGCTGGTTTGTAAAATGACTGTTGGTTTAATTGTAGCAATAGCTTGGTCTGGAAGAGCACATCTGTTCGCCTTTATTTCGCATACACAATGAGAGGAGGTGCAATTTCACTGCTAAGTAATTTGTGTTGGAGTTTCACATTAAATAAATTAGCATGGGTTTATATGGGCATTATTTATGACATCTGTGTGTGTGTGTGTCCTGTTTTGTTTTTTTTTTGCTGAAGGAATTGCAAACATTCATTTCTTAAAAAGAAATAAAAGTGAGGGGGAATAATAAAAATAAAGCAGCCCATTGCTCAGAACAATGACATTGGCATTCAGTGCTATTTATATTTTAGTAATACACTTTTATTATTGCTATAATGCCTTATTCGGCTCTTTGTAGCAATAACACAAGACTACCATAGAATAAAATGCCTTATTCTGCTGTCTCTTCCTTTAATATTTTGTATTTCAATAGTTTTAAATGCTGTTAAGCTTTGGGTGTTCCTTTAAGAGTAAAACCCAAGTGCAAATCAAATTTCCTGAGAGGCTTTTTATTCTTCCACTCTTTTCCCTTTCGAAAGGCCTTCTGTGTTTATGGTGTTGTTTCCTAACCTCATTTACAGCTGGGAGGGCACATGAGAAGGAATACTGAAAGCTGATACTTTTCCATAGGCAACCACTGTGCAGATGTGAATGTACAGACCCATTGTGAATGAGTAAATGTTATGAATTCAATTGAGGAGAAAATGAACAAACACAATAATGAAAAACAGTAGGATAATTCATCTAAATTTATATTGTTTGTTTGCTTTGACAGTCTTCATTCAGTTTTAATTATTTTTGATTATTCATTACATAGGGAAGAAAACATTTTCAAAATAGTGCTGACATTGTAAATTAGACTTATTATATGTTTAAAAAGGGGAAAAAAGGCTCATTAGAGCCTAAAAATCACTACACTTCTAATATATGTTCTTTATTTCTTTTCCCTTGGAATTTACAGTCAATGTGCCTTGTGATATTTTTTAGAGTTCCATCCTTTCCTCAGAGTCAACTGCACACATTTTGGTTTATTCCCAGAAGAAACCACTATGTTTCAATTGACAAGAACTCTGTATTTCTATTTGTTTAGTTTATTTAGAGGGAAGGGCTGCAATGGGCAGAGCCTTGGGCTAAGTGTACAAACAGGATTGCCTCAAGAGCAGACCCAAAGGTGTTGTTCACAAAGTTCCTTTTTGGTGTCATCCTTTCCTTGTCTCCCACAGAAGAGAAAGAAGTTCTGGGTGTTGCTGGAATATATTTCATTTAATGTGGGGTTGCTTTACCTGGTCACGTGTGTTATTCTCTCCTACACTGTAGGATGTCAGCTTGTAAACAGAGATTATCCATAAATATTGCCAAAGCAAACCCTCCATTATGGGGTGCTCCCAGTTAGGATTCAAAATGTATAAAGAAATTGTGATTTTATTATTCTAGTAAAAAACAAAAGAATGGTGGTTATAATTTTCCGCTTGTTAATAGTTAATTTTTTGCTCAAGTAGCATGGGGGGAAGGCCTTTGTGCAGTTTAAATCTAGTGAAACCATTGGAGTGCTGAATGTTCTTGACCATTTGCTTGTTCAGTTTGCCCATGAAAACAAGTCATCAATACTGCTTCTCTCTTATTGTGCTCAAATATAGGATGTTTTGGTGTGAAATACATTTTATAATATTTTATTTTAAAATATTCCTATACCTAGCTCTTTAGACTCTTGAGATGGAGAATCACTGTTCTTCACTGCCATTTTAGGGCCTTCTGACCTGTTTTTTCTCTAGGACAGCCATTCTAGGATTTGCATTGGCTGAGAAGTGTAAAACTTTGAGTGGGATTGCTTGACTGCCATAATACTGTGCAATTTTATTTGTGTATTCAAAGTTACATGATTAAGAAACAAGATGTTGGTATGCATTTGGTTCCTGACTCAGCAGAAGTATGAAACAAGATCATTTAAAGAACATTTATAGTTTCTTTGAAGCAAAACAGCTTGAAACAATATCAATAAAATAATGAATGTGAGTTTTCACATGTTCAAAACAAGCTCTAAGTGTTTCTCTGACTTTTAGCATGAATTCAGGTCCTCTTGTCATTCAGTGTGACTGCAGACAGAAGTATTTTGTTGAAGACATTCTATTGATGGAGTTGGTCTATACTTAAAATTTCTTGCTCTGTACATTGTCTGTTCAAGGAAATCCTCTTGGTATCTCATCAGAGTATTTTAAAGCAAACAAAATACTGGCCAAAACAAACAAAAAAAATCCAGCAAAAGAAAACCAACTTCCCCTTTTAACTTTATGATGTACCTATGCTTATGAAATATGTAACTTCTCTTTTTTCTCACTGGAATCTATTAGCATATGCCTTAGCATGCTAACATAGATGGATCTTAAAAGGTGTTGACTGACTTTTTCTGCACACTGTTAATTGCTACCTGATATGGAAAATTCTTTCTTCAATTTTTACTAATTCTTATTTTTATCCTACAAAAGAAACTGTAAGAGAACAGCATGCTGTCAAATATTTAAAAAAAATAAAAATTAAGTGTACAATTTTTAAAAATACATCAGTTGTTATAAGGGAAGGTTGAAGATGAATACAGAAAAATAATTTTGTTTGCCTGCTCATTTTTTTGCTCAAAGCCTGGCCTTTATTTAAGCATATTATTTTTCTGTGTCACACACAAAAAATAACCCTCCAAGATTTATTGGCGTTTGTATGGAAAAAATGAAAGGATTTTCATGTTTTGTAAGAAACTTAATACACTCTCACAGATGGCCCAGCTCAGGTGTGATTTTAATTATGAGATAAAACAAAGCCCAACACAGTAGGAAGTAGTCTTAATAAACGGCCTGAAGCTTTTGTCTTCATGTGTCAAAAAACCTTTTTATTGCGTGATGACATTTTTTTTCCTAGCTGTTTCTAAAAATTGGTTGAAAAAAATGCAAGGGCTTCTAAAGTTCAAGTGAATTATTTTGGTCAAGTTAAAAATAGGAATTTTTTTTTTTTTTTTCATTTGTCCTCCCAACAAGTTTAGACTTCTGGCAAACGATAGAAAGAATGTATTAATAATAATTAAACCTGCAAGTACACAAATGCTTTATTTAAAAGTAAATAATTTTCTAATTAGATGTTGTTATTTTGTATTGCAGTATCACATTGCTTAGTAGCACCACAAACTGAGAATTTGCTAAGCTTGGCTTAAACTGTACTATCAGAAACTAATATTAATTTAAACCCAGCTATGGTGTTCAGCCTTCATTATTAAGACACAAATAGTATGATCCTGTTGTTAAATATTACTAATATATTATAATAATGTTGTACTGTCTTTCCCTTAGTGGGGAATTATGAGGACCTCATGTTAGGACCTCAGTGTCCTGACATAGTTAATTATCCATAGATAATGGTTTTCAGCAGTGGCTGTTCTGAACATCACAACCTCACTGTTAAGGGCTTAATAAATATTTGCAGACTCAGGTGCAGAGCACCTACGCCCTCCTCTGCAGAAGCCAACAGCTGTGGTTGCCTTCCTGTGCCATACATCACCCCCAGCCCCTCATTTGTCCTGGCAAACCTAATGGTGCAAATGGCAAGTTTTATGTCCTGTGCTAGACTGGGGTAATGTTTGCTGCAGAAATGCTAGCTTGCCTTCCAGGAGTCATCTGTCTTTTCCATGCAGAAATATCTTAGGAAGCTGAGACTTCTGGGGTTCATTACTTGAATGCTGTGTGTATTGATAAAATTATTGAAAACTTCATTTTAGGGTGTATGACTGCTATCACCACCCATGCTGGAAGGTGGAAAACTACAACCAGATGGTTCACAATTGAAATCTGTATCCACAAGCTTACTTTTAGGGAACAGTTATTTGTAATAATTATTTTAATTATAGAACAGTGCAGAGCTTAATCATAATGTGCTTTTACAATTAATACAGGTTAGGGATTTTTTTTTCCTGTGGTTGAATGCATCTCATGGGAGGAAGTACCCATAAACTCCAGGTAGCTGTGTATCACCTTAAATTAGGGCTTGGAACTTTGAGTGGTTCTTCCATAACATCCCAACTGTAATTGCTGTTGAATAATGGAGTGGAAGGAGGAAACTCTAGGTTTATGTATGTGGAACTGAGCCACATTCAGACAGAAACATTCTAGAAATGGAATAATTTACATGGTCTTTGATGATTAGTAGTCAGTGAGGTTCTCTATCTAACCAGTTACAATAGCAGTCATATTTGAAATGCTACTCAAAAACTCTTTGGCATTCAGTCCAAAATAAACCCACCAGCTTAACTTCTTCATATTTTTCTTATGGATTTCAATGCTTTCAGCAAAGGCCCTAAGGGGAAGTTCTTGGGTTTTTCCCTAGGAATTGTTATTCTCTGCTTCCTCCTTGCCTTGCCATCTATGCATCATTGGTTCTCATCCTTTTCCATTTTTGGATTTTTAATTAATCTTGTCTGGTCATATTCATCATGTATTAGGAGGGGGTATAATATAAAGAGTAATTTATAATAAATTAATAATGACCTGGTTCATGTTTTTGACCATGTGCTGATTGAGGGAGCATTTGGAAGAATCCTTTATGGTCCATATTCTACAGAATTTATAGTGCAGTTTAGGCATTAAAATGATCCTGGTCTGTCCTGTTCTGTACTAAGCACTCTGATTTTCAGATTTTCTATGAAATCAGGTATTGCTGAGCAGAGGAAGCAATCATGGTTGACTTTTGCAGGTTTCTGTAAAGCAGGGATCCTCAGCATTGGTTACTCTGGTCTCTGGAACACTTCTAACTGGTTTCAGGTTGTCAAACACACAAATTTTATTATTCTCACCATTCAGCAAACTGTAGTGACTGTAGGAAATCAGTGTTAATAGTACTGTGAGCTTTGTGTTTCAGCTGAAGTTGTGATTATGGTGTTGCTTATTCAGTTATGAGTTTGGTACAAACCTAGAGGGAGGAGTTTTCATTCTGATGTGTGCTGATTGTCTGTCCTCTGGTTAATCCAGCCCTGGTGATTGACTCTGGGTGAAACACAGGCTGGCACTACTGATCTGTGCTGCACTCACAGATGCTGCATTCTCCTTCTTCTCTGGATGGGAGCAGGGCTAACATGTCACTAACCTGGCCTGGCTATCTGGCCAAGTTGTTAATGTCTCATAAAAACCCCCAAGGAAACAAAGGCTGCTGTATTTCAGTGGTGATAGGCTGCCAGTCCTAAGTGTTATGTCTCCCCATCAAAGAGAAGAGGCAATGGCAGCTCTCACTTTCCCTGAACTTTTAATGGTACAAATCAAAAGGTTACATAAAAAACATAGATGTGGCTCCAGGATTAAAACTCAGCATTGGATTAATTTAATCATATTCCTTTCTGATTGTGTGCTCTTTAAATCCTGTTCTAACTATTCTGTTAGTAGCCTATGTCCCTTTGAGTCATTAACAAAATGTAACTGATCTTCATCTTTTTGGTTGGAGAGGGTGGGGGTTTAATCTTCAAAATAATTGAGGCAAGAAGCTTTTGGCTCATGAAAGTAAATGTTTTCGATCCTTTGTTGTCAGATACCACAATTTTCTCCACAGCAAACTTTGATGAAACAGAAAACTGATACACTGAGCCACTGGAATTGCAGTCTTGTAATTTAGAAATATCCACTTTATCCTTTATAATTCACTAAGATTCTTCAGTCTGAATCTGATATAGGTAGGAGCCAAGACAAACAGTAACCATTTATAATCCTTCAGAACAGTTTGGATTTCACTAGAATGTAAAGCCAAAGAGTTCTTGGCTTTGTTTCATGTGTCTTACAAGGATAGAAAGTGTGTTTAAATTGTAGTATTCACCATAGCTGCATGTTTCTGTAGTACCTGCAAGCTTTTATTTTCAGCATTATAAAGATGTGAAAATATTGTACACTAAAATTTCTCTCTTTAGCAGCTGAAGGACTTAATTTAAGGTCCTTTAACTTGCTGGAAATAGTGTATACAAAAAGCTGTCTGCAGTCCTTGAAGCAGGAGTGAGAATGCAGTGACACCTGGGGTGCCATACATGTGCTTATATGAAGAAAAGGGCAGGTGTGCATCCCTTCTGTGTGGGGCATTGCCCTGGGGTGCTGACACCTATTAAGAGTTTTGATCCTTCAGAACACTTCTGGATTCACAGCTGACCTGCTGGGCTTTTAAAGAGCAAGTACTGCAGCAGAGAGTATTTGCAGGACTGAGCCATAAAATTGCTTTTGTGATTTACTCGTTTTAAAGGTATTTGCCAACTAGCTAGAATAGCTTTGAGTGAGTGTTCCAGTTGCACAGGACACAAATGGAAACTACATTTATTTTGCCTCAGGAGTTTGATTCCTAAAATTATAAAATCTATCAAAATAGACTCTGCCCCTCAATTTAGTATGTTACTGACCTACCACCCAACATACATGTGCTGCACACCCAACTTTCAGGTTTGTATGTGGAATTGATACACAAGGAGTCATTCTAGTGAGGAGAGTTTGTCAGAATGTCATTCAGAACTGTCCTTCTGAATTATAAATAACTTAAGAATCAGAGCAACAGTGTAATTACTCTGTACCTCCAGAAAGTTCTTTTTAGTATAGGTTACACTATGTATTCTACCTTATTGTACATTTTGAAATTTCTAGATGAAATTGCCAATCCATATGACAATGAAAAAGAGAGAAGCCTCATGTTTACAAAATCCATGCTGGGAAAGCATTATGGCAAAAACATTGTAGTATCTTTACAGCTGAAATTTGTGAAATGTTTTGCCCTGATTGTAAGTAAGTTTATGGTGAGCTTTCCACATCTGGGGTCAAGCACCAGCAAAAGTTGTGTTTTCCTTGGATGTGAGCTGGGCTGGCATTTCTGACAGACGTGTAAACAGATGCAAGCCTTGTTGCTAATGACAGGTGATTATAAGTGGCGTGGGTGCCAAGGTAATTAAACCATGCCTTGACAGGAACATTTGGTGAAATGGTATTTCAGCATTAGAAAAATTGTTGCAACACTTTTTTTCCCTGCTAAGCTATAACCTGAATATCATTCATTTTGATTCTTTGGCCACAGTGCTCCCAAACCTGCTACCTGCTTTATGTATAGAAGTATTGAGAAATAGCTGAATAGCACCAGTACAGATCAGTGGGGTTTTGGAGCTTTGAATTGAAGCATCTGCTTCTAAGAAGGCTTTTAGCATATAAATACAGTATAAAGTCCAGCATGGAGGGATTGGTGATATATTATCTTACTTTATGACAAGATAATGGTTATTGTGCCAGATTTATTAATGGCTGAATTATTGTGCTACTGTTTGTCATATATTTCTTACTGGACATCTTAACTGCTTTTACTGCTGTGAATTGTAGTTTCTAAATCTATTTAAGATTTTTTTGTACTTCACAATGAAATACAGTTTATTCTTAAAGTGAAAATAATGGTTGCTTTAGAAGTAATGCACTTGATATTAGAACTTTTATGAACTTCAGGCAGTATCTTCTCAGCTCTTCATGCTGCAATTTCATAGTTCAAGATGACTTTATCTTTTCCATTCCAATTTCTGTAGCTGATAGTGAATAATGCTAAAGTTCCTTATTGATCTCAGAATTCCAAGCAACCCTTTATTTAAAATATTCACTCACATACTGCATCAGAGCAGTGCAAAAATTTGGTTTAATCCTATAAATTAATCAAAATTGATTTAATAAAATATGAAAGATCTAGTTTAGGGATATTTTTCCATTATTCTGTGTGAAATTCATTATAATCTTAGGATGGAATCTAACTGTTTACATTATTGATGTTCCTTTGGATATTGCTTCAGCCTTGAAGCAATAAGTGTTTAATATAATAATCTCAGCTGAAATTCTGGGCTTCTGCCAAATTTGGGAGCAGAATTTAATCCTGTTTATTTTTTGTTCAGGGCATTCAGGATGAAAAGAAATTATTTCTCTCTTCTGGTTGGTCAGGACATCATTAAGCAGTATAATAAACTACTACAAATTATCAGTTGTAGCTAATACAGACTTAACATGTGGGCTGGGTACTTGGCAAAGGGTCTTTGAAATCTAGTAACTTAGTTTAAAGGTGGTTCTTAAAAATGAAATTTTAAAAATGGTGAAATCAATTTTCACATCAGTTAGTTGAAGAGATGCAGTTAAATGATTTGTTAATACCCTTCTTCAACATTCTTCTAAGAAGGTAAAATTGAGCTAAACCCATCAAGATGACAATCAAATTTTCAATGTCTTTTCTTGCTTTTTTTTTCTTTCCCCTATCACCCAATTCAACTTTCCATCCCCTCAATTCTAATCCATATGCTAATAGAAATTTGATGTTCAGTTAATACAATTGTAGGATTTGAAGCCTGAGAAAGATCCTGCAAACAATTTGTGTGGCCCAAAGAAGCTGGCTTGAATGTATCTGATGAACTCAGGTGTGGCAGGGGTGAGTGGTGTGCCTGTCAAATGCTGCAGCCATGACCTAGCAAAGTGAAGTAGATGTGACCTATCTACAGAGAAAATAAATTAGGGGATCACTTGTAAGGATTGTAAAGCTGAGGAGTGAGAGGGGAACTGGCATTTTTGCATTTAGAATTTCGATGTACAGGAGTGTTTCAGAGGTTAGAAAGGCTTTGCTGTTTTCCATCATCTTCAGTGAAACAGGTGTGCAAGTTGTGCTCCTGTTACTGTTTGCAGCTTATAAGTAAATAAGCAGTAGCAGAAAGAAAAGGATTTGGATGCTCATAGTTAAGGGAGGTGTAGTAGTTGTAAAGCCTATCCAAAATAAAATCAGTGTCGTGTTGAGGTCTAGAATGAAGTGTGTGTTTATACATACAGCTTTTTCAAAAGATTTTAGTGTTATGTGCGAGGAACCTTGGAGCTGCCAGTTCATTTTATTTCTGATGTTGCCTGCTAGTCCCTGAAGCAGATAAACTATGGATTTTTTTGAACTTCCATTTGCTAGGCTTTCGTTATATTGTGGTTACAGTCACAATGTCAGCACATAAAATGTTAAACATCACTGGTCTGAAAGAAGCTTCCATTGTCTTCTACTTCTGGTGCCTGGGGATTCTTTCTAGCCTTGCAGTGGTGGTTCTGTCAGTGTAATATGTCATGAAGCATTTCTCAGTAATGACAGACATTGAATATGAGTGACAGGAACTCTGACCGAGTGAAATGGGTTCAATTACCAGAGATGTAGGGTTACCTGAGATAAAACCAAATGGTCCAATTGTGCTCAGTTTTGACCCTGTGACTCCCAACTATCCAGCAGCAAAGACAAATGGCTGATTAACCATCCCCTAACCCTCCTTTTCTGTGATAAACTTGTTTGGATTTCCTTGTCTGAATAAAAATCTAAGTGTGGCATGTTTCTAAAAGGAAATATGATAGGAAAACAATGGGTACTGGTGCTAGTCATTTTCTTCTCTTACCGACACAAACCAGAAAGCTGTCATTCTATCTTGGAATGTATCTAGGACATAGTGTCCAGAAATCAATACAAGATAAATGATTGCTCTCTTAACCTCACCTTTCTTCTGCTGCAGCGGTTACGTTGCTCCTGTTCACCTGTAGCCAACCTGACGCCAGAATAAATGAGAGAACCTGCCATGAAAAGGATCTTCTTGGGGTTTTTTTGTGTTGGAGGGTTTTTGTTGGCTGGGGGGGCAGGGGTTGCTAGTCAGTATTGAGTCAGTTTTACACTTGTTCTAGTCCAGTGCCTACAGCTCCCAGATAGAGTTATAGCAAGCTCCCTAATTAAACTGTCGCTGTCTGCCCTCACTTGACTGCCTTTACAAAGTCATTTAACTAACAGACATTCCTGACTATTAAAGCTGGGAGCTGCGTGTCTCCAGTGCTGGAGATAAAATGAATGAAATTTGTTAATCTCCACTGACACTTGATCCTAGATGTTGAACTAACGCTGTTGCACCTGAACTTTTTCTTTATTGTAATTACTTCTCATGTTATTATTTCATGTAATAAATTGGACGAAAATTTCAACAGGTATTAAATTATTCAAGCTGATTTATGGATGCTGAGTGAATATGACATTCATCTTGTGCATTCTTCAAAAGCACAATTCAGTGGATGTTCAGAGCTGAATTCAAGGTTTGCAGTAATAGAAAATTGTAGTAAGAGGATGTATTTCCTTCATCTGAAAGGAATGCCATTTTAAAGTCTCTACCATTTAGCAATGAAGATAAATTTTGCCTTTGTGATTATATCTACACTTAATTTAACAAATAATTTGATTGAAAATTTAATACGTTTTCAAATACCACATAAAAAATTGCATGCCATTGGTAGAATTAGAAGGGCTCAGATTACAGGGTAGAATTCAGTTCTATTTGAAGGAACAAACACTTTAAAGGAAGATTTGTAGTTTATTTTCCATCTTCTCTATTTGTTCGATGTTCTTTTTCTGTCACAGATTTTAAGTCCATTTAGACCATTTGGTTTGAGTTCCTGTAGATTTTAAGGAGTTATGTTTCCCTTGGCTGTCCCTGTATTAAGCCCAGTGTTTTATCTTTGGGTTTAAATGCATTTTTCAGAATAGTGTCCATTGGTTTGAGTATAGTGGGAAATGGAAATCTACCATTTCTCTGGAAATTGAGTCAATTGCTAATTAGCCTCACACCATAAAAGTTCTTATTTCTATTTCTTATTGGAATGCTTTGCTTCAGCTGCCTTTCTGTATTACTTCCTTCCTATGATTTTTTTCTGCTGGAAGGAAAAAACACAACATTAGTGTCCAGTTCTTTCTGCAGAACTGTGTGTGAACTGCAGAAATTTCAGTCTTCTTTTAATGGCTCCTTGCATCTGCTGGCTGGAACAATGTTGTGATTTACTTTAATCCTGGAAGTAGTGGATAATAACCATGAACTACCTTGTTCACATCTCTTTTTTTGTATGACAGGTAGTGTATCTGGTGCAGATTATTTTGCTTTAAAGAACATGTTTTTCCATTCACAAGTACTGTTCCTAACACATATAAACAGAGTTCTAGAGAACTTCTGCTGATTGCTAGGTGTTATCTGTCCTTTACAACTAACAGAGGCCAATAAAAATACAGTCTGTTTTCTTTTTGGAATAGGATTTGGTCATATAGGCTTGGATTTCCAGTGTCAATTCTGTTCATGCCAGAAAAAGCTTGGATACAGCTCATCTTTTCTGTTATATTTTTGTAGTAGAGACTAAAGCTGAACTTGAGAGTGACTCAGCAAAAAGCTGTGTGCTTATCTCCACAGTCTACAGAAGAGACAGGCATCTCCAGGAAAGTCTCACAGTCTTTCTCCTGGTAATAATGATTTCTTAATTCCTCACATCTTTTAAAGTCTGGGAATTTGCCTCCCCAGCGCAGCTTTGGTGTCCTCACTGTGCCCACCTAAGCAGTGGTTTTAGGTGAGAGATGTGTGGCTGCAAAAGGACAGTGCAGTAAGTTTAGTGGCCTCTTCAGCCAATGGTTCTGTTTCTTTTTCCAATAAATAAATTATTGTCTTGTTTAGTTGATCAAAATCCATCATATTTTGAGTTGAATTTACCCTGTTTTAAGCACACATTGTAGCCAGGCCTTTAGGGCTGTTCACAGAAATAGGATGTTCAACAAATCAGCTTTTGCAGCACCAAAATACTGAGCATCAGTAACAACAGACAGAGATGGATTAAAACACATGCATCTTTCTTTACAAATTTAAATAAAATATGTATCTGCTAACTTCTGTATAGTATCTATCCAAATGTCTATATAGTGAGCAGTCTTCTCTGAATACAAGAAATATTTCACTGGCATTGGAGTATGGAATAGTGCCTGAAACACTTGCCTGTTATAAATCTACATTTATTTCCTTAATTTTATTACTATGTTGTGACAATGTTTCCAGGACGTCCTTCCTTTGCCTCCCATTTCCTATTTTAACCTTTTACTCATACCATTATAATATATTGTAATCTACAAGATAAATTCTGTGAAAATTAGTTCTTTTGGTTGATGTACATGTTTTCTTACCCTCCCATTCCACAGACCCAACATATTTACCAAATCTGTATCAATGTATTGCGGATTGCAGTCCCATGCTGCTCTTGTCTGTGCAGCTATCCAATAAAAATGCCTTCCACAGCTGTCAGGATGGAAGTTTGCAGGAAAGCAGCCACTGCATCCACTTGGAGCACTGCTTGTGCTCTGCTCCCCCTGAGCCTGGCGGGCCACAGTGAGCAGTGGGAGCTGTTGATCGATGGATAATATTCACTTCCAAGCTTCCACAGCACCTTATTCTGAGGCTGACTCATTCACCAGCTTGTGCTCTATGCTATGGGAAGTCTGGAAAAAAACCCTGGTACTTTGGCATTCAGAAGATGTAATAGGATTGTGTGTGTTGAATTATTTTACTCTGTTGTGTAAAGAGCAGTGGGTCTGGAGTTTAAAGTATGTGACACCTTGTAATTAAAAGAAAAAAAGATACATGTGTCCAATAGTATATTGTCAAGATTTAAATGTGAGCTAGCAAAATCATCCTTCAGTGCCAGGTGTACTTTTGGTAGGGTAGTTTGCACATAGATGTTTATTCACTATTTTGGGGGGCTGTGGTGTGTGTGTGCTGTTTGTTTTTTTAGCAGTTTTATTTTAATAGTTGTCTGTTGTATTACTAGTATTCTTGAGGTAACTGGAATGTATTTTATGAGTATAAAAATATGTACAGAGCAGTTTTTCTCTCAGTTCCTAGAGGCCTGTATTTAAAACCAAACTAACCAACTAAAGCAAGCAAAAAGCCTCACCCTCTGTTATTTCTTAAACTCTGTGTCACAGGCTCTGTAAAAGAAAGCTCTGCTTAATGCAAGGTTCAGGAGCACTATGAATTTCCTACATTGCTGTAAAGCCTGCAGGGTATAGTCCTTTGTGTGGCCACTGAAGGATACTTGTCCTTGTGTGTGTAGAACTGTCAAGTGAAAAATTTTTTAGGTATTTATTGTACTGAAAAGCCAATTTTCTTTACAGTCCTATGAGTGGTCATCTACTCAGTATAAGATGACCTCTTGGGTTTATTTTACTCCATCTTCTTTTAGGAAAGTTGCCACAATCAGGTTCATAGATTTAAAAACAAAATTCACAAAAATATTGGAGAAAGATGATCCATCAGATACAAGTTCAAACAATCAGAATTAGATTGAAGAAATATTAAACTGATAGACTAGATATCTTTTTATATAAATGTTGTATTAGTCTGGTTCATCCAATCTGTGTTTGAGAAGGATACAAATTTTAAAAGTAAGTATATCTATAGATAGAGCTACCAAGCTTTATCAGTGGAAGGGGTTCCTTGGTACTTGGAGTAACCCAAAAATATTTTTTACTATTGTAAGTTGTACATTAATTATAAATCATAGGGCAATTATCCTATTTCTAGAATGTTATTATATATTTGCATATAGTAAATTTTTGTGAAAAATAGTATGGAATCCATCTTTTGGAATCTAATTAATGTAATTTTGATATTAATATTCATTGTATTAGTAGGAAATAATCTCTACATTTCCTTAGCACATTTAGTAAGAGGAAAGTTTCTTTTTTTACAGATTCTAAAACAGTCTTGTGGTCCTAGTGAAACTGCTTTGGTAGCACGTCTGTAAGGTCAAATTCATTTCATTAAGGGAATAGGACTTTTTCAATGCTGTATTTTCTGTATAACCATGAGACTCAGGGAGGATGGGTGAGCATTTTCCCTCACAGAGACTTTGATCTTTATAGCTCTGCAAACTAAACCAGATCTCGGTGCAACTTTATTTGGTGGGTATCCACAATTCCACACAATTCTGCTAATTTAAAAATACTTCTGCTTTAAATCCACGTCCTCTCACACTTCATCTGTGTAAATAAAGCTCCTCGTGCAAGCCGGCCAGGAAAACATATGATACCATTTGCGATTGCAGAATGCGGCATGCTGTTCTTCTGTAATTATAATGGCCTGAGCAGTGAGGGGTTGCTTAGCCTTCCTTAGCAATCATTAATCTAGCCAGTCTGAGGAACAGTGGCCCATCTTGGAGAACAGCAGTCCTTGGCATGAGGCACCTTGGGCTGCGAGGCCGCCGGGAGCCAGGCATGGCCGTGTTTGTTACGTGCCGCTGCTCGCCGCTCCCCCAGGAGTCTGCGAGGAGAATTCTGCTGTCTCTGGGTTGCTGCTTGCCCTCTCCCTCGCTCTCTCTCTCCTCCCTTTATTTCTCCTTGTTGTGAAAGTTTCTTTCTGTGTGACTGGGAGTCTGTTTAGCAGACCATATTGCAAGTGAAGGTGCATCGTTTGTTGCCTGATTTTGGCAACGCTGGGCAGTCAGCTGGGATGTAATTAAGACTCTGAGAACAGGCTGTCTTCTCCACAGGAAGGGCATGTTAGATGTTGCTGGGATTTGGGGCTGTCAGTTTGGCCAAGGCTGGAAACTGAGAGCTAGGGACAGTGATCTTTTCTTTCATTTATAATCCCTTTATGTACAGTGTATGCACTTGGCAAAGTTTACATATAACCTAGTGGCTGGAGCTTGCAAGCCAGTGCGGCTGAATTAGCATATGTTACATGTATATTTTAGTAATATTTTAAAGCAAGTGCAAATTTCCAAAGTGAATTATGCATGTATGACAGAAATAGGGTTGTGTTGCACTGGGTGTCAAATCCCACAACTTTTTGTCAAGACCATGGATTTTACATTAAAAAGGCAGAGAGACTAAACGAGGTAAAACAGTTTTAATTTTTAACAGTTTGGTCCAGCCCAAGGAACTGCTCTCTGACAGTTATAACTGACATTTGAATAATTGGATTAATTCAGAGAGGGGCAAATCCTGTATTGATGGCTGTGCTTGTTCTATATATTTTTTAACTTAGGGAAGGAGCCGAATCCTTTAATTATTTAAAGGACACTTCTTGCAATATAAAATACTGCTGTTTTGAAACTTTGGTCTAAAATCAAGGAGGGAAAATATTTGCATTATTTCATTCTTTACATTTAAAAGGTTAAGAAAAAAAAAAAAAAGAAACTTACTTCTTTGTGGTTTTTAAGGCAATGTAAAGAAAAACGGGAGAGGCAGAAATGATCGTTTGTGGCCCAAAGCACCAGAAATGGAGATGAGCCTGATTTAGTCAAGTAGATTCCAGGATTTTTTAGGGAAGTGTAAACCTTCAGTAATAATCACATTACGCTGAAATTTCAGGATATTTAATCAACTTCATTGCAAAAAGGACAGCTTCCAGTTTCCTTAAGCTAATACGATATTTCTTCTTTTATTCAGACTTCTTTGGTTTTGATTTTGTTTGGTTTTTTGTTTATTTTTTTATTGTTTAATGAGAAATTTAAAATTTCTGAAAGTAAATGGTTTTACTGTGCTGAAAACCAAGTGTAGGAAGGTTAAGTCTTGTTGGGGACAGTTCAGAACACCAGTTTGGTTCTGGCTGCTTACCCAGCAGGACATAAAGAGTATTAACACTCAAGGAGAAAATGTGAATTCACAGCTTACGAAATTAACACCCTGTAAATGAAGTATGAAACATACCTATGAAAAGTCACATGCATATATGGATGCATGTATGATCTTAGACAGGCAGAAATGTTTTTTTGAAGAATTCTGCAGTCTGCTTTGGTTTTGTTAGTTTATGTTGCAAAACAAGCAACACCTTTCCTAAGCATTCCTAGCTTCCAGGCAGCATTTATATGTTGTACTATCTTAAATTCTGCTAACATAATTCTGTTTTCTAAAAGGTTTGTTTCAAAATATTTATATATAAATAACCAAGTGAAATTTGAAAGTGTGTGAGTGAATACTAAATTTTTATTCTTAGATGACAAGAAACTATTATTTAAAGTGAATATTATCTAAAGTGAATTTGGTAAATTGGCATCCCTAGGAGTTTCTGTATAGTCCTCAAATATTTCATCATTTGCTTTGCAAACAAGACAGTTCAGCTTCCCCATATCCAGACTATCATTCCTCTGGGAATATTCAAAGCCTTTTAAAATTATGGGGGTTTTGGTGTTGGTTTTGTTTTGGGTTGTTGGTTGTTTTGTTAGTTTTTTTTCTGGGGCAGTCTAAGGAAGTCCCAGGAGTGAAGTTGCCATCTGTCCTCTATATTAAAAGAATCTTCTATATTATATACCTGATGTTCTTGTCCCAGAGATAAATGTTGATAATTAAAAGAACAGAATTTGCCCTTTATTGTGAATTAAAAATTCTTTCTTACATACAGTTACAAAACTTAGGAACAATTTTTAGGTTCTTTAAGCTCTTATTTTCTAGTCTCTGTCCTTTTTTATCATTACAGAGTTGATAAGTATTGGCAAGTAAATGGAATATTTTATTAATCTGAGCATGTGCATGTATGATTTAAGGAAGGATTCAGCAAGTCTACAGTTGAGTTGTAGATAAATTATTGTTTCAGATAACTCTGTCTTGTGGTAGACAGAGAGGAGGGAAAGCCATGGGTTGAGAATGAGAGATTTACACAAGCCAGACACTAATTTTGGGAATGTTTCCTCCATATAAATTGCAAGTTAGAGACTCCACCTCCCCCTTCAGGAAAGGAACCTTCTTCATTGTATGAACTTCCTTCCCCAGCACACATTAGCCAGGAACAATTCTGCATCTTTCCACTTGAGCTGTAGCTCATTAGTGTCCAGAGCTGCTCCCAGCAGTGCCTCCTTTCAGAGCATCCTGGTGCATGCATGGCCTGAATACCAAGTACTTCTATTCTGAATATCACACTCATGCCAGTCAACATTAATAATTTTTAAGTAGCATCCTTGTTTTTTGTTTTAATAATGTCTCCATTTGTGGCTTTAAGACAATAATATCAAGAATATGTCTATAAATAACAAGAGTGGGGGAAGAGGAATGCTGTGAAGTTTCTGTAATAATCTCTTGTGCTGCTCTCTTTCCCCCATGGTGAGGAACACCAAGCCAGGTCAGACCAAAAACCCTCCTAGCTCAGTGCCACACAGTGAGGGGCAATAGCACACAGAAGAGAAAAGGAAAAAAAAGGGAATAAGTGATTTTCTCTCTGAATATTGACCTAGCCCTGATAATTTGTGGCTAATAGAATTTCTGATGCCAAGGTGGTATCTTCAATAGTCCTGCATAGATACTTGTTCTCAATGAATTTATGCAGTAGGTTTTAATTTATGTGGACTTTTAACAGCCTTGCCATTCTTTTCTGAGTTCTGGCTCTACACACTAAAGATTATAACCACAGCCCACCCCACTCCCTCCCCCTCCAAAAAACCCAAAACAAACGACCAAAACTAAAAATTCCACAAAGCCAAAAAACCCCCCAAACCAAAAGTTCTATCTCCTTTTGATAGCTTGTTGCTTTTATAAGAAAAGAGTAAAAGCTTAATTCCCTAGGTAAATTGGGGGTTTGGTGGGATTGTGGCTTTTTGTTCATTCATGAAATTAATTAATTTTTCAAACAGAGTCCTCTATGCATCATTTTTTTTTGTCTTTCTTAATTGTATTGTATCTGCTTTGAGGCGGGGACCAAAACAGTTGAGTTCCTCATGCTTTGCCACCTAATCATATCCAAACTCTACCATATTTATATAAATTAGGTCATTTTTTTTCCTAGTTTGAATGTGGTTTTTACTTCTAATTTGTCTAAAAGAGCCAGTGTATTTTTTGTGAAGTGAAATGTCAGACACAGGATTAATAATTGTTCTCACAACACATTACATTACAAGTCTAGTATCTGCTATTCAGGCCTAAAATTGTGTCATTAAGCATACAAGGTGGAACTCAAGTCAGATTAGACTTTATTTGCCTGCCTTAGGTAAAAGAATGAAGACATTTATGATCTCTTTGCTAGGCAGAATAGGTGTGTTGTGTTATCAGTGTACATGTAAAGAAACTTCACAAGTATCTGTTCTAAACTAAGGTTATATTCTGTCTGGCATACATTGGATATAGAAGAAATGGAGAAGTTGAATTCAGGAGCTGTTCTAACAAGACTCCTCCTTATGAACAGGCTACTGAAGAATTATATAGAACTTTATATTAATATTTTATTCGGGAGGCTTGTTTGCATACAGTGAATATAATTTCATTTTAGTGCCAGACCATCAGCAATCAAAAATTTTCTAGTGACTTCCAAAAACTTCCGTGCAGCAATTCTGTATATTTCTGTCATAAAGCAGTATTTTATTAAGATAGCAACTGTTGTTAAATTTTAGTTACTAAAGATTTTCTTTCAGTAATTTTAAAAAATTATATATTTAAAATGTTAGTCATCTGCAAAGCATGGAAATGTGTTAACATTCATTGTTGCTTTCATATTTGCTCTGATTGCCTTATGTAGTCAGTTACTAAATTTTTGGGGTAATCACTTTGCTTCTTAGAAAGATAAAACATTTTGGATGGTTCTTAATGGCATAACATTAGGCAAATGTATGCTGTGTACAGATCCAGCTATTCCACCTTTCCCTCATTTCGTTCCCTTAGAGGATTCCTGCTTGGCAATTTTGGGTGCAGTGGTTTTCCTGCTAATGATATGCATATAGGACACATGTATTTTATGTACTGATAAATGGCTTAAATCAGTCTTTCTTTTGCTCCTTAAGAGTTACTTGTTCAATTTCTGATATCAAGTTTTGGTTTAGTGCATGTGAGGTGGCACTGCCTAATTGATGAATGACCTTCCATTGTTTGTCTCTTCTTAAATTCATTCATTGCAGATATTCTTTTAGACAGTATGCATCTATCTGTTGCTATAATCTCTATGATTATTGAAAACTTAATTAAAAAAAAATCCTGTTCCCCAAGACCTTCTAATGCACCAGGTTTTGTTACCTTAACATTTTTCTTTCATTAATATTGATTAAATGGTAAAGGGTTTCATTACTGTTAATGGGGGGCACATTTTAAATTTTAGATCATTAACATTTAAATAGATTTTAATTGTTACATTCAACAAATTTATGCAGGTAAAGATTCAATTTCTTCAATTAATTTACATTTACACATTCAGAGATCTTTCGTTAGGGCTATTCTCATAAAACTTTAAGGGTCCCAGAAGGATCTCTCTATACTTACATTCTTTTCATTTTGTCCCTGCTACTCTCTCCATATTATGTCTTTGAAATTACTAGGCTTATTTCCATGTGCTACTTAATAAAACAACATTTCTTTTAGCCTTTTATGGGGAGGTTTTTTTAACAGATTTATATATAAGGAATCAAGTGAAATTTATGTATATGAGTGAATTCCAAATTTTACAACTTTTGGATTTTGATCATCTTGTCCATTATGCCGTACATGGGGAAAAAAAAGTACCTGCCTGTTTGATGTAACATGCAAATCAGTCAAAGAAAAAATTCCTGGGATTCCTTTTCCATCCCCACAGGTTCCAAAAATCTAAATGAAAATAGGTAAACTTAGTTTGGTACTTTATCTCATACAATAGTGGAAAATTCAGAAACACGATATTATGTCTTCCTTGACCTGGGTCACACAACACATATTTAGGATTTTGGGCCCAGCAAGATTAAGGGCAATAAAAGAGAATGAAGGTGCATGGAATAGTAAAGGCTCTAAAAATTTTCAAAGCAATTATTACACCATATAGTGGAAGTGATTTCTGTGGACAAAAGGTGGTCCAAGCAGAGGTGATCAGAAAGGAAGTTGATAGGAACTTGACAGAAAGGTAATAAATGGATATTCAATGTGTATAAGAGGTATAAAAATGGAAGTAAACATTGAAAAGGAAATTGAGACCTAAAATACCTTTTTTACTCATGATTATAAAACTTAATTTTTTGGGAGGATTTTGCTTATAAGGAGTAAAAAGATGACTGAAAGTGTGAAACTCACTTGGAAACTGAAAAAAGAATTTAAAATAATTCTTCACTGGGTCAGTTTCTTGGCTTCCTGATAATCACCATTCTACATGGCCCCCCTCCAAAAAAAAAGAAGTTGCAGAACTATATATTTATAGAGGAAATAGAGCTAAATTGGAAAGTGATGTAAATTATCTCACAGCATAAATACAATTCAAAACAAAGTATATTTCCCTCCCAGAGACAAAAATTCAAAAATGTTTTTCTTCAGATTTTTGCTGAAGAATTTGCTTTTTCATATTTATGATTCTACATGTGTCCATTACCAAATGCAGGCATGATTTTATGCATTTAAGACAGGAGAAGACAATCTGATTTCCACAAAGGAAAGTCTTTCACATTAAAGCATCATGTTAGTCTTGGGCTTCTGCTAATGTGAAAATAAGAATGTTTGCTGCTGAGGGACTGAGATCTCCACATAAAATATCTATGAAGGAAATAAATATTTTAAAATGCAAGCACTAAAGTGGTATTGGCACTTCAAAATAGGGTCAGAGGCTGATTCTTTCTTTAGAAGTGTCAGTGTTCTAATGCCTGTGACTGCATACACTGAACCTTTCACAATAAAGTAACTCCTGTTGATTTTTTTCCAATGGAAAAAAACCACAGTTCTTTTTTTTATTCAGATCACAAGTTTTCTATAAATAGTAATACAGGGCCTCATGTTATGTTAAAATGAAAGTTTTTATAAAGCTGATTTATTCTACCAGACTGCACAGAAGAGAATACCAGAATGAACTTTGCCAGGCAAGTTAATTCATGTTTCTTTTAATGAAGATAATTTCTTTAAAATGGACAAAGAATAAGCTATGATTTTGCAAGATAAATGTGCCTTTTTCCAGATGATCTAAATCCCATCCTGAAACGTGTAAAAATGTACTTCAGCCTATATGTACTCAGCCTCAGTGCACAAAAGGAGAGGTCCTTGGAAGCCAGCAATTTCTGCCTGCTGTCATCACTCTTGACTCCCCTTTGTTCTAGGTAGCATAAAGGATGCAGGAAGAGACCAAACCTTTGCTTCAAAAAACTGCTTGCATGTAATATTGGTGTTGTTATTAGATCTATCTTTTTAGGACACCCTGATAATAAATAATGGGACTTTCCAGTAGTCCTGTTTCCTTCTGATGAACAGCAGCAACAGGGACTACTCAGATCTGCTTCCTGGCTTTGAATATTGCCCCAAAATTGGTTTGCACCTCAAAGCACATGTTTTGGTCTCAACTTTTGGTTTCAAGGTCACATTTTTGTACAGAATCTAAATGTTTATTATTCATTAAGGAATTTTCTGTAAATATTAAACTTCTGGTAGTCATTTCTGGATGCATAAAAGCAAGAAGAGGGTCGACTATTAATAAAATAGAAGATTTTGAGGACCCTAAATGGGAGTTATACTTGAGGGTCCTGAGCTCAACACATACTGAGTACCTGTAATTAAATGCTGAGCAATCTGAACTTCTGTTGACCTTGGAACTGAAGTTGTTTCAAATGTGTCTCCTATCATTTTAACAACCCCTAAGTTTCTCTTGCAAATTCCATATGGTTTTGGGTTAGTGGGAGGGTTGAATACCTCGTGCTTTTACTTACCTTGTTGTGCACTCACACTGCTGGCAGATGAAACAGATGTTGTAGCAGTTGTGTTGCTCCTTGGAGTTTGCTCCAGTTCAAGACTAAAATAACAAAGAGGAGGAGAGGTTGGCTGGGCAGGGAGTGGGCACCTCGAGTCACTCTGGTGAGATTGCTGCTGCTTGCCCTGTCAGCAGAGCCAGCTCACAGCCAAAGCACCTCCAGGTGACATCTGAGTGTTTGGATTAGATGTTAGGAAGAGAGTCTTCCCTGTGAGAGGGATGAGCCCCTGGAGCAGATTCCCAGATTCCTGTGGCTGCCCAGTCCTGGAGGTGCTCAGGGCCACGTTGGTGGGGCTTTGAGCCCCCTGGGACAGTGGAAGGGTGCAGGGGGCTGGAACAAGATCATCCTTGAAGTCACTTCTAACCCAAAGCATTCTATTATTTTATTACTATTCTTAACTGCCTCTTTAATAGAAAAATAATTTGTTAGGGGAAAAAAAAGGCCTGCTTTGGCATGTTCCTACCAAGCTTTGCTTATCAGCTTGTTGAACTTTCATTAGTCATGTGCATCCTAACAACCACATAGACATTTAATAGGATACAGACAACAGTCTCTAGGAAAAAGTGGTTGTCCACACAAAACCTACATAAGAGCTGGTTCATGGCAGTAGATATAAATTTCATAATCTTATTATCCACCTACACAAGTCTGCACAAGTACCTTGGATGGAAAAGCATGCAGATGGCAAACTCTATAAAAGTGTGAACAAATAAGGCAATTAAAAGATAGGTTTTATTGCAGATAAAAATATGTGATTGCTTTTCCCCTCAAGTGGTACTCCAACAGAAGTCACAGGTATTTGCATGTAATGCAAATATTTTACTACAAAACATTGCCACTATCTTAAGTTCCTGGGAGTGACAGAAGGAATACAGAATACTGTATTTGTATTTCCTTTTCCAGACTATCTCACATATGCTTAGATGTGCCTTACCAATGCAAGTCACCCTTTTGTGTCCAGGCTTTGAAATTTTAGCCCTTTCTGGTAAATAAGTTTGAATGAAAGTTAGATTTATTTCTGCTTCATTAAAAAATCAAGGCAAGTTGATTCTAGTCTTTCCACTGAACTCACCATGTTATTATTAGTCACTCAGATTTATATCTAGTAAATTTATGTTTGCATACATAGAAATAATAGTAAATATGATATCTATTCTGAAGACTGCAGTTCTCTGCTAAAAATTTTTTAAAAAGCACTCTCAGATTAAATGTAAGGATGTGATTTCTGAGTCCAGCCAGTTCAGACAGGTCTGCCTAAAACTATAATCAAGTTGAATGCATTGCATTGGTATTCTAATTTCCAATTTGGGATTTTGCTACATAAACTCAAGTAGAGTATGTCTAATCTTTATTAGACCCAAAGTCTCTGTATAAACTCCTTGAATTTTCCTCCATGTGTCTCTGCTAAACTGAGATGTGTCTTCTGGCTGAGTTGTAGAGACATTAAATTACTGAGTAAATCAATACAGTGCTGTTATGTCACTGTATCTTTTTCAAAGACCAGCTCAAATTTTGTGTGCTGTAGCTTTGATCCCTTTCATTTAATTCTAAGAACACTTGTTATTATAGTAACTGTTGTTTGTATGTTATTTTAGCTTTTTACTTAAGTAGCTATTTAGCAATTTAAATGAAAATGTAATTGGGTTACATCTGTTTTACATGCATGTAATACCACGCAGATGTAAACTTATATTAAAACCATATTTTCTTTTTGGCAAAAAGACATAAAAATAGAATTGCAGCAATCATGCAATACATCTTTTTTTTTTTTTTAAGTAGTGTACACAAGATGTATTCCAGTGTTTATGTTGTGATGGTAACAGCCCTTTCTATTTTTATGAGAGCTAACTGGTATAGCTGTACCAGGACAAGTACACGGTTATGCTGGTGTAAATCCAAAGGAACTCCATTGAAGTTAGTTAAAATTCCTTACCAAACTTACCAGTTCCAATAACTGACTCTTTCCAGAGTCAAATTCTACTCCAAGGATCTCCACTGAAGTAAGGAATCTTTGTCAGTTATGAATGACACTGATATTTGGCTTCCAATAGCTTTATTTTAAAGAAAGATGAACTCTTGCTGGCTGATCTTACAAAGTGCTGAGTGCCCTCAGCTATTGTTGATTTTGATAGGGTTGTTTTATATGCTATGGAAAGAGAGATGGATTCAATTCCAGCTTTCTCTCTGCTTTTTTATAGGTACTTTGGGAAGGTACTTAATGTCTCTGCACTGCTGTAATCATAACACAGAATTTCTCCTGCCCTATTTGTCCTGGGTGTTGTTTTTCAGTTTTTTGTTTTGTTTTGGGGTGGTTTTTTTGTTGTTGTTGTTTGGGATTTTTTTGACTCTAGATTCTTCATTGCTGATTCCTGTTCTTTGTTTTTGTGGTGCCTAGCACAATGTCAGGATTGTGAGTAGTATCTATTGGTACAGATGTAAGTCTCAAGTGAAATATAGGAATGAATTAGGATACCTGGCAATTTTCTAAAATAACTGGGATTTTTAAAGACTTTGGAATTTATTTAGAATAGCTCTTTTGTCTATCAGCAGGCTAAAAATATTATTATGTTTGTTCTATTGTCTAGCACACAGCTTTTTCATAATGCAATGCCTTGAAGCCTGTAAGGGAAGACTTCTTACTCCCTTAGTTTCACTTATATAACCATAAGTTCAAAATAAACCATGTATATTTAGCAGACTTTTATTATTTCAATATATGTTCCTGTTCAATAACTCTGCCTTTTTAAAGAGTAATTGTGAAGGACACGTAAGAAAACTTTTGCACATTTTTCTTCTTACTTTTTACCTATGAACATTTGAGGCCCTGATTCTACAGACATGAACATAAACATGTGAGACTCTATGGAGGCAGAATCAGAATATAAGTTTAAATTTATTCCAGTTCCTCATTATTAAGTGCTTTTAGACTAAATCTTGTTGCTCCAAAGTGTGAATTTGGCAAAAGTAAGGACTTCAAGATTGTCTCTGAAGAGTGTTCAAGCAGGTAATCTAAAAATTACCAATAAAAGCTGATAGGAAGCCTCAGAGTCGGTATTAAGGTGTTGTGCCCAGTAGCTCTGCTACAGTTTCTGTTTGCTACAAGGTTTGTGTTTCAGGAGTGAGGAATGCATTTATTCTGGACAATCTGTAATGACCCACTCAGAGTAATGTTCTCCAAACACTTAGTTTGTTTTCCCTTATTTGTTTGAATTAAGTAAGCCTGGGACTTCAGGAGAAGTCCACAATCCAAGTCTTGGTTAAAAAATATTGCAAAGTAGTCTTATAAATATTGACTGATATTTTTGTGCATATATAGTAAACATCTACCTTAAAATATTTTTCCTACATACACTGTGTAACTCCTACATTTTGTCATTTCATGAAATTTTTACCTTTTGCTTTTGTGTTAATAGCCCATTTAGATACTCTAACTTTTCTTCATGAGTTTGCCAGAGAAATTGATGGATGCAGAAGTCTTTACTTTCTAAGTTCACACTTCAGTTAATTCATTGTCTGTTATGCAGTTAAGAGCTGGACTCAAAGATCCTTGTGGGTCCTTTCAACTCAGAATATTCTGTGATTTATGTACAGAGGATGGTACATAATATTAACAGAAAAGAAACACAAAGAAGTTTTGTAAGTTTTGTGAGGTAAAGACTGGAAGCTGGGATGCTCCACATATTTCCTCTTTCTTTGTGCATGGAAATAGTTTTTTTCCCTTTCAGTGCTATTCTCCTTCCCTGTGGACTGGGCTGAGAAGCACTTGCCCTCGAGTTGAGATAATGATTTATAGAAATAGATGTATAAATATACATAGAGAGATGTATATATACAGATGTATAAATATCTGTCTAGGGAGATGTATATCTCCGTTTTTAAAACCTCTTGAGTTGTAAGAATTTTTTGTGGCCCAAAGCCATGCTCTCAGTACTGTAGGAACTGTCTCAGTTTCCAGACCACTGGTGCCAAGGACCCTCAGCTGCTGCTGCTGGGGATAACTCTGCTCTCTGCACCTCTCATGGTATTTGTGCACTGGGTAAACTCTGCAGAGAATGATTCAGTGTTAACTCACATGGTGACTGCCTGTATGATTTATGGAAGTTTTCAGTAGGAACTTAGTATGTACAGTGGATTCTTTCTATTTCTGTCTCCTTCTGGACAGCCATGCCTGCATTTATTCCATGTAAAAAGTAACTGCCTGTGCTTGGCAAGGAAAGCCATCTCAGAGATGTGGTGGGGAGGCTTAGAACCTCAAAGTGCTTTTTCCTGGATCCACAGCTGGTCCAGCCATGCCACTCAAGCATTCCCTCTTTTGGCAATGAGACAGAAAATGTCCCTAACCTGCCCTTTGATGCCAGTGTGAGGTAATGCTTGTGGTAAATAAAAACCATTGTAGTTGTGAATTAATGTTAGCTTTGGTTACTGACACCTCAAGTTGAATAAGACAGATCTCTGATTATTAGAATTTTAAAAATAGTCTTACAAAGATACTGAATATCTTTTAAGTTCAATGTATTGAGTGGAGGCTGAGAACACGGTTACATGATTAATAACAATTATTAAAGCACTTGATGTGGCATGTAACATCTTTCCTTTTATGCTATGACAACTTCCTTTGCTGAAGAGGTAAATGAGTGTCTGTTACAACTGCCAGAGTGGGAAAGAGCACAGAAACTTGGACTCAGTATCAGATCATGTTTCACTAACAGAACAAGATTGATTTATTGTGTTACATCAGGGTTAGATGGACCTAGTACTGCTTCACCACATGCTATTTCATTCCCTTGTCTACTAAGTATGCAAGTACAAACAGCTTTAACACAATTCTTTACCTAGAAACAAGCCTGAGGCTTCATCCAAATACTTTTAACATATGAAAATTGAGCTGCTTTGAACTTGTATGTTTTTGATAACTGCTTGGTATGCTTCCTGGAGGATCACCTGTAGGCTTTTCTTTCCAAATCCTAATCCCTTTGATTAAGTGCCAGGACAGATAGCTCTCATTGAATAACTACAGTCTCGTAATTCTTCCTTCATTCAGAGTTAAAAGGGAGCTGCTCAAGCTTCAATAGGTAAATCCTCAGATTTAGTTAAAGTAATTCAGACACTTAGAAACTGAAATTGTTTTGTTCTGAAACAGGGTTCAGATGAGCTACTGAACATTTACATACCACTTGCTGCCAGAAGCTGTAGGATGAAAAAAAAAACCAAAACAAATCTTTTAGCAAGAAGGATTAAGAGTAGGCAAACTTTGAGAACGAGACATTAAAGACAACCTGGCATGGAAATTTAAACCCAGAAATAGGAACAGAGTTACTTTGCTTGACTGCTCTTCTGGGGTTTTTTCTGCAAGATCAGTCTGTGGTGCTGGGCTAAGCATTCCATTCCTTCCTTGGCCCTTCTTGTTAGAAACTACCAAAATAGGGAGTAAGCAGGGGAGAAAAAAAAAAAATTCTTAGTCTTTTTATCTTTACAAGTATGCCTGCTGGGAACAAACCTGAGCCAGTTCAAGATTCTTCTATTTAAAAGTGTTTGTGGCAGACGAGGATGACGGGGAATTAAAACTAAACCTGTTAGCTGCTGATATCTGGGGAAATGGAGCTATCTATTGCACATAGAGCTTTGCACACGTCAGTTTGCCTATGTGCATAATGAAGCAGTTTTCTCTGTGGAGGACTTGCTGTTCACCTAGGAAATGAGAATATTTCCACATGAATAATTTGCCTTGGTTAATTCTAGTACAGCCAGAAATGGAGCAGAACAATTAGAGAAACACTCAGTTCATGTGATACAGATTTTCATAGCTCCTTCAGCCTGAAAATTTGTTATATTTAGCAGAATGTAACCTGCCAAAATAGTACATGAAACTGGGTATCGTGGCACTGTCCTTAAGAACTGCTCACTCTGTGAACAAGAGATGGGGCTTCCATGGTTATAATGAATTTATAGTTAAACTTGAACAAAGCCCATGGGTGGCTGTGCACCTTGTTAGTATTGGGCTTTCAGTCAGATCCCTTTGTCTCTTTGCTACCAGATTGTTCCAAACTATTCATATGCAGTCATTTACTCTTGTAGGTAAAAAAAAAAAAAGATAAATTCTTATACTGCCTCCCTTATTTGTTGTTGTCATGGCAAGCAGCAGTGTTATTTCTGCAGCTCTTGGGCAGGTAAGATGTGTGAGCCATTTGCCATGAAAACAAACCAGCACTGGAATTAAGTATAGACCTTAAACACGACAAGATTAGAATAAAAATTAGGAAATATGTAAAGAAAGCCAACCCCACAAGTCTGCGGTAGTTCTGACTGTTCAGATTGCTTTCCATTGTGACAGTAAAGTTCGGCTTGATTTTTTTTTCTTTTAAGAATACCAGGGTTTTTTCTAATCATATGCCACATATCAAGAGATTTGTAATTGAACTGCATCTAAGCTGCATCAAGACAATTAAGTCTGGAAAAATAATGGAATGGTATCCAACTGCAACTAATAAGCAAATGTAAGTAGGCAGGATGGCATAAATGAGCTAGAAGTTTTAATTACACAAGTGCTAATTTCTTTAATCTAGAAAATAGTTAAAGAGGGCAAAGAATTAGGATCTGTGTCTTTCCTGGGAGATCTTGCTGCAAACAGCAGAGCAGCACCTATGGTCTCAAATCAGAGCAAAGTCAGTGTTGCATCCAGACAAGTTCATCTCAGTCTAATACCATGAGGTTTTTTAAGTTCTTAGGTCTAGTTTATTATTTTTTTCCTTAGCTAATTTAATAAATTAATCCAGTAGGTATTAGAATTGTTATTAGGGCAATGACAACTTGAGGGGTCTGGTTAATAAGATAAAATTAAAGTAGTTTGGCTAAATAAACTTTGAAGCAGAAAGCCTGAAGGCCTCTTGTTATTACCTCATTAACAAGAAATGCCATTAAGTTATTATTATTATCCTGTAATGGTTCTCCTTCTTATCACTCTTGCATTCTGATCAGCAGGGATATTTAATGAAATAGCAATAAATTGTAAGAAATTACATGTACCCAAGCAAGTCTATAAACTCAAAATGGAAATAGAAAGATTTAACTTGTGAACATACACTTTTGAAACGGGGAAAGATTCTGCATGTTCTTACAACAAAGCTTTGGAATGAAAGCAAAAGTTTATGACACATTTTATTAGACCTGTAAATCTGAAAGCTTAGCTGTAGTTTTTAATTTTTATTTTGCCTCCATAACTATTTTTATGCCTTCTTTATAGTTGACTGGTCCATATAAGTTCTGCTTGGAGTCTATGCCCCATTATTCTTCTATAATAAAATGTGAACCTGGCTAAAATAAAACATGATGCCTTAAGAGCAATTAAGAATGGCCTTTTGTAGATAACTGTAACATGAAATACAATCACTGTTTTTATTAATGGATTTTGGAAAAGCAGCTCAGTGATTTATAGCACAGAAAAGGGTTATTTTACATTTTTATTTATTTTATTTTATGTCTCACTCTTCAGAAAAACCTTTTAAGACTCTTGAAATAATCAAAATCTGTGTTTCTAATGTTTATCATGTTAATGTGAACCTTGGTATCCATTTTATTTAGGTAGTGCTATGGTGTCAGCTAAAAAGGCGTCGTTTTTTTGCTCTTACTCCATTCCAAAAAGTGTTGGTTTTGAAAGAAAATCTTGTTGAATGTTTTATAAGAGTGATAAAATGTAAAAGCTGTGCATTGTACTTATAAAGGCAGGATTTGGAGGACATAGACATAATCTACTGGGTGTTGTCTGAACACAAAGCATAGCATTTAATTAAAAAATAGTTTCCTAAAAAGTATAAACATGGTTGACACGTGTCTTTCTAATTGTATAATAACTGTTTCTTTGTGATTATTACATTTAGCTTCTAATAACTGGAAGTCTTTAAGGTCAGAGTTTAATATGGCTGGAAATAAATCAGCACTGTTAAACATGGAGATGTTGTTCTTTGGTTTGGCACATTTAGAAAACTTCTATTTGGATTTTACATTGTACTAAATATGGTGTTTTCAAGCAAAAGTGTAAATTTGCCATAATTGTGAATGGGGGAGAAGGACAGAGAAGAAGAAAGGTCTAAAATGAATGGTGTCTTCCCTTATCTCCTTGAGACCACGAAGGCTGCCAGTGTTCTGTGGGCTCCTTTGGAGACCCTGCTCTCCCAAAGCTCCTCCTGGGGTCCTCCTGACAAAGCAGGAGCTGGGGGCTGTCACACACTCTCCTTTACATCCAGCCCACATCTGGGGGCACTTGCAAGGTCTTGAGGTAGCACAGTCTTGGTTACACGGATTTAGGAACAGGTTTCTAGACTTTGTGCTAGTGTACTGGTATCTCAAATAAGAAATTGGTTATTATGTGATAGTAAGTGCTGGATAAAGGCAGCTCATTTGGTCCATGAAACCTTTTTCCACAGCAGAGCTGAGTGTAGCTTTAAAAGCCATCAGCATAAGAGAGAAGGACCACAGCAATATTCCTCACAGGGTGACTGCTGGCATTTAGCACATGCAGGATCAAAATAAAATGTGCCTTGTAAAGAATGGAGTACACACTCCTTCAGACTAGGTAAGTCCAAATTCTAACTGATGAAACCAAACTAAATTTCTTGTCTGATTCAAAATCAGATTAGCTAAACTTGTCTTCAACTAAATATAAATACAGTGTTTATGTACATATATGTGTGCATATGTATGTGTAATTTATACATATATAGTTGGGGGGAGTGGGTATTTTAGTGTAAAAGAGTTTGTTTGTGCTTCTGAAGGCTAGTAAGGGTATGATCACTGGCCTTATTGAACTCTGTTTCACCTGTCTTAAGGAAGGGCAAGTTTTAAATGAAGTTTCTCCTACAGGAAATTCTGCTTCCACAACTGTGGAAGTACATGATAAAAATCAGTAGCCTTATGCTTCTGCACTTACAGTAAAGTTGCAAATGAAGCAATTTATTTGATTTGTAAGCACATTCAAATGTTTTGACAACCTTCTAGTTTATACCACAAATTGTGTGGTAGCAGTGACTTCTGGGGTTAAACCTCCTGGCCCAAAACCAAGGATGGCCTTAGCTGTCTTTGACTGCTTGGCCCAAAGTATTATTTGGTAGGGACAAATAGTAGCTGACATGGACTGTGCTAGTAATATCCTCTGTCTGCAGTAACAAGATCCTTCCCCAGCCAGTGCAGTGCCCTATTTTTGGGATGTGCTGGCTGGCAGTACAAAGTGGGCAGTTAGTCACCTTGAGTTCCACCCACTTGACTTTCACTCCCCAGGGTCTCACTCCATGCTCAATGCTGGCTGCTGTTGGCACAGGCCTTGAGTCAGTCAAAATTCTGTTCATTCTTCAAGATAAGATCTGAAATAAATGTGCCTTTTGAAAACTTGTGTGGTTGCCATAGCCATAGGAATGCAGCCTTCATTTAAAATCAGCAGCACATCAGAGTCACTGTCTGTGTCTTTCAGAAAATGCTTTATGGGGTTATCCAGAGTCTAGAGAATGAGGAGGATGTGCATTTCCTTGGCTTAGCCTACTTCAGAAAGCTAGCAAAGAAGTATTAGACTAAATCAAGAAGATTCAAAGAATCTGGTGTGTGGGTTCTCTTTAAAACTGATAGAATTGTGCTCTGAACTCATCCTAGGACAGCTCTGAAATGTGCCACAGAAAGTCAAACAGAGCTAAAGGGTCAAGTGTCTTGGGAAAAACAACTGCATTGACACTCAGCATCCACTTGTGCAAATCCATTTGCCCCAAATCCACCTCCAGAAGAGGCAAGGGAACACCAGGTTCTGTAGGAACACAGGGGTTGTTGCATTGTGCTGCATCATCTGAGGTCATTTGGTAATGTAGAACTCTGTTGTGTCTCTAGAAAATCTGAATATAATGGCATTAATTTAGATGATAGAATGATCCCCACCAAATTCACACAGAGATGTAAAATTTGAGGAAAAGTATTTCTCTTGGCATCATACCACAGGAACATGAATGTATTATGTTTTTTACAAAGGTTTTTTACATGCTAGATATTTTTCTTTTCTCTGCATGGCTCTTAATTGAAATGAATGATAATTGTCATTTTGCTATAGCCATTTATAAGCATAAATACAATATTTCTAGTCAGCTTCCACTTCCAGTGTCAACATGGCCAGTTTCCAAGGGTATGTCCATGCTTGGTGGAAAGGCACCTTCATGTGGTCTTTATTGCATTGCAACTGTCAACATGGTTGGGAGATCTGGAGGATAATTTTATTATCATTGGGGTTTTTTTGCATTAAAGCAATTAAAAACAACTTGCAGAACAAGTCAAACAGTTAAATATGCTCATACAGGCTATGAAGAATTCTTGAAGACAAATAGTTCTTATTTGGAGACAGGAGTGGCTGTGGCTGAAGGGAGTGTGTGATTACTGCATGGTTACTGCTCATCACAGATGACCACTTCTTTCTTTTTCTGTCTCTTCCTCTTTGCTAGGACAGTTATTAAATAGTTTATATAAATGCAATAATTAGTCTTTTTTTAGCCCTTAGTATTTTAAAACACTTCAGACATTTTTGAAGGACAGTATACAGTGGAAATACCATGGATTGCATTAAACAAAATGGGTACTTTGGTGTCTTAGTAGTAGTATTGACTTGAGAGTGAATAACAATGAGATTTAAGATGTCTAAATCCATTCAGGGCCTTTGCTTGAGAATTTGTTTTGATGCAGTTCCCATGTTTTTTCACTCTCCCTATCTGCTGCTCAAGCCTTTTACCTTCAAAACAGCCAGTAGGATTCAGGGATTAGGCTTGTTTCTTCAGTTTCATTGGAATTTGAAAATTTTATTAATATTTCCATCATTTGAGTTTCCTAACATGAAGAAATCCATGGATGTCTGTGAGAATGTTGCTATTAACAAAAGCAGGGGCTGGGATTTCATTCAGGAGTTTTGTAGAGATTTTGCTGTAGCAGGTGCAGAGGTTCAAATACTGTCCACAATCTACCTACAACTGTTGTGTGTAGTAGGATGGTATTTTCAATATTTGCAAATATAGAATACTTGGGGTAAAGCTTAACTGTTAAAATAATGGTTCATAAAAGACCTGTTCTGATATATAGAAAACTGACAATATTCATTTTCCTATCCCCCTGGTTGCTGAATAGAAGAAGCACAAAAAATATTTTTAATCAGTTTCTTTCAGGTCTTTATGTTCTCTGCTAAGAAATCATTTTGCTTTTTCATAATTCACAGAAGTTACTCTGTGCTTGTATGTGCCAGTGTGTGTGACACTCAGGTCTGCACTGCTTGTACTGAGACACCTAATGTTGTTTATGCTGTCCTCTTAAATACCATAAGTGATATGAAATATGCACTGAGGACTTCCATGGAGAGAGAAATACTTCCTTAAAATTTAGTTTACACATGTTTGGGATGAAACAACCCACAGAGCAGTTGTTGAGATCACATACACAGACATTGTGCCTTCTGTAATTTTTAATTGTTTTTTAAATTATAGACTAGAAGCTGTTTGATGTCTTGAAAAGGGCTGAGTCTTTCTGTGGTTTGTGCTCTGGTTTGGGGGCTCTGGCTGAAATTTCATAGTCCTTTCAGGAATTCCCTCAGTGAGTTTGGAGGAGTCTCTTCATGAAATGTGAGAAAGCACTAGTTAGCTAACAGTGCAGAGCAGCTTGTACAGACAGGAGAGTGGATGTCTCCAGCCTCCATGCATAAGGTATATTTAAAATCACATTTACTTACAAGCTAAATGGTATGTTTGCACTACACTAACAGATTATGTTTAATGGATGCTGGAAACACCACCAGTAATCAAAGGATTTTTAGTGAGAGGTGTTAGTGCATTGAGGCTGGGTTAAGATACTCGAGTATGAGTGTTCTTTCAGCAGGAGATATTAAACTTGTTTGTGTTCCTTCATTTAAGGCCAGATGTCAGATCATCTTTCAGTAATTCTAGACCTTTTCTTTTCCTTTTTTCTTTTTTTTTTTGCTAGGGCAGATAATGTTGTGACGGTATTTCAATGTTGTAATTCCCATAAATTACATACTGAATGAAAATGTGTCAAGAGTATCAACTGTTTACTGTAAAGGTATATTTGCTCTGCTTACCTGAATCCTCCTATTTCCCTTACAAAATTTCTTTGAGAGTCTGTAAAGTCATTTTGTGTATTGCCTGTAGAGTATAAAGAAAAAAGTCCACAGAAGAGGGGGATGAAAGAGCATTTCAGTAATGTGATAAATAGAAATGCTTATGTCCTTTCTGTAAAAAAAATCAGCTCTGTGTATTTCAGAGTATATTACTAGAGAGGCACACTGAGAGGTTCCCTGCATGAGGGTCAGTTTAATCTTTGTGTTGTGTTGGACACTGCCTACACTGGCTCTGAAAGCTGCTTTTTTGAGAATATAGCTGCTTTGACTCAAATGGAAAGGGTGCTAAGAATGCAATAGTGTTGGTAAAATGGAGTTCTTGGGAGCACTGCATTATGCCTGCTTGTGACCTCTCAGTAGTTTGATTTTCTACCAGAATAAACAAGAGTTGAAAGATGCCTGGGTCCCACTGATGATGTGCAAACTTGGTCACTCAGCTGAAGCCTTGTGCAAAGAGCTGGGGACGTTCCCTGCACTGTGAGCTCGTCCCTGTTTGCTGCCCCAGAGCTCTGAGTGCAGCTCAGCCTTTGGCAGCTCTGGTAGGAGCAGACCCAGCCCTGGGTTGGGCATCTAGCAGAGATGCATCTCTCTGCTAAATCTAATCAAGCTTTTTCTGGGCATCTGCTTTTTATCATCAAGATTTTTAAGCTGCTATCACTCGTTACCATGAGCTAAGTTGTCTTACTGGAGGACTAAGTGGCTGCATGTGGGTTTCCTATGCTTTGGACATGAATTTCCATGGTGCATCCACATGCCTTTGAGGAAAGAGGCATTGTGTTGATCTCCTTGGGCTTGTGTTTGTTTAATTACTGCAGATGCTTTGAAGAAATGAAATTTTCTTGTGATTGAAATTGTGAAGTTAAGGAGACTTCCTCACCTCAGTGGTAAAATTTATTTGTGAGAGCTACCTGCTAAAAGGGCTGAGCAGGACTGGCTGAGATAGCTACAAGAAAGCATTTTTTCTTGTTTGTCCTCTTCAGGTCCTGTTGAAAATGTACTAGAAAAAAAAATTATGTAGAGAAGTAAGGGTCTGTGTTGTTCTTAATAAATATAAAGGCAAGTTTAAATATGTTATATAGAAGCTAGAGTAAGTAAAAAGAAAATCAGTGTAAAGAAATGAATATACACTGGCATTTATATTTGCATCATCCTGCTTTAAAATAAATATGTGGAAATCAACATGAAGCTGCACAGATCTTAAGATCAATGAAACCCAGAAATGGAGCAGCACACTTGTTTTACAGCTCAAGTGTTGAAGTCAGATGGCTGAAGGAGTTAAACACCTGGAGCAAGGCTGCCAAACTGCTAAGCTGGCTTTTGGCAGCAGTGGCAGCGTGCAGAGAGAGTTTTCCCTTCATTATGGTTCACTGACTAATTCATTCAAAGCTGAGAAACCAATTGAGAGTTGAAAATGCAGGAAAGCTTCTTTTCCTATTCTGACCCTTATATATATTGGTATGTAAGAGGACTTGAGCTGCAGGTTTTAAATGCTTGCTGGATGTGAAAGAAAAATGAATTAGGGTTTTTTTCATAACATATCCGATGCACTAATTTTTATTTTAATTAAAAAATAACTATTCAAGAAATCATCATATTGTACATTTTCAATTTTTCCTAAAGGTAGACCTAAATAATACTGTTTATCACTTTTACTAAATATTTAAATAGTTAGTATTTGTTTCCAAAGTAGTAAAATAAATAAAATATGCTAAACAAGTATGTATTATGTAGAATTGATAAAATGCATTTCTATCAAATACAGTAGTTATCATATTGAGCTGTAAACCAAATTTTTTAATAGTTACTAGTCAATTAGCAGTATATTTGTAAGAAAACAACTGAAAGTTTTAATTAGCACTCCTTGCTTCTTACAAATAATCCGTTCTTTTGGTTATTTACTTTGTTCTTCCTCTAAAACTATTCTTTCATGACAAAATACAGAGTTCATATGTCAGATCTTGAGCATTTATAGATACGAATAATGGGTTTATGAAAGTATCTCAGGTTTGCCTATTTGAAAATAAATACTTGTTTTAAAGAGGCTAGAGGTCATCTATGGTCTTATAAACTATATTTTTTAACCAGATCTTTTTTATTCTGCCTATACTTGTAAAGGCAAGGAAGAAATCTCATGTATGTCCTCAAATTCAAATTGTTCAAATTGTTGAATATGTTTGAGAAATTTGGGATAGACTTTTGAATTAGCAGATGGACTTACAGAGAATTGCATTACAGGAAATACTCAGTTTTCAGTTTTAATTTTAGTCATTCCTCACCTTTTGATTTGGGAAGTTAGACATAAGTTAGAATACTTTTAATCTAATATCTACTTTTGGCTGTGATTTTTAGTTCCTTAAACAAAGACTTAGAGCAGTGTTTATAGGAATGCATCAGGTATTAGTTGATTAGGATTTCAAAGGTTTTTGTAGTTGTTTTTTTTAAAAGAGGATTGCAATAGTAAATAAATATTTTTCTAGCTTATTAAGCTCTATTTCATCCCTTTACAATTTCAAGTTTCATAACCTTTCCCTCTTATTTCAAGAGATATTTTGTATATGAAAAGATCATGTCAAAACAGCCCTACCCTTCATCAGGCTTTTTAAAATCTGAGTTAGAATTCTGTTTCTAAGATAAACAGATTTGGATCAGAAATATTTTCAACCAGCTAGTATTCATTTTGGCTGAGAGTTCAAGCAACATCTTTAATCATATTTTTGTTGATTATTTATTAGTTTCTGTGGGAAATCAAAGGACAGACAACCTAAAATACGTCTTCCGTAAGATACATCATGAATCAGAAGCTGTAGCAAAGAATTTCTAGGATGTGCCTTTCATGTACTTATAAGAACTGATTGAGAGATAAAATATACATCTTTAGTGTGTGTATAACATGCAGATGAAGGCTGACCCAAAAATGGAAGGCACCAATATCTGGCTGGAGTAGGATTTGTATTTCATTACCAGAGAAAGAAAATCTGTTGTGGGAGAAAACAGTATTTCTGTTCTGTTCCTTGTCATCTGAAGGACAGTGGTTATCCCTAAAGCAAAACATCAAAGAAAATTGGCATAAAAATGCACATTAATATATTGGCTACCTTTGGAAATCCTGCAAAACGTGTTTCCATAATTGACATGTACTTGTATGGGGTAGTAATAAAATTTGATATCATCCCAATAGATCTATGAGACCCCCATCAACTCTTAACAGTCACTGTTATTTAATTTTGAATTATAACAGTCAAAGACTGACCTTATACTGGCACTAATGAGGAGACAACAGTCTCTCCTTGGAAAAGAAATACTCTGTGCATTTATTGCACACATCAGTGGTTAAAAAAATCAGTTAATAGAAAATATGATTGTGCAAAACTAATTCTACGTTTTGAATCTGCTGCTGAAAAAAAGCCATTATAAGATTTTTACAACTTTAGTAACCCACATTTCATTCAGGAAGCTCCATGGCCAGGGAGAAGCACTCTCACAGAACGAGTGAGAAGCATTTAGCCCATTTCTAGCTGCCAGTTCATGTCTCTGAGCTTTTGTAGCTTCTTCAGCTTGCAGGGGATTTGTCTCCTTCCTGCCTTCCCTTCCCCAGTCTTTCCTGGGGAACATTTTCTAGGTTTCCTCCTTCTCTAGTAACAGGGTACCTGTCATCAGCAATGTAAAGTTTTGCTGCAATAATTTGTTGATAAAAACTGAGTGGACAGAATGTCCATCATCAAATGCTCCACCAGGATGCTGCTGGCTGGCCAGAGAAGGATAGAAACATTGAAAAAGTGATGTGTGCCCCTAGCAAAAATACTAGAGAAAAAAGAAATGGTGAGCAGATTCATGCCAACCTCATGGTGGAATGTGGATTTGCTTCCAAAATGTATTGACAGTTTAATAAAAATAATTTAAGCATGGAATTTTATCATTAAAGCATTTCTCATCTTTGCTTCCAGTGTGAGTAGCAAACACATTTGTCTCTGTGTATACCAGTTTGGCAGTAGAAATAATTCTGGTTTTTTCCCTCTAACACAGGATAATAGAAACCAAAAGAAAAATATAATTTTTTTTTATAAAATAAATAATATAACATGTTCTTCATTTTTTATTGGAAAGCAATCAAATATCTTGTTGCAGGAATATTTTTCTTCTGTAAAATACATTGAGTTTTTTTTTCAAAAAGGTCTTTCTTATTGGGGGGAGGTAATGATTTAGTTTAAATCTTTGGCTTTTCCTTGTGAAGGTTTCTGAAGGGCAGAGTGTGCTGGAGTATTAAAACAGAGGTTTAGTGCTGTATTTGGAATTGGTTGCTATTTGGCAATCTGAATATCAGTGCAGCCAAATAGAATAGATTCAAACACCACTAATAGTTTCTACTTAGCCATATGTGCGATTTTGTAAATGTCTATGGAAATTGTGCAATACTCATTTTTTTGGGATGATCTATACAGGCAAGCACAAACTGTGTCCTCATTCTGCATCCTAAGGCAAGATTGCCAAAGAAGAGCAAGTACAAGCCCCTAGCCAAAGTACAGCATGGCTTTTATTTTGAGGGCTTGTGTCATCTTCAGTGTAGTAGAACTTCTGCAGAAGTTCTGTCTATCCAAAAATAAGTTCATTTCCTTGTGCTTCATTTTCATCCAATGAGCCAAGTCCTTGAGGAAAACATCAACTCTTCATTAGAGAATTAAATAAGAATAATTAAAGAATAAATTAGGTACAGCCCCATGTTTGCATGCCTTTGTCAAGAAGGTGAGAGAAGCTACTGCAGTTTATTTCACTTGCATCTTAAAGTGAGAGCAAAGCCTGCTATGTTTTCCCCTGCCCTTTTCATAAGTACTTCTTTTATTTTCTTTATTGAAGTGATTTAAGGGCACTTGGGACTAAGAATTTTTATTTTTTTTTAAGAGTCATTATTTAGTTTCTAGATGTATTGGTGAGGAAACAAAGATTACCTTGTTCATAAGGGAATTGGTGCCCCAGGTTAATGTCCAGGTGTTCTTTCAACTGATGGCTGAGACTAATTTCTTCCTGGCCCTCTGGTAAGCAGCTGAAGCAGAGCCCAGCTGGTATATCTTCACTCTTGCATACCAACATCTTTCACTGATTCACAGATTGCCTTACATCCTCAGTACTTCCTCTACTGTTTAACAGTCTTTGAACAGTAGTCTGAAGATAAATGCTGATTTGCCTTGCAATGGCTGCATCTGAACCAAGGGATGAATTATTTATATTTTTTTTTTAAATCATAATCTCATAATGATCCTCATAAGCTCCTTTTGTCAAAAGGTCATAAATTTGACAACCCATCAAAGGATTGCTAAAGAAATACTTAACACTGAATATTATCTGGTTTGAATCTTGTGAGTTTGGATGGCATTTCAGCAGGTAATGCTCCAAAGAAGAGTTCCTAATCTGTTTAAATCTCTTATTCTCTCACACATACACCAGCACACTGATCTACTGCCACTTGTCAAAGTTCACAATTTGAGGCAGATTTTGCCTGCTACACATAGACTATGTCAATCTGAAAATATACTGAGCAGCAGAGACATCTGATGTTCTTTCATTGCACTCTGAATTTTTGGGTGCATATATCATGTGCTTAGTTTTTAAGCTTCCTTGCAAGGTTTACAGTTTTTCTGTGTTCACCATTTGGTGAATGTGCTCTGCTTGAATAAGTGAGGTAGTAAATGTTAGGTGGGAGCAGGCAAGGGGACAGCAAAAGGGATGCCATCAGTTTTAATTGCATCTTAGGAAAGAATATGCTTACCCTGAGGGTACCTGGAAAGTGGAAGCTTCAGAGCTGGAGTTTCTCGTGGGAAAAGAGGAGAAGCAAAGTGATCTTTGCAGGTGCTTGACCAGTGCAGTAGGAAGAAGGCAGCATCTGGGTGGTGGAAAATGTATGATGGGAGTGCAAAGAATAGAGAGAAATAAATTTAACCTCATGCTGTAAACCCCAGCTTGAGGAAATAGACTCTGAAGACCATTATCAGGGCAAAACAGTACAGTCACGAGGGATTCACTGAAGTAAAATAGCTTCAGAGCTTTCATATGAGCCAGGATAAAACTTCACAGTTCTGAGTGCTGCTCAGCACTACTGTAGAAGTATTGGTGTGATGTTACTTGGCTGTATATAATTGAATATATACAGTATATTTAGACCAAATTGAATTCAGAGGGAGTTACACGTAGCTGTACCAGCTATGAAGGACTGGTAATTAAGATGTGGAAGGAGAAGGAAGTCCTCATTCATGAGAATGTCCATATAACACCATGTCTGCCTTCACTGCAGCCATTCAAGACTTCTCCATCCCTGACACCACAAGAAAGATTTAAATTTAAATATTGACAACTGTAGAAGGGGGAAAGTGGAAGCTACTTATAATGATTTGAGTAAAGGATTCTTGTCTGAGCAGCTCTTTTGAGAGAACTTCTGAAATGATTCCTTTTGTGTTGTCTGTAAAAACGAAAGTGCAGTTCAGTGAGTTATGTGAATTCTCTCAGGTCTGTGTGCAGCATCTTCTGGGGATTCCTTAGTTCCACAAGGGCCTTCACAACATAACTGCATGTTCTAATTATATAATCACACATTTACACCACTTATGTCATTAAGCATAATAGCACTTGCCACGTGAATATGCAATGATAAAGCAAAAGTTACTTTTGGAAAAATGATACAACAGAATCTTAAGAAAACATGAAATATGTAAGACCTACTCACCAAAATATAGTATATACTAGAGGCTAAAAGCTCCCATGAAGCAAAATATTTGCAAAATCTCACTGTTTTCTTATGCAAGTGCTTGTGAAACTTTTGCCTTAATTTGGGTGCAGTTTTTGTTCTTAAACTCATCTCATGTCTGTGCTACATAGAAATTATACTGGTTGTTGGGAACTGTAATTTGGAATGTAGGCAGTTAAACCTTTTTGTATGGATTCTACCATCCTATTTAGCTAAGGAAATATGATCTAAATAGTTTGATAGTTTTACAAGACTTGAGTTACAGATAAACATGGTGCAAGAGTTAATGTGGCACAAGTCTGCAAGTGGTGCCCTCCATTCTGACCCTGGTATTGTCAGTGGGAGTTGTTCTTCCACTGCTGATGGAGCAACAATATTTTGGATGAGACTAAAGTTCTGTCTTTGAGGTATTGTGAAGATTCCTAGCATGTATTCCACAAGCACTCTAGGAAGAGAAGAGCCTTGGTCCCAGTGGCCATGCAGATAGGTGCACTCAGACTCATTCCCCAGGCTTTTTCATTTGGATCCCAATTTATCTTTTCCTAAAACTGTTGATTTGTGTTAAACAGCTGTTGCCTTTTATTCAGACCTGGCTGGAGTTCAGTGATTTATCTGAAATTGTGAAGGTAGTCGAAGACAACTCATCAAAGGCTCAGCAAAAACAGTTTCTTAATGGGAAGTAATTTTCCAATCACCATATAACAGAGCTGTAATAATACATTGGAGTATCCTTTGATGTAGCTTAAGGCATACAGTTGCCTAATAAGAATGCCTAATTGTGTAGGTTTCATTATACACAGCTGAGGAACAATTTTCAATAGCTTCTAAGGTATTATGAAGTACTTTTGACTGAAATTTAAATTCAAGATTATATCATATAATGAAAATGGAGACATGCTGCATTAGCATAATTATATCTCTCTAGTTGTAAATATTTATATAAAAATACTGCAAAGACCAAATATAGTTATGTGCTTTTATTCCAGTTGGTCTAAACATTCAAGAAAAACTAGTTCTTCAGCAGTTCTAGGAATAGTTTACTTGTCAAGTTGCAAATAAACTTTTAGAGAATTTGGGTTCAGTTCTCTAACATAGATTTATTTTTACTTATTTGTTTCAAATATTGTACTTTTTTTTTTTTTTGGTATCCTGTGAAATTTCTTGTACTTCTGAACAGATTTTTAAAAGTAAGCCAATTTTAAGTGAAAGTTTCTGTCGGAAAAGCGTGTTTATAAAGCTCACCTGTACCTTTGTTTTAAAGACAAGCCCAGAGCAGGGACATTGTCTGCTAAGTATCTCTCTAAACATATGGGCTGAATTACTCAGCAAAGAATTGAACTACACTGTTTCAGATTGGTTACGGTGGTAAAAACTGCCTCGCACTGCTCTGCAGAAGAGGGATGGATAAAATGCTCTTTGAACAGCCAAGATTTTTTAAAAATGTCAGTGCAGAGGGCTTGCATTTGTGTTTGGCTTTCTAGACCTGCCTCTTGACCTTCTAATTACTTGATTTGAAACAGCACTGAGGGTATAATAAAACTGGAGGTTGTCTCTCGTTTGCTTTATCATAAATTAAAGCTGTTAGTTTGGTGAGGTGAAAGTAAAGGCAGAGTGTTCATTACTGCTCAAGTGACGGCTTGTCAATAGCACTGCCTTTTAGTTTGTTCTAGTCAGCACTTGCTGTGCATTTTGTTGGACCACTGGGAAATAAATACAACAAGATTATACATTTGGAATACCACAAGAGTTCATGAAGGGAAAAACCAAAAAAAACCCCAACCAGATGATAAATTATACACTTGGTAGAAAGTGACATGCTATCTTGTGCTATTAACAACCAGAGATAATTGCAGTGAATTGTAATTGCAGTTTGCAACTTACAGTACAGTGTGTCCAACATCAATCTTAATAGTGAACAAAGCAATTTATATTAAAAGTTAATTCACTTGGTAAGTTTCGGCTGTATACGAGGGAGCTAACAGATGTAGCTTTTCAGAAAGTTCAAAGGCATTTGGAACATGGAGAGAAATGCTAATGTAGTAAGCCTCAGAGAAATATTGCATTACTACTTGTAATGAAAACAAATGTATGCCATTATATCCCAGTTTGTGTTTATTTAATAAACTATGCAGTTTTGTACATTGAAGAAATTCTGGTTTTGAATGCAACAGAACCAGATTTTTACTCATAGATTACACGAGAATAGCAATTACATATATATAGCAAATGGGGGTCTAGATTTTCATGCATTTGATTCTATATTCAATTTTAACTTAATCCTTTTATGAGTCAGTACTAAAGGAGTGTGTGTGTGTGTATGAGTTTATACATACGTATTACTGCAATTTTTAAATCTAGGCCCTTATTATGGAATTGTTTAGTAGTGCCCTGAGTATTTTGCTAGATTGCCTGGTCATGATTACCCCAGATTTTGAGTGATATCTTTAATTGGTTTTAATTAAAGTGAAACTTTATTCTGGGAGAGCCTAACACCCCTTCTCATGGAGATGATAATCTGGCATTCACTGACCATCCACTGGTGCCCTCCTGTCTGGGAGAGCTTCTGCATACCCACTGACTTTGTTTTGTGGGCTACAGCACTTCACATTTACTTCAACAAGCATTACCATCCTCTGAGTGTTGTGGTCAGTGCTTGGTGGCCACCAAATGACAGAGAATTCCCTGATCTGCAGAGTCATGCTCCAAACACACGGTGACTGCTCGTGCTCTGGGGCTGGCCGTGCGTTGGTGGGTGACCATTGATACCATTTGAAAACTCAGGGTAAAAGTGCTCCCATTTTCCACAGTTACTTGGCAAAGCATGAAAATCTACAACTTGAGACATAGTCATATTTGAGTTATATAACTGAAAAATTGCTACTTTTTTAGCACGTGGAAAAACATTGAGAGGGAAGGGGCTTGAGGAGGACTTTTTACTTAGAGATCCCCACCTGGTTGAGGGGATTCATCCAACAGAAGGAAGGTCTGCTCCACATTTTGTACCATCTTGCTTTTTCATAAACATCTTGTCCTTATGAGAGAGCTGAGTTAGTTCGTGTATCAGTCTTGTCTAGGGTTTCACCCACTGTCAACTGCTTTCGTTCTACTGAAGTCAGTGGAACAAAGGCATTTAACACTAGCTAATGACTGATTCTCAAAGGAGTTTGGGGAGTAGCTGAAAAACTGGACTGAGGCTATTTTTCTTCTTCATGGCATTATTTTTGTTTGGTAGGTAAGAGTGTGTAATTCAGAGCTAACAATCTTGTTTAGATGGATAGCTTGGAGCTTTGCTTGTCTCTGCTCAAGGAAATCCAGGGCTGCACTAAATGTCTTGTATGTGTGTCTTTTATACACTGTACCCTGTGCATTAGGCAGGCGTTTGATTTCAGATTTAATAGAATTCAAGATTCTATTTAAAGATTTAATATCCTTTTAAAAAGACAGTCTTAAATTATTTGATCATTAAAGTTTTAATGTGGAGGTTAACTAGTGGTATGTAGTAGCACACTTTTAAATTTGATTGTAAAAACTTGGCTGGAATTTTTAGAATGATATAAAAAAATAAAAAAAAAATTTGCTCTTTTGCTGGTAATTAATTTTTTCCCATATAACAACATACCGAATCTGACATAAATTGACAGGAAACGTAATTTGAGGAAAAAAAAACCTAGAATGTTATATAATTTTCCATTTGTTTCAGCAAAAGTCATCTATAGATCTAAGGGATGTTTTGACGGCCAGTCATTCTGGATGTATGTTCTCCAGTTCAAATTATTTTTGTTTACTTTTTCATAGGTAATAGTAGAATTATTAAAAATACAGAAAATTATGTTTTACTTGATTTTATAAGGAGCAGGTTTCTGTGTGTGTGAATTACACTATGTATTGTAATTTATTTTGCAGAAAAGGGCATGTGGTCCTGCCTGTACATATATATATATATACACACACACACATATATATATATATTTTATATGTAATAATAGGAATTGAGTTCTTTCCCTTTGCTTTGTGAATGTAAGTGCATGTTCCATGTATTATTCTGCTAGTAGAACACCTATCCAAAAAAACATCAATCAGTTTAATCCTAAAATATATGTATAGTCTATAACCTGGTTTACACTGAAGAGGAGAGGGAAGCTGGACAGGCCAATGTGTAGCATCTCTGCTCCTGGCATTGCCAGGAACATCTGGCTGCCAGCATGGGCATGTGGATAAGCAGAGGAACTGGGGCAGTGGTGGAGTCCTGCCCACCAGGGACTTGCTTTCCCTTCTGCAGGTAGTGCATGAGGCTGGGCAGCGCAGGCTGGAATGGAGTAAGATTGCCTAGCAGGAAAAAAGAATTGGAAAACAAATTTGAAAAAAAAAAGGGAATCAAATTTCTGAAAAGCTCAGCAGTTAAGACCTTCTATTTAACAATCTGGTTAAAGGAGACAGGTTTTCACAGGAATTCACGTTCCATGTATGTATTTACTCTCCTTATATATATACATTCCATAAAAAGGTGTGCCTGTCTTCTTCCCCAGGCACTTTTTGAGAAATGTCAAAAGTCCAATTATAGAAATAGACTACTTGGGACACTTCATTCACCTAGAAATTAACATAAATCATAATCTGGGAACAAACTTTATTCCTAGGTTTCATTGTCTCCCACCAGAACAGTTAAATGGCCAGACATCAAAATTACTGAGCTGTTAGAAACTCTTCAGCCAGAACAGAATTTATTTGGTTTTTGCACATGCATATCCGTAGAAGGAAAATTCCTGAAAATTAGTCTTATGAGTCAGATGTGGCTTAGTATTGCCATTTCTTTACATAAATGATGTCACTTTGTCTATTACTGAGAATGTTTAGCATTAATGTGTAGTATGTTTGCCACCTACTTTGGAGAAAAAGTTGCAAAGTGTTAAAAAAAGGAACTTAGTGTCCGTAATTTATTAATAATGAAAATGAGTAACATGGGAAAAGCCTGAAGGATTCTACAAGATAGGTAATGGAGCATGCCATGAAATACCTTTTAATGTAATTGAAATGGAAATAATTTGCAGTATTCCTGAAACAGAAAAATATAAGTAACAGAAGGATCTGCTATGATATTTTTATTTCTTCAAAACTGAAATATAGTAGGGTTAAGGAAAGGAACAGAAAGCAGAAGAAGTTGACTAGCAACTCCTTTTTAAATATTAGGGTGCTAGAACTAGATTAACTGATTTGCCAGTGGAGTTAGGGAAATAAAAGAAAAAAATTTGATTGTTGTAAATTTTAAGTTCCTGTTATTTCTTCTCAAGATTCCAAGAAATTGCATGAACGTACTTGCATGTTTTGGTAAAAATTCAGTTCCTTCAATTATAGTTTTGTGTTTGCATTGTGTTCACCGATAGAAACATCATTGTTAGTCCTTCCATGTTACTTTCTGGCACTAGATCTCTGAGCATCTTACAAAGAGGTAAATAATGTTACATTTCAGGAAACTGATGAACAGAACTCATTCAAAGTGACTTTGAAATATTGTGGTGTGTTACTTTATTTAACAACTTTTAATTATCCATTCAAACAGTCAAAGCAGTATCCTATTTGGATAGTGTTCCACATAATGGAAATGAAAAATACACACTACAAGAAACAAGATTACAGGGACTGTTGTCTGAAAACAATTTGCTGAAAGCATTTAGGCCATTCTTGCAAAATAAGGATGTGTTAAAAAAAATTTTATATTCCTGTAAGGAATTTTAATAAGATCCTCTTCGAACTTGAACCTCGTTCCAGTTCTTAGGACTTTTGTGGGGAAAAACAAGTCTAACTCTGGTTACATCAAGACAAATGAAACCAGGTCAGGAAACCCAGCTCCTCCACCACTACAGTCTGTGAAAACATGATCCAGCCTGAATAGTTGGTGTGGTGTCTGTGCTAGGAAGAAGGATGAACAATTCTGGTAAAGTAGTGAAAATAGGAATTTGGGGTTTGGAGGAGTTTTTTGCTATTATGAAATATGCAAAACGGGTGAAGTTGTTACAAGCTGGATGTTTGCTGCAGTGCATTTGTGTTTCAGGATTGCAAGGAGCTCTCTGGTTTAGGCATTAGAAAAGAGATGTCAGCGGGGATTTTTTGTTTTCAAAGTAAACACACAAGTAGCAGGGTTAAACAAAGAAAAGTTTAGGTTATTAAATAAAGTTCCAATACTTCTTACTCACTCAAGAAATTTGTAGCAAGTTCTGTGGAGTAGAAAATGAAGGGAATATGCCATGCAATTTTTCTTTAGCCTTTTTGCAATGCAACAGGGCAATCGATACAAATCTTTGCAGTAATCATATATTGATTTTCCTAGAATATAACTCCATTTAAAGCATTTTTATCCCCAGGAGTGAAAGCATTGGAGGCTATCAAAGGAGGAAGTAGCTTTCCTTGACCCCATCTGCAGTTCACATTGATTAACAGAGGCTAGGTAAAATAAATAAATATGTGTGAGAGAGAATAAAGAAGAAAGAGTCACAGAAAGGTTAATACTGGCTGGGGAGAAACATAATTATAGTGCATTAGGGTTTTTGTAAAATTATTAGGTCAGGATAAGCTAACAAGTGACTTGGAGAAGGTGGATTCTTCATTAAGTCAGAGCCAAATATTTCTATACCTATTTTTCACTGACTGCGCTACAAATTCAGATAATGTGGAGCTTTCTAATGATCTGCCCTGTGCACATGCAGGTATCAGGACAGTGAAATTGAGTTGAAACTGGTAGGTTTTCACTGTACCCTGTAATGGAACATCTGTTATGGTATACTGAACCTGGGACAAATTCATAGGGAGTGTGCAGAGGTGCCATTGAAAGAAGCTTGATGAATCCATGACATTTTATTTTCATTAATTGTAAAGATGCTGCTGTTGTAGATGGTTTCTAAAAGTTGCAAAACCACAATAGATTTGTTTTCTTTATTTAATTTTATGAAACATTAAAATAATGCAAGATATTATTTTAATATAATTTTAGTAACCCTGAAGCAAGTCTCTCATACTTTTGTATTATGAATACAGTTTTCAGTTTTTAATCACTTGCTTCATTCAGTGGAACTGCAAAGTAAACAATGTCACATCTTGTGTAAGTGTCACACTCTCCTAGGAGACAGTAAAACCAAGGCTATATGCCATAATTTTGGAATCAGATTTTTCTCTAAGCCAGGAATTTTGGGATTTTGTGAGTCATCTTAGCTGCTCCAGAAGTCCCTGTAGCCCATCCCATGCATCTCTATACTTTCAATCTGACAGTTTCATCTCCTCTCCAGCCACTTTGGTCATTTCCTGGCCTTTATGCTCTCTTCCCTATGTTTTTGTGGCTGAAACTAAATCCTCATAGATCAGCCTTTATTAAATTAAAAGGTGTGTGTAGCCTCATTATCCTTTGCAGTGTGTTGTAGTTGATACTGTTTATTTTACCAGCAGCTTCAGAGCTTTTTTTGCTTCAGGCAAAGCAACTACTACACATTGTCAGATAAAGTACCTTATCTGTCAGCAGCACTCTTGTGAATTAATCATAATTCAATAGGTTTACTAATCAAGATTTGAGATGAATGTTTTGATAGAGCAATCAGATTTGTCCAATCTATCATTACTTGACAGTTGCTTTAGGCAGAGTGCTAACTTGGCATTAGGACCTGGTTTGGATCAGTTTGGTGTGGCCCCACCAGTCAGTGGCATCAGTTATTGAAGTGATGGGCTTCTGCATAGACACTGATTATAGTTCTTTTTCAGTTTTGAGAGAGACTGGAGTGAAGCTGAGATCAGGCAGCTCACACCTACCCTGTTCCACATAATCAAAACATTTTTGAATCAGGAGTTCACTTTGTAATTTTCACAAATAACAAAATTACTCCAAGCTCGTTGACAAATCTGAGACATGATTTATGGTGGCATATGCAAACATTGCTCAGGACTGAAAGGGTCACTGGAATAGAAAGGAGATAAAATTAATATATTGTTAAATGTTGCTAATTATTAATCAAGTCACGTCTGATGTCACTAAAATTTGTTCTTTATTTTGCCCAGTTAAACGTTCTTGGGGGTAATTTACAACATAGCTTGCAGCAGTTTCCTCAATTTGAAAGCATAAATGAAGGCTTTCATTGTATATTGACATATTTTTCTTGTTAAGCAATGTTTAAAGTACTGATACAAGGTGCTGTAATAGTGGGTTAGACTGCAAGTGCAAGTTTGGTACATTGTAGTCAATAATGCATTAGTGTGGGAAAATGAAGAGGAGAATTGATGTGTTTGGGGTTTCTTTAACATGGGTGGAGAAGGGAAAAAGTCTTCAAGCATCCACAGGTAAATATAGACCTATTTTCCTAGTTAATGTAATTTTAGGGTATGTGTTTGTAGTGTGAACACAATATATATGTGAACCTCTAGTTTCATCATCATTTCAACACATGTTCTTTGTCTCCTGCTAATCTGGCACTTGTGACTTTGGGGAGAGCAGGTACGTGGTGGTGTGATGGGGATCCTGCTGTGCACTGTCCTCTGTGCAGACAGTGGCTGGAGCTGAAGCTTGTTCCTGTGCAGCAGGTACAGAGAACTGCCTGCCCATCACATTCTCTTGAAGCTTAACACAGAACTAAAACCAGTCCCTCACCAATGGGATGTCAGCTCCTCTGTCTGTGTACAGTTTCTCTTTTAATAATTTGAAATCTTGAAATACATTAGGTAGAAGAAGGTAAAAAGTACTAGTTCTAATGTAGATATTCTGGCCTAAGCCTCAAAAACCAAAAATGTGCAGGCTTAACTTATTATATAGCAGAAATGAGTGTCCAAATGCTTTTACTGTTCCAGTTGGAGGAATTTAGTACAATGTCAGGGTAACTCAGTGTTGATATTTTGGTAGCAGTGTCATTTAGTGATGAGTTCAGAAGACTGTGGTATAAATATTTGTGTTCACTTGATACTAAATAAGCAATCAGAATTCTAGATCTTTGTAGCCCTGCCTTAGTTGCTTTCCTGGAGCAATCTATGGGCTCCAAAGCCTCACTAACATTCAGAGTACCTGCACAGCTGCTTTCTAAAGTCCTGGTGCTTGGGCAGTTCTTGGAAACTGCATTGGAATGAGGCTGCCAGCAGCACCAGAGAGCATTGGCAGGTGAACTGAGTCACAGTCTAATGCTCACCTGACCTGTACTGAATCCATGGCAGACAGTGGGGACAGTAATTCCTCTCAGTAATGATCAGTCAGGTACTTTTCTGGTTAACTTCAGCACGAGTGGAATGCCTTCAGTATCTGCTGCTTGTCAGGGAGAACGTTCCTGTGTCATCTTGTAAAGCAACACTGGCTAGTGAAAAAACCCCAAAGTGATACTCAAGTGAAAGGAAAAATAACCTCTAATTTTAACATCTTGGGTGTTTTTTAGCATAGCTTGCCAAATTAAAAAAGAAAAATATACCCTTTTTTGACTTTTATTTTAGAAAGAATTTTTGTATTTTTGCCAGTCACTGCTGTGCTAAAAGCCAAAGTGAATATTATTTGTACTCACTGCTCAGAAAATACCATAGGCCTGTTTCTGTGGAGTGATGAGAATTACATTGACTTTGCCACCACAGGATTCCTTCTAATATCCTGTCAACATTCTCGTGCCCTGCATTTACTGCTGTGCTCAAATCCCATCTCTCCATAACATTTAAAAGGAATAGTGAAAGAACATCTTTGCCAATACCAAACTACTCCATTGTTTCATTTGTGCATTGAACTGCTGTTGTTTACTCTGCAAGCTCCCTCTACCTGGAATACTACCTGGGTGACAATTTTTCCTGTGCAAATTTAGATAAAGAAAGCTTTTTGATGATCAATGAAATACTGTGTATGTAAAGTGGTTAATTAAATTTCTTTCCTTCCTCCATCAAATTCTGCGAGTTAAAAATCCCATTCTGAGGTTCTCCACTCACTCAAAACCCTAGAGCCTTGACAGCCACCTTTGACTTCATTTTCTTCTTGATAAAATCTATCATGACATGCAAGAGTGCCTTGCATATATGAGATGAATGATGGTCCTTCATGCTTACTACAATAACATGAGATTAACATAGATCAAAGATTTCCTAGAGTTATTAAGAGGAGGCAGTCTCCACATACTTAATATATCTGGACTTTTTTCTCTTTTGCTAGTTAACATATCAAACTAATAAATAGCAATGAGTCATTCTGCTTTTTTTTCCTTTAGAGTGCTAATAAATGTATATGAGTTGACAGTTTTATAATGGTGAAGAGATAAAAAATATTCTTGGTAAAAAGATGCTCTGTGTGAATACTTGTATGCATTTCTGTTCACATGGTCATATATCTAACACCTGTGTGATCCCTCAGGCAATTCAGTCATTCATTTTTCCTGCCAATTTGCTTGCTTCATTTTGATCTATGTTTGCTATCATTTGTCAACTGACACCTTTAGCATGTTTTCACATCAGTTGTTTTGAGAACATGAATGCTAATAATTACATCAGTGCTGCCCCATTGCAGAAGTGTAGACTAGACAGACACCTGGGACTGTTTTTTATAAGTTATTTAACAGTTATTAATTTCTGATTTTCATGTGTTGCAAAATTGCTGGTTGCTTATCCATTGCAGGTTTGTAGCAGTAACTACAACTCCTCCATTAAGTGCACGTAAACAATGGCTTCAGTATTGGAGCTTTTGGTTGGGTTTTTTCCCCAGATGTATGTCTCCTGCCTCCCCTCAGATAGATGTCAAAGACCTAAAGAATAGTCTCAGGTTTCCAGTGCCTCAGTTTTTCTCAAATTCCATAGTTTAAAGCAGAATTCCCCAGAGTTTGTGCATGCACATGACCGCCATCTCTGCATTCCTAAATTTCCATGAAAAAGTCTTTTTCATGACTTACTTGGATTCCCTAAGTGCTTCATGCAAATATTATTAATAGGTGTCAGGTATTCCTTGTAATTTCTGTTTTTTTCTCATTACCATGGTAGTTCCATCATGCAGTTCCAGGTGCTGGTTGTTCTTCTTTCCATGAGACCAGTCTTCTCTCCAGCCAGCATTCACTTTTAAAAATGAGTGTAGGTGAGATCTAGACCGAAACTGTGGTTCCCATTCATATATGGCTTTGCACAAACAAGATATCCCAGAAGACTCCTTGCCAAAGTTAATTTTCATTTTAGTCAACTGATTCATATGGTTTTCTTCCTTAAACCTCATGCTTTGGAAAGTGTTCAGTGCAAGGAGTAACTTGCCTTTCTCTGTATATGGGACTAAACATTTCACCAAACTGTTGTCTTTTTATTTAGACAAAGATCTAAAGACATCATGAAATAAGCCAGAAACTCCTTGAAACAGAATTTCCTCACTGTGAAAGAAACACATTTTGTATCTAAGCAGTAGGTGAAGCTCCTTAACACAAGTTTTAAATAAAACAAGAATTGTTAAACAGTGCTACTGCTTTAAAAGAGACTTACCCCAAAGGGCTTATTACCACAATTTTCCAAGTCTTTAATTTATTATGTGCTCGGTGTTTTACTGCCTCTCCCAGATTTTAGTTATCTCAGCCCCACTCTTGAGTGCTGAAAGGTCAAGAGGTGCACTGCAAAGGCTGTGAGTGGAGAGGCACATCAATGCTAAAATGTTTAGACTATATGAAATCAAGGAATACAATATAAAGCTCTTTACTTCTGAAGTGCTTGTGCATATTTTGAAATCCAGCATAAACCCTCTTTAAACATTATGATGCATAATTAGCATTTACCTTTGTATCTGTGCATTTCTTCATAAGTGTCTAGAACAGGATTTACTGGGAATTCAGTATGAGTCCATCAGGTTTTCAGACTGAAATCTAAATGTGTGGGTTGTGGGGTTATGTTTTTTAATTTCTTTTTATTTGGGTTTTTTTTTACTGAAATTTTGGCTTTTTAGTGTGTCTTCCTCAAGCAAACAATGTGATAAGACATGCACAGCAACAAAAATGCTGTCTGCAAACATCTAAGTGTTCACGTATTATAGGGGCCACACAATTTCATTGCTTAAAAATACAAATAAATAAATATATAAATATATAAATAAATTTATGTAGCACCTTTTATCCCCAAGGATTTCAAAGTCTTTTAGAAAACTCTTAACATATGTTAAAACACCTAGCATACAACTAGGGTATTGGCAACTGTGGTACAGAGAACAGTAAAAGAAGGAAAATAATTTATAAAAATATAGATATAAAAGGTGATAAGCATCCAGGTCAAATGCCACTAAAGTCTTCCCATTGATTTTGATGGGCGTACACAAAAAAAATTCAGGATATGTCACCATTTTATATGGTGGATTGAAAAAGAAAAGCATTTTCCCCTTTTCTACCCCCAAAAATCTGCAGTTTTGCAGGATCATTAGTGTACTGCTTATGATTTCAGATCCTAAGGAGACTTTAAAATCATCTCTGTTTAACTTCACTTGTGTGTACCTAAATTTGCCCTGTCTGGAGCTGGGAGCAGGTAGGGATGGCATCAGCACCCCATGGTAACACCAGTGGTGTTAACTCTGTTCTAGAAAAAAGTAGCCTTTATCAAGAACAAATGCTCTTGGTGAAGACCTCTGATAATATCTAATGCATTATCATTATTAAAAATATATTTCACTTGTTTTGTTGTAATAACCACTTCTTGGAAGAGACATGAAAAATACCCTTCTGAAAGTCCAGTGGATTTAGCTTAGCTTTGAGAAACTGGGTATCCAGAAGCAGTAGCCAGCCCAGGCATGTTTTTAACTCCTGGGAAACATCTGTGTGAAAGAGGTTTTTAATTTCTGTTGTAATGGTTTTAGTTAAGAAACCTCATTTTTTTGGCAATTGCATGAATGATTTTAATTTTTATAATTAAAATACTTTGATTAATTTCTTTCATTTCAGTGAAAATGTCAACAACATTGATTATATTTAGATATTTTCCAGTCTAAATTAAGTTGTAAATATTTTTGTAAATGAATTCATCTGTTGTTCAGAGAACATACAAGTGTAAAAGAAAGCAGATTTGTAAGTAAGATTTGTTTCTTACCCTATTGACCATCCTGCTAATATTCACCATCCCTTTGTAGCACAAGTTACAACGTGTTTAATACCTTAAGTCTGAAAACTGTGTTGGCATTCTTACAGGGCCCTTTTAAATATGTCTGTGGCTTGAGAATATTTCTACACCTCACATGTCTTCCTCAGAATATCCCAAAAGTAGTTTTAAATCATGATTAGTCTTTATCTAAGATTAATGTTTAACAGAGTGGGATGGAAGTGGAATAATTACTTAATGTTATTGTATATGATGTGAACACAACTAGGAACCTAAAGATGTGATTCTTTTTTTTTCTACATTATTCTCCTTACAAAGGCAAAGAGAAGGTGGGAATAAGGCAGCCATTGGTGTGGGAAATAATTTAAGAAATATCCATGATTATGCTGTATCTGTTGCATTGATTTCAAACAAACTAATGGCTTCTGCATGTTTTTAGAGAAGCTGCTTGGGTGTCATAAGAAATTAATATGCTTTGGAAGGTGCCCAAAACTTTGATAATGCCCTTTTATTTTAATATTCATTATTAAATATTCAGTAGTTGAAATAGGTGACAGCTGAGTGTTGATTAGGGTAAGGTAAATCAGAGCAAATATTAATATGGCTTGCTTGTGTCCTGCATGGGCAAAATTTCAAGTCAATGATAAAATATTGTTAATCAGTGGATTGATTTGACCATAAAGCAGTTGTATATTGATGCAATCAAAGCATTTAATTTGAACGTTGTCATCTCTGTGTGTCTGAGACCTGAAAGCCACATTGCACATCATGAAGTCCCCAGTGCTGATGGTAATCAGAGAAGAGGACTTATAATGGAGATATCCACCCTCTACAGAATGGAAAGGGTAAGAGTTCTCTAATGAATATGATGCAAGATGATCAAAGCAGATCATCAGAGTATGCAGGAGCTACTGTACCAGTCATATCCCCACTAATGGCCCTTGCTGTCTGCTTGTCTCTGAACTGGAGAGGGAGGGGAAAAATAGTTCAGAGGACAAAGTAACATGGTGGGGAGATTATTGTCCCAGACACGTTCATGATGTTTGAGTCCCTGAGTCTGAAATGGTCAGTCAGTGTGGTAAGCATTAATTTTAGATGTATTACTGTTACTGAGCTGGAAGCTGTAGTTCAGGAGGCTCTGAGGTCCAGATTTAATTCTCCAGGAAGTACTATTTGGATATTTATATTGGCATGAGCCATACACTGATTCAGAAGCAAAAGCTTTGTCAGTTGTAAACAGCTGATCTTTTCCTCTTAGAAGTGGGTTTTTATCAGGTGGTCTCTCATGACAAAGGAGTTGTACTGAGATTGGAGAACTTATTCTTCATTTCAAAATAAAAGGACATCTGAGTCTAGGCACAAGGGAAAATGTCTACTCTTTGCCTCTTTAGCACCTCTCAAATCTATGGGAATATTTTTATTAATTCTCTGAAGACTGAAAAGGCTTTGAATTATCAGTGGCATATGTAGTCAAATAGAGAAATGTGAGGGAAGCTGGAACATTTTTTTTGTTTTGACTGGCACTTGTGAGACATCAGCTAAGTGAAATGCAGTATGTAATACAGTAGGTCGCTGTGAACAATTTCCTCCTCCTTTTTTTTGTGTTCATATTTTATTTACTATAGCTTGCTCTCAGTGCTCCAAATAATCTCAAAATAAATCTGATCCTATTTGATAAGACCAACAGTTTCTTCCCATCTTCTCTCTCCAAATCCAATCAAATTCCTTATCAGCCTAAAAATAATCAGAGCAAGTCTCTTGAGAATTCTCCACAGCCATTACCTGACTTCGCCCAGAATATTTCCTCATCTCTTAGGGAGAAGGGAGTGCCAAAAAAAATGCCAATAGTCTGGCTTCAAAGAAAGAGATCTCACTCACTGACTGGTATTGGTTCTCCTGGGGGCTTCTTCTGAGAGCAGCTGCAGCAGTTTGCTGCTGTGGTCATATTAAAAAGAGAGGAAGGGCATCTAGACAGGTAATTTCCCAAACATTTTGGTAATACACAGGAAAAACCACATTTTAAAAGGTGCTTAAAAACCAGCAGTAAATAGAAATTTCCATTGTAAAGCTTTGCATGGTTTAGGGAACCACCACTTAGGCAAATTGCATACTGGTTAAGTTTTTCAAATGGACTCATTATAGATACAAAACATTATGGAATTGTCATTGCCATGTTTTCTAGTGCAAATGAAGTGATCATTCAGCAGAAAACAAAACCAAGCAAAAGCAGGTGGTGTGGTGTCCATTGCTAGGGAAAAATTCTGGAACATGGCACAGCAGCTTCAATAAGCAGCAAAGTTGTGTGATGTCTGAACCCAGCAATGCTCTATTGCATGGTTAAACACCCCAAATAAAGTCAGAACAATTAAAGAATGAAAAACTGAGCTTAACTGTATTTTTTTCGAAATCTATGCACATTATAATATGTAGAACTTCATCTCTAATTGGGGTAATAATGCATGGTGATGAACAGACGCCCAAGTGTCTGAAATGGAATGATTGGTCCTTCCTGTGGTCACAACCATAAAGGAAAGGGAGCCTTACTCAAGGCCATCTAGTGAGTTCCTGGCCATGCCAAGGAGAAGCATCACTCTCCTGGGAATCTCAGTCCAGAGCTCTGTCTGCTGGGGCTCACTGCCTACCTTGTATGCTCCATCCTCCTCCAGCTCTTTGATTCATGAGCTCTGTCCATAATTGAGTGGTGCTGTAGATGTAGGATGTGAATTCTTGCATTTTTACCTTTATAAAATGTAACTCAGTGAAAGAGATGAGCTGAATGGGAAAGCTGCCACTGTACTCATGAAAGCTTGTTTCCTCTTTTGGGCTTAGCAAAAACAACAGCAAGGGCCAAGTCATTTGATCACAATTATGTGTAGTAATTTCCCTGAAGTTATTTTCTCATTGTGCTTCAGAAAAAAAAAAGAATAGAACAGGGGTGAAGGGGACAATTTACAGCTGTTTTTAGTAATTCATTTTGGCATTGATATGCGACAGAAAATCTCCATTTGAGCTCAGAGGTTGAAAGCTATTTCATAGCAAAAGGAGGAGACTTGTTTGCACTGGTTTCTTAATGCAGAATGCTTAAAGCAGCAGAAACTCCGTTAGTCAAACTGCATGAAATAAATACAAATATATTGAGGGGATTTGGGAAATGCAGTTTGTGAATGAGTCTGAATGAGGACAGAAATGAAATCCATAGTATTTAGGTGGAGATTGCTCCTTAGGCTGCAAACTGCCTTCAGGTCCATACCCTCTCTCATCTGCAAGTACAAAGGAGTCTGTGCACAGGGGAGGAGAGCAATGTGGCCCTTTATGATGAGTGAATTGAGAGCTTGAGTACACATAAGCACTGTTCTATTAGCACAGCCCAAGACCAAAGGTATTGCAAATTAATTGAGCAAAAGAATTTGTGTACAGTAGGCATGTCTGTTCTTACATGAATCAAAAGGAGAAATTGGGCAGAGCTCCTTTTAGGAAGAAAAGAAAAACATATGTTAGTTATTGTATTGAGAGGATGTTTTTATGAGAAAAGGGGATGCTGCTTCATTAATAACTGACATGTCACACCAATTCTGGTAGGTCTGATAGATTAAACATGAACCTCTCATTATTCAAGCAGCTGAAATGTATTGGCTGCTTTACCCACCTAATATTTATTCCTTGCACAGTATAACTACAAAATTGACATCTTCTTTTAAAATTATTTGGCTGTAATAAATATAAAACTTTCACCGCTGATGTAAAGCATTGCTAGCTGGCATCATTTCCTATCCCTTTTTAATTATTCTTGACACTGTGGAGAAACATCTAATATAAATCTGTAATGTGCTCTGATGACAAACTACACGGTTGGAAGACCATGTAATCTCTCCACAATTAATTAAAGTGCACAGAGCTGCTTTTTTTTCCCTCTTTTTTTTTCCTTATTTTCCACCCCCCCAGCAACCAGATGCCACTGACTGGCTCAAATAACATTGCTGTCAACTGTAAAAAATTAAGATCCAAACCCTAAGAAAAGTACTTAAATAAAGAAACCAGATGCCAGGTTACTTTTTTGATATTATGGCATACATCTTGGTGGAGGGCACTATTGTTCAACATCTGTAGCTTTACATACTTAATTACTGACATAGCAAATCTGCTGGCAGTTTATTTCCACAAATATCTGTCACTTCAGCAAATCCTTTATTGAAAACTGAACGATGCCAATCAGTGTGAATAGTTCACCAGCACGCCTGGAGCAATGAAATTAAGGAGGATTTGGCTGCTGTTTGTTCAATGGGCATTGCCTTTTGTTTTTGAATGGGTGTGAATCTGCTTCAGAAGAGCTTCAGCTCTGTGCTAGAAGCGCTTAGCAGTCCTGTAAGGCTTGTGGACACATGGAGTCGATCAAATGCAAATTAATAACAATTTTTAGGCCACATAATAATGTTCTTGTAACATTTATTGACTGTAATAATACTGTGGATGGAAGACAGGTTAATAAAAAAGTGTTTATTAAATATTATTGTAACACCATATGACTTTTGGTGGTGAAGTCTATAGCCACAGGAAACTGCAGGTGCAGGTTAATTTGCAAGATAGCAGCAAAAGTTTAGAACTATTAATTAACATTACAAGAAAGAATTTCATAAGCACAGTCATTTTTTTTGTTGACATAACGGTATGAAAAAAATCACCTAAAATTTATTATTTACTGTGGCTTTTTTGATAGAAATGTTTGAAATGCATTAATGTGCTTTCTGCTGTTTCTGTAACAATGGAATGAAAAGGATGCTGGTGTCTGCTTTTCCTACTCACCTGGCAGGTGTGTGTATTTTGATCAACAAAGTAGAATGTTTTGGGGGTCACAGTCACTCGGAAAACCTCCCCTATGCTTCATTTCTTTTCAGTTAGGGTTGTTTTATTATTAAAAAGCTTTTCAAGCATCACAGAATGAATGGTTGTGGTTGTTAGTGGGCCCTTTCGTGGGTGGAATGTGCAACTGTTGTGGCAAGCTGTTCCCATCTCCAGCCCCTCTGCCCTGAGCTCGTTCTTGGTGCCCTTTGGGACCGACTGTAGGGTGGGTGTCCCAACAACTGCAGCTCCACAGCTGGGGAGTCTGTGACCCCACTAGCTCAGCTCAAGTGCTGAAGGCTTCAGGTGCAGTAGAAGGTCTTTAGTTTTGTCCTGTTTTGGAGAGGTTTCTCTTTATGGGAGAGTGTCAGTGTTCTCTTAACTCACAACCCTGCTTTTGATTCACGTGTCACTTCAGGCCACCATTCACTCCCTCCTCACAGGTGATATAAATCAGTAGGATTACAGTCCATTTCCTTACTGTGTGGTGTATTTTTTTAAAAGAAATAACTGCTATTGCTAGAGACAGAGGGTTTTTTGGGGTTTTTTTGCTACAAGACAGTTGGCACAGCTAGAACCTAAGCTACACTACATGTTAATGTTTCTCTTGGAGAGGAAACTCCTTTTCAGTGAACTGTACTGACTCATCAGCTTTCTGATTCAGCTTACAGTGCTTCCACTGAAAAGTTTGTTAAAAATAGAGCAATCAAAACTACAGGGCAGTTCCTGTATGGGGAATATGGATGCAATGTTGTGGTGAAAATCCATATGAAACTGATACAAACAATAAACTTTTCTGTGATGGTTATTTTTGCTGTGTTTTTAAAAATATTTTGTGTTCTGTCAAGGGGTTTAGTGTATTCTCAGTAATGAACATTTTTTTGAATCATCTTATTTGGATTTATATACATCATAATCATGCTATTTATACTTATATTATAGCTGAGGAATTTGAAACTGTGTTACAAACTATGGATCAAATGTCACTATCAAGTACCTCCAAGAAATCCCATTAGTTTCACCCATTTTAGTTGGCTGTAACTGAGAGCATGTAGAGATCCAGATAAATGTGTTCACATGCAAGACAGTCCTTGCAACCATTTGAGGACTGGACACAGCAGAGTGCAGAGCAGACAGGGGGGACTTCTCCCTGCAGAAATTAGGAATAGACCATAAAACTTATGCATTAAAAACATTCCAGTTTGGGCAAAATCAACATTCTATGGGCACAGTAATTGCCAGGGGATTTTAGTGACCACAAATGGTTAGGAACTTGGTTTTACATCTTATCTGACCAATAGTTTGTGACGTGCTGTGGTTTTTGCTTTTCTCTAACAACATGTTTCTTGGATCGTTTAAAGAATTTGGCTTGCAACACCTCTGAGGCATGGGTTAGCTTGCAGTAATGCATACTTTGATGTGTCTTATTGTTAAATTATATAGTGCCTACAATATTTCATTTTATTTAATACAAATCATTTTTATTTACTTAAAAGGAGCAAGCCGTCTTATTATATGTGTTTGGCTTAGAAACAAAGGAATTATGTTCTTTTAAGAGGTGTTTTACGTATTATGGTTACTGAGAGAATAAATGGCCTTTTAATAGGCATTTATATAAGTGGGATCCATGTCTCCACTCTATTATATATTTTCAAATAATTAAAAGTGCTATACAAATGCTATATGATAACCTTCAAAAAAAAAAAAAAGAAGAAAGAAGGAAAACCCATGTGGTTTATGATATCAGGAAAATAATCCTGTTTCTTGGGGAGGGGGGAGGCAGAAAGGTTTATTAGGGTAATTTAATTTCTACTGATGCTACAAACATGCATGGGATGGGGATGTGGGAGTTCAAATGTAGAGGCTGCCTGTGCTGCTCCCCATGGTGACCTGTTCTTCATTGAGACAGTCAATTGACACAGACGCCAGGGCATTTATTACTGAGTCTACTGTAAATGAGGCTTTCAGTCTTGCCAGGGATGGATGTTTTAGATGTTTTTCCTGTGTTCACCACTATCACACATCACGTTTCGAGGACGGGGGAAAAGGAACTTTTAAAACAATAATATCAAACAACTTGGGGAAAAATGTTAAATATTACCATATGAAGAACTGATTAAATTTGTATGGGTTTCTTTCAGTAAAAATTGATATGTGATGAAACACAGTGCAGCTGGATAACTTGTTTTGGCTAGCTTTCCAGTGTTCTCTGATCTCTTTACCCAGCTCTATATAAAAAAGAAACCATATCAGCATCCTTGTTCCTGTTGTACAGGCTCTGACATAAGTGCCCCCTTTTGGTTTGCCCCATACCATCTGGACTGTAAAAAACCTAGCATGAGTCTGCCAGCAAGGAGTTTATCTACATATCTTCTTCACATTCAGATCTACTCTCAAATATCATTTTTTTCGCTCTACTCATTGTATTTTCATGTATATAATCTGTAGAAACTACTGTACATTGCTATTCCAAATCCATGAATGCTGGAGAACCAAGGAGCAGATGCTGCTCATGTTTCCTTTTCAATATAGCCGAGAGAAAAGTTTGTTCTGGTAGCTGAGAACCAAAGACTGGGTCTCATATTCAGACATTGTCTTGTTCAGTCCCTCAGGCTTCGTGAGGTCTTATACACAGTCATTAATTACTGAAAATGCCACAGTCTTTAGGTACCTCTTCCTGTTTCGTTGCAATACAATTTTTTTACTTGTTTGTGCATATACTGGGTTTGTGATTGTGGTATTTGCTGTGTGTAGAAGAAATTCAGGAGCACTTCTTCCATGAGGATAATGTGTTCAAAAAGTCAGTTCATTTTTGAACAGGCCTTAAAGCTCTGTAAAAGTAACTAACTTCTGCTTGTCAATATCAAAGGTTATTTTAAAATTCATATTCCTTTTGAATATTCCTCAGCACCTGAAATGCAGGATTGTGAGTTTAGGCTAGTTTGCTTACTTTAAATTCCTTTATTCAGCCAAATGTCCTTATATTGCAGGCTTTTTGGCTGGCACAGGAAGATCAGACTTCCTGCTCATTGATGTAAATAGAATTTTTCTTTTATTTTGGGAGTGGCAGGGGGTTGCTACAAAGTTTAATTTTCCATTTTGCTAACTAAGAACATATGCCAAGGGTCTTGGACTCTCTGAAGTACTGACTGACATAAAATATAATGGCAATCCAGCATGGGCTGGGGCTGAAAAATTTTGGATATTGTCCCACTAGATACTGGAAGACTGCAGATTTTTTTAACTGGGATAGATAGCATGGGTAATTTGCTCTTCACTTTGGCACACTCTGTTTAATTGCAACTACAGCAGAGCAAAACCATCTGCTAAAGTGATCAAGGTCATGGGTTTTGAGTTATGAACATTAGAGAAAGTCGTGGATGCAGTTCTTCTTGTCATTCCTTGTGGTGGAGCCCCACGGAGCGGTCCCCCGTGCGCGGTCTGGAGCGGTTGTCTCCGTTGTTTGCTAAGTGCCAGCCATGTGCTCCATCCCTGCCAGCCCCGAGCTGCTGCAGCTGCCGCCACGCCGTGCTGCTTCTGCTTGCTCTGCTTGTCCGTCTTGTTCCTAACTCTTCCAGATTTTTCAAGGGTGTTCGGTGCAACCCGGTGCTGGAAAATAGGAAAAAACAAAGGAAGGCTTCGTAACCAAGTTAGGAACATCTGGAGCTATGAGATTTTCCACAGTTTTGGAACAACAATGCTCTGGTTTAGCCATTTTAATCAGATTTTCTGCCTTTGATGCTATCACAACATTCTTTGCTTAGCAAAAGTTTGTGCCTGTGGCATCCTTGGACTGTCCATGAGGACTGCAAAAGGAATGATTCCTCTGTTCTTGTGTTTGTCACTGCTCTTCACTCTCTGTTGGCTTTCAAACTGCTCTGTATACTCAACATAAACTTGCTCTGTAAACATCTCCACAGATTTCTTTTTTTCTGTATTCACAATGGAAAAAACTTCTATGGACAAAAAAAAAAATCTATAAGGCCCTCAACAGAGAATTAAATAAGAATGGGAATTTATATCCCTGAAAGAATTATCTGGATTTAAAAGGAGATATCTGCAGTTCATATACTATTAACACACTAATTCTAAAGCAAGCTTTCCATTTCTATTAATTCAGTTCTCAGTAAATGCTAATGAACTTTTATAATAAATTTTATACATTTTCTGTTTTAAGTGAGGAAGGCTTATTATTATTTGTTGAATGGCAGGACAGAAAAGATTGCAATGTACCTTTATCCCCAAAACACATAGAGCAGAATTAAATGCCAGAATTCTGGCATTTAATAATGTTCTCATTGTGTTTAGGCTTCCTGAACATGATTGTTATAGAAGGATATTAAACCTCCTTTTTTGTCAATGCAATGCACAATTATACATGTGGATTGTCTATGCTCAGTGCTCATGCTGTGTAAATGAGAAATGCTACAGAACCAGCTTTTATTGTCCAAACTCCTAACCATGGACAGGAAGGTTGATATTCTGAAAGGAGCAATCAGTAATTTCTACTTTTTGAACAAAATTCTGATGTGGTTGTAGCCATTTTCTGTACACATAAAGAAAGATCATGGCCTTTTATGCCCTTTATAACTTGTTTGTTTCATTTCTCTGTCTTACTACTGCTACCATAGCTCTCTTTCAGTTCATAGCAGTTCATCTTATATTTGTGTTGCCAACTTAACCTTCTGGGGTAAAGAGTATCTCAGCCATAAGATTATAGAAACAGCTATAAAAATTCAGGTGAAAGGTTCACCTAATTCAGCAATCCAGTGTGAACTGTGCCTAGTCTTGAAAGCAAAAATAATGGAGAGAGGATGCTTGAAGGCAAAAACTGTTTTACCACATCTCAAACTTACTGGACATTTATTGTATTGGCATAACTAAGTGGGAGTTAAATCTGTTGAAATGCAGTAGAAATTTGTAAAAATAAGTTAAAAATTCATGTACCATTCTGTGCCCATAATTCAATTCAGATGTGTGTGTATTAATTCTGATTTCAGCATGGTGTGATGTATATGCTAAGTTATGACTGACAACCTAAAATTAGAATTTCAGTTTGTACTAAGAAAAACAAATTATTTAATAGATGTACAGAACTGAGGAAGCAATTATATGAGTTCTGTGATGCCTTTGTTCACACAGAGGAATACTACACCTTCTCTGTAGTAAGGTTCACTCTTTAGATTTATAGGTTAAATAATAGACTTTATGAAGTCAGTAATTTTTGCAAGGCTCAGTTGCTTCTATCCATAAGAGCATTTTCAGATCTGTAAACTTTAGAACCAAAAAAATTTCAGAAAATGTTCAATTTTTAGACTCTTCAAGAATACCTTGTACATTTTTCCTTGAAATAACATCAGTCCCTAAGTGTAACTCATTGGAAGAAGCATATTTAAAAATGATGTATATGTGGTCCTTAACTTCTGAGAGGTGGCTACTGCCTGAGCTTTGTAGCTACTGCCTTGTTTTAGTTCTAGAATACTGTTTTGACATGATACAGAGACAGCAGAAATGACCAAGAGAAGGTAGAATCAGTTAAAACAAAGGAAAACAAGTGCAAGGGAGCAGTAAAATTTTTTTCTTCTATCAGTTCAAAGTCTTGTCCATCTGCTCTCAATTTACTGTCATGCAGATTTTGGATCTTTCACTGCTGTTGGGCCACACAATGAATCAAATCCTGTTTCCTAATTTCCACCATTTAAGTTATGTTCCTAGGAAATGGAATTCTGCAGTTTCTTGCCTCTCTTCATGACAGCTGGAGGAAAGGAATGAGGTGAAGAGAGGAAGCTGGCAGTGTAAACCTTTCACTTGGGACTTACCTGGTTCCCTCACTTTGGCTTGCAAAGTGTTGAGGTTTTCTATGTCTTTGACAGCCTTTAGGTGAGGACTTCTTGTGGCCAATGCATTCTTTCTTTTTTGGGTACAACTGTGAAGAATTTGTCTTATTTTTGCTAGATGCTATCCAGTGTTTAAATGATATTTCACACAAATAAAGGTGAAAATGTTCTATGGCTGAATAGGAAAAGAAAACCCAGATGTCTTGCTTCATGCATTACTTAGCTGTCCTCTTCCAATAAACTCAAAATTACATGAAAACTTTGGAGTATCCCTTCTCAGATTTTATTTGATGATTTCAATATGCCTGATTTCTTTATTTCACTGATGTTGAATTAAGGACACGTATAGTTGGGAAAGAATTTTAAATAAAGTTTGGGCTCAAAAAGACTCCAAGTGCATGGATCTGCTTAAAGGTTAACTGCTTTTCATAAGATGCAAGAGGAATTTGGTATGAAGTGACAGAAGTCTGGGTACTAGGCTTGTTCTAAAGATATGAAGCTGCAGTCACTGTTCTGTTGTGTTCTCCAAGTGTCTACGCATCAGGATTTGCAATTGCTGAAACTTTAGAGTGCCCAGACTTCATGTGCACTGACTAAATAAAACTAAGACAGACTTTGGATACTTCTGGATGACAGAGCAAGGGACTTTTTGGCAGATGGTATCCAGGTCTGCTTGGAGTGCCTGTGTAAGATGTGTGATGCTTATGTTTGACTTCAGCCTATAATTACATTGTGAGGTCATTGTCTGATAGCTTTAGTTTAAAACTGTCAGTTTTAGAATACAGATAGCCTGATGGCAAAATTGTGGACCACATCACCCCACCTGAAGCAAAATAAAGGCTGCAGAACAAAGAAAGACTTTGAGCACTTGTATTATGTACTGCAGTGAAGTACCAGCTATTGTGAAATTACCATTTTTGTGGTGAATGTCTGTGGCAGACTTCCTTTCCCCAAAAAGGCATGTTGAGATGTTGTCTCAACTCTCAGAAGAGCTTTCCAAATTAATTTTTAAAATCTAAGCAATTAATTTACTTATTATGTTACATTTATGTAAGCTATTAAATGTAAATGCTTCACTTTCAAGGGGAACCTAAATCATTTGTACATTGTGCTGTAATAATTTTCCATCAGAATCAGAAGAGTTTCCAGCAAGGCTTTCTCCCACACAGTCAGTATGCAGCCCCTTTTCTTACACATCCTGGTGTGGGTTTTTCCATGAACACTTTTTGCTCTTTAGTTATTTGTTGTAATTATCAAGTTCATTTTTCTCTAATAGATGTGATTAAGTATATTTAGCACTGTGTAATGAGTTTTCTGCCTGGTTGCATTCTGGCTAATAAGGAATTCCTTAGAGTCTCTTCTGACAGCTGCTGTGGATCCCAGGTTTGTGCTGCCACAAGAGACCTCTTCCATGAATTGCTAACATTAGAGAAATTAACTCGGTTAGACTAACCATAAAATCTGGGCTGAAATTTGATTACTAATAGATCTTGTGCTCGCTTTCGGCAGCACCGGTAATTGTGGTGTTCTCCTGCACAGAAAGACCCACAAAAATCATCATAATTCAAAAATACTTTTGCATTCACACCTAGTGAGTACGTAAACTTCTTTGTGAAGGCTGTAATGATTTTTTTAAAATGGTTGAAAATAATACTACCAATAATTGTTCAGTGTTCTTGTTACAGTAGGTTTTGGGTTTTTTTTTTTAGCTCTTATGATCCATCTGCTAACTTACCGGTCTATGGATAATGGTTTTGTTATCCATACTACTTCCTATTATTATAGCAGCTCCCAAATTTGTGAGGCTGAAAATGATGGGAGCAATCTGTACTTGGTGATGCAGTGCTGTGGCTGAGTTGCTTAGCAACACCAGCGGCTGCAGCCCCTGCGCCCGCTCTCCGGAAGGGGGATACAGAGACAGGGAGATGGAATAAACACACCTTCAACGGGGATGCTGGCTTCAGGAGGGAATGATGAAAGCTGGAAGTTATTTTTCTGCCAAGTGCCACTGAGTGTGGGAAAAGTCATCTCTAAACAGGTCTCGTGAAAAAGGAAAAAAATGGGAAGTGGTCACTTGACTTTCTGAATTACTGGAAGAGAATGAAAATCCAGCAGTAAATGGGTTTTCTTGCTCACTGTGAGCCTGTGCTGCATTATGAGGTCTTTTCTACTGTGGTGCATAATCATTACAGAAAATGCGTAATCATAACCATGTGTCTTCTATTTATCACTACAATTGAGTACCAAATTCATGGAGAATAGGGATTGAAAATTAATGCCAAGTTACCTCTTAATTCCCTGCTGGTATGTTAATTACATAAAGACTGTTCATAATAGGGTTAGTGGTAATGTAATAAATATGGATGGGTCTACAGTTTTAAATTCTTTTGAGATCTGAACAACTTTACATTTAGGATCACACAGTATTAATTGCTAGGAACTATATTTCAATCCTCTTCTGGTTTCCAGTCAAATATTTTACAAAGACTTGTGTGATTACTGAAGTATCACAGTGTTCAGTGTTATTTGCAGTTCTCTATATCCCACACCCTCAAGCCTTTGGAAATCATCTGTGCTTGAATCCTCTCTGTAGAGTGAGGTATCACTTTGCTATGATATTTAGTACAAAATATCAGCCTCTAGGAAGCATAAAATGTAGAAGAGAGTAGGAAGTAAGTTGATGCAGATAGACCCAAGTTTGTTAAGGGGCTCTTATCTGCAGTCACCAGCATCACATGGGATTTTTCCAAGTGCTGGTTATTGCTGCTAGTCAGTGCTGCTCTGCAATTAGTGTTGGAGCACCTTGATAAGGTGGACATATAGGAACTAAGAGCAGATAACATAAATGCAAACAAAGAAATTTCAGTCTTTTAACCTCCTTTGTACTTGTTTATTTCTGAACTGACTCCTAAGCAAGCAAACAAAACAGGGTTGCTTTTTTCAGTTCCTTTGCCGGAAAAATCTGTCCAGAAATTTAAAGACATAATTATTTAAGAGTTTATGTTGTTTCACTTCCATATTTTGCAAATGGTGCTGCACTCATCAGAAGCCTAGTCCTAAAATTCATCATAAGAAAGACACTGCTTATCATAAAAGCAGAGGTTTTGATCTAAGTGGGAGTCTGTGGGCTCATTTTTAGAAGGTCAGATTGATAGACAATATCTCACAGTCTAGATAGTGACTCTATCAAACTAATTCTTAAACACATAGTAGTACAATGAATTATTCCTGTCTTGGAAGTATGGTTTATGACCTTTCTGCCCCAGGTATTATTGCTGATTATTATCTGAGAATGGGTAGTAGCATGCTTTTTGTTTCATTGGGTTTTGTGGTTGATTTGAGGTTTTTTTTATTTTAACTCAGTTTTGTTTTTTAAGCAAATATATTTTATCAAGCCCTTAATGCAGCAGATTTATGATAAAATAAATTTATCTTATGGCATGGTAATAAAGAAATGCCCTTCACCTTCCTTTTCTCCTAGAGGTTATTGTTTAAACTAGCATCTCATGATGTACAGATTGATATTTCTATAGCCTTTTATTTTTCTTTTTTTTTAAACACCAATTTGCACAAAACTGTGAGGATTTTAGAATATTGTAATTTATTTTGCAAAATCTACACTTGCTAATTGCCAGCTTTTCAAAAACAAAATGGTAGAATTCTTCATACAAGGCTGCATAAAAGATGGACCTATTTTGTATATAGAATATTGCCTGTCCTTTAGATCTATGTGTTTTGCTTATGGAATAAACCAAAGTAGGAGAGATAAACTAATATTTTGTATAAGCTCAGCCAGACAATACACATGATAAAGATGTTTCATCTTCTTATGTATGCAGAAAATATGAAAAATTGTAGTTTACACATATTTTCTCAATTCAAGTGTAAAATTGGGCCCCCAGATTGCCCTGGGCCACGGTGGTTGTGTTAAAGAAGCACTATTTACCTAGCAGCTGAGTGAAAAATGATCAGAATATTAGACTCATCTAGGCCACATTAAGAAGCCATTGCATTTCCCGACTATTTTATGCTATCTCAATATGAAAACAGAGCAATTTCAGCTCATATCAGGTTATGATCGGCAATTACAGTTGCATAATTCACCTAGTCGTCTCTTTTCAGGGCCTTTATTTTCCCTCTTGGTGACATTCCTGAGAAAGTGCCTGATAAAAATGTCATATATCATCCTGGCTTTAAAACTCGTAAGGGGGTAATCTGCTATGCCTTGCTGAGCCTATATTCATCACTAGATTTTTGACTTGGAGGGGTCATGACACTCATAATTTCCTTTTTGATATTGTCCTCACTAGATATGACAAGGGGCTGTAAAAGCTCTGTTGTAGGCTGTGGTTAAGAGCCGTTCCAGTGGGGCTCATCACCAGCAATAACAGTGCATTACTGGGGATTGTGCAGGACTTGGCCGTTTCCAAGATAATTAGATTTGATGTCAACATTTCTTTATCACCTGCATCCTTTTGTGCATCTGCGTGTCAAGTTGTTATTTCCGGATTTATTAGCACCCTCAGAGCTACTATCTATCTGTCAGCCTGCGTGGTGTTTGTGTTGACAGTTGTAAAGTTAATTACTAGTACTAATGAGCATCGGGCTTTTGGTGGACATGGCATTTTGGGCATTTAAAACTGTAATTAGATTTTTTTTTTCCTTTGTGTACAGCCACAGGAAAAATGCAGAAAAAGAAAAAGAAACTGAAACCGAGCACCCTGACCTCAAATCTCCATCTCCAATTTGACATTGCTTGCAGTACCTCTAATTCAAAAAACTCAAACAGGCAGTTTGCTTTGTGCTGCATTTTCTTCTCATCATTAACTCCATGAATATTTGTTTTATCATGTCATCCAAACCCAGATCTTAAGAGAAAAAAAAAGTTTTGTTTTCAGATGACTTTATTAAAAACGTGTCCAGATAGTGCGTGTATCAGCCTTTCCTTTTTCTGTAGCAGTATTTGTATTTTAGCCCACAGACAATATAAGAATTGTGGTTAAAAAAAAAATTGTAACAACATCAAAATTAGCTCATCTTCTGATCCTTCTCCTTTTAATATAATAATGTATTAAAGCCAGTGAACACATAGACACTTCTTGTTTATTATACAATGGTAAATCCAGAGTAATTTCAGTGAAGTGGGATTAACAGAAATGTAACAGAAAGAAGAATTTTGATACTTATTTGCCTTGCATACATGTTAAATTTCCTATCCTGTAAATCATATTACCAGCTCTTTTATGTGATGTTCCAAGTAACATATAAGTCATAGGATTTAGAATAATGGCACTTAAATATGACATATACTTTATGTAAGTATATTGTTTATTCCGCTGCTGCAACTAAGAACCACTCCCTTGCTGCTGTTTCTATTTGCTTTCTATTTATCATTATCTGCCATTTTGTTAAACAACTACCCTTCCCAGACATAAATCATCTGTAAAAATACTCTGGCTCAGAGAAAATTTCACCCTGGCACTGAAATGATGAGATAACCATTTTCATCTCTTGCTGAAGCATTGAGATTTATTGGGCTTTGATGGGCTACAGACCAGACATCATTCTCTGCTAAACAGACTCCACTTGCATTTATTCTTATTGCATTTAGCAATTCAAAATGGAGCTCCTGAAGTCCCTGCAGAGCCCCTTCCCAGCTTAGGTGGGGCACAGGACGTCAGTGTTATTACTTTATATTAGATAAGGAAGGGACACACACTGAAGCATGTGGTGATTCAGATGATTTTTTTATTTCCGTTTAGCGGTGATGACAGAATGTCATAGTGAAATGACTTCAAAAGTCATTTTTCCCTCTGCCCTGGTTCTGCAGCCTTGTCCCTTGAGGGCACTTCCATTGTACAGTTATATTAATTCTGCTAACTTTCAGACTTCATTGCTGACAATAGGCCTTTTGGCTTTCTCAGACTATTACATTAAATTTCCCATCAAACCATGTCAGCCTCTGAGGTCAGAGATTCCAGGAGAAGCTTTAGATATTTTGCCTTTTGACTTCATGGGCAGGTATTTCTAAATTGCTTTTAGCTTTGTTTTTCCAGTGTCAGAAATCATATTGAACCTATCTGAGAACTCAGACAATGTGTGTTTGTCAGGTGAAGGACAAATGGTCCGAGGGGTGGGGAGGGTGTGCAGGGACAGCCAGACACGTGTTGGAGGGAGCACTCCTGTCCTCGGCTCTGCCAGTGTCAGTGAGGGTCAGGTACCCTTGGTCCAGCTGCATTTCTCAAGGCAGCACTGCCTGACCATGCATTTCACACACACACGCCCTGGGTCGTTTATCTTCCCCAAAAAAAAAGCTTTTGTTTTATCTCAGTGTACTTTTAATGTTGACTAGTTTCACTACTCTGCGAATTTTTGGCACTTTTATAGGAAAATTTGGTGTAACAATCTTCAGTTCACAGCTGGGAAAACTGAGGCACAGAGAGATGAGGTGATATAGCAAGGTGACAAAGGGACATAAACACAGGGACTCTCCTTCACACAGTCCTGTCCACTCTCAGTGTCTGAAATAGTTACCTTGAGGGTGTTTTGAAGAATTAAAGTACAGTGGGCTTAAAGCAGCTTATTTTCATAAACCACAGTTCATGTAAGACTCATCAAAATCTTAGATTGTACTGTATGACCATTAAGTAGTTTTTAGATTACTGAACAAGCTTCGCTGCTGCTGCATTTTTTTTTCTCTACATTTATCAAGATTCTCAGCCTTCTTCAAATAATATATAAATTGTTTTAGCTTGATGCATTTTTTTTTTCCTCCTTGGAATGATTTTACATTATGAGGGGGGGAAAAGGGTTTTATACCAGCACTTGTCAAATGAGATTTTAAATTTATCACAGATAAACACCCAATGTAGAACTGGAGAACACATTATTTTAAAAAGGTGTTACTGTGTGCAGAATACAATTAAGTAAAAAATGCAACAGAATTATAGGGAAAAAAACCCCAGGCTTTCATTGACAGAAAAACAAATGAAAAAAATTAAGAGCACGGATAGTGTATAGAATTTAGCAAAAAGCAGTGTGTGCAGATTTTTAGCCACTATTTTGAATTTATAATCATGGTTTCTATATTTAGAAAACAGGAATTCTGCAGCATATTCTTCCCTCAAAAGTCTATTATTTAATAAAGCAAATGAACAGATTTTTCAGAGAAAAATATTTCACCCTGAAAGCAAACTCTGCTCTCTTTATTTTGGTGGTAATTTTAAAGCACCAAAATTAGAACTGCCTGAATTCTTAGCTGAGGTTTCCGTCCATAGAGGGGAATGTGTGTGCAGAGTAAGAGGCAGGGCTGGAGAAAGATGAGCTGAGGAAGGCAGTGTCGATGTGTTACTACCTGCTTGCAGCCATAAGGCCGGGGAGTCATTTGTGACACTCTGGGGACAATTTTGTCACCCTGACAGTAATGCTGTTATGCACCAACTTGACACACAGGAAGAATCCATAAAGACAGATAAGTAACTGTGAAAGTGGCTGGGGATCAGCCTGAGTGCTACCACTCACCTGCAGTGACAAATAGATAGTCATGAAGGATTGCAAATCCTGCCCAGCACAGAGAGATGTCAGTCCAAAGCCAGAACACTGCCTGGTTACATGGAGGTGGAGTAAAAATACACAGAAGGCACAGGCACACAAGGGCCCCAGGCGTGAGCATGAGAAGGTTCACTTCAAAGTATATTAGTTCTTCTTTGTAGCTTTTTTCCTTAAGAATATTTGATCTTTCACAATTGGACAAAATTCTTATATTAATTTCATTTGATTGGCTAATTCCTGCAATTTTAATTGAAGTGGGTATATGTTAACATTGGTGTAATGAAAATGAGATTTTGGCCATTGTGATTTTTGTGGGAGCCAATGGGTCTGTTTCCAGGTGTCACTTTTTTAGTAATTATTTTATACCAATAGAGGTCCCCATCTGCAAATCCAATGAAGACTTTGTGATTTAAGAAATACATTCTGCTTTTTAAAATACTGTACTTTAGCTTTTACAGTCAACCATAAGTGCTAAAAATCAGTGCCAAACTGTTTGCTGTTTCTTATGTTCAAAACTGTGTTAACTCTTACTGCAAATGAATTTCTTTTTCTAAAAAAAGAATATAAGTGATTTGCAGTTAAAAAAATATTTTATAGAAAGCTAATAGTAGTTTTATTGCTTTTTTGGTTTGTTTGTTTAAGACAAAGGGATGTAATCTAACCTTGAAGACCACTTCTGAATTCAGTCACTCTTTTGTGACTTCTGTTTCATTATTCATGTTTGATAATTTGAAGTTTATTTCTCAGGAAAGAACTGAGTTAGAACCAAAGACAGATGATGTGCTTCAGTTTCTATTTTGTTTACTTTATAATCTCTGCTTTTCTCCTTTTCTTCTCAGTCTAGCCACTGGCTTCCACTTTTAAGGAACTTCCCTTTGTAGGCAGTCTCTGAAGTAATTTTGATCCTTGGAAGAGGGACTAAAAAACCTGTCAACCATACATTTTCTTACATCCCACATGCTCAGGATTATTTATTTTTTTTTCCATGTGTTTTCTTTTTTTCTTCCGATCTGCAAGTTTCATGCATTTCCAGTTTCTTTTTCATTCTTTGCCTCTTTGGCCCAGTGTTGGGCACAGACTGTCCGGGTGGCTTGTGCAGGGTGGGGTGTGGTGTGTTTGGCCTCCTCCCCATATGTTCTCCTCCAATCACCCTTTTCTTGAGCTGCTCTGGCATTTTGTCCTCTTGGTAATGCCCTCCTCTGGAGACCCTGAAGAATAAGAGTTTGGGTTAGCTGGGGAATCAGTCCCAGTAATGACAAGCCACATAATAATTTTTTTGTGCAGTAAGATACACTGGTCATCATTATCAGCACTTTCAAACTATTTAGCAAATACCTAGCTGTTTTCTCCATTGCTGTAATTTATTTGAAGCACAGATCAAGTAAACCTAATAAACCAAAATGGCAAAATCTATTTTCTCCCTTGCCCCTGCCCTATCTCAAGTTCCTCCTCACAGAATGCTTTTTAGGCTTAAGTCAAAATATCTCTACCCTGGTGGATCTTATCCCTTACGTTCCTTTACTGTTTTGTCCTTGGCTGTTTGTTTGGTTCTTTTCTTTCCTTCTGCCCACCCCTTGTGATAAGGTACCTGTTCAGACAAGCCTTCCATGGCTTGCAGGTCTTCTCTTGTGCACTACAAGCCTGGACAAGTTGTTCGTTTTCTTTACATGCTTCCTTCTTATCCAAGGCTATAACAAGTGTTGCATTTGTTAAGAATCATGTGTAGCCACTTAAGCCTAGTGTAAGGCTTTTTTCTGATTTTTTTTCTAGTTGTTGAGTACCTAGAGAACAGTTTTACTGTAAGAAATATCTCAGGAGAAAAACGAGTTTATAATTTCAGATTAAACAGATGTTAGTTTATCTCACAACTGTTGCTGAGATGGTGTCATCCTCCCTGTTCAGGCCCAACCTGACCCCCAGATAGACATTTTTGGCTTCTTTAAGACTGTTTCTAATGTGTCTTCATCTCCTGTTTTTGAGCAGGTAGGGTCTATATTTCCATTTCCATTCTATATTCCAATCTTGAACAGCAAAGCCTTTTTAAAGAAATCAAGATTCATGTCTTATTCAAATATAAGAATTATTTAATAAAGATGCAGCAAATATTCTGAAATTTTTTGGTAGGAATTAGCACAGCAGTATCTAACTCACAATTTTACCATATTTTTGCTGAGTCACAATCATTTGAGCTGATCAAAATTAAGGTCAAATACTTCTTCACCAAAAAGTGCATTTTTTACAAAGCTAAAGCTTCTCATGATAAATGTCACTGTTTTATTCAAACGAAATCTTTTTAATTTTTGAGTTTGATCTTAAGTTCAAGTTTTTGGTTATTTAAAAAAAAATAATTTTGTGGCACTTGAAATTGCCTTCTAGAAGGGTAGATCAAACTCATATTTGGTTCATTTTGTTCAGCTTCTTGGCAAAAATACTCTCTCTTTGATGTTTTTTGGACTTTATAAAATAAAGCTGTGCAATGGCCTGCAGGAGTTAAATGACTGCTGAATAAATGATGGCAGATGTCAACTCATCCCACCAGGGATGTCAACTATAGTGTGAAGGTGAACGTCAGGCTCACCTGCCACAAGTCCCACCAAGCTCAACATCACCACAAAGAAAACAGCCCAATGTTCTGATGACTAAAAACCAGCTGTTTCAGCTCAGTTCTACAAATCAGACTGAGTTTTGCAAATTGGAATTATTTGGCCATTATTTGATAAAATAACTGCAATATTAAAAAAAAAAGGCAATGGAAATTTCAAAATTTCCTCTGGCATGGAGATTTGCAGTTTCACTCAGCTTATGTGCAATATGCCATTGGCAAAGCAATTCCATTCTATAGTCAATTGCTCTTGGTTGAACTGAATGCTAATGCAGGAGCTTTTATCTCATTCAAAACATATTAGTCAGAACCCAGAGAACAAGGGGATACTGCCAAAAGGTGTCTTGCATTGACAGCAAAATTTCTAACTTTGGAGTTCATCTCTCCCATTTCTATTCTCATCTTAGCTCTGATTTGGGTAAGGAAAATACAGTTGCTTCCTGTCACTGCCTAGGAATTCCTTAAAAAAAAGTTTGTTTCATGTTTTATTTCTCTTTTTGTAGTGCCTCTACCCAGAAGGTACATAATTACTGCAGTGTTTATGTTTTGGATGGTGTTAAAGTAGCTGTGCTTTAATACCTCATGGATTTGCAGAGGGTATTGGAAGACTTTTTTTTTATACTGTATTCCATGCACTTATGAAAAAATTGAGTGTATTAATTCAATGGATTGGAAACATTGCTTAGCCAGGATGTTTTTATTACTGAACAATGGATCTCACAATGAATACCTCTTCAGACTGGACTGGAAATGAGTAGAATGGTGTGGTCATTTGTCATCAAGAGATTGAAAATTATAGGCTTAGATAACCTGAAATTCAGTATGTGTGGTGATTGCTACATCTCCCTTTGTTAACTGTGATTATTCTGTATTTCCTTGGTGATTGCAAGCAGACTACTTCCACTTTTGTATTTTCTTATTTAAAAAAAGGTAAATCTTTTTAGAAGATCCATACTAAACTCAAGAAGATCCATACTAAACTCACAAGTCCAGTGCTTTGGCTGGTACACATTCTTCAGGCACAGTGTAATTTGAGCTGATGGGAAAACAGTACAATCCAGGAAAAGCATCTCATCTTTGACTGACTTGATCCCAACCAGGGCATGTTTACTGTGCTCCACTGACTGCCATGATACTATGTGCATTTATGTCATTTAATGTCACTTTCAAGGTTACTATAAAATCTAAATGGAGAAAAAAATGTAGGCTGCACCCTCCTTGGAAAGGCAATGTGTTAGTAATTTTGTGGCAGGAGCCTTACAAGGCTAGATAGTTTTCCATAGCACTCCACATTTTTGCCTTTTATACACAAGGAAATAATACCTTGAGCCACTGTGCTTAGTCATCTGCTGCAAAGCTCAGTATCCAAATTCTTTACTGTCCATGCTAATGTAGTGTTCTTTCAGAAAGGAATAAGCATAAATTGGAATCAGGAGAATCTGAATTGTGTTTGTTTCTACACTTGCTGATCCTTTGATACTTCAAGCTGTTTTATCAACCATCTTAAGCATTTTCTGAAAGACAACTCAAATCATATTTTTTTATTTCAGTGTGTCTATAGTCATTGTCTAAAGAAGATACCAATGGGGTCACAAGTGACAAGTGTAGCAGATTTAGTTCGTTTTGGGTTTTTTTTGTAAAACTAGCAGATTTGATATGTTGGCTACTATAGGCCTTCTGGTTACTATATGCCTACTATAGGCTTACTATAGTTCCTGGCTAGTAAAGGAGTTATTTGTGAAATCTTTCTACTAACAATGCCCATGTCCAAAGGCAGGGAATGGAAGGAAAGCTGAATATGTGGAGATTCGGTCAGAGACACCTGTGATGGTTCCAAGCCAGTAGGACATGGGATAGCTGAAAATTCAGGAAAAGTGCTGTCCACTAAATAAGTGATGGGAACACAAGGAATAGTTTTGCAGGAATTTTTAGTGGGAATTGAAGTTAGGAAACACCACACATGTTCTGCTGCAGAGAAGGCTGGAGTTGTGCACAGAAGCAGGAAAGTCACAGTGTTATGAGAAGGGCTCACAGAGGTCAAACCCTCCATTACAAACTGAATAGATTGTAAATAATACACGTAGGTCACAGACATATCCCTTTTTCCAATGATTAATTATGCAAATCTGGTGTTCTATCTCAGGTCAGATCTCTGACCATGGAGTTCGCTCCTTTTTTTGTGGAAATTTTCTGAGTTTTACCCTCTCCTCCCTAAAAGGAACTACTAGTAGAGTTTCAGAACTTTCAAGCTTCATTTTTTTCCTAATTTATTTCAAGCAAAGTGCCTTTTATGGGCTTATCTACTATTTTTTGGCATTAAAACACAAGCAGAACTCAACCAACTTGAACAGGTTGAATACCACATCTGTGCAGAAGATATCAGCACACTTATTTATGGCTCAAAGAAACAGAGTCGAAATTAAAGCAGCTATTGCTACAGAATGGATAAGGGGCCATTATGAATTATCCATAATTACAGCGATTTCCTAAACTAATAAACCTGCTAAATCTTTTCTGCAAAGGTTAGTTTACACAGTGCATATAAAACCCGCATGTGCTACGCATCAACCACCAGCTGTCTGACAGTGTGTTGCTATTGCACTGAGTGTTCACATAAATTTTATGTTGGTTATATTAACAGTCAGTCCATATCACTACCCACAGATGCCAGTAGACATAAAAATTGCTCTCCAGTGAGCCTAAATATCCCTAGAAGCTAGTTGTGTCTAATGTTCCATGTAGTATTTGTACGTGAAAGCAGCAGATTGAAAAGTTATTTACAGATGAATATTTCAATCGAGTTAGTTCATATTGGCCTACTTAGGCTTCTTTGCTGGTTTATTTGTATGCTAAATAATTCACTAAAGGTTCTTGTTTACTTTCAAAAGTAGTTTCTATGAAATGCAAACAACAGAGCCAACTTTAGGTGCTCTAAAGGCTAAGCAGCCCTGTTTTAAATGCAGGTCAGAGCTACAGACAGCATCTTGCAGATGGGCTGTCACTTGCAGTTTTACCCTTTTAGTTGCTGGGTCTTTAAAGAATTTACTGGGATTTGATGCTTTAATGTAAATATTTTGCAATAATGGGTTTTTTTTTCTTACTCAAGCCTTTTCTATGGACAAATATAAAGTCCTTGAGGGTCCTCCCATTAAGCAGACAGAGCTGGCATATTGTGGGCAAGTTAGATGGATTCTTGATAGTGCACAGGACTAGCAGGTGCAGTAGATATGTGATTCCTCCTGCTGTAGGACATAAATACATTTTCATATGAATGCCTATGGTCTAATGTTTGCATACCATTTGCTGTATACTTTCATTTCTTGATTAATAAGAGCACTGGACAAATGCAGTCATTGTCTGTTCCTTTACTGAGATGCAGGAACTTAGAAACACTTCTAACACAGCACTGTCTACATCACAGTGTTCATCTGTGTACTAACCTTTTTATTTTATAATATTGATTTTATCATTTTTACTGTTTGTAGTAGGAGCTGCTTTATTGATATTTACTCAACCCCTCTTTGTGCAAATGCTGTGGAATACTTTGTTGCAGGTATTGACAGACATTTGCTGGTTGCTTCACCAGCATCAGCTTATTTCACCCAAATGGTATTCAGATGCTGTAATTGTTTCTTGCTATTGATTTTAGATTGCATTTATAACATGCTTCCAGAGACCATGGCACACATGCTGAGTCTGGCTATAGCTTTAGTTCAACCTTTTCAATAATAATGTAAATCACCTGTATTAAAATTGAAACACCATAATGTTTTAAGACTTGATTTGCTTTTCAAAGATCTCTCAAGAAAGACGGAGACCAGTCAGTTCTTGGTAGATTGGGAAGGAGTATCTTACTGCTTCCTAAAGAATTCTGAGCTATTAATGAATATTCTGGCATCATATTAGGGATGATATACTGTCAATGCTGATCTGTTTTTGTACTGTCATTGCTCGGGCATAGGTTCACAAAGACATTTCAGAGTGAGTTATTTTGTTGCCTACATGTCCCACCATTTGTAAAATGAGGACTTTTGGGCAAATCATATCTTCAGCAATTACTCTGGGTGGGTGTTGAGTGCAACATGCCTTCTGAAAGAGTTTCTTTAAAGAATGTGTGATTTCACTTGCCTTATGCTCAAGTCCCGCTCAGTCTTTCCAGAGAAGTCTTTATTAATAAGTTGACCTGCCAAAGTGCCATGGAGGCACAGGCCTTTAGTGGCATCCTCAGGAGATGAAAACCCCAAATATCAATTAAAATACCCAAGGAAATAAATAATACTAGGAAATACCCAAGGATGGAGGAGAAGCTTACGATATCACCTAAGAATGTTAACCAGTAAAACATGCATGACGTGTCTAGTGACTTTTATCTATTACATTTTTTATTTATTAGCCTTACAACAGCAAACAAGAATGACAAGTTTAGATAACATTTGGAAACTTGACATAACCTTCTAAAAATCAGAGTAAATGTAGGTGCTATAAAGCATAGGAAGATTTCTTCTCTTGTGACCCTAATGTGTGAGATGGCTCCTGATTTATTACTCATTTAACTGGTGGTGCAGTTTGCACAGCAAGTGCTCTGTTCCCATGCTGGTATAACTTTATGTATCTATAGAAAATCTCTTTGAAGAACTGAATGGAATCTTTTAAAATTAATTTCCATACTTGTTTTTGAAAACTGAGTTGCATTTTAATAAAAGAAGCGTGGTACATTAAATACAGTTAAAAACAGATTCCCTAGGAAGGTTCATGAGGGTTTGTACCAAAAAGTACAGATTGGTACAATTGAGCAGATTTGAAAATTTCACTTGCTTTAAGAATTTAAAAAGGAGCATTTCATAAACATGCAAGAGTGTATGTTTATGTGGAGGAAAACTTCATTACATGGGGAGTTAGTTTTCCCAAAAGATGAATTGAACATTGTTGTTTTTAAAATACAAAAACCATTTGCCAAGATATCAGCAATCAAATGCAGTCCTCATGTGATTGCATCAAATAGAAAACTTGGCCCCACTGTGTTATCTGTGAGTAAAAGCAAATCAGCAGCTCTTCTACAGCAGACAGGCAAGGAAAAAAGCCATTATGAAATATTAGTGAACATGTCATGAGACATCAGTAGTTTGCAGAAGCTGTCCTGTTTGTCAGTGCTGCCCTACTTGCTTAGAATACATGCATTGAAGAAAAAATTCTGTACAATTTTTATATGTGAAAAAAAAACCTGAATTCATTCCAACTCATCAAGAAACACAGGTGTTATGAAAGGAATTAAATTGCACGCTTTGTATTTAGATAAGAATGTAAATGTCTTGCAAGTGTACTCAATATTTGGAATGCAGCATTTTAGTGTGGAGAAACTGTGGCATCTTCAGAGTGATTCTCAGCTTTCTGCTTCCTGAGAGCTTTTCCTGAATTCAGGGGAGGTTTCTCTGGGCAAGGAGCTCAGGACTGGGCCCTGGCATCGTCAGTTAATTGGGCAGAAATCTGCAAATGGCAGTGTTTGAAAGGAGTGTGTGCAGGAAGGCAGACAGGCATCCTGCAACAACTAATTCACCCACACAGCACATCTTTGAACTGTCTAAGGCACAGCTAACTGCTTACATGCTACCAACAAGAGTAAATAGTCTGAACAGAAGGAAGAGACAGAGTTGCTGTGAATAAAGAGAAAGATTACAAGACAGCCCATCTGCTAGAGAGTACCTGTCACCTCCAGTTACAAGCTGGAGGCAGCCCTACCTCGGAGCAACTAGAGAGACCAGTTTATTATTCAAACAAGAGAGAGGGAGAAGCTAACTTAGAGCTCCACTTTCTGTCTGATACAGTGTCAAAACATCAGTTTCAGGGAATTTTGTGGACAGAATAGTGAGGATGAGTTGAGTCTAAACACTAACAAAAAAATAGCTAAAAGAACTGCTTCAGCAGAGCTAAATGGCTCTCCTAGCTAATAGCTATGCAGGGGATTGAATACCCTGGCTCTCAGGTGTAAACAAGAATTCTGCCAAGGAATGTACTACTGGCAACAAGGAAAAGAATTATATTAATAGCTAAGGCAATCTTGTTATCCTTAAGAACCCTGATTATAGTAATTTAAAAAACAATCACCTGGTTGTCATTGTACTGCAAGCCTGACAAAGGCAATTTTAGAGGGCCTTAAGCCACATAATTTCCTTTTCTCTTTGGAATACCTAGTGTTGAGATATATATATATATATAAAATATAGCAGGGATTGGAATACCTATTGTCTTTGGAAACCTATTCTTGTTGTCTAAAGCCAGGTCAGGTTTCCCTCCATCCATTACTATTGTCAAGACCAGGTAGGGTGGTCACAGGCAGTTTTCATGCTCTTACAATGTGTGAGGAAACAAATTAATTTTTATTTATGCCTCAACACTGTCTGATTTTATTTCTCAAACTGTGGGTTAAGAATCCATTTTCTGACAGCATGGGAAAGTTGCTAGAGGAGCTGTACAGCCTGTGCTGAGAGCCCTAACACATGGCACGTGTGGCAGGGGTGGAGACGGCCAAAATTCCAGTCTCTGAGCAGGACCCCTTTAGAAAATGGAGGGAAGCTCTGTCTCTGTGGGGATTTCACCTGAGAGCCAACAGGGCAGAGAAAACTGCCACCACTGGGCTGCAGGGAGTCCCCTGAGAGGCGGGGAAAGTCCAGCTGATGGGGGACAATTCTCCTGACTAGCCAATGGTCATCCTCAGGGGGGATAGGACTATGGAAGGAACCTTAGCATATAAAAAACAATTAAATTAGTCATAACTGGGTCCCATCTGGTTTTTGGTTCACTTTTCGACTTGTTCATGCCCTTTTTGCTCCTGTTCTCACCCTGCCTGCATCCCTTGCCTTACCTGTCCAAACCTCTTCCCTCATCCCTGCTTCATCTCTCCACAAGCCTGCCTGCCACTGCCCACAGCAGCCTGCTGCTTCCCCAAAAACCTCTTCAATCTGTGCCACCTATGGCTCTGAGGACCTCTAGCCCAGTGCCAAACTGCTGCAGGCTTAGGCTTGAGAGAGGCAAGGAGCCTACAGGTGCAGGAGCTCTGGGGCTGGAAGAGACATGCCACAGCAATCCCATCAGTGCCCCACCATTGCTGCTCCTACATCACAAGACAGTTGATTTGGGCACAAGGTTGGCAGAAGGAATCCCAAAAAATCTAATGGGTTGTCTCTCCCCATGGACATGTTGGAGAAGGTGGTATTGGAATGTCAGATGAAAAGTGTGAGAAACCAAGCTCAGAGAAATGCAGAGTGAACCTGAGCACACTCCCTCTCAGTGACTGAGGCAGGGAAGAACTTGTGCTGCCAGGGCTCACAGCATGCACCTCAACTGGTTGGAAGCCAGCAGTGCACACTGGGATTCTGGTGGTTCTGTCCCTGTCTTTCTTTTCTCTCTTGGTCTCTCTTTCCCCCTCTCTGCTTAGTTTTCTCTTCCTCTCTAGTAGGAACATGTATTATCAATAAATTGTTCTCAGATACAATTCTTGCCTAATTTGTGCTTGATTTCATCTAAGAAATCTGTTAAAAAGAATCTCTCCCGTGATACTGCAGAATATTAAAAAGAATCCTCCCCTTATAGCAGAATGCAAAACAATGTTTTTGTTTTACCTGCTGTACCTTGGGGAATGGACAAATTGGGTGCAGACATGTAGCAGGCCATCTTCACATTGATTTTTGAAGGTTCATTAGATAAATGCTGACATCATAGATTGATGTCTCTTTAAAACAGTGCCTGGCACAGAACCATTGGGAGAATCAAAAATATTGACTTATCATGTTTGTGCAGGAGGCCCATGGAGATCTCCTGCATTAATGGGTCTATCAATTTAGGCATTCTTTAATTATTCTAATTGTACACCTTGCAGTTGGAAAGTGGCTTTATTAGGACTTCTGACTAGGTAGTCACACCTTTCAAAGAGAAGAAAGAGCAGTGAATTATCTACTTTGTCATCACATCTTGAATTGTTCAGGGGGTTTTTCAGTTCCTTTCTTTTTCTTTATTATGTGCTAATTTGCCTGTGTAATGTGGTGGTAAAAATGAATAGGGATGCAGGGATGGGCCAATGCAAAGGACAAAATGTTATGTTTCTCTGGTAGTTCAGAAAAATAGATGCTGGTAAAATAAAGTTGATGGTTTTGTTCGTGTTTAACCCCTCACCCTGGCACCATCAATAGATTGAAGACATCATTTGTATCTGCAAGTGTTTGTTTAATTAAGACCTCCTAAAAATCTTTGCTATTGATTCATTCCATTATCTTATTGATTAACTGCACTGGATCATGTACTTGCTCTTTAGTGGAAGGCAACAGTTTCAGCCTGCTGTCATTTACCCACAGATGTGAGCAGTAAGCAATGTTCAGCATCCATGTCTGCCAAAGTGTCTTGTGTTTTAATGAAGTACTGGCTGCAATTCCCTGTATTACATGAGAAAAGCCAGTTGTCTCCTGCTGGTGGTGTGACCAAGCATAAAGGTTTTCTTCCAGTTATTCATAAAGCAGCTGCTTACCAGGGAATGTTGGAAAGTTGTGCTTTGCATTTCTGTGTTAAAATCTAGAGGTTTGAGTCAGAGCAGCAAATTAACACAGATGACCTGCATATCTCATTTTCACGGTTTGTGGTTTGGTTTTTTCTGTACTGGAAAATAATGTAAACCAGGAGTTTTTATAATACAATGTCATATTTGTGCCCTGCAGCTTTACCTTGCGGTGTTTTCTGCATAACCTACTACTAATATGTGTGTATGTGTGATAAAAGCATCTCACCACTGCCTCTCTGAAGATTTTTCTCAGGAAAATGATTCAGTAGCAATATTCTGACTGCCCAAGAATTGCACTCTCTGCCTACATTTGTGCAGTTGCATGTGCCCTTGTTTGTCAGCTCTTTGGTTTTTTTTAGAGAAGAATCCTTATACCATTGTGATAGCAGTGTGGCTTGTAGTACCTTATTCTACAGTTCCAGAAATGAGTTTCTGTGTTGGAAGTGGGAGTCTGATAACTCTGACCTGGGGACCAGCTGCCACAAGGTCACACAAGGGTAATGACCACAGCTGCTTGCCCACCCTGGGGTGGGCTGAGTGCTGCTCTCAGAATTGCTCATGCCACCTCTCAGATTTTTAGGGAATACCATTAGTGGCAAGAAAAAGGTGGTGACTGACAGTAAAATTATTGGTAAGTCTAAAGCAAGAAAAAAACCCAGCCCAGCATTTTCTGTTTCTGTCCTGACATTTGAGTGACAATCCAGATTGGACCAGGGTAGCAGCCAATATTTCAGTGGAAAATTTTAAGACATTATGCATGCCATATTGAGGTGTTCCATAGGAAATAGGGCATACATTCTTTATTTTCACATGCAGCTCACTCTTGACATTTCCAACACACTATAGGTACTGTGGGTGGTCTCCTAGTGAATGCCAGTGGGTTCTTTGCTGCCCTTGTGAAGGAGCTCAGAAACTCCCACCATGACAAAATCACTACTTTTTCCCTCCCTTTTTAATATAAAATGAAAACTTCTCTACTTGAGCTCTTTTAAAATTCTAGTTCAATTGAGACTTTTATGTTTAGTTAAGTTTATATATCTGCTGGCATGCTTTGTTAATTTAAGCCAAACCCTCAACTTTACCTTGGCAGAATCACTGACTTTTTTGGGTTCCCTGCACCCTAATAAATGAGCTAGCACCAAAACAACATCCAGTGGACAGATGACTGTTCTTGCTTTTCAGGGTCTTTGATGGCAGCAGTTGGTCCTGACTCAGCCTTTTTGATACCTTACCATGGTAATTTGTAGTGCCTCAGGTTATTTGTAACTGCATAAATGCTAAAAGTAAATCACAAAGTACAAGTTCTTTAAGTTCTTGTTCTTTAAGCCATCTCTGAGAAATGTTGTACAGCCTTTTTTCTTCCTTTTTTTCAGAATCCATTTATGTGCAAATAATAGGTTCTTCTGTTTGCTGTCATAAATAACTGTAATATTTATGATTTAGATATGTAATATGTATCATATATGAAAAGTTGCTAGTCAGGTTCTGGAATTGTGCAAGACAGGGTAGAAAGGATTACCTTGTTGCATGAATTATCTTTGTTTCCCTTCTGGTCCAGAATCATTAAGTTTTTCTGTTTGTTTAACCCAAATGACTGCTTCACTTTGGGGTAGCTGTTGTGAGAGATCCTGGCAATCTCTTAGGTGGCTGGTAATATCCTAGGAGGCTTTGTCTCAGAGCAGTTCTAGAGCTGAGGTTTGTATTTGGGGGGGAATCATTAGGAACACAAACATTTGCCTGAGAGGCTCACAGGAGGCTGAAGGACCAAGGCCTGCAGACATGGGGCAGGGTGGGACTTGTTCCTTCCTCTGATCAGCCTTTCCCACCTGCACAGGCTTCGCATCTGTGTGATATTCTTTCTTTCTGTGCCATGTTTGGCTTGGAGATTTTGCTTAGCTGCAGTCTCCTCCTTTTCTTAGGTCCTGAGCACTTACTGTGATTAGAGAACACTCAGCCAGAATGGGCTCTGTCCAGTTCTTACCAATCATTGATATTGTGGGAGAGAAATCCACGTGTCCTTTCTTATTTCATCTGTGGGTGGGCTGATCAGACTGACTGCCTGCAGCAAATTCACCTTAGATACTTGTGCCCTGCCTGGCTTGAAATGAGCTGCAGGAGGTTTTGGTGAAGCACCCCATGCCCATCACCTTGCTGAGGGCCCAGTTTAATTGGCCAGATCAGAGAAATCCACTTTATTCTGGGCTCTGTTGGATCAACTGTTCAGAGTATCCTGGCTGGCTCAGGGATGCTTAGGGAAGTGGGATCACACCTTAGGATTGGGAGTTAGGCTTTATTCACTTATGTTCACAGAAGTATAGAACAGCACAGTTTCAGTGTTTGTCCAGAAAACAGAATGGGTTTCTTTCCCACTGTCCTAAGATCCAATTACTCTGTAATCTTGAGTAATTAATTTATTTCTACAGAAAATGTAAACAGTAGTAAGGAATACTGATATAAAGGGCAGCTGTAAGACCTGGGGAAAATGTCAGTATTGGAGACAGTTTCTATAAGGACAAAAAGTCAAATTCTTAAAAATTTACCATAGCCTTCAATTCAGAAGACACTTTAGCACATGTTAGTGAAAGTATTTTGTGTTCCAAAAATATGTATGACTTTTGAGAGATCTTTTGGATATATTTAGTTAAATGTAAGTTACTTGTTTCAAATATGTTAGAATGAGTTTTTTTACCATTGGAAATGTCTTTCCAAAATATCTTTGAAACATTTAGTAAATTAGAACCAACCCATTCCATCAATTTCATGATTCCAAGAAATTAGGATTTTCTGGTGAAAACATGCTTCATTGAAAAGATCCCAGCTAAATCTATTGAAGATTTATTATTTATCATGGACCAAATCTTGCTTTCTGTACCTACATAAATAGTTAATGAAAGTGCTTCCAAGCATAAAGCATGAACTATCTGGACCAATGCTATAAAGTGCTTTGAGCTGGGAGAAATAGAAGCTGAAACATGGAAGTTACATTATAAGTAGAGTTATTTTTGTTCTGTAGAAAAACTTTTAATTGTCAAAGACTTAAAAAGAAAGTAATTTTTCCCTTTTTGAATCCTACAAGTGTTAACTTCAGCACACACCTAACATTATAGTGCATTTGTGAAAAATTCAATGCTACTCTTTTGATTACTAAAGCATCGGTAGAGATGAACTGAACAATTATAACCTCCAAATAACATTTCAGGAATTGTCAAATTGAGCATGAGCTTCCAGTGGAAAGGACTTATTTTAAAGTTGAAATTTTGGTGTATAATGTCTTTACCAGTTTACATCTTTGCTGACTGGAGTATAAAAGGTGTTTCACAAACACAATATCTTGGTCTTTTCTAGAGATTGAATTTATTACATTCATAAAATAGAAATCTGAACTCATGTATCTTTATTTAACATTAATTAAATAGGATGTTTTAGAAGAAAAAAACACTTATAATTGCTGAAACTGGCACAAGTGATTGTAGTACTTTGAAATCTGAATAGAAAGAAAATAACATTTGAAGTGAGGTCTACATTAAAACACAAAGGTAATCCAGCATTTTTGGAAAAGAAAATGTATAGGATTAATCTTCTGGATTTCTCCCCAGAACTGCTGTTTACCATTTAAGATAAATGAATTCTGAACATCATTCCTACATAAAACTGAACACTCTGTCCAAGTGAATGGGTGTCTTGTCTGAATGAGAACAGCAGAATAAGACCATACATGTTAACATGAGGCGTTACAAAATGAAAGATGTATGTTTGAAAAAAGTAAATGAAAGCTTCACAAATCTTTGTTGTTAATTATATCCACTTTACACATACAGGACAGCTTTTTCAACATATGGGGACCACTGGTAGCAAACATAATTGGGCAAAGCATGTCTAAGAACTTGGGACATCATCCTGTTCTGAGCCCTTTGTTGCTGTCAGTGCATTAACCATTTCCAGATTAATTTTCACATAGAATGCTGCAGAATAGAACTATCCTAATATAAATACTTCATATTCAGCCATTTGATTTCCCATAGAACCTGTACACTTCAAATGCAAACTGACCATCCTTGTATCTACCATGTTTGCCAAAACATGATATAGAAAACTTTTCTACAGATAAGACAGGTAACTTTTCTACAGATAAATCAGAATTTTCACTGCTGTGGGTAGCTTATACTATTGGTGAACTTGCCCTTCCAGAAGAGAGTTTGGTAGGTCATTCCACACCAATGAGGAAAAAGGAGCACAACAGCACAATCTAAAGGTAAATAAACAAAAGCCTCAGTGGAATTTCTCCTCTGTAAAACACTGTGTTGTGAAGATTTCTTTCTTTCTAACTTCCCTTCTTTTCCCTCCATCTGATGCCAGCTATAAGTCCATTAGGATTTCTTAGGGGCTGTAGCAGCCTCAAACAACCCTTGCTGTGATTGCTGGTACACTTCTGTGGTTCTGTTCCTTTTCCCCTGCAGACAGAAATGTAGATTTTTCAGAATCTTTGGCCAGGGCTACCCTAGCAACCTTCTGTAAATGGGAGATACCTTGGAAGAAGGATCCAAAGGTGTATAACTGCATGTTGATTTTCAAGCACCCCAAAAGACTGGGCTGTTTCTGTTTTTCCCTTGGCAATTACTCAATCTCTCTGTAGGTAGGCAAATAATTTCTCACCTGGAAATGAAACAATGAGCAAACTTGTATGAATTGCTTTTTCTTCCTGACCACTTATTGCTAAAACACTGAAATTTAGTTTTAATCTTGTCTATACTTCTAGAGAGTCCCCAGGGGAAAGGAGCTGTTTTATGTACAGCTTAGCCTGAAGCACTTGCGTCACTGTGCAGTTTTGGATTGCTTGTTTAATAGACCACAAAAGTCAACATCTCTTTGGAAGAACAATTTGTGCTTAAAGTAGTTGCAAATTCCAAGAGATCCTGTTGAGGCAGGATGTTGTGAGAAACCCAAAGTTGGAACAAAACCTCTTGTTCCCTAATTATAATGTTAATACTTGGGAAAACTTAAGCCAATCTGTGTTGGTTTATGTCAATAAAGGTTTGGGTTTTTTCTTTCTTTCTTGCCCATCCTTCTTTGGGAAGTTGGAAGTAAGTCAACATTTTTACGTTCAACGTAAGAATGTTTCAGTTACATATTATTATGGAAACAGATTGCATCTCTGAAAAGACACAATCTGCATTTAAAATATCTTTAATAAAAAGAGGTCAAAAACTTTAGTTCACAGATTTATAGAATAGGTGAAATTAAAAGGGATTTCAGGAGCTGTATAGACTAACCTCTTGCTCTAAGCATTGTTATCAATGAGGTCAGATCAGATTGCTCAGGGCTTTAGCCAGTCAGAGCTTGAAAACCTTCAAAGATGGAGACAGTGCAACTTCTTTGAGCAACCTGTTCTACTACTTGGCTGTCTTCATGGGAAGAATGATTTTTTTTTTAATATCTGGGTAAAATATCTCTTGTTTCAGTTTTGATCTGTTACCCCTTGTCTTCTCTGAAGAGCCTGGCTCCAACGTTTCCTTGTGAGAATCTTTGTTGGTTTTTGTCATAAAGGTGGAATGCCAACCATTAACCTATTTGCCCTGAGCCCCAAGCTGTCAGAGTAATTTTCGTTTTGCCTTCCTAGGTGTCTGTTCAACCTGGAATAACCTTACTTATTCCTGCAGTTGTAGGTGTCTGTCAGATAAATCCTGCCTTTGGTCACAAGCACAAAACATTTGGTTGTTTAGTGTCCTAGGTTCTTTACAGGTGAAATACAACTAAGTCACTAGTTTTCATGGGGCATGTAATGAATGCACTTACAAAAGTGCACAGTATACATTTACACAGGAAATTAGGCAATGAAGCTAATATAAGATTGATGAGCAAAAGCTCACTGTCAGCATGTCATAGTATTACAAGCTGTATCAGATTTGTGTGCCCAGCATTAGGTTTAAAGAAAGCACATTAAAAGCAATGTATGGTTGCCTGGTTTCTTCTTCAGCTATCAAATACAAAGCCACACATGAGCAATCTTGAGAGCTGAATATAACCCCTCTGACAATATCAAACTCTTGAGTTCTTCTGACAGCCACTGGTGAAGCCAGCTGATTTGTAGAATAACACAATGTCCATTCCTTCAGACAGGTGAAATTCCTGTCCTCACCTGGCCATATTGAAATGATTTAATTGATTTCAGGAAAATCCATTTCTAATCACCTACAACCTTTTAGCAGTTTCTGTTGTGATGGATAGTTTTACTGATTTCAGACAGCAGCTAGAGCTTCTATCCTCCTGTGGAAGTGCTGAATAGTTCTGTGTATACACTCATGTCTGTATTACATGTGTTTCATTGCTAAACATTCGAGGCCTACTTACACAGGCTGTGTGTAAGAGAATCAGTTCTGTAGAGACCCATGTCTGACAATGAGTGCCTGGTGAATGACTCAGAACCAGGCTGTGCAAACATTGTGGGATTGTTAACAGTTTGAGCTTGACAAGATCTAGATGTCTAGATTTTATATTGATCCTAATTTTTCCATCAAAAAATATTTCAACAGTTGTGCTTTCACTCTTTTTGATGGGAAAAATGAAGGTCAGCTTTTAAAAGGGGGCATGACCGAGCTAATCATGCTATATAGTTAATGCACCTAGAAACATTATTTACTAACTTAAGGGGAAGTAAATTAAGTAAGTCTCCTTAAGCTTAAGGGGAAGAAAGTACAGCACCAAGGAACAACAGTGTTCAGCCTCTCACATTTATTTTCTGAGACAATTTAGTCTCAGTAACCAAGGTAAAACAAACTTAACATAGGCAGAGCTAATTAAACAGAAAAAATCCCAAACAAACTGGTTTTCATCATGTTGAGGACTCAAGACTTATGGCAAAGGAAAGTCAGTAGTCCTATGGAATAAAATATTAAGGCACATTTTTTAGCTGGACCAGAGAGTGGCTGATGTACTAAAATGTAATAACAACCTGAGGGAGATGTGTAAAGAAGCAACTGTATGAACATGAAACCAAGCACGTTTGAGGCTGGAAGAAGTAGCAAATAAAAGTCAGAAAGACCAGTGAAGTGTCTTTTGGAAGCTCATCTCTTTGGACCTTGATCTTATGTTAGACAAACAGAGCGGGGACCAATAGTAATTGAGTTGAAGATACTTAACATGAATTACAGCAATAGACAAAACATACTGCTGATGTAAAATGGAGCAAATTATGAGTGTAGCAGAGGACCTTTAGGGTTCATAGGGCTGAGAAGATTTTTTTATTATTAATAAATATTATTTCTGTTTTTTTACTGTAACAACATGCAGAGTTTTTATCATATAGTAACATTTTTTTATCAACAACTAATTGAATCCATTATCTACATCATTACAGAATACATGGAAGGGGGAAATTTATGAAGGACATTATAAAAGATATGACTAACTTGGTCATTCCAGGTTGCTGGGATCAAATTTGAAAGCAGCTTGCTCAGATTTCTAGGCTGCTGTGCCCTAGCCCCTTGAAAGGTGCCTGTTATTTCCTACCCATTTGTTATAGTATCCTGTTCTTGGCAGGATGCCTGCTATTTAAGGTTACTTTCATTAATCAGCCATAAGTTAATTTCTTTGCAGGCAGAATCTCTGATCTCATTATGTTGTCTTTAAAGCTGAAGGCCTCAGGTTGTTTTATTTTTACTTTGATACCACTGTTAGACTTAAGTTAAGGAACTGTGTCTCTGAGGAATCATTTGGTAGTCATTGAAAAAGTGACAAATTGGACAATCATGAAGCAATATTCACATCTTTAGTTAAAAGTTACACAATTCAGCGACTGATGCATTTCTGGAATGTGGATCATATCCTTAAAATCACCCTCACTCTATGGATTGCCTTGCAATATAGAATTATTCTCATAGGCTGCCTGGTGTCAGGGCTAAAAACATAATTAAGTCAGTGATAATATGAGAAATTCATTTTTCCTGCCCAGTGACACGCAATTCTTTTCCAGGGGTTCTGTGCATATTTTAACTTATAGCTGTGACTCTCTTTGTTGTACTTCTTTCTGAATTTTTTAAATAGTAATCAACGTGTTTTATAGACTGATCCATGACTCCTGTAGTACATTTCTGCTTTGAGATGTTTATTTTTTTCTTTTCTTACAAGTTTCTTTTTTCTTTTTCTTTTTCTTTTTCATATAGGTGGCCATTATCAGTACATGGGAACAGCAGTCTGACTTGATATGTTGCATATACTATGAGTTTAATGTTTTTTTTCCCATTGCACTTCATTTCCCTAATGCTACCTGAGGTACTTGGAGACACATGCATCCCTGTCTTCTGTCTTTGAGAGTTAACTTCAACTGGAGCAATAAAATCTGGGTGCTTTTTGGAGCATTAAATCTGGCGAGCGGATATTTGTCGCGATGTCTTTCAGGACCACCAGGTGTATGTCAGGGAGTGGGAAAGTTGCTCCACAGGTAACTCAAATCTCTCTGAGCAAGGCTGGTACATGAAGAAGCCATTTGTATCCCACTGAGTCCCACGGTGCTGAGGAGGTTGCTGAGATTTACACGACTCCAATCTCTGCAGCTGATAAGAAGGGTGGCTGCAGCAGGGCTGCATCCGTGTGACCTGAATCCCCGTTTCTCCTGCTTCAGAGTGGCGCTAGTGGGGTTCTTGGGTTTTTATTTGTGTTGGTTTTAGCTGGGTCAGGGCTGCTGTGAAGGGTGCATTTTATGAAAGCAGGCAGCTGGAAAGCAGTGAAGGGAGAGCTCGGGAAAGGGAGCCCTGCTGCCCCTTGGGGACGAGGTGGGAATGCTGGGTCAGAGGGAATGCACTGCCAAGGGCCCCGAATGCCTTTCCCATAGCTTACTTAGGGTTGCCCCAATGCTTTTAGACAGAATTGTTGTCAATGGTATTGATCAGATGTTCTGATAATCCAGCGAGCTTCCTGATGTGTTAAATTCCCTTCTTTCACGTGGTGTTAAGTGTGGAAGAAGTATCTGTAACTCTCAGGGGACACCAGCAAAGGATGACTGCTTGCCATCAATTGTGCTGCACATGCCAATTCCAATTAGTCATTTACTAGCCACTTTTAACACTTTCTAGCAATTCTCTGTACCCTTCAAATATACTGTGTACTTCTGGAGTTTTAATTTATGTTTTTATCAGAAGAATTACACAGAAAGTTTTCTTTTAATCAGACATGACAGTGGTGAATTAAATTTTTCTACCCATGGATTCTTAAAAGTGTATATTCAAACTGAAAAGAGGAAAAAGAAGCTGCCAACTCCAGAGGAGCAAAATGTTGTATTTAAAACAATATAAACAGAGCAAACAGGACCAAATGTAACATTTCAATGTAAGCTAAAATTTGCAATGCATCTTGGCAGAAAACTTAACTTTGCTTAAGCTTCTGATTTCTTTTGCATAGTTGCTTGATAGTTTTATGAACAGCTTCTTTCTGTAGAAAATACCAATATTTCAATCTACTTTAGCTTGTGCTTTGAATTGGTTATAATGCAAGAGGAAGGGTGAGATTTTTGAGACCTCCTCCTTTTTTATTGTCTGCATGCATGTACAGTAACAGCTTCCAGGTTTCCCATTCTCCATCACCACAGCTCAGAAGAGCTGTTAGTGCAGACAAGATCAGATGTCATCACCAGTTTTGTCTAAAGGGTCTTGTGTGATGTGCCACCTTCTCACCACCTCCTCCCTGCTCTGCAGTGGAGAAGGGCAGGAGGGCAGCCCACGGGAAGGCATCCAGAATTCTCCTTCAGTCAAAGTGAGACTTAATACAGCAAGAAATGGGTTAATGATTGCATCTCCACTTCAGCAAATGCACAATAAAGAGGTAGATTAGGAGAGATGAAAAATTTATTGCAAAAGTGGCACAGTATTATGAAAAACAAAATGATTTCATTGAGCGGGAGTTCTGTTATCATAATCCTAACAATAAACTCCGTTACAATAATAATAGGAGAAAAACTAATTGCAGCAAGGACAGGACAAATCTTTTTTAATCCTCCTTGTCATCTCAACTAAATCCAAACCTATTTGTATTAACCTTTGCTGACAGAGTCACATGATGGACATAATTTCTAGTAATTTACCAGCAGTAGATCTAACCTTTCTTCATCAAATATTCATAAAGGCATGATTCTCAATGATTTTCTGTCTCTTTTCATATTTACAGCTTGTTGTCTTCTTCCTTTTTACTATAATTTGAACACAATTGAAGTCAGATGGAATTAAAGTGGAATTGCTATAGTGCCTACAGTACCTGAAAGCAATGAATAACTAATTGAAATTTCTTATAAGTCAAGATCATGCTGTACTCTGATGGGACAGCATTAAACAGTCCACATGTCCTTGCCTTTTGAGGGGTTAAAAACTTAACCCAGATTAAATGGCATCAGTTCTTGTCATCTGCATAACTGTTTAAAATGTGTGTGTCATGCATCTGCATAAACACACGTGGAGTTGAAAGTATGAACTTTTACTGAATCCTTGGACAAGGTATTTGACTCATGAAAAGAAATGCTGTGGGCTCACTTCTTTCTTTAGGTGTAAATAAGACTGACCATTGAATTATTCAATTATGCTGGTGTAAAACTGATATAAATGTTTGAAGATAAATCAGTTAGATTGAGGCAGTGCAGAAGTAGCATGAAATTTGGACTATGCATGTCTTCCCTTCTAGGAAATTTAAATCTGAATTGCGATTATATGGTACCTGCAAAATGATCACATGTCACAGTAGTGTTTGTTTCTAATGAAGAAATTAGACCCGTTCAATGCAAATAGAAAGTATAATGGAAAATATTAAACAGAGATTCATATACATAAAATATGTGATAAATTCTCAGAAATACTTTGGACTGGTATATTTGAATTTATGATTGGCCAATTGCTGTAAACATTCTTTGCATCATGCTATGAACCAAAACCCTGGCTGTGAGTAGCTGTGGTAGACAATGTGGTGTCACTCTGCTCATTCTCACCAGAAGAGATTGTGGATAAGTGGAAACACTATAAATGTTTTAAAATGAGCTAAAGTCCTTTTTCAGTATGCATAGTGTGCAAAGGATTTTTTTTTCTTCACTAGTTCAGGTGCTGATTTCTCATGCATTGAGAGCATGTTATTGTGACACCAGAAGGGGTTTGGTGTTTGGATAGAGCAGTGATGAGGGCATAGAAAGCAGTTAAATATGAAGGAGATGAGCTTACAGGTAAATACTACCTACTGGAGCAATTGATATGCTTTAATTACAACATTTGGTATGTTTCAAGTTAGGCATAGAGGTTTTAAGCAATTCCTTAAAAGAAACCCAGTTAATACTTTGGAGAAAAATGCAAGAAAGCTGTCTTGGAAATAGAAAAATTTATTTTAAAAAGACATAGAGATCTATATAAAGCTGTTGCTTCACTTCAGCTTTGCAGAGAATTAGAGCAAATTGTGTGTATTACTTCAGTTATTCTAACCTTTGTCAAAGAAAAGCCCTTTTTATATCCATAGTAGTTATGAAATAAGAGGAATAATTTCATAAATTACATCTATGCTTATTTGAATGCTCAAAATTACTAATTTTCAGAAATAAAAATTTTTAATTACCAAAATTAAAAACTCTCCTAATTTTATACTATTTTATAATAAAATTGAAATAAGCGCCCTTGTTTGTATATAATTAGAACTTTAAATTAATTGTATAAGGCTTTAAATAAAAGAATTTATAGGAATGTGCAAAAAGGCATTTCCTTTCTGGTGACAGCTTTAACTATTACAGATAAAACATTTATAAACTCCATAAGTAACATTAATGACATTTTCATATAGGTTCTGATTTCCTGAACTCACAGCTGGTTTATCTTTAGAGGTACATCCAGGGAGAACTTTAAAGTGCAGACTGCTTTGAAGAACAGAAAGCTAAACAATTAAACATAACTAACATTCTCTAATCAGTTATTGATATGGAGCTGTTTATTCTTTACAGCTTAGAGCACTGCAGCACCATAAATTTAAATGAGATGCCCCAGATCACATTCAAGTTTGAAGACACAGTCAGAAGTTACACAGAAAGTCCATAAAAGGAGATGTGTGCTCTCTTACCATTATTCAGTATTTGTTTCTTTCTCACAAATAAATCTTTCCCCAAAATAAACCACATCCATTTATTCATTGTTTGTGCCTAAATTTGTAGAATTCTACTGGGAGAATTATGGTGAAAATACCATATTTTTATCATGACCAACATAGGAAGAACTTCAAAGGGCTTTTCATAGATTCGTGACAAACAAAATATCTTCAAAGGGCTTTTAGGGAATACAGAAAGAACCTCATTATTCATTAGTACATGGGATGTAATAAAGAGAATCTGAAACCAAATATTGGTGTGGAAGAACTGGTTACAACCTAGGGATTCCCCCCCTCTTTTCCATATCACCTCTTATGAGGTTCTGGCAGTCTGCAAGTTTACAGTAATCAGTTGTTGGTGCAGTGAAATGGTCACCAGCAGTGACCATTCTATTGACCATTCCATCAACTTCTAATGCAGTTGATTACTCAATCATAATAAAGGAAAGAAGGAATAATACAGAAGGAAACTTCACTGGGTTCTAATACATTTTATATTATATGTGTAATTTGTTTTCAGTAGTGAGCTAATTATATTTTAATAAGTCAAACTGCTTTGTGCTCTCGTGGGAATATGAGAGAGGGTTCAGTACAGGGAAAACACACAGAGTTTGTAATTTAGCCATATATTGAAAGCATGGGTTTAGTCTGTACTGTAAAGACAATGCTTTGAAGTGTCTGGCATGTTATTTACAGGTTGTTTCCAAGAACATTTCCTCCCTGGTTTCTGTGCCAAAGTTATGCTCCTCTTTAGCTGACAGAAGTCTTGACATGGACTCTGAGTTTAGACTGTCTTCAGGTTTAGAGAATGTGTGGTTATCAATGTGATTATGATGCTCCTGGTAATTGCAGCTGACAGCAGTGAGTGTGCCTTGGTGCTGCAGGTGAATCTCAGGCACTTCCTCTGTGTAACTTCATCTAAAGAGTCTGACCAGCAGGTCAGAGCTTCCTGAAAAACTGGTTTTCCATCAGTCCCTTGGCAAGGGCAGAAGGTTGCTGGGACTAATCAAGTTGGTCTTGTGTGTAGCCAGTGAGGCTTTATGGCTTCCCAGGTGACCTTGGTCCTGTAATGTACCATAAAGGACTTTCTCCATTAATAGCTTGTTTGTGAGAGCTGGAAAGACAACTTGTAGTACAGCTGCTTTTCCTGCTTCTTCCATAATGACATTCTGAACAAGCAAGATGATGTCCTTTGATCCAATGTGACCTTGTATTTTTGGTGATTCTATGATATCTTTAGAGAAAATAAGTAAATTAAGATATAAACATGCTGCTTAGTTATATATTCATGTATTTCATTTTTTTTCATACATTGCATCACAAAATGTAATATTAATTAAATTTATGTGTGTGTAGCTACCTTTTGGCCAATTCTCTTTTCAGTTAAACCTATGTATATTAAACATTAGACTTATATCTGTCTGTAACAACTGCAAGGGAAGGGGGAATATGATGCTTCCTAAAAGATTTTTTTCCCCTGCATAAGGATTTTTCTCTCCATGGTGGTGTTGGGTTCAAAGGCTAAACTGATTCTTTTGGGGCTTTGAAAAGAGAACTCGTCTGTCTTCTTTCATTCTCCTGGAGTATCTTTTCCACTTAGAATGTATAATTTTATAGCAAGATCTATTACAAGGAGCTTTGAAAGTCTTATTCAAAGTAAGCTCATGAAAGAATGGATATATAAAAGTTTGAGCATCATTGTATTTGGGATTTGTATGTCAGTTGTTTTGACTTCTATCACAAGCTACTGTTCCTTTATGCCTGTGCTAGCTGTGTAACTGCATGGTTTCCAGGCAAGAATCTTTTCTTGATTTGAAGATGTCAGAAATTAGGAATGTTCTGTTCCTTTAACAGTTTTTCCCAGCATGTGATTGACTTTACTGTAAAAAACAGGCCTATTCAAATTTCTCTGGGTTCTTTTTTAAATTTCAGCCTCCACTGCTAGACAAGAGAGCTCTTCTATATATGATACTTTCTTTCAATCTATTAGTTTTAAATCTGATAAGTGAAGCAAATTGAATAAATCATTATCATGTGTTTTTCACATGTCTCCACAGTCTCTTTTCCCTGTTTTCTTCAACCTACTTCTAAAAGGCTGGAAACAAGGCTATTCCATGTTATTCTCATTTTGTTTGTCCATCAATATTTGTTTTCCAGAAAAGCACTGATTGTCATGCTTTATATATTCATGTTATCTGTCAAATGAGTGTTGTACCAGATTTCCTATTGCTTGATGATCTGCTACACAGCCTGTAGATCCCAGGAGCACTCCATCTCCCTTGTCATGATAGTAGCACTCTAACAGTCTAAAATTTCCAGAATTCAAATCAGCATTATTGGGCTACAGATCTTCAGTCTGATCCAAGTTAATTGCCCGACATAGGCCAGACATCAACATCTCTAACTGCCAAAACCCTTAAAGTTTGCATTCATTTCTTGGCATTATGACAGGCTGGAGTAATAGCATTTCAGCAGAGAAAAAGGTGACCACATTGTATAGTAGATTGATATGATCACAATATCATTTGAAATAGCAAGCAGCATAGGAGGGATATTGGGTCAGTTGCATACTCAGGGAAGCAATGTTTCTTGTAACAGGAAGAGAAAAAATTTCATCAGCAGTTTGTTGTTGTAAGGAAGCTCAGCTGGCAACATATAAGCTAGGAAAAATGGTGTCTGAAAAACAACATTCCTAGACAAAATAAAACGTATAGAAGGCCAAAATCATCCACTTTTCATAAAGTTTAAGTAACTGTTCTTTAGCAGACACAGAACAAAGGAAGACAAAACAGTAGGTCTCTTGTGAGAGTAGTGAAATGGATACTTTCTGTGATACATATCTTGATTTTTCATTAATTTGCACAAAATATGGAGGGATGGATAGTAAATTGCACCCAACAACAAAAGATTTCTCTTTCCTTGCATCAAAAAATTACCCAATTGTCCACAGAATTGGAATCTGACTGTGCAATGTAGGTTACTTTACAGAAACCCCTGGAAGTTGCTCTGGTAGGTTACTGAAGTCCAGCATTATTCAGGTAACATGCCCACGAATTTTTGTCCATGAGTTAGAATGTTCATGGCAGCACAGGGACTAGAGACTAAATGCAGAGAGAGGCATTGGGTTAGGGATAGGGCAGCTCCATTGGGCCCTTAAGAGAGGTTGCAGATAATCCTGTGTGTGGGCATGGCTGTGCTCTGAGCAGCGATGCAGAGATCCCCTCCCAGCCCCTACAGTGGAGCTTTCTCACCTGTGCTGAACCCAAAATGTATTTGAAATGAGATTTACATGTGTGACTGTGCATTTTGCTGAGAACTGAGGGAAGATAGAATCAGGTCTTTAATTAACTAACATAAGAGGTCTTTGGAATTCTGATGTGGTGTTTTAGGAGGAATTATATGATAAAATAACATGAGTAGCCTTGCAAGTCAATCAGCAGAGCAGATGTTAGCCTCTCTTCTTAGCAAACTTTGGGTTTTGTTGCCATTTCATGGTAAAGAATAAGTCAAGGGAAAGCACATAAATGAATTTGAGTTTTGCCTTTCAAATACTAAGAAAATAACCCATCTGAACTACTCATAAGGCATTAGCAGCATATACTTTATTATGATTGGACTGTTTCCTCTGGCAATAACTTCAAGAAGAGTTTCAGGAGTAGTTGTATTATCTATTGAGAAGCAATTTTTTACTTTCTGTAGAGGCAAGATAGTTTTATGAACAACTCTGAAGTTTACTCTGAAGGCCATTTCAGTCGCCCACAGATCTAACGATATTATGTTACCTCCTCTCGTTTCAAATTCACAGCATAAGAAGGAAAAAGAATGACATAAATTGGATGTTAGAAGAGTTCTGAAGATAGACATCAGAAGAATTCAAGAGTAAGAAGAGAACTCAGCATTATTTGTTATTTTCCATCCTAAAGTAAAAAAGAGAACAAAGCATCAAAAGCATCAGTAGTGATAGAGAGAGCTCAAAGCCAGGACTAGATATCATAGCATATAAAACAAGTGAGTTGGCACCACCAGAAGGTCTAAAGTCTTAGTCTGTGGTTTAAAGTCATTGATATTGCAGTCAGAAAGATCTTTCAGCTGCAGAAGTGAGATGAAGAGCTGTATGCATTTGTTGCTATAGACATTTTAGGTTTTGCCTGCTAGTAGCATTTTGGAGCTCACTGGGGTGAATAAGTGGTCTTGATGCTGAGACAATCCAAGTCCACTGATAGGATGTTATAGATCAGAATCTTTCATTTTTTGTAAGTACATCTGAAAATAATGGCTGTGAATGTAGGCCAGCATCAGATTCATGTGCTTTATCTTGTGTTTAAGTTGATTGAATGCAATCATATTCCATAAACTAAAGCATATTGTAGTCTTTAAATCATCATCCAGTCTGTAGTGGAATTTTAGTTGGTCTTAAAAAATATTGCAGAATTACCTTGATTCAAAAATTTTGAAGTACGGTGATGCTGAACTTGAAAGTATGTAAAGAAATATATTTCTTCACATTGTATTTGGGCAATGATAATTACTTACAAGTGAAAGTAGAAAAGGAAATTTCAGATCTCTATATAATGTTTGCAGTTATTTGAAATCCAAAGGGTAATAGAAAAATTTCTGATGTCTTGCTTAGTAGTCAGAAAGATTTACTCCACTTGTAGAGAAGCAGCTTGTTGAGCATATTGTTGCCATATTATTTTTATTTGTGGCTGGACATACTGTAGCATTTCCTGGGATATCAAGTCTATTCATCTGCCAGCACTGGAATTTCTTTTTTGGTGGCATATTTTTATAGTGATTTATCCATAAAATATCACTGAATAAAGCAGCAGCCATGGAGAAATTCTGCAGTGGTTGAAATGTGATTAGTTACATGAGGCTTTCTTTTTTTATTCCTAAACTCCTAACTCTTCTTGGACCTCTCTGCCTTTCTTGTATCTGTTTTCTCATTTCCTTATTATTTGTTCCCTCCTGCATCCATTTCACCTCATGTTGACCCTAAAGAAACAGTGTTGTAGCCCACAGGATTGCATTGCTCTTACAGTAGGAGTTCCAATATATGTTATAAACATTCTGGTTGCAGGCTACAGCCAAGGTGCACAACATAGGGAAGACAATGTCTTTCTGCAGCACAATAAACCTTTAGTTTTGTTTGTTTCTTTGTTTCCTTAGCCTCTTAGGAGTTCAAGGCCATAGCTCTTGATAGAAAATGTGGTATAAGCTCCTCTTATATGTGTGTGTGAGTATATATATGTATATATGTATAAAGAGAGAGATGTCTGTGTGTACAGACGTATTTATGCCTCAGGTTGTAGTCTTAAACAAGATTTTAATTTCAGTCTTGAGAGAGTATTGGAGTTGTTTGGTGCTTATTATCCAACTACCATAGCTTCCTTTTGGCTATTGAAATGTGCAAATTCACTGAAATGGAGCAAAGCAGGCAAGTGGTGCATCTTAGGAAGAGTCTGAGAGAATCCAGGTGGTTTCTGGGGCAGGATCTCCATTTGGTGTCACCCTCCCTTATGAGCCATACAGGCACAAAGGAGTGTTCAGTGTAAAATCACACATGGAGTCCTTGCACAGTGGTTACTACAAATGTGTGAGGTCTGCAGTTCCATTCAGCTCCCAAGTGCTGCCCCTTGTGGGTCACCCTTGCTTTGGTCCTGATGGAAGTTGGGGGATTTTGGGGGTGGCATTTGCAGCCAGCAGGAGTGGTGCAGGAAGGATTACATTGCTTTGATGCTAAGATACAGACCCTTTCTCTCCAGACTGATTTAAGGATCAAGTAAGGTGGTTGCTGTTAGTTGCTTTCAGTCATGTTTCCTTTGATTTTACTTTCCTTATATAACAGGGATTTGTCATACAGCAGTTGATTTTTATTAACATGAAAAGCTGCCTTATGGAAAATCATACACTCAACAAGGAAAATGTTTTAGCTTTCTTGCAGAAGGGCAGAGCCTCCAGATCCTGAAGTTCTTTGGAAAAAGGGATTGCTTATTTTTAATGAGGTGGCATTAAATGGGAAGGCCATCCTCCTTCCGTGGAATTTGAAAAGTTCCTATGTTTATATTTTTGCTTACCTAGATAACTTTCACATATAAAGAGTACAAAAGATAAAGTGAAAGATTAAATGATGCTGGAAGCATCATTAACTTTTCAGATGACATTCTTTTGGAAAGTACAGTGTCTTTCAAAAAAATGTGCCATGTGCATGGCTCAGCCCCAGATCTTCCAGCAGTCTAATACTGGCAAGGGAGGGCATCTGTAGCCCCCTGGGAAGTGGGCTGTGGGGATTTCCTTTTCTCCTCTTTGTTGGTTTTTATTTCCATTTCCTTTTCCTCTCTTTTTTCTGTCATTTAACGCTGTTCTGCACAACAGAGGGGAGCATCTGGCCCCAAGTAAACACCCAATAAAATAAGTGGGGGAAATTCACAGCTCCCTTGGTGCTATTGCGTCTGTCTGTCTGGTTGTGGACTCAACAAGATAACCATGCATCAAATTACATTGTCCAGGCTATCTTCACAACCAGAAGTGCTTGAAACCTTATTTTAATAGAAGCTTAGATTCTGGAGAATACTATAAAATCTCTCCAAAGGCTCCAAATCAGCAATTCCATCTGTGTTTCTGCAAATGTAGAGGAACAATGCCCCAGCTGATTATGCAAACAGAATGAAAATAGTTATTTTAAAAGTGCATAAAATCGATACTTTGGGGAAAACAAGTCAGCTGTGTTTATACTCAGCATATAGCAGACATTTTGTTTCTTTGTCTGAAAAAATCATAGGCAAGCAAGGATTGCAAGTGAAATAAAACAGCCTATCATACAGTGCAACAGAGGGGACTGGAACATCAGATGTCTCAGCAAAGGCTTAGAGAATTTTAGGTTCCTTCTGAGAGAATATAAATTATATTGAGGTTGATATATTTGTACGTTGTTTGAAGTCAAAGCCAAATATTCTTAACACGGTGGGAATAACTCCCTTCCCATTGCTGATCATGAAAAGTATGTAACTAAATCTATGTCTGTGGTGCTGAAAATTTCCTCCTAAATGCTGTCTCTTCTGGACTAATGGGATTTTTTGCAAGTATTGGTGTGAAGGGGTGTGCATATAAATATGTAGAAACGTGCTTCTCATACAGTCAGGATACATTCCTTGTATACATATTATTCTAAAAACAGGAAACAAAAGCATCTGAGAAACAGGACTGAAAGGGAACAATTTTTAGACCTATAAGTTAAATTGGATTAAACTTCATCTTTCAGCAAATGCCATGTTATTTATTCAGTGTTTCTCTGGGGGATTTCCCTACCCCCTACACTTTATAGCAAGTAGTGTTGTTTCTTAATTAAAAAATCAAACAAACATGGAATTGAGGCTGCCCCACACAGACACTCTCCTCTGGGAATAGGAGGTGCACTGATTTTCTCACGGACAGTTTCTGGGTCTGTTGGACACAAAGGAGGGGAAAAGCTGTGTCTGGGGAAGTCAAATTCACATCATGCATGGATGCCAGGACTATCCTGTGCTGCAGGGCCATCTCCTTAGGTATTGCCCTTTATAGGGGAGAGCTGGTGGGCATGGTGAGGAAGGTCACTGATAAACTCATCACAAGTCAGGTAGATTTCTGTTTATTAATTACCCCACAGTAGAGATTACTGTCTTGGAGAAAGGAAGTTCTTGTTTCCTCTTTTCTTTCATTCTTTCCACACAGAGCTGGAATGTTTTGGAGATTTCAAGGCTTTACAATCCCCATTCTGTAGCTGAAACAAACCTTTATCCTTTTCCTTAGTTTCTGACCTAAATAGTTCAGAAAGACTGATGTACATTTTGAGAGATTTTAATTACTATTGTGGGGGGAAAGTATTTTAAGTTCTTTACAGTTAAGACAAAGCAAAATGGTTGTTTTTTTTTTAAATTATTTTGAGTTTCACTTCTTTCTACAAATGCATGTGAAGCACATTGGTGCACCACTTGAAAAGTCTTTTGGTTGGACTCCACCTGTGCTTTGGTTGCTGTTATTTCAACATCTGGAGGGTTTTTCTCATATTTACCTGGTTTACAATTTGAGTAATAATAGATACGCTGACATTTTCGAGCTAATGCAACTGCCGTTTCACCCTGTTTAGTGTCGGGTTCATTGATCTCTTCCCTGCTTTTCTGTGGAACAGCAAAATGCACTCTGCAGGCCAGTGTTAAAGATGGATTCTGCTATAGATTCACTTTGTCAAAGTGCACACAAGGGTGGCTGTTTTCAGGCTGTCCCACTTTGTCACCAGTGATGCCTCAGGAGTTGCAGCAGTGCCCTCATTTCCAATGGAATGGTTTATTTTGAAGGTAAAGCTCTTCAGTCGGTGACTGTAAACGTTGGTTCTGTGGCAAGGGCCAAAAGCAGCAGTGACATGAGCTATTCTCAACCTTTGAAAGAAGCAGACAGAGATCATCTGATGTGCCAGCAAATGTATTTGTTCTTGCATCTTTCTGCAGCTGATACTTCTTTTTTTCTTAGATAAATATTTAACTGATATTGCCTCTATCCCTTTCCTAAAACTGGCTTTCTCTTTTCAAGTTTCTTATCTGGAAACAAACTCTTTTTGTCCTTTCTATAAATGCAGTCCTGGTCTCAGCCATTATTTATGGCTGGGCACACTGTAGTTACAGCACATGAAAGAACATCAGCAATGACTTATTGTAAATGGGACAGACTTCTTGGGAATGCACTGGGGATTAGATGTCCAAAAGAATGAAGCACTGCTCTTTTTCCATCTGGCCACTTCATTTCACTGCCTATTTGGGACCAGCACTTCTAAAATCTAGTTTGCAGAGTCAAATATTGATTTAATTTGGAGGGTTTTTTATTCTTAAAAGGTAGAGTAAACCTGGGAAGGTTTTACTTGTGCAGAGTCACAGGAGGGACAAGCAGGGAACAACTGAAAGAAACTATTTCTGTCAAAGTTGGCAATTTTCTGATTGGTTGATTAAAAAGACTAAGAAAATCTTTTCTCTAGATTGGACTCAATAACTTTCAAAATGTCAGTTTGGGCATGAAAAATTCAAATTTTCTTGGTGATATAGTCATATAAAAATGGTATTTCAGTATATTTGTATTTTCTCCATCCTCTGTTTTCTCAGGAGATAGTCTTTAGGATGCAAACTAAAAAGGTTAATATCAGGTGAAGGATTTTTAATTATTAGCTTCCTTATGTTTTACAGAGTTTAAGCAAAGAGGTCAGAAAGTATTCCACCCTAACCCTTTGTCATGATGGAGCATTAGTCAACCCATTTTCTAAACACCCTTCAAAACACCTTTGGTGGAGCTCCAGCTGACATACTGATTCCATATATGCTATTTCTTCTGAAATAAGATAAATCAGAAGTCAAGCTTTCAATATTTTTTGACTATAAGCAAGTTAAGTTCCAGCTCCTAATGTAGATCTCATGTCTTGTATTAATTCTCCAGAAAAAGCTCTGGGAGAGCATAGGACTGGTTTCCCTTGGATACAGGTGATCCAGGCTGGAGTACTGTCTGTCTTGTATGTGCTCTGGCAACTCAGAGTGTCTTGAAATGACATGGGATTATCCTAACACTGAGGTTAGAGTAGCTACATGTGGTGTACACAATAATTTTCCATGTGGAGTAATTGTTTGAGGGATGAGTATGAAAAAGTCCAAACCTAAAGCAAATCTCTATGTCCCAGGTACCTGTACTAGTAGGATTTGTGTTCCACAGCAGAGCTCTGTGTTGTAACATTAATAACCCATATTTGATCAGACCCATATGTGCAAAGTCATTGTGAGTTTTAAGAGTGGAAGATGGTGTCTAATGAAGTTGCTGCTGTTCCTCTTACTCAGAACAGCAGGCCCCCATGTTAGCAGAGCTGTGCCATTTTAAGCAATGTCAGTCTGGGTTTCAGGAATGCATTTGTCTTAGTCAAGTGATCCAAATGCTTTTTTTGCCTGGGCCATTCTTTTAAAAGTTACCCTGAAGTTTTGAATAACAGTACAGTAACACCTTTTTTCTAGCATGAATAGAGGGAGAACATAGCTCCCCATATAAAACATAAAATTCCAGGAGTGCTGGAGTAAGCAGGTGTGGGTGAGTGTGCACTTTTGTACCAGCAGGGCAAACGTCCCATCCTCCCCTTCTGACCATGTCAGTGCATGGGGAAATCAGCCAGACCCATTCTCCTCATCTTACCCTATGAATTTCCATGTCATCTCCATTGGTCTTTGAAGTGCTGGGCACAGGTAACTGAATGAGTACCATCTCAGAAACAGGGCTGTTTATATCCTCTCCTCACTCCTAGCATGCCTGTGCAGTCTGAGCCACTGATTGACCCCTATTGATCTCATTTGACTGCACTTCTGTGGAGTAGACAAACAGTGCAAGAGAATCCAGGGACTCTAATTCACAGTACCTTATTTAGGTTTCTGGGCAATAATTCTTATTTGCATTAATCGCTTGCATTAATCACGCAGAACCCGAGGCTGCCTCTTGCCTTCTCTGCATTCCTGCCCCTGACAATGGAACAAAAAGGTATCTGCTCTGAAGAAAGAGTGGTTTAAGTATATTGACACTTGATGCTTAGTAGTTGCAAAACTTAACTGTTAGAAAAAAAAGACATTTTTTCAAATCAATGACTCACGCATTACTGTAAAATATATCGATTAAAAACAAAGCATAATGTTAGTCATTTAGTCAGTAGAGTGATGCAATACTGAAATAAATTTATCCCTTGACTTTTGCATTAACCTTTTATTGACTGCTTGCATACTCATAATTAACACACACTTTAGCTAGCTTGGTTAATTTTAGCATTGTGATCAGTGTCCTCTAATGTAGATGACACCCTGATCATCAAAAACCAGTGCAGCCCAGGGAACCATGACCAGGCAAGTGTCTGTCTCAGTGGATGCACCCCTGCCCAGGGAGAGACCAGCCACCTTCCAGGGAAAGCATCATCAGCTGTTATGCAAATAGTCAAACAGTCATACGAATGCTTGTCATCACTTAGTTGAACATATTAATAAATATTAATAAATATTAATGAGCAAAGTCCGCTTGTAAAAAACAGACAAAAAGGTTATGAAAAATCTGAGAACTTTAGAGGGTAGAGGTAGTGAGAACATGCTCTTCAACAGTAACTAAAAATGTGCTTTTTAAATTGAAACTGTCACAAGTCTTGATTGTTTTTGTAAGAAAGTAGGGACTATGGAGTTTTGTGCATTCTATAAACAAACAATTCTTTCTATAATATGTTATTGAAAACTTACTGTCAAGGTGTTGCAGCTAAATTGCTCTGAAATATATCACAGCAGTTTTCCTGTTCTCCTGCTGCAGATAAAGTATTGAAGGAATCTATTCTGTATATCAAAGTTTATGTGATTTCCACTCTTTATACAGTTTTTACATATAATATGCAGAGGTTAGTTCTATTTTCTTTTGGAGTTTTGACTCTAGTAACTCAAATAACAGTTTTAAATTGATATGGAATATTTTCATTAACTTACAATTGTAACTCTTCATACTTTCCCACTACCACCACAGCTCAATGTTTGCAGCCTTTTTTTGTTTTTTTTAATCAGGAGTTATTGTTGCTAACTCATTTTAACTGTCAGATACAAAGAATTTTAAATCAATCTGTGCAATCATTTAGATGCCTTTGATTGTTCTGCTTCAGTTTAAAATGTTGCTCTGCTTTTGGCAAGATCTTCAGCTCTGTTCCACTTCTACAAATTAAAGACCATTGTAGGAACAATTTATATGCTCCTCTAGAAAGGTCTGGTTTTTGCACCCTAGTTCTGAGTGAGAAGGGACATTTTTCACCATGTTCCAGATTGTGGGAGCTGTTCACATGGATTGCTTATTGAACTGCAGTGACTGCCTAGAACCAGCCCCATAGCTTTGAACATGAAAATCTTAAGCTGTCTTTGATGTCAGCAGATCCAGCACAGGGGTTGTAATTTTGGTCAAAATAGATGATTGACAGATTATAAGAATGTATCATTCCCTGCTGTTCTTGCTAGTATGGAGCAAAGCTGTAGAAATCCAACAGAAGGAGGAAAGCACCATGGCATCACTGAACTTGGAGTGCTTTCCCTTTTTTGTATTTTTACAGCACATTGATGCATTTCTGTCTCCAGACTGGCACAGCAAGTCTGAGGACCTGACACACTTGCATTCCTCTAGTCCCTCCCATGGAATATGCTGTGGTTAAAACCTCCCCAGCTGCCTCATCTCCTGGAAGCTCCGGGCTGTGGGGAGACCTCTCAGCAAAGGCTCTGCTGGTACAAATATAGAAAAGGGAAAGTAGCAAGCAGTGGCTGTTGGGCTGTCCAGGCACAGCATCACCATCACTACCACCACATTTACAGCAACAAAAACACCCACATGTGAGGGAGAAGCTGGTCAGTCTGTTTCTGTGAGAGAGCAAGGGAAAAAAAGACATGAAAGGTAAAAAGAGGACTCTGAAATGCTGAGGAAGCTAAAGGTTGATATATCTTTTCTCTCAGTGAAAACTTTTATTAGATGTGGGAGAGAGAAAATGTTTATTATTATTATTATTAGCTGAGTTTTGCAGATCACATAACATGCCTGCAGTATTTACTGGCTGAGCTTTGTGATTTGTCATCTGCAATAATCATTACATGGTTAATTTATCCACTTTAAGATGGAAATGCTTAAACTGGAATGTCTTATACTACCCACCAAACTGAGTGTATTATTTTGTGCCAAGACAGAAAATAAAGCAAGCTTTTAGAAGCCTTATAGAGTTATGCTGTAATTAGTTTCAGCTTCCCCTGCATATTAATTTTCTCCTGTTCCTTTATATAATTTGGAAAATGTCTTCAGAACATGATGGCACAATCAGTTAAGTACCTCTCAGAACTCACACACTAAACTGCATTTGCTATAACAACTATTATAAAGCAGCCAGCAAAACAAATCCTCTGTTATTCTGTACAGTGCAGCTTATCAATGCAAACAGTTTAATATTTATGCTAAGAGGATTGTCACAAGTAGCTTCTGTTCCTTTAATTCTTGTTTTAAATAAATAATGAGAACATTTAAACACATTACTCTTCCCAGGGCCCTGAGGTCGGCTAATCTTATTATTTATGAAGTGATGTGCTACATAATAGTACTTAGTGCATGTTAACAGATGCTATTATCAGGGGCTGATGTGGAGAGCTGAAGATATATTGGAATGCTCTGTGTTAATACTGTCCTTGCAGTGTAATGTACGATGGATTGAGTGCCCAGGATGCTGGTGCAGCAATTAACCACCCACCAACATGGGTGTAAAGCTGAAGGATGTTTTCTCATGGGGATTACACTGCTATTAATAATTCCCAGGAGAAGAAGACATCTTTCATTTGGCAACAGTCTCTTCCAGAAGGTCAGTGGTGTGGACAAGGAAGTTGAGTGTGTCAGTACTCTTGGAGTTCATTCTGCTGAGGTGAAAGATGGATATATGTTTAAAACAGCTTTAAAGTTCTTACAAAAGTTATGTGCTTTATGGAAGACAAATTTTTAAAAATGTTATACAAGAGATAAAAGTGCATTTCTGCAATTTGGTTGTTATCTCTTTAAAGAGCTATATAGACCTGCAGTATGTACCAAAATTAGGGTAATTCTCAGCATTTTTCTTTTTTTCCCCATTGTAAATATAACTAATTAATCAGTAATGTGCAAATTTTTTGAGAGGAAGGGGAAAAAGGGGGGGGAGAAATCCTTCTTGAGCTGTGACAATGTTTTTGATGTGGCATTTATTAGTCTAATCTTTAGAGATATGATGGTTGCCACTTATAAAAACTTTCCTCTGCAGGCTGCAGTTCAGTTTAATATTATAATTAGACTTCACTACTATTGATGAATAATCCATTTAATAAAAAACATTGTAATTTAAACATTTTCTCTGGGGACTAACATACACTAGCCTCTTAATTTAATTTTATTGAAGTTTTGCCCACCCATTCATCATTGGAAGTTGTTATTAACCTCCATTTCCATTTTTCTTTATAGAATTTTCTCTTTTTATATTGCCTTTTTCTGTGCTAAGCAGGTTGATACACTTGTAAATCTCCAGAATCTACAAAGCTAGTCTGGCTTCTTTAATGTTGTTTAATCTATCCCCCCTGACCCTAATGCAGTAAATTCAGTTTAATCTTTCTCAATAATCTAGTAATACATTGGAAACCAGCAAACATTTAAATCTGATAATGATTTAATCACATACTTTAAATAACAGCTGAGATAATGAAAAAATAATTCACCATATAAAGGAACACTAACTGAGTTTTCTCTGTGATTGGCTTTTTGAGAAATCCCTATAGAAAATACAAAGCCTACAACTGAAATCAACTTCACTGGAAATGTGCAATCCACTTGGTGTCAGAAGATGTCGTATTTCTTTTTTTTATCATCTTTCTCTCTAAATTAATGCTCAAATGTATCCTTGCTGAGTATTCAGTTTCTTGATACAGTTTTACTTAAGTGGTTTATCTGCTTACCTTTCTTTTCAGATGCCAGTCAGACGCAGCAGAGAGCTTGCCAGAGGACCAGAGACCAGAATGCCATCCCTTCTGGACAGATGATGATGAATGTAATATGCCTCTGCCATATGATCTAGAAGAAGTAATTGCTTATCTACAAAATCTTGTTCAATGGATAGAATAACAAGTGACCTTCCAGCCTAGAATTATTGATGCTGGTCATCTGGGGAGAAGCTTTGTTATCATAAATCTTTTAAGCTTTATGATTTCTTGATTGTGTGTTATTTTGTTTGTCAATGCAGATTTTACCAGTCTTTAAACAGTAGCTTAGTTACTGTCTCATAATAAAAAGGACCAGCCCCCAAATTTTACACAAGTGTGTGTTTTTTAAGGCATAAAGTCCAGAACACCAGCTTTAGTTCCCTCCTCCTCCACTCTATTTCCCATTGACCCTGCAGCCCAGTGATGTCTGTGTATCACAGACTCACAGGATGGGGCAGGTTGGAAGGGACCACAGTGGGTCACAGGGCCCAGCCTCCCTGCTCAAGCAGAATTCCCCAGAGCACAGGCACAGGGCTGTGTCCAGACAGTTCTGGAATGTTCCCTGGGAGGGAGACTCCACAGGCTCTGGCCAGGCTGTTCAGTGCTCAGGCCCTGCACAGCAGAGAGCTCCTTGCTCATGTCCAGGTGGAACTCCCTCGGCACCATTGCTGCCCCTTCCTCTGTCCCATTGCTGGGCACCAGGAGCAGAGCCTGGTCCATCCTCTGACACCTCCTGCAGATACTGACAGCCATTATTGTCCCCTCTCAGCCATCTCTTCTTGAGGCTGAGCAGGCCCAGCTCTGCCAGTGTTGACACATTGCCTTGGTATCTAAATTTCAGCTTCCATGAGTGCCTAGAGCTGTCTCTGGCCTGGCAGGTTGGAGCAACCCAAGGTGTAGCTCACACCTGTGGCAAAGCAGACTGCATGATCTGGGCATCCTAATGAGAGGCCAGCTTGGGGTGAGCCTGTTGGAGATCTTCAAAACAGAGCTGTGGATTCTCAGTCCAGTAACACAAAGGGGCAGGAGATGTTGGAGATATTCCTTTGTGCAGTGGCTCCTTCTCAGAGCATTTTTTCAGGTGAGGAATTCTGTGGGAGTATTCTAATAATCATCCCAAGACTTGATTACTGTTTTGCCTCATGGCAACAGAGTACTACTAAGAGAGATTTCTGATGTGAATCTGTACATCCTGGGCTCCCTGGAATTCAGAATTCAGTTCCTAACCATTGCTTTGTATCTGCATGTTCTGAATCCTATTCTGAGGTCAGGTTTCCCAGTATATTGCCTAAAGAAGTGATGGACCTAAGTAAGACCTTCCATTTGGTTGTTTGGCTCTCTCAGAAACTGGATTTAGATTGTGTGATGTTGGGAATTGCAGCATCAAGTGAGATCTATGAGCACAAACCCAAAAACTATGAAAAAGGAAACTGTGATGTTTTGTAGTAACGTGCTATAAAAAGAACAATTCTATGTGGGATGATACAGGGTGCTCCTGAATGAGATAGAAAATTTCGTTTTGGTAAATTGCTATTTTATCTGAACTGGTTGGACTGTTGTCCAACTTTGCCACAAAAAGCAGAAAATCATTATGGTGAAAAAGCACTCAGGCTGTATTACCAAAGAAGCCAGTAAGGTTCAGAGTTTGACATTGCCACCAAGAAATGAATATGACTCCTGTGTTAATGTGGTGTTTAAAGTCTCTGCTGAGGCTGAGCTCACCCAGAACACACCAGCTTCTGTACTGGCAAAGTTCTGTGTGTGTGGATGAGGCTTGTGCTCCAGAAAATTGTGCTTTTGACAGTATAACATATGCCAGACCTCCCTGGAGCTAAGGAAGCTGTGCCAGTAAAAATTCAGTTTTAGTGGTATAAAACTGTGTCCACACCTACCAGCTTTTGCCAGGACAATTATATCAAGTAGAGGCTGTACCTCATAAGACTTTAGGTAAAGCTGTGCCAGCAAAAGTATAAATACCTGAATCAAGTGTTTCCATCATAGTCCTGGGCTTCTGTGAAAACTTTTCGTTATCCTGTGGAATGTAAAGACTCTCTGAAGAATAAGTTATTACTTAAACTAGGTTTGATAATATTACCATGATCCACACATTTATCTGTTGTCTCTTGTGCCATAGATTTCATAACATTTGGAAATACTGCTATGGGCATAGCTTTCTCTTCCCTGCACTAGTTAAAGCTGGCTTTACCAGTGGCACATTTGGATTAGTGCCACACAAAACACTGTTTACTTTGGAGATTGCTCAGAGAAAAGCTAGCTGAAGATGTGGGAATTCTGCTTTTGAAAAGGCAGTTCTCAGAAACAGATATTGCTTTGGAAATGAGCAATATGAATTCAGACAAGCTAATGTTGTAACAGTGTTAGCACAATGTTTACGGGGACTGTTTATTTATGCTGTTATGTTATGATTACTTTGTGTTTAATTAAGCACTGCTAAAATCCATGGGGATCACAGTATTGAAAGAAATCTGACCACCACAAAGGGGAGAGAAGGCACATCAATGATGTAGTTTGTAGCTGAAGTGGAGGCAAAGCTATTTAAAATGATTGGCAAATAATTATTTCCAGCAGCAGTAAAAATAAAACCAAACCAAAACAATCTCAAACCTATTAGGAGACTGCTGGCAGTAATAACAGAATTTTTAGAATACATGTTCCCAGGTCTTGCCTATGCTTGAAGATTTAAGGTAGTGAATGAGCTGAACTAGTATTGGTCTCAGTGCAGTCAGATCCCACTTATCTGAGCCATGTTTAGCAAGGATATGGACAAATGAATACCTTTGGAATAAGACTGCCAAAATACCAATAATCAAGTGGTTTAGGGCTCGGTGTTGCATTCCAGTCTTGCATCATCCAAATCAGTATAACCTGGTTGTTTTCAGTTGAAATGCAGAAGTATGAGAAGATTTCATATCTCCAAAGCCCACAGGAGTTGACAGCAATAACATGAGTAAGGTGGTGGAACTATTTGAAGCACAGAGTAATGCCAAAGGGTACCCCAAAAGGAGAACACAGTTAAAAGTAAATATATATTAAAAAAACCTGAGAGATCAACTATAAATTATTGCTGTGTTTAGATTATGTGTTAGAAGCTGACAAATGCTTTGAAGATTTCTTTATTTTATTCAAGTAGTTGTAATTTAGCTTGTTTAAATGATTTTTTAGCAATCCATTTATATTCCAGCATTAGATAACCCATTTCCTTTTTGAAAGAGCTGGAAGACAGAGCCTCTAATTAATGTTCTACGTACAGCAATTGTTTGCCAAGCCTGGATGCTTTAGAAGCATGAGGACCAAGGTCAAGTTTTTTCAAGGAAGAGGTGAGAGCATAAATTAACTTCTGACATTAAATTCAGTGGCTCTTTTAAAATGGTGAAGTTCACGATTTTGCTTACATTTACTTTTCATCAGCCTGGACTGAAATGAGGTAAAATAGTTCCCTTGCACATGTGTGTCAGGCTAAATGGATTGCAGAAGATACAGATCTGTTTGCCTGTCTGCACTTGCCTTTAGACAATATTCATCAATTTTACAAAAGCTACTGACTAAACATGGAACCAGTACAAATGAAATGCTCAAGGCAAGGGCTTTCTTTTATAAATCTGATACAGAGTTGGTTTTACACTGATAGAAAGAAAATGTTGGCAGAAAATGAAAAACTTCTATTGTTTCTGTAATTTGGGGGATGAAAGATACAGACTGTTTTTAAGTATTTGATAGAAAACTGCTGTGTTATGCAATGTAATTAGAGATGTTTTTATAATGCTTTGTTCATATCCGTGTATATGAAAATATTTTATCCCATAGGTCCTTTCTTCTGCTGAAAAGGTTATGTAAATAAATAAAATTAATCTCAATACAGTAGATTTTAAAGGCATAATACTTATGTTCTAAGCTTTACAACAGGTTCTGATTATTTAAAGGGTAAATAAGAATGCCATGAGTAATCACTGACTGAAAACTATGCAGGATGGGTAACATGCACCATAACAAATATCCAGATCAGTTGTCTTATTATCATCTGAATATGGTTTTAGGTTCACTGGTAGTGGTACAACATGAAATATAAAATCATGCTGGATTACTTAATGTAGAGGGGCAGATTCAGGGATTCCATTCATGTCGTAGCACAGAAATCAAAAATATTATTAAAATCCATCATGAAAGGTGATTAAAATATAGTAGTGTGTAAAGAGCTGGCATTGCTCCTTTCTCAGTTACAGCAGTGCTGTTCCATTAGTCCTGTGCCATGCAGTGGAGTTGGGGCTGTTGGATATTGAGCCAGGCCAGGCTTAGGCTTGTGTCTAAACTGGGCTGAGAGCAGGGCCAGAGAGATGAGGTGGGATGCACAGGAGACCCAAGGGATGTGATTTTTCAAGGCCACAGCTTCATTAGCTGGACTCATATGGGAGTCATTGAGCTCAAAGTTGTACAGTGCAGGTCAGGATCTCTCCCTTAATTGTTACCACCTGGTGCAAAGTTAATGTTGGCTCCCTAAACCCCTCCCTGGCCCTGACTGCCAGTCCTCAGCTTTCTGCTGGGAGCTGACCACTCTCAGCTCACACCAGGATTACAGAGTTGGGAAGAATGGTTGTTCCACTGTAGCAACAGGGATGAGAAACTCTCATCCCCAGCTTCAGCCTCCACCTCTGTCCTGCTACAGCTCCACAGAGTAAGTACCTCCAAACATTCTGCTTCTCATTTGAGATTCAGGTTGCTGCAGCTCATCTTCTGTCCTGTCCCACCAGGACAGAGATCTGACACAGGGAAGGGCCAGACAAGAAGAATTCTGTTTGCATGAGGTTCCTCATCAAAACCAGACACCCACTGCGCTCCCCGTAAGAGTGAAAAGTTCAGGAGTGCAATAATCTGCCTTTAGAGGGTGGGAGCTGCTAGAAAGTGATGAAGGACTCTTCATCATTTGTTGTTCTGTAGGACTCCCATCCTGCCCTGTCCTTCTCACCCCAGCTGTGCAGGCAGAGGCAATCCTGAACAGAGCCTCTGTTCTCTGCCCTGTCCAAAGTGACTCCTCACCTTCAATGTGGCTGGGCTTGCACCTTCATTTACATTCATCTGTCCTCTTCATTTTAGCCTAAGGGCATTCATTGAACAAGAGAAGATAATTTATACAATTACAAAAAGATTGTACATAGAAAGGCTACAGAACTACCTGAATAACATGTAAAATAAAAGCCAAGAAATAACCAATAAAATTACCACATTAAAATGCTGATATTTAGGCATGAGCACTTCACATATCATGGGAACTCCTGTTTCTCTTCTTGTTGCTTAGGAGATAACATTCATAATCCAAAAGGATGTATTATGCTTTGGTTTACATCCTTTAAATCTCCACTGGTTTTACAGGGCTTGTCCATGATGATCAAGAATTTGGTCACAAAAGTTGTTCTCCTCCCCCTCCCTATCGTCGAATACTTGCTTTCATGCCAACACATCTTGGTCTGATTAGTCCCCTTGATTACAGGCTAAAGTAAAAAGTCAGGTGTATAAGATTCCCATTATCCTTTATTCCACTGCCTCTAAGAACAGGTCAGATAGAGCTATTTCAGTGAAAATGTGAACAATCAACTTCTGTTTACCATTAACCTTCAGTTTTCTTTTCTAAAAATCAAATCAGGGCTTGGTAGGCAGTTATTTTCATACATGTCCCTTGATCAGTGGAACAATCTGTCAAAAGCCATTAAAGCCTCTATTAGGTTGAATTGCATTCAAAGTTAAGCTCTCCAATCATTTGAAGGACTGTGATGATTGCTTTTAATATAGTATACATTGATTTCTCTCTTGGAATAGCAATATAACTTTGAAACTAAGCATGTATGACTTGAGCATTTTGCTCTCCAGTATGTCTTGAGAAGCTTTGTTTCTTGTGGAAGATGAATGTCTACATTTGAAAAAACAAATGCAGTGAAATCACCTCTTTATTGTCACAAGTTTTTAGCTTTTCCTAGTTCATTGTAACCCTCAAGGTGTAACATATGAAATACGAAGAAATTTTCCAGGGTCCCTTTCCTCAACAGCTTCACTGATTTATCTAATTGTACTGATATTGTAAAAGTGGCTCTTTATCTTAAAATATCAGGATGCTTTACACAGAGAAACTGAGGCAGAGGTCAAAAGTGCAGCTGGGATCTGAGTTCCAGCACTGGAGTGAGTGTTATGTAACCCTCTGTCACTGGCACATCTCTATCAGTGCCAGAAATCAGCTCAGCTTACAGAGTAAAGATGCTCTCATAGATCTTGTTGTCCTCCAAAGTTATAGCTGAAAGTTGAGCTGGAATCTGTCCTATTCATGTCATATTTAGCACAATATTTAATTGCATAACATACAATAATACATCTCATATAATAGAGACCTTTCAGACCTCCTAAGGTTTGATTAAAACTTTCCAGTCAATCTTTTAGTTACATTCCAAGTCCCTGAGCTCTCAATGGGTAAGACAGATTTTATTGGAATTAAGTGATTCCATGGAGAATATGCAGTGTATAATATGATGCAATATAATACTATCCCCACTCTTCTAGATCTATTTTAAGTCTTTCCACTGCATGCCCCACAAGGTGGTACAGATGCTGTATTAGGAAACTCTTAAGAAAATACCCTGCTGGTATTTGTGCTGTTTTTACCAAGGTGAAGATGAGTTGCTGAAGCAAAATGGAATGCTGGTTATGCACCTGTTAGCACTTTGGTCTGGTACTTATTTGGTAGTCTGGTAGTACTTTACTGAGAGCACTGTGTTACTAGCTATTTTGATGAACATCCTAATAAATTATTATCCAACATCAAAGAATTCCACTATTCTTTTATTGCTGTTCTTTCTCTTCTATTGACTGATGGCCCTTCTTTCCCTATTTTCTCAGTATTTACAGTAATGTTATGAACAAGTTTTGTTCATTGTTAGGCTGATGTGACCTTTAAGTGAAAAAACTTTAGAATTATCTATCAGATATTTCCTGAAGTACATTTCTTTTCAAACCAATTCATTAGGTTAATTTGACTATTTTTTCATTTGCTACTGCTACTTTTTATTAAGACCTATTTATAGAACTCTGCAAGATACACAGTGATACATAAGTTTGTGTTATGTATTTACTAATTTACTGACATTTATCAAATCAACTGCTTAAAGAATCTGTTTGTCTGTCATTTGCCTTTCAGAAGGTGTTAGTTCATGTTTTCAATACCTCATAGTTGCAGTGCATGGAATTTCAGGTGCATAGGTGACAAAATTGGTTTCTATAAGCTCTCTATACACCAAATAGTGAGAGATAAACTTCATCAAAGCAGCACACTCAAAGATGCTGAGTCTACTCCTCAGCAGATTGATGGTGAGGAGTTTGTTTTTATTCTTGAATTGATAGAATTAGGTACTGGTTATATTGCAAATCTTCTAGTAAGGAAGGCAGAATAATTTCTGTGCCTTTGGTAAGACATATCATAAATGAGTCTGACTGACTTCTACTCTCTGTAATAGAGTTTCCTTCAGAAAAAAAATATGGCTCTGCTAGGTTTAGAACACATTCTTCTGGCAGAGCAGCCTTATGCTTCCCATGTCTGACACAAGCTGTGACATGATGTGAGTGGTAGGAGCTCAGTGCCCACCACCACCCATCAGCCTGTTTGTGTATAAACTGTTTGTTCCATGTTTGCTGCAGTAGAGCTTGCAATTTAGAACATGTGTAGTCATTAACAAGGCAGTGTCAAAGAAATGTGTCTTATACATAGACTGGGAGGTAGTGAGGTTTGGGATGTCCATTGTTTCTGAACAGTTTCTTTTCACAGGTTTATATTCACCCACGTCAGATTTTGTGTAGGGTTCTATTATGTCAGAGGAACAGTCATTAGGTGTCTCTTTCCCAGTGAAAGCTGTGTCCATGCTATCCCAGATTAGAGGGGAGAGCAAGGCCAGGACTGGTACTGCAGATTCCCTGTGATGCTCTGGCAGGAGCCACTGTAGAGAGCAGCAGTGATTTGATGTGCCCATGGCCACGTGGCTGAGGTTCTCTGCAGTGTTCTGTAATTCCTGGAGTTCCCTTAAGGCCAAAGGCTGTGTGTGCAAATTGTTCTGCATTAGCAGATTCCAGCCAAGAGGTGATGGAAACTTGAATAAAATTGGCCAGGATGGAATGGAGTCTCCAAGTAAAACAGTTGACAGAGAGCATTATTAACACACACTCCAGCTCAGAGTCAGCAAGGCATCCAAGAGATGAGAAATTTGATTTCTTAGCCTAGGACATTATTTCCTTGGCTTTAGAAAAGGTTTAATTGATTTAAGTAAAAGCTGTGTGGAGACCCATTTGCAAAACCAGTGTTAGTCTGAAACATTTCTTACAATCCATTGTGATATATCTTAGACATGTCTAGAAAGACCAAGATGAGTATCCCTGGGATCTAGAGTGCCTTGAGCTGTTCCTTTTTCCCCCTCTTTTTACTCTCTTTTTTCCTTAACTTTTCCTAAAATTAGGTAAAACACATGGCAGTAGTGACTTTTCAGAAAGAAAGAAGATGCAATAATCAGGGCCTTTTCTGGAGGGACACAAGCACAAGGAGAGTCAAGAACAGCATCTTCTGTGGGGGTGAAGGTGCTCTCCCAGCATCTCCATTCAGGAGCAACTGCTCTTAACTGAGGCAGAGACTAATCAGGATTCAGTGTTTGTTGAATTTTGAATTTTACCCTAATTCCATTCTTTCTATAGGAAATCTGTCATGAAAACTTAAATTCTCCTTGAGGAGACAGACTTGTTGTCTTTTCACCATAGTCTCTTGCACCCCGTTACCCACAGTCTTTACCCTGAAAATGGTGCAAATATCATAAGGTTATACACTCTGCTATAGCTGAAAGATATTCTTTTCATTTGGTGTGAGACTTCATTTCTGATCTAAAATGTCTCAAGTTATATTGCTGAAGTTGCAGATGTGCAATTTGTCTGTCAGCCAGTGTCTGTATTTTGTGGTCATACAATCATTGTTCAAAGTGAGTTTTTGCTGAACATTTTTAAAAGTGTTCAGTTTTTATTAAAAGAACCATCATCTCAAACCAGAAGAATCACACTGAGTTTGTAAATAGGTAAAAAGAAGTAAAGAAAGCTTGTATTACTCTGGATTCTTGCTTTTTCAGTGGGTCCAGAGTATGATTTTAGAGTTTGCAACTGAATCAGCTTATCTGCTAAAGACATATGTGCAAGTTTTCATCTAATCTATATGATGCCTTCTTTGCACAATTATGCTTCATTTCATTTCAGACATTTCATGGTCTGTATGAAACTTGCTGCATAATTATCACTAAGATTTTAGAACTAACAGCACTTCATTAATTAGATTTCTGTTACCCTATTCCTAGTTGCATGTTAATTATTAGGGTGAAAATAAAGGGTGCTTTTCATAAGCCTTCATATTTTCTGTTTACAAGTATTTTGCTAACATCTAATAAACTTAATGGCCTCTAACAACAAGAGGAAGTGAAATCCTCCCTAGCAAGTTCATAGCTTTTCAATGTATCTCATGGCTTTATGGTATGTCAAACTGTAGGAATGTAAAAGTGGTTTAAGGAGCTGTTGCTGGGTTCAACTAGCTGCAGAAACTTATAAGTTATTTTTGTTTCTCCTCTATTGCTTAACCTCTGGGGCCTAAGTCAGTGCTATTTGATAAAGCAGTCATTCAGGAACTTGAAACTATACAAGCTTTGATAGACTTAGAACAAGATCTTGTATTAAACATATATTTTAAAAATAAAATTTCAAATCTGGAAATCGATCATGGCTTGACCTGTATATACTGGGGAGCTCACTATTCCTTACTTTCTTTGCTTTACTGATATTATTAGATCTGTTGTTCTTTTACCAGAACTCCCAGCTGATAGAAGAAAAATCAATGAAGAGCAAAGCATATTGGACAACAGCACTTTCATTAGAGTCAGGGCCACAACTGACTAACTAAGACTAAGTTATGACATTTCCACTTTTAAAGGTTGCAAATGCTCATATTATGCATTTTCAGGTATTCTCAGGGGGCCAGAGTCAAATATGCATTAAGCAAGCTTGGAATAGAGCCGTTTTCAAGAAAAAATTCAATATAACAGACAGATTTTTTTTGTACATGCCAATATGAGGATTATAAATCATAAGGAATTTTCTCCAATGCTTTTTTAAAAAACATAGCATACATCCAAAGTTACACTTCCCAGAATTTTATATTTGTCTGCATACCCTTAAATCCCCTCATTTCAATGAACTGCTGGACACAGTGATCTCCCAGGTGCCTGTTGCAGTGTGCATTCAGCCCTTGCCTGGTACAGAGCAGGATGCAAAGGGATCTCTGAGGATGCCTCCCCTCCACACAGCATTGCCTGAGCTAGCTCAGGATTGAGGATGCTCAGAGGTCTGCAGTTCAAACACACATCTGCCCAGCTAATGGGGTCAGAACATCTCCTTCCAATAATGGATTGGTTCTCTCTAGGGTAAAGTGCCTCTAAGAGAAATTGAGAGGAGATCCATCCTTAAATAAGATTTGATGCAGCCCAGGAGAATGACAATTACATCTTTTGCTAACACTGTTTCTAAGGCAAAGTCATGCCTTGTAGGAAACAGGATGATGGAGTACTGGGGAGATTTTTGTAGTGTAATGCCTAGTAGATATGTCCATGCTAGAGAAAAGTTCTGTGAGAGAGAAAATGAAACTCATCTAAGGGGCTGTTCTGTTGCAGACAGTGAGAAGCATCCCTGTATGGATCACCCTAGTAAAGTCTGGGCTATTTTCTTCTTGGACTAAGTGCAGCTGGTGACAGCAGCAGATATTTTTGTGCAACAGATGAAAAACACAAGAGCCACTCCTGGGGTTGCAGTCCAGGGACCCAGCTGAGATGTACAGTAAAAGAGGCACTCAGAAGGGGCTCCCAAAATCGAGTTAGAGCTGCAATTAGAATTCAGAATTCATCCATAGCTGGATGGTTCTTTGCTGTGTCCCATGGCACAGGGCTCAGCTGAGGGGCTGGGGTAGGGCTGGGCAGGGGTGATTTCATTGGAGACAGTGAATTGTGTCTACATCTGAGCTTTCTCCCTCTCATGCTCACACATATTATTTCCCCACACTGTGCACACTCTAGCAGCAAACTTGCCCCAGAGTCACCAGCACAGGGAGGACACCATGGCTGGGCAGGGACAGGAGATCCCAGCAGTTAAAAGGCATTAGAGGCACCACTGAGCTCATGTGTGTCTGAACAAAAGCAGGGTGAGTTTGTTTGCCCCTCTATTCCCAGATTACTGATTCACAGAAAGGCATTTTCAACCATTATTCTTAAACTCAAATCCTGATTTTCATGGCAGGTCTGTGGCTGAAACATAAATTGGAGGTGGGGGCTGTAGCTGAGATTTTGCCTGTCTCTAACCACTTAATTCTCTATTTTGTAATTCCACAGCCTTCTGCACATGTCAGTTTTAGATGCAAGATGTAGCAGTAGGCTCTCCAGTCATTGATCCTGACTTAACTGATGTCAATCATCCATTTTGGACACTTGCATAATCCTCCTGGCCCAGACTCCTACATCAGCACTGGCTTGTCAGAAGTTCAAGTTGCATGGCAGCTCCTGAACCCCTTCAGAAGTGGCTGCAGCCCCTGCTCTCACCTTCCTGCTGTCACCCACTGTGGGAGAGGGCACAGCTCTCCCTCTTCCCCTCCTGGTCCCCTTCCCAGCTTTTTCCTAGGTACTTGCACTCACTGCTGGCCTTGACCCAGTGATGAGAGAACCTCTCCTTGAAGGAGCATAACTCAGTGGTAGTGATGAGACACTGGAACAGGCTGCCCAGAGAAGCTGGGAATGTCCCAGCACTGGAAGTGTTTGAGGCCAGTTTGGGTGGGTTCTTGGGGAAGGTGTCCCTGCCCAGTGCAGGGGTTGGAACATCTCTGAGGTCTCTTCCAAAGCAGCCATTCTGGGGTTTTTATTCAGCTGCCTCTGCTCGCTGGGAGAGCTCCCCTGTGATTGCTGATGGCACTCAGCTCCCCTGGTGTGCTGCCTGCCCTCACCTGCTCTCTGGGGGACACCTGCTGACTCCACCTACACCGTGTCCTGGCCCCTTTTCCCCTGGTATTTTCTCATGTTTATTTTATTTTTATTCTCTATGTTTATTTGGCAGCAGCAGGGTGGTGGGGCAGGGGAGGGGCAGGCAGGCCCTGTTGCTGGCACATCCCCTTTGCATCAGTTCAGCCCTCAGCTGGCAGTAGGAGTGAAAGGACATCTCGACATCAAGGCAGTCTTTGTGAGATGGTTTGACACAACGTGGCACAATGAACTGCAGATAATCTTTTATGTCTTTATTTTCCTCTTTGAGAACAAACACGTAGTTCCTTGTTAGTGGTTAATAAAGACGAACAGAAAACTCTCCAGCTATAAATTCAAAAGTTTGTATTCTGTGGCCAGGGAGGGAGTTAAATGTACAGGTATAAAATGGAGCCATAAAATGGTTACAAAGAGCTGCATAAGCAAATGAATCTGTATGTGGCTCTTTATCCCTCAGAGCCCCAAAAAAGAACAAAAAGGGGGGGATCTGAAAGTAGTTGCAGGCTGGGATTTCAGCATACCTGTGGAGTGCCTGCCCTGCCTCTGCCCATCTGCCAGGGCCACTTGTGTTGTAGTTGTGTAGCCTCCATCCTCTGTTCCCTGGGTGTTGCCAGGGGTAAACATCAGTGCTTGCTTCCCAGGACAGCCTCTGATTGCCCCCAGTCACCACCTGAGCAATGGATGGGCACTGCTGAACACTGTTCCTAATTCTGCACTCCTTCCTAATTCTCATTTACTGTGTGTACCTTTCAGAGCCTCACGGGGCAAAAGATAAAGGAATACAAGTTCCTGTAGTGTAAATAAAAATCCCAGTGCTAAGGAGCAATCCTGAAATGTACTGCAGGATTTTCTATTATTTAGAAACACTGTAAATCATTATTTTATGGAGAAGTAAAATATGTAAAAACATTTCTGTATAGTTCTTTTCTAAATCTAAGACAGAAGCTTTTGCCCCATTTTTTAAAGCAACCATTTAATAAAGTCTGACACTTAGCAATGTTTTGAAATAATTTTTGCTGCTCTGCCAGCAGTTAGCTTTGCTGTGAATCTCTAAAGACAAATCCATCTACAGTGAATCTAGCAAAATTCAGCTCCGTGTTGTATGTCAGGGTTGAGGACTACTTGTCAGCTCTGGCACTGTCAGATTTTATCTTTAAATATGACAGGCAATTTGTTCAGGGAGCACTTCTGAATGACAAGATATAGTGGTGTTGTAAAACATGGCACCTGTGTGGTATGCCCTGCCTCTGTGGACATCAGAGGCTATTGTTTCCTTTGCTATTAGACAGCCACAGTCACACAATAAGGTGTGTAAAATGTTCACAGAAACCTTTTAAATAGAGTAGCAGGAAAGTAGATACCCTGCGGTCATTTAAGTCAGGCCATTTATCATTTTATCTTATAAAACACAGCATTGGCTAAAATGTGATGTAAAGAGAAAAGCAAACGCTCTGCTGAGCAGTGTCAGTGCAAGGCAAGGGTTTGAGCCAGGCTGTAATAAAAGAGGGTTATCTTTAAAGTGAAATGCAATAGAAAAATTAGGATTTTAACTCCTTCCCAGTCAGACAGCTTGCAAGAGCCATGCAGAGGGCTGCTATTGGCATCTGGGATGAATTTGGTCCCACTGGATACGTAGGGATAGGATGGGTTTGGTATTTAGAAAGATGCAGAATATGTACAAACAGATCCCTCATTAGGAAGGACTTGGCACAGTTTAAATATACCTTTTTTGTTTCTTATTATGAAAAGAAATCAAGTAATTTCTTTTTACCTTGGTGTAAAGAACTACTTTAAAGGAAATTCTCTAGATGAAGCAGGGTGGTAGCCTGTGCTGTTTCTTTTTTGGCAGACAAAACTATCTGTCATGTTTACTCTTAGTATGATTTCCCCATCTTCAGTAGAAGAAAATAATACTTTTATTTTTAAAGTGGCATAACTGTGTTCAGAAATTTATAAATTCTCCTCAGATATTTTTATCTTTTTTTTTCCTTTTTTACATACAAGGTTGAAATTTTAGAACCACTGGGAAATTGAGCATTCATCTTATCTAAGCAAAGATTTTTTTTTATGATTAGCTCCATATTCTGAGATGCTTTCCATAATGAAAGAATAGCAAGAAGCTTCTCCAGAGGGTTAATCATTCCACCTGCCTTTGGCATTTATTTCATGTTAGCATGAACTGTCACTGAAGAATTCTATCTCTTCTCATTGACTCTGGAGAGAGATGAGGCAACTTGCTTGTGTAACTTTCAGCTAAATTTGGCTGAGGAAAGTCATCTTTAGTCACCTAAATCCCTTGATTTCTCCCTGACATAGCAGCCCAGATAGATCACAAAGGTGTTTTCAAGAATGTTTACCTTCTCCTTGTTCACCAACATTTGACCATCTGTGATACAGCTTCATAATGGAAACTAATTCAAAGGGCTTTTAAAAACAAGGAGAAGGATTTTTTTTGTAATTAGTGGTGATGGATGACTGGTATGGTCACACAGAGCAACATAAATCTTTGTGCCATGCCCAGTGCTAAAAAGCAGACAAACTCTAGCCAGGGAACTCAGGTACTTAAGCAAGGGAAGTCATAGAGGGAAAGGGGTTTAGACCTCATGTCCATTAGGAGGGCAGACAAACACCCAGTGAAGTAATTTTGCCTGCCCATCATTGAATAATGTACTCTGAAAGGAAGGGCTGCACTTCAGCTCCACCCTCCTCAAGCAAGTGGCCTTGCCAGCAGTTTAGAGAGAATGCAAAAGTCAGAAAGGAAAAACCCCTCAAACACCAATGAAGAGCTACATGCATCCAAATAACTGATCCAAATCAGAATAACTGATAAAAACTGCCCCAAATCAGAATAACTGATAAAAACTGCCCCAAATCAGAAGCAGCTGTGAGTAATTATCAGTTATCTACTACTGGGTTTTCTTGAGGAATTAGATATAAAATACTTCATATATATTTCAAATGCTGTGTATTTACTGGGGTGTATGTTATAGAGCTGTATAAGAAGTACTAGCATCAAGGAGTAAGGTCTTTTATTTAAAGGTCAAAATTGAAAATTTGGGATACAAGTGAACTGAACAGCAGTGAAAAAATACATAGACATCTCACAAACTGTGTGCCAGTGTATAATCTTTTGCTGCTACAGCAATTTCTCCTCTTAAATACTTTCATTTGAATATTGCTGTTACAGGAAACCTGAGATGTGCCAGGTAGGAAGGAGTAGTTAATCATATTATGCACTCTACAAATGGTGAACATGTTTTATTAGTTTCTTCTATAGATAAAATTAAGTGATATCTGGGAAATGTCTGCAATAAAGTTATTTTGGGTTATTTTTTTGCTGTAGTAGTCTCCTCATGTCCTCAATTTGCCTTTTCTAAGCCATGAAGGTGGTTATCATATAAGCTGGGCTTAGGTAGGAATCAAAATAATGGCATCAAATAGACAGGAACAGATTTCTTTGTTAGGGAAAACTGCAATTTATTGATGCACAAAAGGCCACCCCTCTGTAGGCCCAAACCACAATGGAGATGATTATCCACAGCTGGAGCTAGTCTGAGATGTCAGGAAAAGGGAGCACAGGTGCAAAAGCTTCATTTATTTCCCAGCTGCCCAGGAGAATGGCTTGAGCCTGTGGCACAGAAGGGAGCTGGAAATGTGATGGGGAGGAACTCAAGGAGCCTGGAAGAAGCTGATGGACGTGCCTGAAAGCAGAAAGGTAAGTGGGAGTGTTCCTCCATGGTTCTGAGTTTAATATGGTGTTTTGCACAAAGTCTTGCCTTTGGTAGAGTAACTAATTGAATGTGTTCTGTGATTAATAGAGAGATTAAATTCAGGTATGGACACTTTTCATCAGGACTCCTCCATCTGTAGGAACAAGGCTTTGTACCCTTGGCTGGGGAGCTCTGTTTACTCTGGTGCTTTTTAACTCTGTTGAATTTATGGCCAACTTTAATCAAATATGAAATAAAAATACAAGTCTCAGGGACTGAAGTCCTGAAATTGCTTTGTGAAGTTTGGAATGAGGCAAAACAAGAGGGACAGACAGCAGTGTCCCTTCTGAGAAGGAACCAGCAGGACGTGCCCATCACTGTCCCTCTGCTCAGTCTGCCCCAGCAAGGGCTGTGTCCTGTTAGAGGAAACCCCAAACACCAGGGAGACAGCAGAACTGCTGTGCTGAGGGCACAGGGGCAGGATTTTGGTGACAAAGAATTTGAATTTATGGGAAATTAGTCTTCATTAGTTCTGCTGTTCACACAACCTCTTTCTGGTAAACCTGAGAAAACCAGGGCTTTCTCTGTTTTACACTAATAAAACTAGGGTAATGTTATTTAAAATGCTTTGGCTGTACAACAGTTTCCCATAAGCTTCCAGCAATTACCCACAATGGATGCACATTCTTAACTCATGTTTGATTTTAATAGTTAGTGTGACACCGAGTAGAATTGGATTGGGCATTGAGCTTCTCAGTCCCAAACCACCAGTGCACTTGGGGGTATATTTGGATTTAAATTGCATGATTTTCAATTGGGAAAATGTGTAAGTGCTTTGCTGGATCCAAGCTGGGACTTGGTATCTCAGTTTTGTAACTTTTTGAGCAGAGGTTTTTCATAAGAATAAATAATTTCACGTGGTTTCCTAAAGAAGTGTGTTTGCAATTGTGCTATGTGCTCAGACAAGGACTGATTTAAACCAAAATGAATTGCATGACAGAATAAGTTTCTGGTGGTTTTATGAGAATGGAAGAGAGGCATTATTAATGTCTGTAAGGGAAAGGCTGTTTTAGGACCCTCAGTCCTACCAGAAATCAGCTCACCCACACAGGTGTGACATTATGAGCCTGAACTCGTAGCAAGTGGGAATTCATGGGTATTGTGCCTCAGGGAGCTGCCTGTGGCTTTTACTGTGATAAAGCTGTGAAGGCAAACACTGTATTCACAACAACTGTTCAGCATCTTTCACCCAAAATGAGGATCTTTTTCTTGTTAAGGGACATGTGTGGCAGGCTGCTCATTAATGCAGAGCTTAGTGTTATCCAGAAGCATCCCAGGAACCTCTGTGGCTCTGCAGGTACTGAAGGCTCATGTACCTGCTGGCCACAGCCTTCCTCCCCTCTTCACTTTCCTGAACAAGGGGAACACTGCAAAGAAAAGTGACCCAGGCATGCCAATGTGAGTGTTAGGATGAAGAACAAATAGCTTGTCAAACAGCAGTATTGTCTGAGGGAATCAAAGGGTCATGGACTTATTTGGAGAGGGAAAGACTTTTAGGGTTGGGTCCACCAGTATCCCCAGTACTGTCAAGCCCACTGCTAACCCATGTCATTAAATTCCACATCCACAGAGCTTTTAAATACCTACAGGGATGGTGATTCCATCACTTCCCTGGGCACCCTGTTTCTCCTTATTCCTACAAAAAGTTGGCAATTACATTGCATCTTTATTTTATTTTGCTTTTTTAAAAAATCAACTGGATATCAATCTACAATCAATAAAGAAAGTTGCCTATAGGCAATTCTACCTTCAAATCTACTCCATGGATCAGCTGCTGGTAATCTACACAGTCAATAAGACACGTTTCAAAAGTGAGGTTTTTCTCCCAAAAGGCAAAACTGCTCTAATTTACAGCTGGATATGAACTGGGTGAACAGTATACACCTGAAATAAATGTAATTTCCAATTTACAAGAAACTCTGGTGAAAGATTAGATCTGATCTTCTCTCTATGCAAGTAATCTATGGATATTTATATAATGATAACTGGAGAGCACAAATTGCTTTGGTTTTTCCTTTTGGGTATCTTTTTCATTTGTTTGTTTAGCAAAACCTGCAGGGGAAACTCGAACAGCTATAATTACAGTCACAGTTACAAGTTGTGGGGTCTGTAGATAATAAGCTACAAGGCATTTTTATTGTGCTCTTTTATTATTATTTGGTTAAAGAATGCTTTTTTTTTCCCAAGACAATCCATCTGTATTTTGTAGGAAGGAGAATCAAAGCAATAGCTGTCAAATATCAGTGAGATAGCAGATTTACAAATTAATCCCATTGCTTTGTATTTCCACAAAGGTTGAAATCTATAACTGGTGCTAGAAACTATAATTAACTTATTAGAAATACTCAGGCAGCTAGGTGTGCAAAATGGCAGCAGGTGTGTAATATCATTAGAAATACCCTGTATTAAAAGCACCTCGGAGTTTTATCCCTTTAGTTTCATGCTACCAGCTGCCAATTTGATTGGTTAAGTAGTTTTGGGCCATGCAATACTCTTTCTTTTGGATTGATGTGTTTATTACTTTTTATGACAGGGGATCCCAAGGCAGATGTTCAATAAAGAAACAAGCTGCTACAGACCAGAGTAAAGAGATAGGTGGTGTAGATGCAGGAAATTGGGAAAGTTATCATATGCGCTAAGTTGTTATTGAAGATTTTGCTCCCAGCATTTGTAGCAGTTGTGTTATATGCTCTTCCACAGACAGTCATCTAACAGGGAATTATTGAAAGCCAAGTGCCAAGATTTCAAATTGCACTGTGTGATGTGGAGCTGCTGCTCGAGCAGGGAGCTGGAGGTTTGAAATGATAAAGACGTGGCTGTGCCGTTTTTGGGGCTGTGTGGGAACAGTGAGAGCTGCTGGGCTTGTGCAGAGCCTTTTCTCACTGAGACACAGCTGAAGGTCTGGTTTTCCTTTGCACCTTGTGCAATCATTGGTGAAATCATTTACATTAGCACAAAGGGAGCGTAAATTGTTACTGGGAAGGAATCTTGCTCAGAATTTTAATAAAGGGTGAACAAATTATGGTTGTATAGACCTGGATGAGCAAATTATGGTTGCATTGCATAGATCTGGATCAACCAAAGCCAAATTCTGCTGTGTCTTCACCAGTAAAAATACATGCTCATCATATTTAAGTGAATGGGAACATATAGGTGGATACATAGGCTTGGATACAACCAAAAAAAGAGACAGGTTTTTCATTCCTATAACTGTTTTCCACTTGGTTTGTTCTGCTTAGTGCTAAGAGGGAGAGAAAATACAAGTCTCATGGCTTTTAGAAACTTCTGAACACTCCTGTAGGGGAAAAGCAAATATTTTCTAGAGAGGCTTCTTGGCATAAACCATTTATTTTTCAGTATTTTAAGAGGAAGCAATAGACTGTGATTGACATAAAAATTTTCTCTTTAATTGATTTAGTATATTTTGCTGGTTTTGTGACTTTAATTTAATCTATTACAACCAGATATGAGAAGAGCTAATAATTCATGAGAGATGTTATTTTCTAATTAGGTTTTTATGAATGCCCCTAAAGCTTCTGCCCAGAAGTGGAAGCTGGCCAAAAAATTTGAATTACATTGAGAGCAAACTGTTCTGCTCTGTCCATAATCTTTAATGTTCTGCTTTCTTTTGGTTTCTTGATGCATTAGCATCATCCCTGAAATAATATTTATTATTTCAAATAATATCTGTGTTTGGAAGGGATGAGTATCTCATTGCTTCTTTCACCACCTCTGAGACCCTTGCTATCCTACTCCTGCAATCTCCTCTTGGCTTTCTGAGGCTCAGCTCTTCAAACTGCACTGGGCACAAAGTGCTGCCCTTGCTCTTCAGACAGGAGGGTGTGACTTGTGCCATCCCAAACCTCCCCACTCCTGTGTGTGTGTCAATAGTCTCTTGAAACCTCCCTTCTTTGGTTCTAGGGCTGTATCTTTCCATACCCTCTGCCTTTTCCTGCTGTTTGTGATTTACCAGGTGTGGCTACCAGGGAGAAAAAGGAGACGTGTAATGGGCTCTTGCTGTCTGCAGGGAGAAAAGCTGTTCCAATTGAGACAGCCCTGTGGTCTGCAGGACTTCTCATGGTCTGAAATGGCAAATTTCCTGGGCTGAGCCAAGTATTCCAGGTCTCATCTCAGCTATTCCATCCTCTTCTAAGCTATTGAAGCCTTAAGGAGGGAAGAAAAAGAAGTTATCAAATTTAGGCTATTAGACTATTTGTCAGAGCAGTCTAAACAACAAATTCCAGATGTTGCTCTGGATTTCTGATGGTTGCAGTTCAGTTGGCAGGAGGCACCAAGACAGGTCAGGGAAGGCTGAGTGGGATCAGCTGAGAGAAATGCCAGGGATGTGTTAAATGTGTGAGGCAGAAAAGAGACTGTGACAATGGAGCTGTGTTAGAGCAGGGGCTGAACATAAAACTCAAGAGTACTTTCAGTAACAGGATGTGTTTTGGTGCACAAACAAAGGCAGCAAGAGAGACAATGCAGACCTTGGGAGCTGAGGAACATGGGAAAGGGGAATCATGCTAAAAAGCAATATGAGCTGTTGTGGGAAGTGACGTTTTAAAAACAAACCACAGTGGTTGCTGTATTGTACAAACCTAATAAGACATAGTGAAAAATATTGGATTTATTTTTACAAGTTAAAAGTGACCTTGTTGGCCTTATGAATGGATTCACTTCTCACAGTACCTCTTAAGGGCATTAGGGTTATGACTAACTCATAAAAATAAATCCAATATTTTCCCCTTGGCCATGTCATATCCAATGCTGGAATTCAGCTGTGAGAACTGGTGGGGCTCCGACTTTCATTTAGTTTGACCTCCTATTATGAGAAGGACCTGGCTCTCAATCCTGGTGGGCTGCAGCATAGTTCCAACATGGTTATATTGCATACAGAGTGGAAACAGAAAGCATCCAAGAAGGCCTGGAAATAGAGGGTCATGCAACACAACATGTAACTGAAAAGAACATGTGAAAGGAATAAGTGTTTCAAATACAGATAGGTTTTCTTCCTTTCCTGTTTTTCATTTGACCAGCATAACAGATCAAGGCAGGACTGTCAGTTTAGTCCTACACTGAATATGGGGGAGGCAGAATCCCAGCTCAGCTCAGACTGAGCTCATACAGTCGTTCATTTCTGTTGGAGTCAAAGGAACTTTAAAAAATCCAGTCAAGAAAATAACTAGATTTAAAAATTAGTTAAGGGCTTTAAAGGAGACAGACACACCTATCTAGTATTTGTGATGGCACAAGGCCTCACCTGAGCAACAACCTAGTCCAAAGCAGCAGGACAAAACAGTGCAAACTGTTTTCAGCACCCATGGATGTCTACAGGTACAAGTCTGAAGCTTTGTTGCTGCAGCTTAGTGGGCTCTGTCAATCATTGAGGGCTTCTTGTGGTTCCACACATCCAGGTGACTGCAGTGTGAGGTGGTCACTGTCACATACTGATGAGGAAATGTTCATTTTAAGTGCATACCATACCAGATGTGCTCTTTTTATAACTCATGTATTCTGTTTATCTGTTCTGCCTGATAACCATTCCCTTTCCAATAGGGAAACTCAGATGAGTTCACCTTCCTTTTGGCTGAAGAACTATCTATAAAAGGTCCAGTACATGCACCTGGATGTGGTCCTGGGTGACTGGCTCCATGTGGCCTTGCTGAGAATGGGGTTTGGACTAGGTGGCTCCAGCCCCAACCATTCAGTGATGCCATGACCTTAAATCCAAGCTGTGACTGCACAAGCTTCTGTATAAGCTCATTCACCCTGTCAAGAAATGTAGGGTGGGCAGAAAACCAGTCAATGACATAGGAGTGAAGATGCTATGTGATTAACAAGAGCGTTTTCCAGGTACAATTAATCAGGCTGAGCTAAAATAGAAGCAGAATGAGATCAAATATTTATTGCATTTGTACTGTCCTTGCAGGGGGAAGCCCTTAGCTAGTGTAATTTGGATTAAATATAAACTCAAGTGCAAAGAATATATAAATCCATTTATCTGTGTTTATCTGAAGCAGAGTTGGATTCAGCTTTGGTTACTGCAAAGTTAATTTTGCCATTGTTCAGTATTGCCTTTTGTCTCCACAAATTTTCTCCCAACAACTTGAGCAGCATGCAGAATTATAACTGTAGAAAATCATGAATGACATGCATATGTTGTAGGCATTTTTGAGGTTGCAGGGCTAACAGTAAATATTCACACTTAAAATATTGAATTTAGGTTTATATGCCATGGAAATGTTGAGTACCTTCTTTGCTTTGTTTCCTCTGCCTCTGCTTTTCCCATGATTCTTTTATTACACTGAACAAGTTCCGTATCTGTAACATACAGAAGTTGACCTGTTCTCATATTGCGTTTCCTTATTTTCTCTGAACAAGTTTCAATGAGTATTGTTTTACCTGCATCATTTCTGTGTCCGAAGTATTCCCATAGTCAGATCAATCATGGGAAAATTTTCATTCCTTAGAAACACATGGGATCCAGAGCCAGGGGGTTCCCCAAGTGTGTGAGCTCCAGCCCTGCCCTGCTGTGCTCTGCTGTGGAGCTGCCCCAGGCCAGGCAACCCCTGCTCTGAGCAGTGTGGCCACTGCTGCAGTAGCTACCACACACTGAAAAGGTGTCTTGGCAAGTAAGCCACAACCACAGATTTAAGATTTCTTTTTTATAAGACAGCTTTGTCAGGATTTAAAGGTGTTTCTTCCTAAACATGACAAATAAGCCTGCTGAAGCAGCTAATAACACTTATTTATATAAACTGGCACTGATGTTACCTTGTGTAAAATATGTTTAATTTTAGCCAGCGCATATTTGAGTTATAGTTTCCATAAATATTTGTGAATACATTATGATAAAATCTAAAACCTTGGCAACAGTTAAGAGAAGAGTTTGCGGATAAAAATCAACATTGCCTGCAGTATCCCAGGAGATCATACTGCTAGTGAAGTTTAAATTAGCTTTGCCCTAAAATCTAAGGCATTCCTGTAGCACACTTTAAAGCATCTTAAAGTGTGAAGGAGTTAAGCTAATTACTGTAGCATTTGAAGACAAGACATTTGTAAAATTAATAGGCTGAAGTCTGCAGTCTTTCATTCAGCAAAAATTCCTACTGCAATTGTGCATTTATTGTGGAAGAGCTGCACAACTCAGTCCTCTGTTTTAAAACAGTGACATCTTGACAGAATATAGTCCAAATACTGGGGGGGTCATGGGAGGTATGTGATTTCTGGTTACACAATGAGAAAAGGAGGAATATGGACCATATAACTTCTAGCATCCCTTGATGTTATCTTCCTGTGATAACAGAACCCTATCCCAATCCCAGCAGAGACTCTGCCTGGCACCATTTCCAGGGAGCAGATTTGGTCTCCTCACCAGGTGCTGTGTTTGTCCTTTGCTGTCCCTGGCCCCACAGTGCCAGGCCTGCACAGATGAAAGCCATGCAACCCAATCAGAGCAGCCCTGTAAAACAAAGCATGTGGTGCTAAAGGCCCAAAGGCCACACTGGGGCTGTTTCAGGGAGCCTACTGTAAGTCAGCTCAGGGCTGTACCCATACACCAAGTGTGTGCTTGTAGGTGAAGAACATCAGGTTAACTTCACCTGAGAAGATCTCAGTTCATTCTGTGGCTTTCTGCTGCAGACAGGAGGTGCTGATGATGAGTACAATCACTCCAGCAGTGAGCTCTCCATGTGTACTGACACACCAAGGAGTGCAGGAGTGTCCCAATGCACTAAGGGTACCTGCAGGGGCTCCCACTCACACTGGGTGCTGTGGCTACCCTGCAGAGATTGTGTCCTCACTCTGCAGGAATTGGCAGCATCACCTTCTGAAGAGGGTGGTGGGAGTCACAGGATCCCAGGCTCTGCAGCTTCCCCAATGCAGGGGAATCTTCAGGTGTGATGTCTGTGCCCTGCATGGAAGGAAGGCTGGTGGGGCCATTGCTGCAAGGTTTCTGTGTCTCCCTGCACACAGGAGAGAGGAGCAGAGTAGCTGCTGAGAGGACAGGAATGTTTATCAGGGGGACACAAAGTGTTTGGTTTGAGCATGAGCTCTGTTCAGCAGCTTTGCTCTTTCTTTCTCAGCCTTCAATGTTCTCACACAGGAACATGGCTACAGAACACCGATGTATAGGAAGGGATTCAGTTAACAGTTTCCTTTGTGAGGTGTTAGAAGGATGCAGTTCTCTGTTAAAGTATTTATAGGGCAAAGCACTGGTTCCCTGCAATTCACTGGTGCTATTCACTGTAAGAATCACTGAGCTCAGGCTCAGGAAGGTGAGTTGTTTGCTATTTAATTGATCTCAGTCTGTTTCTCTTATAAACCAGTCCAAGTCAGTAGTGCAATTCCAGAGAAGACTGAAACACCTTCCATTGCCCCCTTAACAAGAAGTAGCCTTGTTTCTTCCAGGCTACTGAGACATTTCATCCACAATCGGTTTTTAACTGAAGATTTTTTACAAGGCATTCACAAATGTGAAAAAAGAATAGCACGTTATGTGAAATTTTTTCCAGCTGCATCTTGGCAAGATTTTATGTTGGTTATTGAAGCTGCTGGCTAGAAATGGGTCAGTAGAACTGTAACAGACTTCTTGGTTATTGCTGTTTGACTGAAAGAGTCCAGACTTTGCTCACCTTAAAAAAAGCCTTGCTTTGATTTCCAAGCTGAGGTAGGACTCAGTTAATGGAAGTTAAGAGTTGGTTTGAGGGTGAGGAGCTGGACTGGGGGAGAGGGAGAGGATTCCTGCTTGAGAATTTACAGCATGGTCTCTGTTGGAAAATGCTAAGGTACATTTTTGTCTAAATATAATTTTGTTACTGAGTGTTGGGCAGATGAAAAGAAACAGGGTACCAGATGCAGTTTATACACACACACGTATATATGCCTTTGATCTTTACAGAAAAATACTGTCCTTCCAGTAGATTCATTTTCAGATGAGTTTGCTTGTCTTTTTCCAATTCAAGGTTGTAGTCAACAGCTGAAGTTAGGCTGGCAGAGATGGTACTGAAAATTGGAAAGGCTCATGAGCAATGTGTGATAATTACACCTTTTATAGCTGTCATCCCATGCAGTTCTGTTTCACTGGACCAGCAACTGTTAATATTTCAACTCTTTCCAACTGTTATTTGGAGAAATTTTTCAAGTGTTCCTTAGCCTTTTGCCTTTTTTTTTTTGTAGTTCAATGCAATATTCTAAATAAGAAGTCTTTATTATAAGTCACACTAGAAATTGCTTATGCAGTAGCTATACAGCCTCATCAGCTTTTTGCAGGGCACCTTCTGTGCCTGCTCACTTAGAAGTTTTTTGATTTGAACCACATTCTGACTCTGTCCTTTACCTTTAAATTCCTTTAGCATCTCTTGATGTGCCATTGACATATGAGCATTTTGCCTTTTTTATTGTGTCTGCCCCATGTCTCAAGCACCTTTTTGGAATGTAGTAGGAGCCTTCAGGCTTCTTACAGACAAGCAGCTAAAGGAAGGTGCAATAGCAAAGCCTGGGACCTGGAGCCCTGGCAGGCTCCTCTGCTCGTGCCCAGCAGCTGCCCTTTCAGAGCAGGTTGCAGAGCTCTGTCTCCTTGACAGGATCCTGTGTGTCCTTTCTGAATTGTTTCTTCCCTCGGGCAGTCTGAAGGAATATGCCTCAGATGACTGTGTTCAAGCAAATCTCACCCTTACATTTCACTTTAGTCAATTTAAATCTCACACTTTATGCTGTAGCCAAAGCCATTAGCCCATGTCATCCTTCACTGTAATGCAAATCTGCTCCTATCTCATTACAATGTGCATAGCTCTACCACAGGGTCTGATACACACATCCAGAGCTATACTGAATTATTAAGGGCTTCACTTAAACCAGCATGACTGGGGAAGTTTTGAAACTCTGTCTTTAATGTGACCTGCAAGGTTGAAGTTCTTGAGGTCTCCCTGAACAGTTGATGTTTTTGGTACACTCTGTGTGACACTTCAGATCTGTATAATTACATGGATTTTGAAAGAGAAATATATATTCTGACTTTGGACAACTCTGGCTCTACTGTAGCTTGGCTGCAACAAAAAAATCTAAAGACCTTTTCCTCTTATGTACATAAACAATGAAATCCTTAAATCTTCCTTGTCAGATGAAAGCCTGGGCATTCCATAATAATATTTTTCATGTGCTTACAGTAGGAATTATTTTGAGTGCTCAACTTTGACTTAGTAGGTCAAAGATGATATTCTTTTTATACAGATCTTTAATATAAGCAATATTCTCTTTCACCCCTGACTCATAATACAGCAGTTTTCCTTCAAAGCGTAAATTAAAGTGAAGCCACAAAAGGGTCATTAATGGACTTGGTAGAGTCAATACCGAGGGTATCATGTACTGCCTGTTTAATATTAAAAGTGAAATCAATGGAAGTATGGTCTTAATATATATGGGCTTTGTGAATGCCAGCAGAGAGCAGAAAGTTTAAACTTGGGAGTGTGCAGAGAGATGAAACAGCTTGCAATGCAGTGTAATGTTGGGGTTCATTCCTGAAAACCCAGGAGAATGTATGGCTGCAGCTAAAGGTCAGAAACTATTAGTGAGGATTAGGATGGTGTCATGCACTGTATTTCGTATGTGGAATTTAAAAAAAAAATTCTAATGGAAGGAAAAGATTTGTAAATCCAGAGCCACCAGTTAAGCAGTAATATCCAAATCATTGGCTAATCTTTTCCTTCAAATTAATGAATAGAAAGGCCAGAATGCCAGAGCAAAATCCCCTGCAGAACATACTTTGTGAGGGCACTAATAAGACACACACTGTATAACTATTCTGCTTACAGTATGGAAGACTTTTAAAGGATCAATTAAAAGAGACTTAAAATGCAATTAAAGTGGAAATCACTTGGCAACAAGGCATTAGCCATCTCTCCCATCAGCCCTGCATTAGTGAGCCTTTAGCAAGAGATTTGCTGGTGGATAACATATTTGTGAAGCATAATAGTAGGACTGAGCCCAGGCAACAGAGAGGAGGCTAAAGCCAAGCTGACCTCCAGGGAAAGGCCTGGGACTGCCTCCTCTTGCTGTGCTGAGATGTAAATGGTGGCAGGTGATGGGAAGGAGAAGCAGTGTCAGAAAAATGGCTGCTGGAGGACAGAGGGCACAACCTGTGGGAGCTTTTTCACCCCTCTGCTAAGTGGTGCTGAAGCAGGGAGCCCATCTGTTTCTACAGCTGACAGTGCAGATTTCTTTTTAACACCAGTTTCCCTTTCCATGGGGGGAGGCAGGCAGCATTGCCATGGCTTGGTTCTGACCCAGGAGATCTCTCACCAGATGCACAGGACAACAGCCAGGCAAGGGGGTGAATCCACCACTGGCCAGTGTGTGATTAGCTCTGATCCTCAAAGTGCACCTTTGTACTGGGACAAGGGGATATTTCTGATGTACTTCAGGTTTCTGTGTTGGAATCTGAGCAAGGGAGCCAGAAAATAGAAAATTCAGCAGAAGGAAAGAAGAGCTGCTTGTACTAAGAAAAAGCCAGTGGCAGAAAATATATGGGGTTTGGTTTTTTTATTTAAAGAACAAATCAGTAAGTAGTAGGTTTGTGTGTGTAAATCCAGTGAAAAGAAAAGAAGAACTTTCTTTGAAATGAGATGGCAGCCACAGAACTGAGTTTGAGACCTGGAGACCTGATCCAGGCAATGCTTCTTGCCTGCAGGAGGGACTGCTGGCACAGGGCCTTAGGCTAAATAATGTCTAATATTCTCATTAATATTAGGTGATGAATGCCACAAATGCAGCCACATCAGTAGATGAGAAATGTCATTTTAAATATGTACATGCTGCTTGGGCAATTAAAGATAAAGTGTGTGTGTGTGCATGGGGGCTTTTGGGTGCTCTGTGTTCGCTCAGTCCGAGGTGTGGCTCTGCTGGCTCAGCCAATGTGTGTCAAATGTGTGCCTGAATAAGGCAGTTGGAAATGTCTGTACTGTGTGGCAGTGAGTCATGACAACAACCTGCCTCCAGCCATCCCATGCCAGAGCTGATCCCAGGACAGGTACAGCTGAGCACATTCCCCAGCCCTGGGCTATGGGGTGACAAACCCCTGGCTGCTGCTATGGATGCGTGGTGGAGGTGCCTGTGACAGGATTCCTGCAGAAACAGCCCAGCCACGAGCCCAAAGGCTGAGGAACTGGGCTGTGTTATTTACAAAAAGACACCTTAGGCAAGTCCAGGATTTGTGCACCTCTTTTCTCCCTGATAAGTAGATGTTAGTCATGTGCTATTGCTAATAATTTTCAGAAATGAAAATCAATAATTTATTTTTCCTTTTCCACTGCTGATTAAGTTTCAGACACAACCTGAGTGTCTCTTAGCAAAATGGTACTACCGATTTGCACAATTACAACCATGATTTATTTTCAAATTTTAATAGTAGATAGTTAGATTATTTTTTTTTTTTTGTGGCAGGAAATACCTTAAGAGGAGGCAAATCAGAAGCTTGGCCATTTTATTTTAAGCCATATGGCATGGACAATGAAGAATAACTGAGTCATCCAGGCTTTTTCTAAATGAAAGAAATGATGGGTTAATATTCCTTGTCTCACAATGCAGCAGAGCCCTAAAAGGCCACCAAACCAGAGCACTGCAGGCCTTGACTGGTGAAGCTTCTCCACAAAGTGTGGGGCTGACATTCCAATTTAGAAGCATCACATAAAATCTTAATCAGTGCAGCCAAATTAGCAGAGGGAAGCTTTTACACCATGTTCCTTGTTTACGCTTATCATTCTTAATAAATTCTAAATGCTTTTACAGGTGTGGAAATAGGCCTATTACCAAGATAATTTTCTTAATCATAGACATCTTAGATTGAGATGTGACATTTGCCATAATTCCCTATCTCACAGCTTTCTGAAAGCTGTCTACATTTCCAGCACCATCTCTTCTGCGGTAGAAGCGGTCTCTTGACTGATGTATGTCCAAATAAGCCTTTGAATACTTTTCCATATTGGCCTTGAAATAATTCAGATGTCAAATTACCTCTCTCCAGACTTCCTGACTCCACCAGGCCCCTTGAATATGTTTTTTAAAAAGTATTTAGGGGGAAAATATTAAATTTTTCTAAGCTGGGTCAGAGTTCATAGAATTTGCTAATAAAGAGGCAGGCAAGGAAGATATTTACTTGGGGAAGGCTTTGAGTATATTTTGTGTAACAGCTGCAGGTTGAGACAGCCTTTAGTTTGTGTTTCTGAGTTTGCATGCCTCCAAGCTTTTGGCATCTTTGCTTTTTTTTCCCTCCTGTTTTCCTTTCAAGACAAATAAGGAAACAATTTCACTCTTTTCACACCAAGCCTTTTAGCATGGTCCACATATGCAAACCTCAGGCTGAACCACTTCTCAGTTTGACAAGAAATATTCTCATTTTGTTCTCTTCAAGATGCCCTTACAGCTGAAATGCATTGAGAGCACAGAGCTGGGAGGGTCCCATCAGCCAGGTGTGCTACAGCCCACAGCACTTGAGCAGTTGTTCTGCAGAATATTTGTGTGATGGAGCTAATCAGGAGAAATGAATCCTGCTGTTGTTTTGGTCAGCAGAGTCAGCTGTGTCTCCCAAAGCTTTGGGATAGACTTTTGTTTCATGTTGGTCCTAATCACCCATTTGTCTCTCTCACTGGACTCTGCTATAAATTCCCCATTACTGTTCTGCCTAAGGACCAGATTGTAGAATTGTACTGCCCAGGGCCATATTTTGACTTTCAGCAAAAAATCCCGGGCATGTTTTGGGAGCAACAGTGATGGCAAATGGCCTCTGCCTTTTTCTGTGGAGGATTAGCACAGCAGCCCCTCAGCCACAGCTGCTGCCGGGGCTCTTTGTAGGGTGGCTTTGCCTATCCCCATCAACTGAGCAATGCGAGCTCAGGAGGGAGCAGGGCCTGACTGGCCTCCTCCTGCTGTATTAAAAACTGCCTCCAGGTAAGGAGCAGGTGAAAAAGGCTTTTTTCTCAAGATAAAAACTTTTCCACACTGGTCCCTCTGGATGGGTTCGCTGTGGTCAGTTCCCATCTGAACCTGACACAGGCATAGGGGTTTTCTCCTGAAGGGCCTGGAGCAGAGCAGGGCTTCCCCTCATGGTATCTCAGGAAGTTGTCTCAGAATGCTCTACTCTTTGGGGTTTTGTTCTTCTTAAGTGAGAAGAAGATTATGAAACAAATAAGTTTCACAAGGACGTTGTTCTCCAGCTCAGCAGTGTTTCTGCTGCAACCTTGCTAGTGGGCATGTAAGCCAGGGGTAGGAAATGTAAATAAAATTCAAACCTGGTTTCATCTTGTCTGTGTTAAGATCATGACATTACAAATATTGTCAAATAAAACTATCAGAAGCCTAATTATTAGAATTAACTATTTCTAGAAAGATTAGCAAGGTTGCTAACTGATTAAATGTTTCAAGTTAGATAAGAAACTTTTAAGGTCCAAGACAGCGACATAGGACTGACTGATGACATACAGAGATGGAAGTTGATGCCTGTATTTTTAATGAAATGAAAACAAAAAACTATCTGGGGTTTATTTTCTTTAAGTAATGCACTAAGAATGCTAAACTGAAACAAAGGTAACATTAAGGTAATATGTGTGGAGTAGGGTAAAAAAATTTTTTTTGCATTTTCCTGATTTTAATAATCTGCAGTGTGATTATACATGCATAAGAAAATGTGGTTATTTGCTATCTCCATTACTAAATTTTGTGTTCCTATATTCAGGCCCTTTATTTAGTTTGCTCTCCGTGTTTTGTTTCTACCACTTGAAAAAGGGGTTAATTGCAATTTGTCACTATTAAGAAGGTGTTTGCTGCAAGCATGTGATATTTGTTGGGTGGCACAGAATTTGTTCAGAACCATTGACCTAAAATGCCCACAAAGTATTGTTTCCTTTAAAGTATTAGCCTTATCTTACAGTGTATACTCAAGCAATCTGAAAGGTAAATAATCAAAGAAAAGCTATTACCCAAGACTGCTTACTGTTCTTTAAATCAAGTGTCTATGCAAGGCTAGAGATGCTGTAGGTAATTTTAGAAACAAGCATGTGACAGCAGTTACACACTCTCAAAAATGTTTAAATTCAATGCTTATAATCAAAAAGTAATTATACACAGCATTGAAAAGAGACAGTTCAATGCATCTCAGAGATCAGTTACAACCAAAATCTGTGAACAGAAGGAGTGAGCTTGTATGAGTGTCACGCAAATCCCCACCGCATTACTATTCCCTTCGATTAACTTTCAGTGACCGTGTCTATAGGCTGCTTGGTTAATGGTTTTCTGTCAATACTGTAAAAATGCTAACCTGTCTTTATATCTAATCAATTTTGAAATGGCTCTTTACATAAGTAGTCTATTCCTTTACTTCATTAAAAGAAAGAAAAAAAAAAAACACACAAAAAAAGAAGCAATCAAATAGGATTGAACTGAACAAGCATTTGTAAAAACAAATACAATAATTAATTTTAAGTCTGTATTTTGAAGTAGTTGTCCTTGAGTATTGTCTTCATCACCAATTTTTAAAGGGCATTGAAAATCAATGTTTCATTTTACTATCATCCATCTTTATATAGTAATAAATTAAGTGGAAAGTATTGATATTTTTGACTGAGCTTTTAAAATTTACATACTAATGACAATTGTACCCTTGTGACTTTTTATTTCTGTTGCTGTTTACTGACGCTGACTAGAGGGAAATTTCGGTCATCTGGGGACCATTTTTCCTCTGAAGGAATAAGACAGTGTCATCTCTCTGGTTTTATATTATGCTTGAGATCTTAACCATGCTATCTCTTGCTAGACTTCTTTTCAAAAAACAATGTAGGCAGCAAAAGTGGTTGAAATGCTTATCATGTCACTCAGTCTTTGTGTGTTCCAGCTACAGGGATGTACACTGCAAGCACAGCTATTGGACCCACAGGAAAACCAGGCTGTGTGGCAGGGAACTGAAAATAAAAATGCTGGTGACAAAGTAGAGATGCCTTCAAATGCCTTTGGAAACGCAGCTGGTCTTGGGAGGAACAGGACCCCTATCCTGGCATGTGTTTGGATGGGGGATTGAGGAATATGAAGCTAGGCTTGTTGGTCAAATCTTACCCTTCCTGGCTATTTTTCCTTTGTATGCCAGACTCATAAGCAATGTCTGGGTTGTATGATAGCCAAAAAACCCCTAAATCCAATTATAAGGGAAGGAAGCCTTTCTGGATTCTATGATCCTTTTAAAATTTATTATTTGGAGTATAGCTTATGAATAGAGCAGGAAGTTCAGAAGGGTTATTTTTAGCTATGTGTGAATACTTGAAAAAATTTTTTGTAATATTTCAAGTGAAAGCTGCAAGTGACTTTGGCAGTATTTCCTCCATCTTTGTTCACTTCCTGGGAACATTATGAGCTCTTGTCTGTGAATGAAAAAAATTGCAGACAGAACTCATGATTGTAAATTAGTGGTGTCAAAGGTATGTGGTTGTCTAGTGCATTCCTTGCTAGCATGGGAATCTGCTAAGCCCATTCAGCAGGGAGAGAGGGAAAATGCTGCCTGACTCAGGTGAGGAGGTGCTGAGCACAAGTAGCTGATTGCCCACAGGACTTATATTCAAAGTAATAGTTGTGGTGAGAAACCTGACAGCCAAGCCCTGGCAGCAGTTTGCTGACACGATCCATTTGCTGAGTAATTCCAAACAGCAAATAGATACACGAGCTCCCACTCTATTTGTGGATAATTTGTCAACATGGAGTCACATTTTTTTGATAACTAGTTAATTGCACATATCTCACTAATAGTTATTTTCTATTGTTTATTCTCTACCAAATAAATTCTGCGACATTTCTTCTGCTCATCGCATGATTTGCTTAGGCAGGCAGGATTTATTTTCACTTTTGAATATCTTCTAATTAATGTGATGAGTATCAATTTTTAGTTTATTGACTAAAACGTCCATTGCTGCGTTAGCTCTCCCTCTTAATAACATACAGGTAGAAAACAAGCAACTTTGCACTGTATGATAAAACCAAATATCGACAGGGCAGCCTTGCTGGATTTTCTGAAAAGAAAATGCACTTCTGGATATAAGAAGATGTGTTCATGTCAGAGTGTGCAAATACTGTACTAGAATATGTTAAGTGAGTACAGAAGTTTAATGACAAATAGTATGCCAAAGGCCAGATTGTGAAATAATGCTTTTGCATTAATCCTATTCCAGAAATCTGTCTCACTGCAGTAAAAGGGTTTCCTGTGAGTAACTCATGAGGGGTCTGTGATTTGGGTAGGAAAGAGTCTTGGGAGCTCTCTTGTCCAACCTCCTGCTGAAAGCAGTCAGCTGTGGGCTTTGAAGTTGTTATTCAGGGTTTTTTCTTGTCAGGTCTTGAAAACCCTTAAGGTTGGAGATTGTGTAACCTCCCTGGGCAACCTGTGCCCTTGCTCATTTCTCCTCATTTCCAGTCCCTATGTCACCTCTTGCCCACGTTTTCCCACCATGTGCAACTGTGGCCTGGCTCTGGCTCCATCTCCTTGCTAACCCCCTCAAAGGTTCTGGGTGCTGCTGTCTGGTCCCCCAAGGTCTTCTCTTCCTTTGGCCAGGTGAGTGCAGCTCCCCAGGCCACCCTTGCAGGGCAAGCACTCCATCCCCAGCTGTCTGTGGTCCTGCCCTCTATCCTGCCAGGGCAGTCGGTGGGGCAGGAGCAGGGGCCTGCTGTGCCTGCTGCTCTGGGCTGTGCCAAGCACCAGCAGCACCTGCTGAGCCCCCCCAGTGCCACAGCAGCACCTCTGCCACTGCTGGCTTGGCAGTGAGCTCCCTCCTCCTGCCAGGGGACGGCTGCAGGCTCCAGGGCAGAATCCCAAGTGGTTAATTCTACGTCCTTTACAGTGCTGAGTAGCTCTCTGACTCTGGTGCCACTTCTCCCTCAGATGGGTGCTAAACCCTCTGGAAGAGAACCACAGGAGATGAGCTAAGCTGTGGTGGGTGCACAGCAATGGTTTGGTAGCTGCCCTGTACTCATGCCAGTTGTTTTTTTTTCTTTTTCCCTGTGAGCAAGCAGTGGCTCAGTCATAAAGGCTAATTTTCACAGTAATATTGATTGCCTGCAACACGCTCAATTCTAGTTTAGATTCCACAGGATAAAGAAGCAGCAGCACTGATGTGTTTTTTTCCCTCTGGAACTTGAAGGGTACTGGAAAAGACAAATACAAAAGAAATTGTGCACCAAGGTACAGACAAACCATATGTTAGCTGCAGCTCTCCCCAGGGCAAGGTGCTAAGTTTTGTTTACATTTTGCCAAGACAGCAATAAAATTGTTTGTTTACAGATGACAGGGAGAAATGGGATGTCCTTAAAGGCAAGCTATGGACGGGGATGCAAACAGCACACAGAGGCTTGGAGCAAAGTGCAATTAATGCTCCCTTCCTGGACAGCCCTCAAGCCCCTCCATTTTGGGAGGTTAGCCAATCCTGTGGGTCATTATGCAGGATTATAAAAATATTAGGGCTGATGAAAGTTTGCCTTCTCCAGTTTCCCAGTGAGCAATGTATTGCGCTATTAGATCCCAGTGCCCAGGATGTGCCTCGCAGCCCTGTCTATGTGCAGAGGACAGAAAATATGAGAGTTGTGGAGAAGGACTCACTTTCATCAAAGTATCAGTTTCCAGAATAGTTTGGAAGCCCACAGCATTATTGTATTACACATTGCACAGAAGTGTGCCTTGTTCAGTTTTTTTAGTGTTTTAGAAATAAAAGACTTTTCTTCCAAATTGCGCTGGGAGGCAAATTCTTCAACAGTGTAATAGAAAATGTTAGACAATATTCCTTACTGGAGCTATTGACATTTTTGGTAGTCGTGACACTTTGATTTTTCTCAAAACATATGGATCAAGCCTGAGTGTGTTATTGGACAGGAAGACCTGATGAAAGGCCTTCCTTTATCTTTCTTTGTATTTCTTTCCCCCTCTGTTTGTTCATGGCTTTCTCTCTGAATATAATCGCGGTTTTCTTATGCTGCCCAGGGAGTCGTTATTGCCTTACTAAATATTTTATAGCGCACAGTGCACCATACCTGCCAACTGGTTATTATTTGTTATATGAAAAAAATCAGGGGTAGCATCTGAAAAGGAGTGTTCTTTAAAATTTCAAAACTACACACAGAATAATTTTAAGCCCTTAAATTGGATGTCAGGCTGGGTTTGTTTTTTGGCTCAGATTATTTTTTGTTTGCTTAAAAAAGATCTGTATAGTTTTTGGGAGGTTCCCTTCTCTTTTTGGTATGTGTGCCTCTCTGATTCCAAGCACTTGTTTCCTCACAGTTTCACTTCCTATTTGTTCAAAAGGGAAAAGTTCAAAGCCATTCTGGCAGCTGAGGGAAAAGCTTGCTGAATACTAACCCTCAGGTGTCTGTCTTGTCCTGACCTTGAGAAAGTAGCAGTAAACTGTTCTATTGCAAACACCACATGTGTGTTTTGTTAGACCAGGTTAGGAGGGGTCAGAGCTCACCTGAGGCTTGGACTGCAGATTTAGACTGCTTTTCAGCAGCATAATGTATTTTTAAAAAGGGACATTCTCGCCTTTGTATGGGCCTAATATAGGCTCTGTTTAAAAACCTGTCAAAATCCCAAGCACACACTCCATAAAATATAAATAAGTACTTACTGTTTGCAGATGTTGCTTGTTTTTCATAATGTTTGTATTTGAAGTCCCGAATCCCCGCTTCCTGTCAGAGCTAGCCCTGTTGCTTTAGTCCATTTATTTCTGAAGGAACGGGAAGAACTTCAAAATGCAATTTCTCAATGAAGACACTTTCTGTCAGACCTGTCAGCATTCGCAGCACAATTACCTTTTTTCAGACCAAGGCTAGCATTTATGGCTTTGACTGCATGCACAGCCTCTCTTTCCCCCAGCTCAGCTAAAGCAGTTGCTGTTTTTTAAAAGACTCCCACTTGCCATAAATTGTGCCTTTAGGTTCTTTCAAAGCAACAGGATAACTTAGCAGACCTTTCTCCTATTTGCATGTTTTAATTCCTTTGATAATGGATACGAAGTATTTTGTGGGGAACAATTCTGTCCTGGGAAAAGGGGTAGATCAGATTTTTTCATGTGCAATCTATCAAGCATCTCCCTGGGTAAGGTGAGCTCTGTCGAGCCATTTCTCAAAAGCAGAGAAAAAAGACGGGGGAAAAAGAATTGTTTCAGAAACACAGTGACCAGCTTGCCTCCAAAGAAAAACAGCATTTCCTGACCTACTATCTGTCTGAAGAGAAGGTATAGATCATTTTTAGGGGACCATCAAACTTAGTCCCAAGAGAATTTTCTCAGATTTGGGTTGAGCTTCTCTTCTACCCCCATCATAAGAAATAGTGGGTTTGGTAGTTAACTTACCTGGGATTATTTCTCATACCAAAAATTTGAATCATCTGAGTAGAGGACTTCAGAAGTGCTTCTTATGCTCAAACCTTTATGTGTAGGAGTGTGTTTTCCCTGTGTGATGGGCTGATGTGAGCAGCATGACAGGTAATTCCTGGGCATCCCACTGCTCACCCCTCCTCCAGGACCCCACAGCACTAGGAGTGTGTTGTATTTGTAATGTGTATTTCCCCATTCAGTGAGGAAACCTTACCTTCATCTCCCTGCTTTAGCTACCATTTTTTTTCTATTAAGTTCCTTTCTCTAAGTGCCTCCACTCCTGGGTTAACCTCTGCTCTAGCAGGAGGCTCTTTAGTGTGCAATGCCACCACACTGCTGGCAAGGAGAGGGGGAGAAGAAAAGCCTCTCCTTTGTATTACAAATTCAAAGGGTCATTATTCCATCGTTCCCTATGGATGAATGTGTGAAGATTATTGTGGGAAGTTAGTATTTATTCTGAAGCCCTAATATGATCCTCTTGAACATTTTAATAATGCATTCTCTGGGGTCCATGCTGCAAGTGTTTAAAAGGAAGCAATATGCGTTAGTGCTGGATGGCTGCTGCTTTGCTGGAATAGTCTAAGTTGTGGGGTTGCTTTTGATCAGTCCCTGCTTAAAAAAAAAAAAAAGGCAGAAGTCCCTTTGCCCCCTTCCTCACCAGCCTAGAGTTCTTTTATCAGTTACATTGATCTAGAAGCAAGAACAAGGCCACAGTATTATATGTCCACATTTGTTACACTGATTTACGAGTTTCTTAATTCTAAGACCCTTACCTTATCAATGGCCTCAGGAAGTGCTAAATCCCTGATATTAAGCAGAGAAAGAAAACATTTAGCATCAAAATAGGTGTTGTTTTTTTTTTTTTTTTTCTGGGAGAAAAATACAGGATAAATACAGTTTGCACTTGCAATTTGCTGCTTTTGCTGGAATTTTAAAGCTTCCCTAATATGTGTTGTTTCTGTAGGGTCTGATTATAAACATATGTGTGGGACAATGCACATGCATGCTCGGATCAGGTCAGTGGAGTTTTCTTCATCTTTAAAGCTCAAAAACCATAAATCAAGATGAAAATACTCCAGCCAGGAGCTTTACCAATTGATACAATTTTAAAATAGGCCGCTGCTAAGGCTTGGGGGAAAGCTGACATGATGACTTTTATAATAGCAGAACGTTTAAGGTTATAGAAATAAAAGGAAGAGGATGAAATCAGTCGCGTTGATCTTAGCCTGCAGGCTCTCTCAGCTAACTCGAAGCTCCAGCAATTATTTCTGCTCTGGCTTTTCCCCCTTTTTTTCAGCAGTCTGTTTGAAATGAAGCAGAACCAGGCATGGCAAGCTTATCAGTGTCGTTAGCTGACAGGGAGCACATCACACCTGCTTTTACTTGCTAGTTTTTCAGGCACTTTATGCCACAGAAGAATGTTGATTTTGTTCTTATAATGTGTAAAGATTCATTTATTTCACCTTTTGAACTTGACAGAGCCACTCAGTTTTGATGGGAGTTTGTTTTCAACCTGGCATTTAGAGAACCCTGGCAATTACTGGACTGTGGCCCAAGGCTGCCTTGATAAAATATAGAGAAGATCAAACCCAACAGACTATGGGTCTGGCCCAGCTAAAGCACCCAGCCCACTGAGGGCCTGTGGGACTAAGGCTGAGAGTCAGATGTGCCAGTGTCACCCTGGTCCAGGTACAGCTGTTCCCATGGACACTCACCAGAGCACCAGGACACGGCCAGGGCTTGGAACCCTGCTGGACCAGTGGAAGAGTCCTGGGCAGAAGTGATAACAAAGACAGGGCCAGGAAGGTTCTATTCATACTTGTCACCTTTAGGAGTTTTAGTCTTACCTGAGTTTTCTAATTTCTCCTTAGAGAAAACCTGGTTACAGTTATTGCCTGATGTCTAGTTATTTTAGCAGCTCATGCCTGGATTCCTTGCTATGGAATCGTGCAAGATTAGGAGGATCATAATCCACAATAAGAGGTCTAACACATATTTTCCAAAAACCTGTTCCCATCTGTGGTACAGATAGGTCATTCTTTCTGTGCTTCACAGTCAGGCCCATCTAATCACACTGCTCAAGGAGCAAAGGAATTCATTCACCCAAAGGGTCCCATTACAAGATATTCTGTCATCTCCATTTTAAACCTGTGAAAGCCTTATTTTGAGTGCCACTGCCAAATGTGATAACAGGAGTCTTGCACTGCTGAAGAGAGCTCAAGTATCTGGGATCAGTGCTATGTAATTGTTCTTACACAGACCTACTTTCAGTGGCACAATGATGCTTGCAGGATTTGAGCTTGTAGCATTGAAAGCAGTAGGATCCTCTCTGCTGACTTTTAATGAGAACAGCTCAGACCTTCACTAAAGCTGGCACTCAGGCAAAAGATTTCAAATGTTTCTTGCAGCTATTGTTGTTTTCTAGCCAAACAACCGACTAGTGACAATTTTGTAACTATCAAATACTTGCAGATAACTGGCTAATAGACAGACATGCCATGTCTAAATTCCAGCTGCTCTTTCAAAGCTGGTACTGTGTCAGAGCTCTGCTTTCCAGATGCAGGCAGTCAGGTTCTGAATACATCCATCCTTTCTGATGTGGTCCCTTTACATTTGGTCATTGGGAGTGAATCTCACTGAAGAAATTTAGAATAAATCTGGACCATGAGCCTATATTGTGAACATATCCAATCACAGTCTCCAAATGGTGAGAAATAAAATACAGGGAAAGTGCTGGATGTAGGAGCATTTCTGGTGATTGTTTGCTCAGAGAGCAGCTAAATTTTCATATCCATGTGAGATCATTTGGTGTGCCTGAGATGGCATCCTTGGCACAATATAAGCTTTTTTAATAAATTCCTGTGTTCAAATCTAAATTCCAAAACAAAGTGCTTGGATTGTTTACAGGAGTGAGGGAACTGATCAAGGGCTGGTCTGTGCCATGAGCTGGCAGCTCTGTGCTGCCCTTGGAGCAGACAGGGAGGAGCCTGGCTCCCTAAATCACCTTTTCCTTCCTCTAGCCCTCTATGACAGAGCCCATCTGAAGGGATGTTCTGCACAGCCCCTGTGGGCTACAGAGGAAGGAGGGAGAAGCCTGAAGCTGTAGAAACCCTTGCACACTCCCAGCTTCACTACATGGGGCATAATGCCCATCCTCCTGGGCAAGGATGGAGAGAAAAGGAAGGGCTGAAACTTTTATTTTGAGCTAAGTTTGTGGAACCCAAGAAAATATTGCTGGGAATGACCTCAGGGAAGTGTTGAAAAATCTGTGCTTCAGGAAAGGCTGTAGTCTGTGTGGGCAGGATTTGGCTCTTTGTCTTAATTTGGATGTCTGTGACTCCTCCTAATGCTTATTTTCCTGACTCCAGTGATAAATATCTCAAAGGACTGTATGATAGACGTGCAGCAGAAACAATTTAAGTGCTGCTTAGAGTGTCATGAAACAAAACCAAATTCTCTGCCAGCTGCTTCCTTTATCAGCTCTTCTGGGAAGATTTTCCTGTGTTTTGAAACACATGGCTGTTTCTTAAAGTGCCAAACAAGGGTTTTTAATGAACCTGGATAATTTACTGCTTTATTTGGTTAATTGTTGGGATCAAAATCATATTAAAAAAACCCCAACTCCAAGAATATTTATTTTAGCAGGTGATAGTTCAGCAGTATTATTATTCAGCAGTATCATTATTGTTCAGCTGTATTACTTAATACATTATTTTTCTGTTTGTAAAGTATTTTAATCTGAAACAGTTAATCCAGGAATGTCTGAAATTGCACCATTAAAGATGTGATTACAGATGAAATGAAGTTTGAAAATGGGAATTCCAAGGTTGCTTATTTTCTGGACCTTTTCCCATCCTCCTTAAAGAATGCCTTGTGAAAAGGACTGGGCTGAAAATGCACAATATTTCCTCCCTCCTTTCCCCACCATTTACAAGCATTCAGATTTTCTGGACTATGTATAAGGGATAAAGAGACTGTAAATATGCTGGAAAGCTTTATAAGTCTGCTACCATTCCACAATCAGCTGTAACTGTCCAGCATAATATGTTACACACAGGCATAAAATATGCTCCTATGTGCCTTTATAGACTGTCTTGATGAATATTTATTATATCTCATTATTGCAAAACGTTCCTGCAAGAGCATCTGATTGACAATTAGTTTATTGCTGTTTTGTATCATTTTTGCTTTGGCAGAGCCTTAAAAACTGACAGGCATTTTATTACCTATATTTGGCTTCAGAAAATTTGTTGGTAATATATACATTTAAAAAAAAAATACCCAAAGCAAAGTAATCTTTGTTTGACCTTAGGTTATGTTTTGTGGTATCCTAATACCACCTCCATTATTCTCTTTAGTTTAAACTAATGGGCTGATATTATGCTGGGCAACTTTAATTAGGGTGTCTATTGCTTAGTAGGCAGCATTTTTGCTTTCAGGCAAGTATGACATGTTGTACAGTAGAGACTTAATTCCTGTTTAGGGAGAAACCATAATACATCTCAGTTGCCAAGTGCATCGTAAGCAACCACTCTTAAGGAAAAAAAAAAATTTAAAATGTATTCTCTCCTAGACACAAAACACCCATAATCCCATTAATGTAAATGAGTGATTACATGTGTGCATATCACTGGGAGAATACATTGTCAGGAGATGCCAGAATTTTAGATGAGATAGAAATAGCTCATGGTTTATCATTTAATGAAGAACCCAAATATTCCTGAGAAGAAAGTTCTGTGTTACCGTCAAGGCTGAATCTCTGGATTTTTATTTTTATTGTCTCATTAGAGTTATAGGAGAAATAATCTCTAAGGCTCTATTTCTATATTAATAATTTTTTATCTTCAGCTTTCCTTTCATAGCTTTTTAGATTTGCCTTGCAAATTCAAGCTCACATTTACGGGAGATGACTTTAATGAAAGGTGAATTTGTTAGATGACATTGTGGGTGCATATATATTTCTGGAGATATTTTGTTGAAATGTTGCAGTCCCTAGGACACATCATACAATTCAATATCAGTGTTACTGACATATCTGTGAAAACAATCACAAAGATAAAGAAGGTGCTCCATCATGTGTTCATTTCCATCAAATTAATAATACATGAAGTTCACATAGTACAAAATGTCAATTATTTATTTTTTGTATATGCAAAAAACAAAAAGAACTGTTCAGGAAGAATTTTTGTTGTCAGAAAAAGAATATGAATTTAAAAGATCAATGGTAATTGTTCCATTTTAAAATAAAAATTATTATTTTTGCAATTCAGGAGAAGATGCTATAAAAATGTTTGTTTACACTATATTCTGAGGGACATTTTGTGAAAGCAGACAGATTTATGCTTTAGTCTTTTCAGAATATGCATTATAAAAAATTAAGATATACACTGCCATATTCCTAACCTTCTGCCTGAAAGGAATAAGGGTGGAATATTTCAGTAAAACCAAGCTGTGATTTTTTAAGTTATAGTAAGACATTAAGACTGGGAAAACTCAGGTGAAAAAAAAAATCCACTGTAAACATAATGAAGTTATTGATTTTAATTTTCTGCCTTTCCCATTGAAGAATGAAGCATCTGTGCAGGGTAGCTGAAACAGAAAAGTGAAGGAATTGGAAATCTAGAGCAGATCTAGTGTGGGGGGGGTTTCAATAACTTTAAGATAAATAAATATTTTTTTTCCATATGCTTGAATGGGGAACAAAAAAGGACTGAACAGTAGCACTAACTTAGTTGTATTTCCACAAGTATACATGTTTGGACCTATTTCTCATTGGTATTCAAGCATACATATGCCAGTCAGTTTAGACCATTTAGCAATAAGATGTTATTCTGAAAATCCAGACTCCTTTTCCTGTTCGCAAATGAAAACAACCACACAAAAGCTCACTCCTAGGGAAGGCTGGGGGTTAATTGTAGATTCAGTCACCCTCCCCTGGATTCCTATCTGATCCTAATCTCACAAGTTTTTAGTATTTTTATGCCAGTAAAAGAACAAATAATTTCTTGCCTATAAATAGATTTGTTGGAAAGTTTGATTTACTGAAGAGGTCATTATTTCCTACAATGAAGTCTTCAGCAAAATCATATTTTGCTTTGGTAGCTCTGTTGCCAAAATTATTACATGAAAAATGTTGACTAAACCAGTTTCTTTTGCATTGTATTATGATTTTCTGTGGAAGATTAGCATTCTGTGCAATTGAAAATAATTTTTTTTATAATATTGAAAATTTCAGTTCTGATAGATTAAAATCTATGAAGGCATTTAAGCCAGAAGTCAAAGCAAAATGTCTGAGCTGCAATGCAGACATATGAACATCAAGGAACTGGAAATTCTGGGGTGGTTTTTTCCATTTTTTACTGTGTTTCTGACCTAAATAGAAATTTGCTTTATCTCTGTGCTTTTGTCTTCTATCTCTACAACAGTGCTGTGAAGATTAATCCATTAGTGATTGTAAAGGGCTCGTATTAGTAGTGGTGGTGTAGTCATGATAGTCTCAGAATAAAAGTGAGGCAAGATACTTAGGGAAGATTCAGTATCTCCTATTAGTTATAGGCATTACAGACATTAGAGTTCTATTAGACATTAGGAACAGATAAAAAGTGGGCATGCAAGCCCAGTGTGCAGGTCTGAAATACCAGCAGCAACCTTGGTGTATTCAGATGAGATGTTCTGGAACTCGCATAGCTCTCCTCTATCTCCAGCCCCTGTCAGCCTGCTGGGGCCAGGGCTGCTGAGAACAGCTGTGGGGATGCAGAGCATTGCTGCTGCCACAGCCTTGAGAACCTTGGGGTAATGGTCCTGCTAGCTGAGAAGCAAGAAAAAGGCAGTGGGCAGCAGGTTAGGGGTCTTGTGCTACACATTCCCATGGGAGTGAGAGGCTGGAGACCCACTTGCTAAGGACAGTCAATGGAAAATGTAGCTCCTCTAAGGTCACATTTGCACGCTCTTTTATCCTATGTGTTTGGACAAGAAATAGTCTCTAGTCAGATCATCAGATAATTTACACTTTTTCAGCTGAAGAGTTCTAATCTGAAAATGGTTTTTTGAAAATGCAAAGTTACAATTCTCACGCAATTCCCTGCCTCCAGAAGTTCAAGTACAAGAACAACAAACATTACAAGACCCTTGATAAATTGTTAACATTTGCAATATTAGCTTAGTCTCTGTTTGGAAATGTGGCCTGGCCTGGCTGCTCAGGGCAGGTGCCTGCTCTGGATGCTGAGCTTTGGGGAAGGTCATGGCAGAGCAGTCCAACCCCCAGGCTCAGCAAGGACACAGCCAGGGCAGGATGGGCAGGCAGCTGTAACCTGGAGCAGGCCTGCTGGCACAGGGGGAGGGCAGCAGCAAGCTCAGGTGGTCCTGTGTCTGTCCAGGATTTCCTGGAGTGAGAGATGTGCTCATGTGCAGTGCAGATGCTCTTTGCATTTGCAGCAAATCCCTGGCTCAGCAGAACTCCAGCAGGTGCCCTCTGCTCCTGCTTGATCCATACTTGCTCAGGAGCCACTGGTTTGGCATTTCTGCATGTCTATCAGTCTGGGAGAAGTTACTTATGTCTGGGTTGCCAGAAACCCCAGAACCAGAGTGTTTTCATTCAGCCCAGGTGAAATTTCCAGGGGGAAAAAAAAGGACAAGTCCCCAGCAACACTACTGCAGCCTGACATAAAAACTTCTAACACCTGACAAATGTTCATACTTTTAACATATTTTTAGTTTTATGGAGGTAACCCATCCCCTCAATAAATTTTGCCAATATAATCTCCTATGTGAAAGAATAGCAACTTTTTAGTCTGAAATAAGCAGGTAGAGAGCAATTCTATTAATGCATTACCTGCTGTCAAGGTACAGTGTGCCAGGCACTGGTGCATGCTCCACTCTAAGCATAGCTCCACCAGTGATCAGGGGTTTCTTACTTGAGAAATTGTACTCACTACACACCCCCATCCAAGAAAAAAAAATTCCTGTGATTTTGAGAGGATCTTTCTCCATCCAGACTGAATGGGTCCTTCTGTAATACCACTAAATTGCCTCTGAGTGTCTCTACAGTTCATCTCCTTCTAGGAGCAGCCAAGCAGGAATAATGCAAGAAAAATGAGTCACTGAAATTTATTGGTGTCAGCTTTGGTTTTGTATTCATAACATCTTTTACTGTTATTTTTAAGGATATTGCAGATTGAAACAAAGGAGGATCAGGCGTCCAAGTTGTGTTTAAAGGAAGTAAATCTTTAAGAAATTACTGTGAAACAGATGTTAAATAAATGATTTTGAGTTGAAATCTGTGACAGAGCAGTGTACCTAGGGAGACTCTTTAATAGCAAAACTTAAAGTGATTTAGACCTCTGGCTGATGAAGGGAATCAGACTTTTTTATTGTTATAACTAGATAATGCAGTGATTTAACATGCAAGTAGAAAAATGGGTTGTTGAGTCTCCCACATTATTTCAAGCCAACAATCACTTATTTTAAGAGAGCATCCTAGTATCTGTCAGGTGAAGAGGTTCATTAAGGATTTCAGGCGAAATTTCAGTGGCTTTTGGTTATGCATGACACTGAGATGGGTGTGTTGGTAAGAGTGGGTAGAACTGGGAATTGTAGGTGTTTTTATCAGAGTAGAAATCAGACTTTGAAAACAAGTATCTTGAGCAGATAGAACTTCCTATGTGGCCAGGGGAAAAACCCAAGCACATTAAGCAGACAAGCCATACTAGGTTTTGTCTCAGAGCTGCACCAGTTCTTGTTCTTTCTGCTCCATAATGCTTACATCCACATGCATGTAAGGGTTTACAGCTTTGAGACTGAAGCCTTCGTGGTCACTCTTATTCAGACAAGTTTATCAAGAAGACATTTCATGACCAGGTTTCTTCAGGATAGTTCAGTCACATTGTGAGCCTTACAACTGAAATGGCCATTCACAGGCACAGCAGAAAATCTTTTGTTTAAAGAGGTAACTGAAGTATTAACAACATGGAATTTCTTTCTATTGAGAGATTTTGTTGCTGCTGTATTACATATTGACTCACCTTTGTGTCATAAGTTGTATGCAAAGATCACTGTGGAGAGAAATGAAAGCTGAATTTGTGCTCTTTGGTCTGATGTTTACAGTAGAAATATTTCTCAACCTCAAACGTGAAGCCTCTCATGAAGGTGAGGAACAATTGATGCATTCAGTCAAACCTGGAGAGTGTAGACACTTGTGTTGTTACGGCTCCATGAATAGTGTTATGGAACAGAGGGAAATACAAACATTTACCTTTTGCATGGTAACAACACTGGCTACAGTATATTCAAAAAGGGAGGGAAAAAGATGTAGTTTGTCTCACTCTGATGATGAAGGTTCAGGGTTTTGAGGTTATACTGCAGAATAGCAAATCATTTTTAAATAAAACACCACATATTCATTCCTCTCTAGGAAACTTTTATACCCTTCAGTGAGGGAAGTAATTTGGCCTGTAGTGTATATAAAAAGACATCTTGTTCTGTTCTCTTTGAAAGAGCTCTTAGGCTCATTGTTTGAGGCAGCTGTGTGTTCCTTCCCCTGAAAATAAGTATTATGCACTGATAGTAAGTTTGACAAGGTTAGACTCATACTAATAGTTTTACACACTTGTCATCATAACAATATGGCTGAAGAAATTGGGATTTTAGAGTCCTAGGCCTTAGAAAATGGTTTTGTTTTCCCCTATCCTGCCCCTTGTACATCACTGCATGTATAAGAACTTTGGAGAGTTCTCAGTGATCTCTGATCACACATCTGTCTTGGCAATGGTCTCTCTGTCCAAAGCATTGGCTACTTGTACCAGGAGAAGAGGAGCCTGAGACCAGAAAGGGGGCTCAGAAAAGCAGCAGGTTTTTCACAGGCACAGTTTGAATAGTTGTCCACCTTGCTGCTGAGGTGTGCCTGTGTGTTTTCTGTGGCTGGTAGAGTCCTCCATCCTGGTCTTTTCCATCTCTGCTACTGAGGGACAGCTGAGCAAAGCTCTTCTTGCCCTGGGAAGTGCTCCCTGCCTACTTTAGACTGCAGAATCAGCCATGGCTGTTCCACAGCCTGGGACATGGGGACTTGCAGAACAGGGGCAATCTCCACCATGGATCTGTTGGAAGTATCAAATGACAGCACAGCAGAAATGGGTAATGTTGTAATGCAGAGTGCGTGTGAGCTTCCCAAAGGCAGCTGCGTGTGCTGGAGCAATATCCCACGCGCATCCTCTGCCGCGCGCTTTGCGCAACGGAGCCAGCCTGTAGGAGATTGCAGATGACCAATCTCTTACTCACCTGCCCTGTGACAAAGATGCTGCGTGTGCTTTTGGGTTGTGCAATGCAGGTACAAAACATTGCATGGAATTGAAAAGGAGGAAAGTGAATTGAGAGCATCTGCCAGGTGATAACTGCTCGTACGTGTCAATTGGAAAAGGCTTCCCTGTGTTTTCAGAAGCCACCAGCTGCTGATCCCCTCTACTTAAAATCTGTGCTAAGTGTTTCTGGGAGAGATTTGTACTGAGCACTGAACTTCTACTGGAGCTGAAAACTCTTCTTAAATTGTACTTGTGTGGGAAATCTTCCTGTGTGCAAACCCTGGCATGCAAATCCATGAGCAGTCCTTGCATCAGGCTGGATGCTCAACCCCTCAAAATGCACATGTGACCCAAGGGCCCTGTCCTGCACAGGGCAGGGAAGGACCCTTCTGTTCCAGCTTGAATGCTTGTTGAAAGCAATGGGAAATGTAATGGATAAGGGGCTTGGCACTTCAAAAGAGGTGGCCTAATTTGTGCACACAATGGCAGTCATCCAAATATTAAGCAAACATGTCAGAGATAAAATTTGCAAGACCCAAATTGTAAAACTGGAGAAATGTATTGTACAATGTAGAAAAAAAAAATCAGACAGACTAAAAATGTGTGCCATAATAATTTATATTCTACTACATTATGATGCAATCTATCTTTTTCTAAAAATGCAAAAAAAAATCATACAAAATAAATCTGCTGAAGAAATTAACTACTTGTCAAATTTCAGGTTTGAAACACAAATCATTTGATTACAAAAGAGCACTTCAATCCACTGATGTATGTTATTTGCTTTGGCTTTGCGTAATTTAAGAACTCAATTGACATGTCTTAATTTGGTATTTTATGAAATTCCCTCCAGGGCCAAGCCCTTTCTTTCCAGATTTCTTCCAATTACAAATTTATCTATGGAAACCTCTAAGCTCTTAGCACAGGTTTAACAAAAGCAATACAAATATTTTACTAAAAAGATCCCAATCCCTTTAATTTTCCCCTCCTTTCATTACATTGCAAGGACAGAGAAAGCATGAGCTTCCCCATATAGAATTTTAAAGAAGCAAAGATGGAGCCATGTCAGCTGAGATGCTGCTGAGGACTGAGACACTGGGAAATCTCAGGGCAGGAATGTGCCACAGCTGTTTTAAAAAGGTGCTTTAAACCCATACATTTTAAGTTTTGATTTTATTCCTCAGATTTCCCCTTTTGATCTGAGCAGAAGGGGACTCGGCAGGAGCAACAGACAAATAATTGTGTGATTGTATGAAAAAATAGAGTGATTTTATTTGTTAGCAGTATCGTGTCCGTAATGGGATATTCTTAATTACTTGGGCATTGAAAAATGAGTTCTGGAGCAGCGGGTCTGTCTGAACAGAGACAGAAAGAAAATCCCCAAAACTGAGACTTAGGAATCAGTGAGACTTTTAGCAGGTTACCTGCAGCTGGCTCTGCTTTTGCCTTGCTTCATCATTTAATGTGTGTGCACCATCTTACTTAGCTGAAATTAGTATGCAAGAAAAGATGCATCAAAGTCAGCAATTAAAGTGACTTCATCTAACTTGTTGAGACAGTTGAGTAGCTGTGTTTGATTTTGCTTAGGAAATCATTAGCACCTTAACAGAAGGCAGGAAACTTTGATCAAGATGTGATAGATGCAGATCAATATAATGTGTAAAGATTTTATTTGGCTCTGGTATTGACACCTGGTAAAAGAGCTGGCTTATGGACAGTTCTCTTGGAAAGTTTGTAAAATTGTTCAATGCTGGCTGAGTGTTTTACGTGGGGAATGACAAAACCAGAACTTGTGTTACAGTTTATATTACTTACTTCTTTTTATTCCTGCAAAGACTGTTTATCTGTATTTCAAGGGATTATTATTGAGTAGGTACATAGCCTGTTCCAGTCAGTGAGGTATTCCAGTGGGAATAACTGACCAGACACACTTGGCATAGGAAGATGGAAACAGCCAGGTTGTGAAACTGGGGAACACAGCTGGGCTGAGCCAGCTGTGCCATCCTGTGTGAGCTGAGTGGGGTTAGGAGGATCAGGAACTTCACCCACACATACCCTTGCCTTACTAAAGGTCACTGTCTGTCATATCTCCTGACACAAGGGAGCCCATTTCTCAGGTGTATTTTGCTGGGATTATTGCTTTAATTTAACTTTATTTTCCTAAATCAATGACTCTAACAGAGCAGAGGAGGGAGCAGCCAGTGGGCTCGGTGGAGGTGAGCGGTACAGGGGAACCCTCAGGCTTCTTCGAGACCATCTGTAATTAGCCTGGAGGGAATAAGCAGGAGTTTTCTTCCTTTCAGGCTTCCTTTCTTCCTTCCTCTGTGCTGGTCTGGTTTGGGGTGCAGAGGGTGCACCTCTGGGTGTAAACCTGTTACAGCACTGCTTAGCAGTGTTGAACCCAGCCACCTGCATGCAGCCAGATGTGTCTTCTAGCTCTGCACACCCAGCTTTGCTTTTATCCCCTGATGGAGCTGCTTGTGCACATATTTTGATGGATTTAAAGGGATTTAGCTCTGTGTAGTGTGGTAGTTGCACCATCCATCACAGAAATGTTGTAGACTGTGTTCACATCTTCATTGTCCTTTAGCTTTTTCTTTTCTGAAGGTGTGAGTGGTTTGGAAAGGTCCTACAGCACTACTTATTCCTTAAATCATAGACTGGAGACCTTACTTGTGTGGTATTCCCATAACAAAATGCTGAGATTGTTTATTCACCTTGAGGATGACAAAGAGAATTTTCTTTTTTAAATACACTTCAGAATTTTTATGATTTTTGAGAAGGGACAGGGGACTCTTGACTTCCTTCTCATTTTGTCCTGTCTGTATTGCTTTTAGCTGCTCTCTTTTATCAGGATCCTGTTAATGTAGTTTCCTGGCTGTGCTGGATCTGTACAGCATTTCCTTTGGAAGACAGGCATTTGCAATTCTTTATTTAAGTTAAAGATACGGTCACGTAAAAGTGTTTAGTGTTCTCAGGGGAAGGAGAGCTTAAACACAGGGTTGATTTATGTGAATAATCAGGTTGGCATGAATAATTATGGTATTTAATAGAAGAGAAACTTTAAACACCTTAGCAAATGTGTCACTGTGTGAAGTTATACAGCAGTTTGATGACTTGTTCAGGTCTGAATTTATGTTGGACTCGGCTCTGCAGAGCATTGCAAGGGAGTGAAATTCCAGGCTGGCTGCAGTCAGCAGGAATTGAAGACAGCAGTGCTTGGCTCAGTACTACTCACATCACTTTCTGGATTTAGCCCTTCCCACTATGTGAAGATAATGCTATTTACTGAAGTGAATATTGCAATGATTACTTAACCTTTACAATGTGCTTCTAGGATGAAGATTCCTGCTTTGTCAACTTCTATGAATTTCTCTGTGTCTTATGATAGATAAAGTTTGCTGGACCCCAGCTTTAAGATTTCATTTAAAATACACAAAAAAATGTGTAACCTACGTGGTTATGGAGAAAATTCCAAAATAATTTAAGTGTAACGGAGTTAGCATTGGAGGAAAGGGAACGAGATTCAGGCTGATTTTATTTTTTCAGAACTATCTATGGCAATGATTAAAGGGGGGGATAGTAGTGTTGACATCAACAGAACCCAGATACTACAATGAGTATTGCTTAATATAGGGAATCCATATATCCACATACTTAAAGCCTAGCTAGTACCTATTTTGAAAGCATGCTCAAAGGAGCCAGGATGTTCAATAATCCAGTAAGCCTGACACCTTGGAGGCGTTAGGGATGGGCTGAATCCCTTTTCCCTAGTAACTAAAGGAGGGCCTAGATGCACATATAATGCATCTTTTCAGAGAGTACCACAGCTCAGCTATGATGTGAGCAGGCTGAAGAGGGGATAACATCCACACCTCCTGCAGGAGGGAGGGTAACACATCCCCTCCTGCAGCCCAGAACAGGAGAGCTTTCAAAGCAACAAAGGAGAAAACTGCATTACTCCAAATCCAGTGCCATAATAATGAGTTTACTGGCACTTGAAGTGAGAATAGCCCCATCACTTTTAAATCTGTGTGTTTTGGCTTTTCAATCTGAGTAAGATCCAAGTCTCAGATGGAATGAGTTCAAGAATGAAAGAAGACCAGAAGTACATGAATAACACACACGCACACAAACCAAGTTTTTCTCCAGTTCCTGGTTCATATCCTTTGAAGTATTCTACTTTTCCTCCCTTCCTAGAAAAAGCACTGGGGACAGAAAAAGAGCAATAAAATATATCCAAATAACCCTCACAGCTACAAATTATAAATATTTCATATTTTGAGTTATTTCTGTTTCATGTGTTCCCAAATAGCATTTAATTTCTTCCTCTCTTCCCGCCTCTAGCTTTAATTAAGTCTCATCCCTTGCCTGTCAAACCTTGATGCCCCCTTTGTAACAGCTTGCTTCCAGGTGGGTTTTCCTGGGCTAATTCAGCCCTTGTTCTGTGTTTTCAGAGATTCATGGTAAGACTCTCTCTGTAGCCCAGCTCTGACCAAGTGATTAGCAAGGAATTTCCAATTCGTGCTTCTCCCTGAGTCACAAAATTGAGCTGGTACAGAATAAAGCAAAATAAATAAGAAGCAAGCCAAACAATTCAGAAGAGGGATCTCAGTTTGTCTTAAGTGTCATCTGCCTCATATCTGCTATGAAAATGGTAGGTCTAAATTCCAGCTTTAATGTGCAGACTGCCCACACACTGGATTTTATTTCTCTGCACACATCTGTCATTTGGCAGCAGATTCATCTCAAGGGCTGAGCTCGCTCCTTGAGCTGGAGCTGCATGTGCTCAGTGTCTCCCCAGCTGGTTGGTGCTGTTGTGGCCCAGGGTCCCTCCAGCTGCTTTAGTCCCTCTGGAAAATTTCCATTCTCTTTTGTGGAGGGACTTTGGATTTGCAGTGCTTTGAATGATGATCCAAATCAATAATCTGTACTCATCTCAGGATATTAATTTAATTATCTGTCAGAAGTCATTTAATAAAATGACAACTGAATTTCTGCCCTGTATATTCTGCAGTGGAGAGCCAAATTTTTCTAATTCAGTAGCTTCTCCCATTCATGTGCAATCTCCATGGAATGTCTTTGGGGTCTGGTCCTTGATGGTGTCAGTGTGTTCTCAGAGGCAGGACAGATGTAACTCTACATATGAAATACAGAGCTTTGAACTACAGCAAGACAGACACTTCCACAGGGGAAAATTGCTACACATAGAAATACAGGATTTTGCACTGTAATTTTAATTGTACTCCATTTAAAGTCTTTCTGTAATCCTAGGTGGGCAGCCCTGTTTCATTCTGCTTGTACCCAGTCTGCTCGCTGTGCTGCAGCACACAGGTGCTGCACACCCTCCTCCTGCTCTCTTACAAACTTATTTAATATATATCAGCCAATTCAGACCTGTTAAAGGAATATCCAGTTTGTGGTCTTACAGGTGTGTGAGGAGAGCGAGGGTAGGAGGGAGAACATAGACAGGATGGATATTGTTGACTAAAATTCCTTTTCTCTTCTGGCTCCATATGTTTCGATCAGCTGGGGTCCAATAGTCCCTCATGTTCAGAGCCCATATTGGTCATAGTCTTCTCTTAAAAAATTAATGTCACAAGTGACTCCTGAGGATAAAGCTGATAGGAAAAGCTGACTGGTATCTTCTCCATACTTTGTTTTTTCATGCCTCCACGGGTGTTGCTACATTTCAGTCTAGCAAAGTGAACACAACTTTTGCTCAAGTATTTTTTTCTCAAATATAGTTTTACTCTATTTTACAACTCATGTTCTGAACAGGCCTGTTCAGAGTGAAAAAGCGTGTAGGTTTGGACCAAAAAGGGAGCAATCCATGATGGGCTGGAGTGAACTGTTATTTATATGCCTTGCTGTTTCATACAGTGTGTCATGTGCTATGTTACACATTAAGACTTCTCAGTATCTTTTCTTTGAAACCCCCCCTCCCAATATTTTTTCCTGATTAGAAGCTGATGCTCTTCATCACAAGCTCTTTGTACCTCTAATAAAGCCTGCTTTCTCCCAGGCAATCTTGAGGCATGCTGGGACCATGCAGACGGCTGTGTCCTCTCACTCCAGTGCTGGCCTATGACCTTACAAGTAGGGTCAGTCAACATGCTACAAAGCTTTCCTTGCCATTTATCAAATAACAAAGCAAACCAAATTACATAGTTTCTATAGCAGGCCACTACAGTATGTAAACTGCAGAGAGGGCTTACACTGCTGGCTCATTCTGAGGGGCCGACAACATGAAAGGCCCTTTCGTTCCACTGCCCAGAGCCTGTATTTGCCTATCTCACCTATTACCAGGAAACAAAGGGGCTGCAGAGGTTGAGCAAGCAATTGGAAAATGAAAATGGAAGAAAAAACAACTGCCTGTCTTCGAAGAAATGTTTGTCTAAAATGTATGCAGACGTGTCTCGGGCAGTTTATAGGTGCTGAGGGCCCCTTTCCCTGCCTGAGAGCTGCTCTCCCTCTGCTGTAATAGAGTCAAAGAAAGGTTGAGGCAATGTCTCCTTTTACTGTATAATGTATTTATCCTCCCAACTGGTGAAATGCTCAATAGCTGTCATGATTAATCAATTGTATTAGTATTTCATCTCAGCCAGTCCCAGTCATGCGTATCACTACAGATGTATTTTCTGAGATGTGCAGCAGCATTGCCAGTGCTGCCAAAATCAGCTTTCCTAGTTTTGGAGCAGTGAAAACATATCAGGTGAAATTTGTCATTATTCAGAAAGGTTGCTCAAAGCTGTGAATGAATTAAGCTGTGGAGAGACCTCCCCTTCAAAACCTATCTGCTTTACTGAGAGAAGCTACTGCTCCTGGATATGGATTTGCATTCCCTGTCCACCCTCAGGCTTTACTGCCTTTGGTAGTCTGCCAGGGAGCTTAGTTCATGTCAGGTGAGCATGGCTGGATGGGCATACACCAGTCATGTAAATGGTGTAAACAAGTCCTCTATTTTTTCTGAGCTCTATGAAGTGTCTGTATCCTCCACAAGGGAAGTGTGGTCACAGGCATTTAAGGATTTAAGGTTTGTCATCTGCCTGCTAATGGAGCTGCACTTGGAAGGAAAGGTGTGCTCACAGTCCAGGACCTGGCTGGTTGCTGGCTTTTGTGAGGATAAACTTAATTGACAAATGGTGGTAAGGACATTGCTTCCCCTGTGCTCAGCAGTGGTGAGACCACATCTGTGTGGTGTGGGTACAGAAATAGTGGTACAGGAGAGATGGGTGTGAGTGAGCCCAGAAAAAGGCTGAAAAGATGATGAAAGGTGTGGAACATTTATGGTATGAGGAGAGGCTGAGAGGGCTGGGATTTTCCAGTCTTGAGAAGAGAAGGCTCAGGGAGGCCTCACACTTGTGAACAAATACTTGATGGCAGGGGAGTGAAGGAGATGGACAGCCAGGATCTTCACAGCAGTGCCCAGTGAAAGGGCTGGAGACATAGACTGAAAGAGTTTGGTTCAAAAGCAAGATCTATTTTACCATAAGGATGATTAAACTCGCGAGAAGTTCCAAGGGAGGTGGTGGAGTCTTCACCCTCAGTGGTGTTCAGAACTTGACACAGTCCTGCACACCCTTCTTCAGCTCAGCCTGCTCAAGTGGCTGTGGGTAGAGGTGATTTACAGAGGTCTCTTCCCCCTTCATCTGCTCTGGGTGATTCTGTGGTTTAGTGTCCTACAGTGAGCATGGAACCTCCTCTGAATCTGAATTTCAGAGCTTCTGAGGAGCTTCCAAGGATGGAAGGGATGGAATGTACACTTTGGGAAGGAGCTAATATATATTGGCCTGAGGATATCTGCATACGTCCACAGAGAAACTTTTCCAACTTTTTTTTTTTTTGAATCAGCAAAACAGTTGTTTTAATGAAAGGAGCTTATCTAGGCAGAAAGTAGGAAAGAGAGGCAAGGGATGAGTGCAGTGAGTTGAATGGTGATTGCACAAGAGTTGGCAAACGCAACTATTTCCAAATATAATGGCATTAAGTGTTCATTGTGAAATTAGATCAGCTTTTTAAGAGCTGCAGGGTGAAAAAACACAGTATTCAGCTAATTAGACAAAGTAAAAAGATAATGTTAAATTCTTTTCCTTCAAAAAGTATTTGTCTGCACTACCATGAATTTTAAAATAGAACTGCTAGAGATGGCAGTGTTATCAAGTGATCTGCCATTAAAGGAATTATAATTCAGGTCTTTTTAATTCCCTATTGTGGAAATCTTTAAATTAGAATATATCTAAACTGTACAAATCTGTAGTTCTCCTAGAACAATGCTGACACAGTTCTCTGATGTTCATTAAAAATTTTTATGCCTTGATTTCTATATAATGGAACATGAAGAAATTTAACTGCATTTACTGGGTTTTGTGCCCAGTCCAGCTAATTACTAAAGCATCTGCCCAACTTTCAACATGTGAGTAGTTTAATCAAAGTTGGTAAGAATACTGACATGCTTAAATGTACTGAAGCTGTAGTTGCCATTCTTCATTTTAAGTGTCATGAGTCAAAGGCGATCACTCTTAAGAATGCAAGCCACAGAATCACAGATTATCCTGGGCTGGGAGGGACCCTCAAGGATCACTGAGTCCAGCTCAGGACACCCCAGGAGTCACACCCTGTGCCTGACAGCCTTGTCCAAACATTTCTTCAGCTCTCTCAGGCTTGGGGCTGTGACCACTGCCCTGGGGAGCTGTTCCAGCACCCAACTGCCCTTGAGTGAAGAACTTTTTCCTAAGTCATCAAGTTAAACATCAAATGTATATCATGTTGAGACTATTAGAACTGAAATCAAATGAATTTACTTTCGGTAACTTAGATCTGTACATTTAAAACCACATTACTCTTGTATGTGTTTATTGGCAGTTAAAAGTGCTTTGCTCAGAAACTTTGAGGTTCTTTAATAGACTCTAGCAGCAAGAAAGCTTGGTGATCAAGCTTCTTGAAAAGTAAAACTTTAAAAATCCTATTTATCAGAGACAAAATTGTTTTGTGCTTTCAAGAGATACTTTATAATCTTTCATTAACAAAGCAATTTGACCATTGTCTTTTTTCCTTTATCCAAGGAATATAACATTAACTACTGTAGTACAAATAATGTTACTGAGTATATATATATACAAAAAAATTAATGATGCACTTATCCTTAAGCATGTGCTTACATATACCCTTGTGTAAGGATGTGAGTGTGTACTGGTGTAGCTTGCTGAATTAAGGGCCAGAAGCACATAGTAATTTGAGTATAAAGTGTACTTGTCTGTCCCTGGGGGCCGTGGGCATGCTTTTCATAGTTAGTACAATATTTCCATTATTTGCTGCAAACACAGTCACCACAAAACAAATCTGAAAATAACTCCACGGCTCGTGCCACTTGTCTGTGTTTGCATGTGTCATCTGTTCATGGGGAGGCCTCGAGCTGCTCCTCTCAGAGCTGTGAGCAGGGCTCAGCCTTGGCACAAACCTTGTCCTGGTCAGGGTCACCCCATGCTCAGGGCTCTGGAGAAGGTGCCCAACTCTCTCACAATCTGTGTACCATAAGGAGCTACTAAGATGTGTTGGCTCAGATAATTTAAAATATGTTTTCAAGCAATAATTCTAAGGTCACGCACTTCCATTCAAATATTTTATTTCATATAAATTGAACAGTGTGTCACTGTTCCTTACAAATGCATTCTATCTTAAGAATTTTATCTCATTGCTTTTATTTGGGCCATATCTGGAGAATATTGTGCCTGGCATGGAAGTTGGTTACTAGATTACTGGAACTCTTTTTCTGAGTTGTAAGGGATTTTCTTAGCCTGTCTCAAATTAACGAAGGGTACTTGAAAGAAACTTGCAGTTCTTTGTCTGCAGATGGAAAGACTCCCACAGGCTTCTGTAGAAGCTGGTATGGGTGTAGAGATGAAAAAGAGTCTTAATGCTGATGAAACCTTGCATATATGAAAAACATTGAAGAGCTCTGTAAATGATGTGCCCAGTGTAGTCTTGAATAAATTAGTCCATACATAAGTAACATTACCAGTGAACAACAACTAAAGCCTTTTGTTTGTCAGTAGTTCTGTATTAATTTGTAACTCAGAACCACATGCTAATTTTTTATGTGTTTACATATTAGATTTAAAAAATGGTTGAAGATAAAGCTTTCTTTACGATTTTTTAAAATTTTTCAAATAATCTGTAATGGAATGATAAAATATTTTCTGGAGAAAAAAACCCCAAATGTGTCCTGGGCAAATGGTACTTGCTTTGGGACTGTTTTCATTGTTATTAAAATAGCAAGTAGTTAGAATCAGTGGCCCATGAAGTTTCAGTTGGAAACAAAAGAAATCATAAGAATTTGCCTGTTTACTAAAGCTAGATTCTCTCCAACTAGAAATGGTTTCTGCTAATGTGAGAATAGCATAATGTAAATTTGCACAGTGTGTAAATAACACTTCATTAAGTTCCTTTTTCCTTTTGAAAGTGTCTTTTCTTGAACAGGAGGGCAAATTCTACCAAGTGGAACTGCTTTCACCTTTGCATGATAGGGATGTAATTGAAAGTAGCCCTAGGTGTTCTTCTTGTGCTATTTATTTAAGGTATTTATACAAGAATAAAAACCATTGAGATGAAACCTCACATATCTGGAGTTAGTCTGTCTGCAGTAAGGATAATATTGATTGCTATGGCAGAAAACTCTGAAGCCAGGTCACCTTCCAGCCATTGATTGTCTTCTTTCAGACTGCCAATGATGGCTCCGTTAATTGCATTGCTGAACTTAGCAATTTCTTATGTTTTTCTTATTTTACCTCCATCCATTTTCCTAAAATGATTGAGATGTACTAGTCAGAAAAACCTTGAAATAGAAGCTAGAGGAGTTTTAAAGAAAAATATTTTTTGAATGCTAATCGACAACATTAAATAAAATCACTGTCTTTCCATTGGCAAGCCATAGCCCAGTTTGAGAAAAGAAAACCAGGAAGGAAGGTACTGGGCTGCTAGGGAAAGAGTCCTGCAACACAGAGAGAAAAAAAAAAACCAAAAAAAACTGATCTGCAGCCCCATGTTGAATGTTTTAATCTGGCAGTTTATTTCATTTAAGATAGGGCTTGCTGATATTATCTGTATTTATTGCAAAAGTATTTACATGCTTGCACCTATTTTAGCTGGTTTTCTTTGCTTGTACGTGTGTGTGTAGCTCTACACACTTAAAATGGATAACATGGTCTGTGATTGCAAGATGACATTTGTTCAGTTCCATAAATGATAAAGGAAAAGACTTCACATTCTTTCACAGTTTCCAGCAAAACTGCTTTACTGCCAGGAGATGTTGCTGGGGTTCATACAGTCTGATGGTAGCCAAATTTTGTTGGTGTTCCTTTAAAATTCATATTAAAGAGTAGGTCTATTCAGAATCTCCAGTCTTAGATCCTGTAATGGGTTTTAAGTTTGGGTTATCAGAGCTGATTGAGCCTAAGTGTCAGCAATGGATTTCTAAAGAAGGGTGATGAAGGTCTCCCAGAGCTTTCCTCAAGGTTTGTCCAAACCCAGTGCCCAGCTACCCAAGGATTTGTGTCCTATCATCAAACCCTTCTCACCAATTACAGCTGCAGCTATGGCAGGAAAGGAAAAGGTAGCTCAGCTGTTTTCAGCAATACAGCCCATGAATCCACCAAACCTCCACAAACACAGGTGTAGATTGTGTGTATGGGCAGCACTGCAGAGCAGAAACCCTTCCTCAAAGTGGGAGACTGCCATGGAATTCTCAAAAAGAAAAAGCTGGAACACAGCAAAGGTGCAGGAGACACCTTGGAAAAGATTTTTAAGTCTTTTGCCATCCTTAATCCTGATGTTGGCAGTTTATATCCCCAAATCAAGATGTTTCTCTGGGTCACTGCTTTTAAAGCCTGAACAAGCCTCTGATAACCAGTTTATAGCCATTTTCTGTTAACCTTCTCCAGCTCACCTGGGGTGCTGCACTGCCCTAAAGTGAGCATTGCTTCCCCAAGCAGACCTGGAAACTACATTTTTTTTTTTCTCTTTCAAATTCTCAGCTGATTTCAACTGTGATAAAAGCTGGTTCCAAAACTAAACAAGTACTATTAATTGGCAGCAACATTGACAAAGTGTCTCATTTGAAAATATCAAGACATTTATGACTCCATGCAGCAAAATAAAATCACAAGATTCTTTAGCTATTTGGTTTATTGAATTAGGTGCAATAAAACACTGATGATGCTTTTTACTCAATTTCCTAATTTAGGAGAATTTGACATACATTTTTCATACTAATGTGTTTATATGTTCATTTGATTCTTAATAAGGAGGATAAAAAAAATATTAATTTTTCTTTTATATGAGCTCTTATATGGAGGTCAGGCAAGATTTCAAAGAGCTTGCTATGCTCGTAGTGTAAGTCCAGACACCTTACACATGTCAGAAAAAGAACATCTGTAAATGCTGTTATGGGGCAGATGGGCCATGAGGTTTCAAAGGCTTGGAGAGGCATGTGGAAGCTGCCTCAGATAATACACAGCTGAAAAATTAACAGTTTCTGGTATGAGGCTCTTTAAAAGCCTTTTTTTTTTTTATTAACACATGTGGAGAAAGTGCAGTTAAAGAGCTGATAATCTGGGTTGTTGCAGTACCAGTTCCAATACCCAATGTGAAAGGCCACCTCCCCTTTAAATGGCTTGAGATGGAATACATTCCGTAAGTGTAGTGGAAAAGAAAAAGTTCTCCTCATCCCTTCCTTTGCCTAGGTGAAATATTCCTTAGGGAAATTTGTCCAGTGAGACTGATTTCCAGGCTGGTGCTACACAACAGGTGTGCTTGGTACATTCACTTCTTTTCCATTGTCTTTTCTACATTGATCATAAACCAAATGTAAGTCCCTTTGTATCCATCCCTCTTACAGACTGCTGCAGCTTTGCTGTGGTGCCTTGTTTAGGAACAGCAACAGCTGCCCAAGTGTCACAATTTGCCTATTCCTTCAAATCATACACTCTACATAGAAACTTTTTTTTTTTTTGACAGAGGATTTATTAAATAAAAATGAGCATGGTAGTATTGTTATCTGAGAAGATCAGATGTGTCATGTAAGCTGTAGAGTCAGGCACCTGCATCCATCAAATATTTAAGAAAACATCTTAGGATAAAATGTAGCACATTTCTTTAATTTTAAAATCTCTTCCCACTGTACAAAAGCCATCCTCACAGATACTTAGTTTCTAAAGGAAAGAAGACTTAAAATTATATTTGATAATCAAATTTCTCCACCTCTATCCTTGTTCTTTAAATCTATATTTTAAAATAAGCAAGAATGCTTTTCCCTAAACTTCAATCAATATTTTAACTTTATAAGATGTTTTTTTCAACACAACTCAACTACCTTCTATATTACCTGAATTTTTTACAGCCAACGTTTTTATATGCGGGTAAAGTACTAAAGTGCTGTTCTAGTGTTACATATGGTGCTCTATGGAAACATAAATTCAGAATTAACATCATGCTGAAGAGTGTCTGAAGACATCTTAAGAAATTTCCAAAATTACTTTAGTGTCTAGTAGCCAGACAGAAACAAAAATCACACGCATTGCAAGATGTTATGAACCTTTCTAGCAAAAAAAATAAATGGAAATGTTTGCTAAGGTTATAGCTTGACACAGAACCCTGCAAAAGAGATTAGATGGGGGGAACATATTCAACAGTCCTGTTCAATAACATCTAGCTACTAATTGTACCCAGTTAGGAAAAAGTAAAAGATCCAGCTCTGTTTCATCTGATTTTGTAAGTGAACCAAAAATGGTGCATGATTTTGATATAGAAGGACATCTGTAAATGACAAGAGCTTTACTGAAGTTTTTCATTTCAGTAGCAGTGAAAAGAGCCTACTGCTCAAACCATTAAGTGGCTAAAAATCCAGCATTCTTTTGGAAGACTTTGCAAGTTTGCATTAAGCATGCTTTCAGTTGTCAGGCTCCTGTTGTGACATATTGTTTGAGTCAGACTTCATCAATCTACAAAGCATTACTTGAGGTCTGATGGCATGTGCCTACACCCAATATACTGTGTACAAATGGAAGTGATACAGGATTCTGTAATTACTACATTTCTTTTTAACCCATAAATACTTGGTGCACTAAATTTCTGCCCTGAATTTTTCAGAAAGCAATTAGTTGGTTGCTTTATCTGCACAAAGTAGATAAAATATTGTGGTATTGATGATTTTTCATGTGCAGATGTTTTGATTTTAGCACATCTGTGTGCAATAAATCTATTTTCTGTGTAGAAATCGTATTTTATTATATGATTTAGTATGGAATGTTGAATAAATAATTTAAATTGAAATTCTTTCTTTGGGAGCACACCAATAGCTGATCATACCACATATTTGCAATAGCTGATCATACCACATATATCCTTCTTTGCACATAAATATATTAGCCAATGCTTAAAAAAAAAGCACCAATTTTGCTAATATTACTTTACACACAGCTGGATAAATGTAAAAAATGGTCTTATGTGTAGTCTGCCTGGATTTTAGTTGTTTCTTATGTTTCTCTCATTATAGATGTGCTAGCCTGGCAAATTGGGTTTGCAGCTAGAATGTGGTGTTGGCTGTAAGGAATAGAAATGAGTGCATGGAGGGAAGAGTGGAAATGTTGGCTTCCTTCTGTTTGTCTTCTGTTAGTCATCTGTGAGCCAGGGCAGGGCTTTGCAAATGCAAAGTAAAGCCTCCTGTACTACAAACCCCATGTAAATTAGCTACTAAGGACAAATTTTGTACACAGAGAGTGGGGTGAGCATGGTAGGCACCCAGCCCTGGCAGAAGGCTTGGCTACAACCCACAGCCTGATAGTTCAGCCATGGCTGACCCAGACTGGGTTGTGATTAATTTTCACTGTAATCACAAGTACCAAATGCAGAGAGACAGAATCCTTGGGCCAATGCAAGGGCTGCAGGATGTGGGAGCAGCACAGGAAGGCACCGTGCCCATTCCTCTGTAGGGTCTCACAGGACAGAAGCTTTGGGAGAGCAGAACTCCTGCAACCTTCCTGCTTCTGCTCTCAGAGACATTACCCAAGGTGCTAAAGCAGCTGCATGAAGGGCCCTCCTTCAGCTGCAAAACTGCAGAGTCTGTCATCTACTTTCCCTCACTGAAAAGATAACTGCACTTGCTGGTGAGGAATTGGTTGTAGCAATGGATCCAAGTAAAAGGAGACACTTCTCTGACAGTCCTTGCAGTTCTGTCTGGAGGAAGGCAGGATAGGCAAAGAGCAAATCTCTTTCTTTCTTCAATTGTGGAGTTTCCATTTTAAATAGCTAAGTGCAATGTAGGACAATGTAAGTACAATACTAAGTACAATAGCTAAGGACAATGTAGGGTTTTTTCTACATATGTATATACACAGTCTTCTGTGTATATATATATGTAGGAAAAAAAATATATATATATTGGTCTGTGGACAATAAATTACTTTCTGTCCATATTACTGTCCTGCATGTAGTTACATAACTCTTGTGCAGGATTTTTTTTTTTAATTTGGTTTTGTTGTTCTGTCGTCAGCTCCTACATTCTCAGCAGTTTACTTTATTGCCAAGCAGAACACTTTTATATGGCTATGGATAGTTCACAGACTTTGTCAATTGCTTCTCTAATTAGTCCATCCAAAATGAGGAATTTTGGGCAATAGTGCAAAGGTTTTCTGTCCTTGTCTGTTTGTCCATGAGGGGTCATTGTTGGTTGTCTACATACATAAATATATGCATGTAAATAAGCAAATGCATTCAGAGCTGAAGCAAATCTACTCAGAGCTGTTGGCTGGGTGTTTACTTCTGCTGATGCCAGAGGTCAGGTGTTTTCTAAAATATTTTATACATAGTGCCTCTGTCCTGTTGCAGCCATGTTGAGCATATATATTGCAAATATCTATTTTTAGACACTATTCTAATTTTTTAAGCAATGCCCTAAATCCTTGTAAACTGATCTCTGATAACATATTCAGTAGTAACCCTAGGCATCAAACTATTTTTTAAAGCTATCTCTGGTTTAAAGTAAAAGCATGTGCTGCTTTCCAAGTTTGTGGTGTTACCTAGTGCTCCTGACTGCTGTGGAGCAACACAACCACTCTGACTTTTATTCTGTGTGCTATGAGTCTGTGTATCTGTGTGTCTGTCCTGCCTAGCCCAGAATGTGCTCTCTGTGACTCTGATCTCTTCCTCAGCTGAGCCCAGTGAAACACAAGTGACATCTGTAGTCACTGTGGCCAGTGCAGCACATGCCAGGGCCAGGGCACAGAAACCTTTGATGCCAATCTTGCTGCCAGCATTGAAGGCTGGGGTTCTGTGGCATTTGGTTGTTTTGGAGTTGGGTTTTTTGGTTTTTTTTTTTCATTCTATCTCTGGTTTTTAACCCTGTGATGAGCCTGGGACTGGGCAACAGAAACTGGGAGCACAAGTTTAGGAACCTTCACACATTACTCAGTGATGTGTAGGCTGGTACCAGAGGGGTTTTGTGATCTCAGACATAGAAGGAAACCTCCTGGGTTTGCAGAATATTGCATTTGCACAAGAGAAACTTTGAACTGTTTTAGGAGAAATACAATGGTCTAGTAGGTGAGGAGCAAGGGAAGGCAGTATTCTTGGTTTCTAGCCCTGGCTCTGCCAGCTGCTGGCTGTGTGACCTCGGGTGAAAGACTTATTCTCTCGGTGTCTCAGTTTACACATTAGTGGAACGAGAGTAATGATACTCACCTATCTCACTGGGGCTTTTTGAGGCTTAATTAATTGATGTTTGTAAATCACTTTGTGATCCTCTAGTGAAAGTTGTTAGAGATCTGCCAAGTATTTATCCTCTTAGATTTTTTTCCTCCTGCTTGTCTGCACTCATCCATCTAATATCTAAAAGCTTGCTCACAGCTAGCAACAGATACTAGCCAAATTGCTCTTAACAGGAGATGTATGGAAACTTTTACAAAATTACTTTTGCAAATTACCATGCTTTTTGAAGTACCACGTGCAGGGATGTAATGAAAAACTGTGTAGACAAGTGTCTGTGCTACTCCCTGAACTGACTGGGTTGTGATTTCTTTTGTAATATCTTTCAGCAGTCCCAAACATATAGAACTGTTTTGAATTTCAGATGTGCCTTTCTTTTAACTGATTACACTTTGGAAAATTCTTTGGCGGTCCTAAAACTTTTTCTTATGTTTTTGATTTCATGTCGACTTGGCAGTAATTGGGATGTATGTCTTTTCCTCTAGGATGGCAGAGGAAATACAGATTCATTATTATTGCCCATTTGCAGTTTCCTCTCAGTTTGGGAGGAGCTTACAGACTGTGTCCTTCAAGAGGTTTAGGGTGGGCAGACTCTTCAAGTGCTGTAAAGTCTTGTGGAAGTACAGGGCTACATCCTTATGCATACAGCTATGCCATAAATTCAAGTCTTCATTTGCTTTGAAACTACAAAGGAACTACATTCTGTCCTGGGGAGCACAACTGAAAATGCAAATGTGAGGAAGCACAACCGTTCCCCACTCAAAATTGCCTTTTCAGAAGCAGGAAACTTTTTCCACTGCTGTTCTAAGTGGGTGCCTGGAGACCTGGCAGAATGCAGGTCTGAGCACATGGCAGGAGGTTATCCCTGGATATGAGAAGCTGCTGCTCAGAGTGGTGGAACTGGGTATCAGAGAGTACAGCTGGGGAGTCTTTGAGGAATCTGAATACAAGATGTTGCAATAAGATGGGAAGGGATCCAATTTAAACATAAAGTTCTCAGACATCATATTTCTTGTAGATATCAGTGCCAGTGTTAAGGAAGGAGGTAATTCTAGAAATACTGTGCCTGTTTAACAGAAGAAAGTGTGTGTATCACTGCATTATATTGATGATGTGCGTTCCTGTATGGAGGCATAAGGACAGGCTCTGGCAGGTCCCTCCATGCCATGAGGAACTCCCACCTAATTGGTTTGTCATTTCCTGGGGAGGACAGAAGGGATTGTCCCTGCTCAGGAGGGTTCATTTCCTGCATTGAACCTGGGCCTTTGTGCATCCAAGACAAATTTCAATACTTTGCAAAGGAAAAGGCTTTGTATGTGCATTCATGTTTGCACACAAAGTCCTATTAAATACTACATAAAACTGCCCACAAAGAGACCTCGAAAAGGGCATCCCAAAGTATCCAGTGTTATGGTAATGTTTTGCATCAAATTTTATTGTCAGGAAAAATCTGAGGGAAGAGCAAGGATAAGATTATACAGTGAATTGGGCTTAGACATAAATAGACCATCAACTATTACACCAATAAGAGACCCCTTCTCTTGAGGGTTTTTCTTTTCCCCAAGTATTTCTGCACCTCAATACTCTGCTCACAGACATCTATTGGGGGGGCATCTGAGCTCAAGGACCTGACTGCAGGACCAACACCCAGCCTTGGCCAGGGCGAGTCAGGTACTCAGCAAAAATCTCTTGTTACCATATCTGGCCCAGTATCTGGTTAGAACATATTAAAAATAAACACTCCCTGAGAAATGGAACTGGATTTTTATCTGTTCAAATTTATGAAGCAAACAGCAAATGTGTGGGTGTGCCTGCTTCTCCAAAGAGCACTGCTTAAATGACTGTTTGCAAAGTTGGATATCTATCGGCAATTCATTTGGAAGTAGGTTTAAAATGCAATTACCTTGCTGTGCAAAAGGCACCATAACACCTTTGATGCTTCCTTATTGATAAAGATTGCAGGGGAAGCAGTGAAATTATAAAATAAATCTACAGGCCAACTTAGAGTGCTTATTTAAAAGAGGATGTTCAGCTACAGTTCCAAAATCAGTTGCAGTATACACCACTGAAGTGTTTGAGCTATAATTAGTGAGGTCCTAAATGAGATAAGCATGGCAATTTAATTATCAGATAACTTTAAGATATGCTTAAAAGGATTCCAACTTGATAAGAATTGTGATAATGTTTTCTACTCAGGGAAAATATCAACATCTAAATATTTAATACAGTCACAGGAAATTTAAATGAAGTAAGTTTTCAGAGAAAAATGAGGAGAAATGCTTCCTCCAGCAATATGGTTGAGACAGGGCTTCCTTTTAATTTTTGATGAGTATTTGTTCTTCTGAGGGTTACATAAGCGATATCACAAATTCTAAGCCCTCTTTTTCCCTTCCTCCTGTGGTACAACTAAAGGCACATTTAGCTTGAATGTTAATTCAGAAATGTGCCTGATAGCTCTACTTAACTAAACTGCCCTACGACTTTGTGATGGGAACTAATCTTGAGCTGAGCATCCTCTCTTCGTTTTGCTCATGAAATCCAGCCGTACTTTATATAAGAATGCAGAGAAGAAAGACAAATGGTTTATCCTCTAAGCTACCCAGCATCCTGTTCTTGATATTTCAGTAACATATGCTAACATATGCTTTCCTCAAAAACTTCAAAAACATGCTTTTAGCAGCAATGAAAATAGTACCATACATCGAATTCAACTTTAAACCTCATAGTTTACCTCTAATACCATTACCTCATGTATAGAAGAAAATGTAAATCTAAAATATGCTGGTGATTATAACCTTTCTTCCTGACAGACACTGCAATATAAATGCACATAAATTGAATTTCTTCTTTAAAGAAATTTGAATACCTTTGGAGCATTTTAGCAAATCATCTCCAGCCCTTATGGCACAACTTCAATGGACTGTGGAAAAGTGCTCTCCCTATGGCATGACTCCTGCAATAGAAGGACATAGCAAGGCAGAGAAATGCCAAGAAAAATAGAATGTACTCCATTGATATTCAAAATTTATTTTATTAAACTTGCACAAAAGACCAAAAAAAATGGAAACTGGTTTTATTAGAAAAGGCATTCAAATATTAACTCTGTGAGTGCCATTTGCCTTGCTTGTCTGGAAAAAGTAGGAATTGAAGATACATAGTTTAGCTTTGCTCCCTAGAAGAGCTTTTTTGATTCTTTGTGTTAACCATTAAATCAGAAACTGTGAGAGTGTGTAAGTTGTAAGAGATTCTGATGCATCAGATGAGAATTCTTCAGAGGGATTCTCCCTTGGGGGAGAAATTAGTGTATTTGAGCAATTTTGTACTAATTAGTAAATATGCCAATTGGTGGATAACAGCCATATTTCAGAATTCTATTTCTAGGGGAATATATGGCAGCGTTCCTGAATACCATCAGCTGTCAGTGTTTATCTTAGAATACGGATGGGATATGAAGATGCCAAAAAAAGTATTTTTCAGAGCGGCAAATACTAATATTTCCATAATATGTTGGAAGGATAAACTAACTGAAGGTTCATAAGTGTCTGGTTGAGTGGAGAATGGCCAAGTTTGCTCTAAATTGGTTGGATCACTTTCCTGTTAATCCAAACAAGGCAGGTGTTTACTTTAGCAAGGTGAGCTGTTTCAGCCTATTTCAGATTTTTACCTCTGTCTGCATAGTGCAAAGTGTATAACTTATGGTAATCTTGGGGATTGAAAGAACTGCTCATTGATGTAGTCTCACCACATGATATATCTTAAGATGATCTACTGCCAGGTAAATTCATGGGTTAGGATAGTTACCTCAGTGGTGAAATATTGCCCTAAGCCTTTGGCTCCACATACAGTGCAGACTTTCCAACTTCACAAAATTAGAAATTGGTGAATGCTGCAACTTGTCAATAAATGTGAAATGTGTGTGTGTGAACACTGTCAGACTGTCCCAGTCTGCCATTATAGGTAATGTTCTGTATTGTTTTCATTCCTCCTATAACCACTTATTTTCAGAAGTTTAGAACTTATGCATAAACACTTCCTTGTAATAAAGATCTAGGATGTGACAGAAGACAAAAAGCTTTTTCTTTTTTTTTGACCAAACCTTTTTTGACCCAAGGTTTATGAGTAGAAAGATATTATTTGTATTCTGAAGAAATAACTTTTTATAGGAAGATTATGAATAAGGGCTTCATTTAGTCATTTTTCTGAGTGAGAATGTATAGGAATCTGAGATTTATATGAAGTGGTGCAGGACAACCCTGGTGTTCCTTCACAATCTTTTTCCATTTATGCAGAATCTTATTTTTCATTATAGAATGTGTCATCTCTTCATTTTTCCATTCTAGTTAGAAAAGGGGGTGGGTAAAGATGTCAAAGGTCCTCCACAGCTTAGGGCCAGATGAGAGTTAAGACTCTAAATGTCATTTAAAACCTGGTCATTAGTATCATTCTCAATAAAGCAACAAAGGCACTGAAGAGCCTGAGTCTCACTGAGAATCACTGGGATTTAGAATCCTATAGACTACAATTAAAGATTAAAATAGTCAATTAAATTGTTCTTCAAATGCACTTAGACATTTTCCTGCTCTTACAGACACCTGACCGCGTTTGGGAATCTGGCCCTGAGTCACGTCTGGTTGCCCTGTGCTCAAAATGTGAGCTGCCAAGTCAGCTGGAGCAAGGCATTGTCTATGCTAGCAATTTAAAGTAAAGCTTGTTGGAGTTTTTGATGTGGCTATTTAAATTTACATGAAATCCCCATCAGGACTGTAGCAAGGATGGGAGGAGATCTAATGCAAACACTTCAAGCCAATGCTCTGCTTCAGTTGCTGCAAGGAAATTGCTGGTGGAGACTCAGCAATAGAGCTGCTGTAACAGTGAGCCCTCAGCCAGGCAGGGAAATGCACTGCAAGGGATGAAACCATGTTTCATCATTGTGCTATCCTGCAGTGGCCAGCAGAGCAGGGATCAGGGATGCTCAGGGCTGAGAGTCGCTTGTGATGCCAGGACCATAAAAGAAACTAGCACAGAATTTGGCTGGACAAACCCTGCCTGGAAGGTTTTCTTGGTTTCCTGATCCTTCTGTGTCAGTCTGTGGTAGAAACTAAATGCATCCAACTGACGAAATTCCATAGTCTATGGCCCAGTGATTGTTTTATTGATAAAGTGGAGCAGCTGTTGCAGGGCCAGGGGGACAAGAAGCTTTCAGAGCTCCAGGGCTGCCTCACAAGGAAAGCACAGCCAGGCAGGAGTGCTTCTGGAAAGAAATTCATAGTGTTTGGAAACACAGACTAGAAAATGTCTGAAATGGCTACTTTTATTCTTCTGACAGGTATAAAAAAGACATAGAATAGAAAACTAGAATGTGGTGTAATACAGGGCTGGAAAGTTTCTTGCCTTTATCGTGACTCTTACTTATGTAGGTCTATCTCCTGCATGCAAAGGATGGAGAATTCTTTGGTTAGGAAATGTATAGCCCATACAATGCCAAGAAAAGCTAGATAATGTTGAAGTTGGTATCTTAAAAAAAAAAAAAAAGAAATTAATATAAAATGATCTCTAAATTTGTAATCTTTAGGTCTTGTGATTTTTAAGGAAAGTTTCTAATTTTGGGACCCATGTCATGATGTGAATGTTTGGGGTTGGTGATGTAAGGAAAATAGACATTTGAGCATCTGTCAATTCTCACATTTGAAAGATCAGCTCCTCTTGGAACAACACTTGTTCTCTGCCAGTACTGACATATTGATTAGACTGCTGAGTCTTTGGCAGCCTGTTGTTTCTTTTGGAAATCTGAAATATGTTTAAAAATAAACACAAAATCTTCCCTTTCCCTGACCCCTGTAAAGAAGGTCATCTGAACATAATGTCTAATCACAACTACAGGCTGTGAATCTGGGGGTTGCAATAGAAATGCCAACAAAATTTTAACTGTGCCATAATACAATAGTTATGTAAATGCAGTACATAATGCACTTAATATGCTAATCTCTGAGCATCAGGAAGCAAAATCTTTCTGGAGCAGAACTCAACTATGGCATTGCAGCCTTTTGCTTACAGAAAAAAAGTGAATCAGCTGCAGAGCCTGTAAGGGTGAGCTCGCTCTTCTGGTTAGCCCTAGCATTTCTGGGAGAATGAACAGCACTTCTTAATCTTCACTTCAACCACTAGCTGCTTTTTTTCATGGTATGTCTTGCCAGTTAGGCTTGAATCTGCCATGTTTTTGATGATTTATTTTTGTTTGACAATAATGTAAAATACAAACCATCTGATGCTAGGTTTTAGCTCCATTAGCTGGGAACCACAAACCTATGCCATGTCACTTTTTCTTTTTATAGTGCTGTTTCAAACTTACTGGCATAATTGGTCGATCTTTCTCTTTGTCTGGATTAAATGATGGTTTTGGCTGGAGTTTCAAACCAGGATGCCAAATTTTCTTACTCTTATGACTCCCATCTCTGTGTTGCACAGGACTAACTATATAATATTCAAATGGCTCATTTGTAAACACACAATTATGTACACAAAGAGTGCTTCTTAATGTTTTCCCAATTTGGCTCTGCTGTTACACTAGTGATGGCTGCTGGCATGCAGACCAGCTAATTTGTGCCATGCCAGCACTCTGAAATCTGAATTAAATTGAGCCTGGATAATGTACAAATACTGCAACCTAATGCTTTTTAAAAGTCAGTCCCTGAAGATCATGCATACAGATGGGTTTCAGTTCCATACGTGTGCCTGTGCACGCACCTCTCGTGCCAAGATGTGGATTTTAGGGAGGACCCAGTTAGCATGGATGGTGGCACATTATTCCTGAAGTGCTTCTTCCATTGTGTAACAGGGCTGCCTAGACATAACCAAAACAGCCCTCCTCAGGCTTGTTGGACAAAGGGACCACAGCCTCACCCTCTGCTGCAGGGAGACAGAACTGCCTGGTGTGAGCAGGGGGCCCATGTCCCACCCACAGCAAGGTGGAGCCATGGGAAGATGCCTTGCTGGAGCCCAGGAGCCAGAGCAGGCTGGGGGAGACAGGGGCCATGCACAGGACTGGAACCGTGCTCTACAAATGCATATTTGCAAACATGCACCTTGTGCCTGCAGTAATAATCAATTTGCTTACCTTTGAAGACAGAGAGACAATTTCAATTTGTGAAAATTTCTTATGAAGTTATTTCTTAACATAGGTGGTTTCTCAGCATCTACCTTAATAAAGTGATAGAACCTTTTTTTGAAGGACAGGCACAGTTTTACCCTATGTGAAGCTCAATGTCCAGGTCTCTGCAGCCACATGCCAGGTCAAACCCCAGAGTGTGCAGCACTAACAGGTCACAGTGGCTCAGCAAGGGTTTCTTGTGTAAGCAAAGTGTCCTCAGCCCACCAGAGTATGTCATGCAAGAGAAACACTTTCAGTCTTTTCAGAAGTAACGTGAATGTCTTTTCAGAACTAGATTTGTGGTGTTTAACAGTCCCAGGTGTTTCAGGCTGACCTACTTCAAAACACAGGAGACAGCAGAGGTGTGGCTCTGTCCAGGTAATGTTTATTCATGTTTTTTTGATCTATGTACTTGAATATTTTCTATAGTAATGAAAGAAAGTAGGAAAATAAAATATCTGAGTGTGCAGCAGAAACAGAAGGAAATTGCACCGTGAAAAACCTTTTAGATGCTTTAAACCTTTTCTTCACATCTGTAGGATGTTGGGATGTGCAAATCACAAACTAATAACTGCTTCTTTGGAAAATAATAGGATGAATAGGAGATATGGGGGGGATGCAGAATAAAGAAGACCTGCTTAATTTTAAACTTGAGAGGTGTCTGAAGAGTTTTTGGTAGGAGAGGCACTGGAGGTGGTTGTTGTCACCATGTGCCAGGGGAGAGGAAGGCCACTGCTGGTGCTTTGTGGACAGCCTGGAAAGCTGGTTCAGTTTGTGCAGGGCTGCAGGTTTTGGCTAATTCACAAAGCAAAAAGTTAAATCAAAAGGAAATACCATTTCCTCAACTACAAGGTATTAATATCCTGTTCAATTTAATTTCTACCTTTTGTTATTGTGAACCCTTTAATATGCAATGTCAGCTTGGCAAGGATTTTCCAGCAGTATCAAAAGAGAATTTACCCCTGATATATTGTCACAGGAATTGCTGCAGCTCTCAATAACAGTGTCTCAAGAAACAGCCATGGAATTGGCTGCTGCAAGGAGCATAAATCCCCCTTGAGCAAAGTACTGCCCAAAGTCCCCAGGAGCCCAATAATAATTTCTGAGACAAATTAATATAATCAGGATGCTTTAAGCTCCTCATGGTGTGGCTGTAGCTCAGGTCTGAGGCTGCCCAGCAGCAGCACAGGGAGGGGTAGGGCTGGGCTGGGCACTGGTGGTTCCAGGCTGCAAAGGCCTCCTGGGCACTGTGCTGGGATAACTTGGCCTGGGACGAGGAGGCAGAGCTGCTGTGCTGTGCTGTGCTCCTGCCATGCACAAACACATTCCTCTGTGTTGGGAGGTGAGGCAGCTCTGTGCTGGAGAGCCAGAAGTGCTCTGTGCAAATCTCTCATGCTCTTATTTCAAAGATAAATATTCTCCTTGTCCCACACGTATTGATTTTTCTGATTAAAGAAAAAGGGTATTTTCACAAATATACTTCCTGCCTTTAAAATATAGTAAAACTCAAGTTAAATTGCCCAGCACTTTTTTCATGATATATTACTGTTACTGTGTGTTTGCTCCTGCTCAGATGAACCACAGATGGAATTTGCCTACTTTCAGTCTTAGGTTAGTCATAAAAGCACCAAAAAGATTTCTTAAACTTGAGACTTGAAAACAGAGCTGAATTCTTTTCTTTAGTTTTTAGATTGAGTTTTGGGTTGTTGCTGGTTTACTTGAAGGACCATATAAGCCTGCAGGAATTGCTGCCTTCTCAGCAATTACCCATCAAGACAAATGATAAATCAAATAATCTCTGTAAATATGTCCTTATTAATATTTATTTAATGAACACTTTCTAAATTGTTCTCCCAGTGCTGAAAAATGGGAAAAAATAAAATAAACAGAGAATATGCTGAATATCAACATATAGAATATGTTGATAATTCTTATCTAGCTCACAAATCTATTTGGCTCAGGTATGAGATGTATCTTTCCATTTGAATCCTGGAGAATAAACTAAATCAATATTCCATGAAAGCCTCTTTCCCCTCCCCTCATTTTATTAAGATATTGCCCCGCAGTGGCCCTTTTTCCTTATATCATTAAAATGCTTCCTTTGGAATTATCTCAATTCCAGGGATGACCTGTGGCCTCCAGTCACCAGTTAATGACTTCAGCAGTACCTTATTGCCACTGAGCAGCAGCTGAGATGTGATGTACCTTTATTCCTTACCAAGACACACAACCTGGGTATTTAGTGTTGACTGAACAGCAGGACTGACTTCCATTCACCCTCCACCCCTGTTTTGAAAGAAAAAAAAATTATCTGAGCTGTGTCATCAGCAAACCATTTTAGTATCTGTTATTGTTTCCCTGCAATGAGTTTACAGGATGTTGCAAAATATGAAGATGTGGTTTGCAGCGCTCCAGCTTCATGCTGTATGTGAATAGTGTTATACAAGTCATGTGGCAGCTCAGACATGTGTTTTGAGGTTTTTGGTGTGTCACTCAAGGCCCTTGGCCCTGTGTCCTTTGTATGTCTGGATGATGAATTTTATACTGGCAGAATATGCTGTTTGTGGAAAATAGATTTTTGTGTGGAGGAGCTGCCAACATATTTCCTGAGACTGACATCAAAGTACAGCAAATGTTGTCAGGGAAGCCTTGCTCTAAAAGGCTTGGGTTTGTGCATTAGTGTCTGTGGGAATCTGTGTACGTATTCAGGGCTTTTCTCATATTTAATAATAATAAACTCCCAGACATATGTATCTGTAACTCAGCTCTCTCTCTGCCCCATCCACAGCCATCACCTTAGGATCTTTTATCTCAGGCTAATGACAGTTGTGCCTTCAGCAGTAAACAGTCCCTGACAAAATCCTGGAGTTGGCCAGCAAGACACAAACCAGAACTCCTAGAAATACCTAATATTCATCTGACTTATGCCATTATCATCACAGAAATTGTTCATTTTAAATTCTGTTTGGCATCTCTGAGACCTTAAGATCATCTGACAGGATCAGATTCAGTGTGAGTATCCTCTTAATTCCAAAACCATCCAGCTTTCAGTCAGTTTCACATTTTAAACCTCAAAATAAATATATAACCTCACTGATTCTCACTTGTCATTTGACTATGTGGAAGCTTGTTTAATTGCTTTGTGCAATTAGATATTGTTATATATAAATACTGTAGATAAAAGTGAAATTTGCATAAAAGGCAGTCTATGCTGAAAAAAATAACTATTTTGCTTCAATAATTTTTCATTTGAAAATATAAATTGTAGGGGCCCTTTTACTCTAGTGACTTTAGAAAGTATAAAATCAATGCCTTCTCTATTTCTGACTTTTATTAACCCAAGAACGGGAGAGTAAAACATTTAAAAATATGTACAAGTTATTTTTGTCTTTGGGCTGTTGAGAAAGCTTTGCTTTGCCTTTGCCCAGAGACATGGGAAACAGTGATGGATAGTCAGAGTGGGCAGCCCATCTCTTTTATTCCCACTGTGCTCTATAATTTGTAATCTTTATTGTCTCTGAAGCCCAATCTGAGGCATTGCAGAGCCTCGGTGCCGCGTGCAGCAGGGTCCAGTCCTCAGCACTGTGAGCTGGGAGGGAAAAGCCCTGGTGCCAGAGGTCAGGGACTGGGGGGAGCTGAGCCCAGAGATCAGTCCTCTGCGGTCTGGAGCCTGTGCAGAGCTCTGCACCAAAAGAAATGGAGTATAAAACACTGCCAAGGCAAACCCAAGCCTCCTGCTTTCCCTTGGCACTGGTAGGAAGTGCTGCACAGGCAGCAAGCAAACTCTTCTCCTTGAGACCATGCAGCCCTTCCATTGCTCTGCTTTCCCAGCAGCCAGGTATTTATAATGATGTTTTCCATACTTGGGATCTGTGGCTGAAAATTTAAGTGACTTGTTAGTGATGTTTCTCAGCTTTTGGATCCTGCATAAATAATATATTGATAATGGTTTGTTATTTGGCTTTGGTTTCCTTTCAAGCATTGTCAAACTCTAGTTCTAAAGTACACTAAGAGGAAGAAGGATTATTTTGCAGGCAGGTGTTGCTCTGTTAGAGAGAGGTATCAGGGAGAAAAGAGCTTCAACAGAGAGGCAGGCAGTTGTCTTGATCGTACATAGGTTTTAACTTGTGAAAAGACAAAAATAGTCTTCGTTCCAGAGATGTCTAAAATCTCACTGAGTTGTCATCTCAATAAACTATCAGTCAGGACCTTTGTCATTTTGTTACTATCTGTCATGTGGCTTTATTCACCTTTCCCTGCACTTTATTGCAGGGGAAGTCAAGAAAGTCCTAGGTGTCTTTTTAAAAATGTTATTTTATTTCCACAGAGCCTTAATCTGTTTTACATCTGCATGTGACTGCAGAAAGGCAAGAAAGGGTGAAAATTGATCAATTCACAGAAAAGCAGTGGGAGAGCTACTTAGTACTATTGAAATAACTCCTGTCCTACCCTGACAGATCTCAGAGCTGCAGCTTCAAAACCACCAGCAATCCTACAGAGTGCTGTTTAAGTAAAGGGCTGGTATTCCCTCTTGGTACATTTCTGAAACTATACATATGTAGGTTTGCTAGAAATATTTAGGAGAAACAGCTGGACATTACAAGAAAGCTGTCTTTTATACTTAATCTTTTTTATATGACCCAGTTCATATTTATAGCATATTTTCCTTTAGCTTTCCTCCTCCTAGCCCCCATCTCCTTAATCTTCTGTGTCTTACATTTGTGTCTAGGCATACTTTCAAATGAGGGGTCAGAGAAGATTGAGCAGTTTTGTCAGTGTTGAGGGCCTGATTCTGCCCTCCTGATTGATGTCAGGAGTGAAATAATCAAAACTATCAGGAGGCCCCCACTGCTGCTTGGATGAGGAATCAGTCTGGCATCACTGCTCTGGGAGAAACCCCCTGTTCTCCCACCCTGCCATTTTATACTTGCTTTTGCAGAGATAAGGTATGAAGACTTGTGGCTGCCTCATTTGTATCCACAAATGTGTTTGCAACCATCTTCAAATTACCCCTTCTGCAGCATTCCTGGATGCCTGCTATGAATAGCCTCCTTCAGGATAAAGTTACAGGCACAACAGGGTCCAACAGAACATCAGTGAAATGCCACGTTACCTCTGAGTCACTTAACTGGACTCAGAGCAGATAAACAAATATCCCCAAAGTCACTGCTGTTATTAGATCATTGTCTGGCCAGTGCATGGAGAGTATGGAGAGTCCTAGGAGGGCTTTTTTCTCTTATTCTGTGTTTAAATATATGGGGCTGAACAGTTGAATCTAGATTTGGACTGACTAAACCTTTCAATAACTTACATTTTAATCAAAATCAGACGTGCGTGTGTGTGTGTGTATCTACCTGCAACCTGCCCAGAAGACTTTTCTTTAGGGTATCTTGAAATCATAACACCTAATGGGTGATGTGGTGCCTTCTGACATTCTGAGACAATATTTGTCTTCATTACAGCAAAATTATGTCATCATTGCTATGCTCTAAACATTATAAATTCATCAAGTAATAGTTTGCAACAGAAAAGCTGTTAGAAGTATCAAGACTATGAGGATAATAATGTCCATTTTTTGAAAAAATATGTACAGTAAAAACAAATGTCTTGTCTCACCCACCTTTGTTAGAATTCACAGTTTCCATCAGTCCCTGAAATTACTGTTTTCTTATGAAGAATGGTTGAAGAAAGTTGTTAGCCAAGCCTAAGCACTTAAATATTCATATTTCCTTGAGTATAAAAATTGCATCACTATCTTTCGTGATAACCATAGCCATACATGTGTGACACAATGAGATAAAATGAATTGCCTTTTGCCAAAGCAGCCTTTTCAAATGGGGCTGACCTAACCCCACCAAGCCAAGGGTCAGCACCTGCAGTTACTGTTTGCCTTTCACTGTGGTGCACAAAGTCTGGAGCTTCCTGAGGGGAAGGCACCCAGTCCAGCTGGCTGGGACTCACCAGTCACAAGCCTGCAGCTTAATTAGCAAGTTTCTAGTCCAAAGCAGTCTGAAGAGCAGATCAGTGTGATATGCTGTCTTTTGGTTCTCTGGGTTAGAAGATGAAAGTGTATTTTCCTGGAGAATGTGTTACATAGCTCAGTTTATGACAATCCAACCTGACAATATTGAAGACATGAATGTGGGGTTGTTATCCCAGCAGGAGAATCAGGAGTACAGAGATTGCTTCTGCTGCAGTGCTCAGTACCAAAGATGGATTCAGCAAGAGCCAAGAGCAGCATAATATTTTAGCAGTCCTGGAGAAGGAGCCCTGCACATGAAGGTTAGCCCATGTACTGCTTCTTTCTTCAGTGTTTTCTCCTTTCAGCCAGTACTGGCTTGTGAGGGGGTGTTTTAAGCCAGCTGTTCTTCATCCAGATTCCAGCCTCCCTCATGCACTCAGAGGTCTGGAAGACAGTGCTGGCTGTGCAGGATGAAAAGGATATTTCTTGGCCCAGAACTGCTGGGCTATTAGTCCATATCCCTGCATGGAGATCCCTGGAGATGGCAAGGGACAAATGGAGTAGACAGTAGTTAGCAGGTTAGAACAAACTAGGACTGGCCAGTAGCAGGCAGGTACCTGGCATGGGATGCAGGGTTCCTGATGATGGACCAGGCTACCTTGGTCACAGAGTTTGTTTTTTTGCCTTCACAACCTGATGATCCAAATCAAATAGATTTTTCCCCTTCTTTTCTGGCATAAATAAATCGTAAAATTAAAGAAAAATCAAGCTGCAGATAAGTACCATGAGCCAACCAAGTAAAAAATTCTGACAGAGAAGACACATCTATTTGCTTTTCATTTTTAAGAGTAGCAGGACTTTCCCCTCACAATTAATCCACTGGCCTTTGGCTTTTTAACACAGAAAACTGGTGATATATCTATCTTAAGATGAGAAAAAATGTCTTTAGTTACCTTTGCCTGCTGATGTCAAAGCACACCACAGCAGACTCTGTATGGCTGTGCAGAAGTTTCCCAAGAGAATTCCCCTGCCACAAACCCTCCCTGCAGCTGTACAGCATTCAGGAGTGGGGTGGAGCTGTGTATTCCCTTTCTAAGAGGAAAAAGTCTCTGCACTACAGGCTGTGAATGCAAAGGTGAGATTTGGAAGGACTGGTGTTAGAATAGTCTGTTCTTTGACATCTCTAACTGGCCTAGGACAAGAGGAGGCCAGCCTGGCCCCTTTGAAGCTCTCTGCCAAGGGAATGCCTTCTGGAGCTCTCTGCTTGACACTTATCCTCCTAGACTGGGTGGTGGCACGAGTGCCACGAGTTAGCTCTTGGATAACTTATAGCTTGTGTCTAAGACACGATTAGATTTAGAAAACAGAATCATTTCCCAAAGCCCAGGGGGAGCAGAAGGGGAAGCAAAAGGGAATTGTTCTTTAAAAGTCTTATGTTTCTCTTTGGAAGAAAATTATCATCATCTATCTTTCCTTTCTTGCAAGCTCCTGGAACCTACTAGTGGTGCCCTGCTGCTGGATTTTCAGGCTTCTATTTTGCTGAAGAATATCTCTCTGGTGCAGGTGCCAGTGTCATTTATCAGAGGATGATGTCAACATTCCTGTGTCATACATGACAAATGACAGCAGAAAGGAGTGCCCCTTGAATTCTCTTACTTTCACTAGGCTCTTTCCTTTCTCCAGTTAAATGACATTTTACTTCCTACAGTGTTTCAGTTTAAACTTGGGCTGCCTCTGGAGAGCATGCGTTCAAATTGACTCAGAATGAGCGATTAGTACCAGGCACTGAGCTGCAAATTCACTATTAGTGTAATACAGTTGCATGGCAATGGACATAAACTCTGCTTTCATGCTTTTGGGGAAAATTCTGCCTTGTCTTGCACCTCAGAAAATGCCAGAGAGCTTTTCTGATGTGCCCCAGCAGCAGAGCTGGCTGGATATGAGAGCATCTGCCTCATCCTCTGTTTCTAATGCTTTTAAGGAGATGAAAGATTTTGAGTTGGTGAACACTACCATATTCAGAAGAGTTTGCTTTGCAAAAGCATTCACCTGTTAACGTACTAGGGGGCACTTGGCTCCAGAAATCCATGCCTTGACCATGTTCTGTATGAGGGTCTGATTTGAAAGGTCATTCAGAAATGTATTGGGACGGCATCCAGTGGCACACGAGTAAGTGGAGCAAAGCAAAATAAAATCTTGGGAAGTAAACAGGCAAGACAGAGCACATAGGCTGCTTTTAATCCTCTTTTTCTGCTGCTTCTCTCTATTCTTCTTGCTGGAAGAAGGGATTTGGACTCTTCTCTCTTAAGCCATGCATGTACAAAAAGGACTTTATTTTTGACTCATGTTAAAATTCTTTCTTGGACTAGGCAGCAACAGTTTTAACATGTTAGCTGACTGTGACAACCCAGAGGGGGGAGCTTGGGGTTTATCTTGACCAGTAAATGCCTGTTAGAACTGCTACTGATTTTACTAAGGCTTGTTAAAATATCAGTATGGACAACATGTGTTTTGAAAACCACACACCTGTACTCCTAATGACAGCAAGGCCTTGGGGGAGGAAGTGATTCACAGAACTGCTGCTCCCTGCACTTTCCACCCACTCAACATTTCTTTATAGTGTATTTTCCTCTGTTCAAACATGCACAGGTCTGCCAACACTCTGATTTTTCTGATACCAGTTCTTGAAGCTAACCAGCAGCATGGCTTCCCTCTGCTCAGCACCCAAGGAAAGGGTTGGATTTTCAGAACAGCTCAGTATTCAGCAGCAGCCAGGCACAGTTTGACATTTCCTTAAATCTTCCCAAAAAAGAAACTTTTTCCCATCCTGCTGTTTCCTCCCACTGCACTAGTCCAAACATTAACACAGATAAACAAGGAATTATTTAGAGAAACTAATCCAACTGAAGAGGACCATAAATAACTTGATTTTTCACTAGTACTGCCATTTAGTTGTTGTATTTCACACCTTCCATCTAAAATCAATAGAAACAGCAAAGCTGCTTGTGGACTTGAGAAGTTTCTGGATCCTTTCTTGGAACAGAACAGATTTTTATTATTTTAATTCAATTAAAGACATTTCAGACAATCTCCCTGAAAGGACAGGCTTGTTCCCAATATCAGAGGGAGATAGGATAGTGGCAGCAGTAACTTAGATGAACGTCATTCATTATATTCTGGATTGAAAATTTATGGACAAGTTTGCATTAGGAAAGAAAAACCTTTAGTAATTTTAAAAAACCCTATAGTGACTTTAAGGGGAGAATGATATCTGCATGGTGACTTTTACTGAAAGAACTGATGGAACTACCTAAGCAGAGCATAGTTCCTGGGACAAACTGGGAGTAGAGCAGCCCTTCCTGGTATTACTGGTGAGAGTAGAAGGGATCACTCACTCGCGGATGCAGAAGTGACTCAGAGGTTTTCATATATTTATATTTTCAAAGGTTTCTTCAGAAGGAATAGATTTAGCAGCATACCTCTCCTTTTTTTTCAATATGGAAACTGAACTTTTTTTTTTCCTGTACACTGATAGTGTTTCCCCAAAGCAGGGGTCTGTTAGCTCCAGGCTCCAGCAGTCCCACGGGCTGTGATCTTATCTTAGGCTGCCAAAGATCATTATGCACATCACTGTCATGTTGCTGTGGTGTTGGTGGAGCTTTTTTCTTTCCTTCCCGTTTCATTTTATTTGTTTTTTACAGAGGTAAAAAAAATGGTAGTAGGGTTTTTCTAGCCCCTAAACATGTAACCCAAGACAAAAGGCCTCAATTTCTCTTACTCTTCCCTTCCACTTCTGCCAGCTGAAGTGCTGTTTTTCACAGGATGAATTGCTGATATTCCTACTCACACAAACTAAGGGCAGCAACTGAGTCTTCCAGTCTGTAACTGTCTTAACTCAGACAGTACCAACATTAATATTCCTAATGGTAAAGCTTTTATTTTGGTTTCTATTCCATAGCCTAGTATATATTTCTCATTCTCTAGTTACTGAAATATATCTGATGTGCCCAGCAGGTAACTTCTAGGAGTCACAGTAGGTCAAGCTTACTTCAAAAAAAGGAGGAAGGGTAAAAGCTGGAAAGGATAAAAATTATGAGTTTCTTATATCCTGCAGTCTTGACTTTGTTCTGTATTTCTGAGTGGATTTTTTTGGGGTTGCAGTAACAAAGCCTGTTTATTAAAACTGTTACAAGTTTTCTTTGCTATTTTACGTGGCTCAAAAGTGACCCGGAATGTTTTTCCTAGTGATTTAGGGTATGTATCCTCCATCTAGGTTCATCTTGGTAACTTTCACAGATCTGCCAGAGTTCCCAGGACACCAAAACTCCTGTGCTGAAGGAGGCACATGGTACTGCTGGTGGAGACAGAGGTGATAGTGAGGATGTGGCCAGATCATCCTCAGTTTGCAGGATGTACACCAAAGTTCTGCAAACCTAAAGGCACTGGGCACGTACCTGCCCTGGAGACAGAGGCAGAACCCTGGAGGTGTGAGGTGCTGGAACTGCCCAGGGGAATCTCAGTTTTGCACTGGGGCTGAATTGAGCACACAACTACATCCCAATGTAGTCCTGGAATACCATTTTTAGCAGTACTTTCAGACTTACCTCATCCCACAGCTGAAGACCTGAATCACCTGGAGGCTTTTCCAGCAACACAGTCCTGGTGCCAGACATGAGTGTTTCAGCACAGGAGCTGTACATAATCCTCTCATCAATGCCACAGGTGGGCCATTCCCATGGAGGATGGGATTGGCTTTCTCACCTTGCTCCTTGTATAACACCTCTGCTGAGGCCATGCCTGAGCTTGTCTTCCTGGTAAGACAAGGCTGGGAGAGGGATGCAGCCAAGTCAGCTGTCTGAGGCAATCCAGAGGGAGTCTCAGCATGCTAAGGAGAATTTAGGGGGTGCTGAAGGGAGCCCTGCTGGAGTTGTGCCCTTCTTTGGGCACAATAGAGATCCTAAGATCTCTAAGATTGTGTGCCTAATAGAGATCCTAAGCCAGGGCAGGATTTCAATCTCCCAAGCTTGAGGCCCAAAGTGGCAGAGCAGTGTCAGTGCTCCATGCAAACAGCCTCAAGAGGGGGCAGAAATGTGTCCAGTCTTGGGTAGGATACACTGATCATTCTAGTGCTTTTCTGGGGTGGGTGAGGTGTGAATCTGAACCCTTCCAGCGGAGCAGATGCCACATCTTGAGAGTGCCTTAACTAGCAGCTGGGTCCTATTCTAGTGTGAGCATACTTTGTTCTTTTTCTTTGTCTTCAGCACAGTGAAAAGGAGTGAAAGACAAAGAATGGCTCACCTTAATTTAGCCTGGATTGTTGATACAATTTGCTTTGGCTCTCCATACCAACTGAGTTTGTGTTTTTCATCTCACAGTATGGAAAAAAACCTATTATTTAATCTAAATTAAACTTCCAGCAGTTAACGGAAAAGACTACAGAGGTCTATTTTCTCACCTGTAGCTCCACTAAGACGTGTCTGCTTCTCTAACCCCTAACTTATAGCTAAAATCCATGAGGATATACTGTAGGTGTGGTTGTGCTGATGCTGGTGTATCTCCTGGGATAGAATGAGGGCTGGGAATGTCAGCACCATCCACTCCTCACCACTATTTTTATTACTTTCAAAAGTTCCTAGAGGCTTCATCTGAGATCGGGGCCTCAGCATGTCAGACAAAAAGGTAACTAGAGGTTGGCTCCTTGTGCGAAGAACTTGTGCCCTAAAGAAGCAAGACAGGCAAAAGTAAGAGGAGAAACAGAGCAGTGGAATGATTTATCCGGGGTCACGGGGCGGGTCAGTGGCAGAGCTCAGATCAGAGTCTGTGTCTCTTGGCTCCTGCCAAGACATCACGTAGAACATGTCCACACAAAGGAATGTTTCAGATGTACACGTGGAAATTGCAGCAGTTCACTAGTATTGGAAATATTTCCATTTAGAACAAGACTGTTAAAGATTAACCTCCTTTTCTGCTGTCATTCAATTCCTGCCTCAGTGTCTTTGAAAACCTTGTACAACCCACCAGCTCTTCATGGTGAGGTTTTCCTTGCTCATTAATGATACCAGGGCTTCCACACAGTAGCAACCTCTTATGATAGCAACCTTTCATTTCCCACATCTTCAGTGAGATGGCAGACAATGGGAGGAAGTCAGATACATTTAAAATATACTTTGTTTTAACAGCACTGAGACACTTAACTTGTCAGCAATCCAATTATTAATCAGATTAATGGACTTTAATAAATCCACTGCATCCTTAGGACAATTGCCTGGTTAATATTTCATGCATACAGAACAGGGTTTCTCCTGAGATATGAGAATTCCAATATAAAACTAAAACTGAGAAGTAATCCTTAGCTTACTGTGCTACCACACCTTGCATGCAAGAATGCTGATCATTGCCTGTGTAGGAGCATCATTTAATTATATTTTCTCACTTCTGAGCTTAATGCTACTGAAGGAAATCTACCAGCATTTAATTAAAGACTAAATACAGTCAGTCTTTCTAGCTGGTACCCACTTAGAAATACATTTGATACCTAGACATCAAAAAGGATACTGGAGGTAACAGCATTAGAGAAGGTTTTGTAAGAGAATGGGAATCTAATTTGTATCTGGAAATTAAATTTATATTTGAGATTTTAAAAAAAACATTTAAGAGATATTGAACCCCCATCTGGGTTAGAAAGTAATGGAAATAAGTCATCCAGTTAGGTCTTTAGCTTTCTGTGGGAAAGGATTTCTTAAAAATAATTTTTAAAGTTTTTAGATTTAGATTTTAGATTTAGATTTTAGTCCAAGGTGCTTTCAGCCAGTAAAACATATTGCAGTGAAACAAACACAACTCATACTGCAGCATTTTCATGCTAGCCTCAACTTGACATTTCTAGTTGAACAGTGCTATATTCTACGTACAGAATTTGATTCAGATATTCTACTTATAAACTGAACTTTGTAAAATTTAATTTTTCTAAAGGAACCTGAGAAAAAATAACATTGAGTTCTGACTCCTAAAAAGAAGGCAGGTCCAATGCAAATCATATGGAAGTAAGTAAAGAATTAATTCATTTCAGTTAATTTTAGATCAGGTCTGAAGATCAGTGTGTTCAGAATAGAACACCACAGAAGTCACCAATGTCAATGTCATGGTGGCATTTTCCCCTTGAGTGGGGATCATGAGCAAACAAAATTAACAGAGGCTTTAATATTGATTTAAGAAGGTGCAGGCAGGGGCTCTAAGGACTGCTTAATGTTAAGCACAGGCATAAGTGCTCTCCAGAAGGGGTTTTTTTTTGTTTTTTTTTTTTACATCAGACAGTATGTAAGTGAAAGGGAAAAGCATATTTGTATCTGTGTGGAAATGACCTTTTTCAATAATAAAAGCAAAGGCTGTGAAATGTCTAGTTGGTGTGAGACTCCTGAAGTGAAGCAAATAATAGAGGTTATATTTATAACCTTTTTTTGAGAGGTTAAATTAAACTTAATTATAACCTGGTTTTTACTTCAGGTTTTTACTTCAGCATTGTAGTATGAAAGCTGCTTATACACTTTTATGCATTTGTCTTGTTCTGTAATTCATGTGGTCGGGTTTGTTACCTGCAGTATAGGCCTGCTTTCCTGCTGGGGGAAGGCTCGTGGGGGCTTTTAGAGCAGAAATAATAAATAACTGTCTTCTCTTAAGGAGCCATTAAACTTTTTGCATGTTCCATGAAGTAAACAGGTATTGTACCCAGAAATGTAAAGTCTCTGTCAAGTTTGTGTGTGTGTGTGTGTCTTTAATTATGGTATATATTTCTTCTGGCATGATTTATTAGTTTCCTTTGTAGTTTTGTCACAGAGTTTACTTGCCATTTCAATCTGAAGTAGCCATTACATTTCATTTTTTTTTCCACTTCTCCCGGTAAGAAGTAAATCTGTATTATTTGCTGATTTGTTTATTACTGTCTGGAAACTCAAAATTGCTCAAAGTCAAAGCTTTTAACTATGTCAGATCATCTTAAAGCCACCTTACCATGGCTACATGGGTGACATTACATGTGCGCAGAGAAATTCATCTCAGCTGCTACAAATGAGTCCTTTAGTAATACCCAGGAGTCATAATGTGTGTGACATAATGAACCCTCCTAGATTACAGCCCACACTAATTAGATCAGTTACTGCTGCATTCCAGTCCCTGGAACAATTTGCTAAAGCAGTAGTTACCTGTGAGGAGCAGGCAGAGAGCCCTGCCCCATGCACAGGCTGTGCTCCAGAGCCAGCAGCTCCTGCCAGGGGGGCAGTTGATGTCACCTCAAAAGTACAGTGGTCCCCATGGGAAAGGACAGTGGCCCTGTGGAATGAAACATTTAGGTTTTCCTGGTTTTATTGCCATTTACGCTTATTCTGCAGCTACTTCTCCATGTCGTGACCTCTGTCTCTTCAATGTGTCTTTAATTCCTTTTTAAGAGTCCAGAAACTTTTTTTTTCTTAGTAGTATTTATTTATTTAATTCACATAAGGGAAGATATTTACTCTTTCTCCCTAGTCTTTGTACTCTCTCCTGCTGTTGCAGAAAAGAAAAAAATAACCAAGCTGGGACAATGTTTCAGACCAAAAAGCACAAGAATCTTGCTGGGGAGAAGCTGTGCTGGACTCTGTGCCTAAGAAAACTACTGTCAGTAATCTTGTTGAGGATAGATGTCAACCATTTATTTATTTAGATGTGGGTTGGTTAACTTGCCTTTTCACTGTGGTGATTGGTACAAATCTATGAATAGTACAAACTGTTTTGTTAATTAGTTTATATTGTTGAATTGGAAAGGGCAGCAGAGAAATGTTTTTTTCACAAATAGATTCTACCAAGAAAAAAACTTTTTAAAAGCCCAGTGCAAATTATAAGAAATGTTACATACATGTTTTGAAACATAGGTAAAATGCCATGTGGCAACATGTTACACTCAGTTTTTCCTTTGCTTGCTTTTACCAGACATTTCTCTAAATGTCAGGTCCTGTGTTCTGTGCTGAAACTGATTTTGGCCTCCCTCTCACTGTAGGTGCAGAGGATGACTATCAAGCAGAACCAGTGTGGTTTCAGCACGTGGGTCAGGGGTATTGGGGTGCTGGTCCATGGAGCTGGGTGCTCCAGAGGCACACTGCACAGACCCTCTGCCATGGACACCCCCTGAAATTGTCTGGGCTGGGAATCGCCTTGTTATCTTCTGAAACACCTCTCTGCCTCCACAGGGCCATGATTCTGACTCGTGCTGCTCTGCCAGGTCCCTGGGGCTCAAACCAGCTACCCTGGGAGCAGAAAAATCAGCCAGGAACATCTGATCATGGAGGGGCTCAACTCCCAACCAGGCACTGCCGTGGGGAAGAAACCCTGACAGAAATCCTGTCCCTGTCCCAGGTGTGACCAGTGTCACTCAAAATTGAAATATTCTTCAGCAATGGTCCCACTTTCTGGAAAATGCCAAACAGGCCTGATTCTTGCTTTGGGCTCTTTTGCTCCTGCCTCATGCACACATATCTGTGTGATGGAAGGGCTGCAATTCCAACTCAGTAATTCATCCCTTTGTCACGAGACAGGAGCCCCATGAGCTGTGAGCTGCTTGCATCTGCCTGGCAAAATTACTGAGGCTCTGCTGCCTGCTCCCCCATAGCCTGCACCACAAATTTATCTGGAATTCCCCTACACCCACCCATCTCCCAACTGCAGATTTCTGTGTCTGCCTTCTTCCCTGAAGCTGGGAATGCAAGGTGCTCATTTTGCCTTGGGAATGTATTTTGCACAGAGGACACATCTTTTTCTCTCCTTTCTTGTCGTGAGATCCCTTTCACTCTTCTGTAGGCATTTCTTTTTTTTTTTTTTTGTAATTTTATTTCGAAATTAATGACACCTTTGCTCAACACATTTTGTGCCTCTGGAGAGGAAGGGGTATCAGGCCCATAAAGAAATTTTTTTTTTTAATTTATTTACCTCCTGAAACTTCTGCTAGTTTTTTTCAGACCATCCCATGGCCAAACTCTAAACATTTTGTTGAACAGAAAGTTCCTTGCTTTTAAACATTTGACTACAGGGAGGTGTGTTCCTGTTACCAGAAGAGGTCAGGAATCCCCATGGACCATTTAATCATAATCTTAGGATTTTGTTCAAAATTTACTCTGCAAGCAACTGTGGCTTCACTTTTGTCTTTTTGATTTGTAGGGGAAAATAGCTCTACCTTGACACAGGAACTGTTTTGCTGGGCAAACACTGCTGACTGTTATGTCCAAGCAGTCAAAGCAAGATCATTGAACAGGTTTGTTTCATTTTTCCAATAGTTGTTGTAAAATAACTAGCCAAGAACCTGCAATACTTAATGAGCCTGACAGACAGGGAAAGGTCAAAAACAAGCAGGAGACCTGTTCTAACTCATTCCTCCTGGACTTATAACTTGTTTCTTAGACCAAACAGTACTTTTCTTTTATTAAACACAAAAAAAAAAAAAATAGGAGGGAAAAAAAAGGAATTAGGAGATGACAGGCTGAAACTGCCTACTTTCCTTTCAGTGTCAGAAGACATAAATAGTTTAAGTTTGCAGTGGTTTCTGATTGAATATCCTTTTGAAGTAATGATAGCTATAATTTAAAGCAACAGTTACCATATTTTCTTCTTTTGTGACATTCTTTGATGCCCTAAGTATAAATCTGCTTAAAATAGTTATAGCCATGCCTGGGTATACTACCAGGATTTTTGGAGATTTTGCCTCTAATTGCCATCATATGTACCTAATATCACAAACATAACTGCCTAATGACAATGTTGCTGCAAATACTTTCTTGACATAAGAAGAAAGGTAAATTGAAAGGTACACATTAAGTTGAAATTGTTTGCTAAGACTAAAACTTTTGCAAAGAAATTAGTTTTAATTAGCATAAATACTGTTCCAGGGCTGCTAGGCCCCAGACGTGTATTCAGCTGTTAAGGGGTATTATATTATGTTCTAATACAGCATCAGAAAATTGCTGCCTTTCAGGGGCAATTACAAAAATATTTTGGTATAAAATCCAAACTTTGTTGTTGCCTCACACAAGTATGTATATACTCAATCAAGTAGATTAGTTTTTCCCAAAAGATTAGATGTAACTTTAAAGAAATATATGCAATTTGGGAATAAATGGAGGTTCATTGGTATCTGTTAATTTTGTTAAATCTTTCTCTATCTGTTAGTCTGTTAAACAGTTCCTGGTTTCCATTCTGCTGTAGTTAGAAGAAAAGTTGAGCCTCTGAATATATTCACTTTAAGAACATCTCACTTTTATCCTGGTGTATTGTGTAAAATAATGGAAAACCACAATACATTAAAAATTAAATGTTTTAATTAACTTATCTGGTATTTACTGTTTTAATAATAAGCCTTTAATTATTTGAATGAATTGCCACATTTATTTTTGGCATCAGAGAATTTAAATTATTTAAATAAAATCTAAAAAAGAAAACCAACAAAAACCAAAACAAAACAAAAACGCCCAAACCAACAAATGAAAACGAAACAAACAAAAAAGCAAAATACAGAGGCACCTCTTTGGGGACCAAGCAAGGATTACCAGATCAAAGAGTACTTACAGGGTTGGAAAGGAAGCTGGACAGGTGGTAAAAGGGATCAGGACAGATGAGATAAATTATGATAATGTTGTAAGAACCATCAAGGTGGGTGTCACAGTCAACTGCAGTTTTTGCAGTTTATTTTTGAATGTACTTTCTCTGGTTCCGTGTTCTTCCTTGCAGCCAAGACCACCAAACCCTGCCTCACTTGCTAGGACTTACTCTGCATTTCTATCACCTGATGCTGTCTCCTAATTACATGGAGTTCAGATCTGTGATAGCTCTGCTGACTTCCAGAGTAAATGTATAACTTTATAAACAAGGTAGGCTGAAAGCACAAATGATCTTTCTTGCTGCAGCAGCAGGATACTTCTTGGCAAGGGCCAGTTCCTTTGACTTCCTTGGTAGCTAAATGCAAGACAATTTGCAGTGGTGTCACTGTAATTCTCACAAGTGCTCCAGATCTCCAGTGCCTCTCAGCCTCATTTATAGGAGAGAATCAGCAGAATGGCACTCCAGGGTGATTTGGAAGTGTAATGAGTAATTGTCATGCACGGCAGTGGAGGAGTTGGGCTTGCACTTCTGGAGTATAAAATTACTGATAAGCCATTCTCCCTTTTCCCAGCTCTCAGATGGAACTGAGATATGGAGGGATGAGGTTTCAGCTTTGTGGCTCTGTTCCTGGGCTCTGGCCTTTCACAGCATGCAAACTCATGATCTTGCCACTCAGGGAGTTGATTTCTTCAGAAGTTCTTCAGAGATTCAAAGTGCAGATAGGACAGAGCACCAAGTCCTGCACCTGAGCTGATTGCAGGCACATTCAGATCAGTGGATGGAAAAGTCTCATAGACTCTAATGTCTTTGTTTGCTTCCAAAAGGCATTTTCCTCAATCTGGTGTGATGAGTCAAGAACTGACTTTAGTGTTTGGACAATAAATCCTTCATCCAACTCTTAAAACTGCATTTGAAGAGACTCAGCCATCATCCCTGCCCAACAGCAAGGTAAGGTAAGTGTCAGCTTTGAGATTACAGACATCAATGGGCAGGTTTTGCTGTCTCCAGGCACCTTCTGGATCTATCTTGAGAAGGCAGTGGAGAGAACTGTGACAGCCAAGACTTCATGTTAAAGACAATCTGGCAATCTAACTGTGATCTGAGGTTCACTGATGACCCTGCACAGCACCAGTAAATAATTCAGGCTGCCCATCTGTGAAGGAGAGAACTGAGTAGCACTTAAAGAAACAACAAGGTTGTGATGCAGACTCTAATGCTAGTGGGAAAGCCTTTCTGCATGGGAAAACAGAGTCAAGAAGAACATCTTATTAATCTCTTGTATAAATTACATTTTACAGCACACATTTGTAATGTCTATGAATGAGATCCTAGAATGACAAAATTACAGTGACAAATTTACAATTTGTCAGTATCAGTCCAAATCCAATACAGCATGTCCTAAAGGAATGTCAAAAAGCAGTTATGTGACTGCAGTAAAATTGAGTATTTTGATACCAGAAACTGGAATACATGGAACTGCTGGGAATCACTGATGCACCCTCTCCCTCTAAACAGCTAGTTAATTCTGCTTTGAGTAAGTAGATAGAATAGATTGAGAAACTCATGCAGTTTTGGGGAGGCAATTGTTGTGCCTGTGCAGATGCAGTGCTCTGTGCCATGTTTGCTGCAGTGGCCATGACTGCAGCTGTCATGCTAGCAGAAGTTTGTTTATCTCTTTATGATCACAACTGGAAACAAATGTTCTCAAATTCTACATGCTAAAGAAAAAACAGTTGTGATTTTCATGGTTAAAATCTGTGGGCAATAAAAAGAGAAGCAGAAAGAAAAGTACTGTGAGAGTCTAGCAGAAGCCTGGGCCTGGGTTAACTGCTAATCCATGCCCAGGAGCCCCCAGCCCAGTGAGACATAGCCCTGCCCTTTCAGGAAAGGTTTCTCAGCTGTTATTGCAGAGGCTGGATGGTGATTTTGTTGAAGGCAATGGGAAGAGTATCTTCAATGGATCAGAATCTGGCCTTATTTCTGCTGCAGGCTAAATGGGAAATTATCCTTTTTTTTTTTTTTTCATGTTACTGAAAGTACTCAAACCAGCATTGTATGAGTTTCCTCCTTATTTCCTTTTGTTCCTATTCAAACATCTGTCTGAAGTAGTGCATTACATACTAATTTGGTCAGAGCTCTTTTTTTGTTTGTATGGTTGGGTGTGATTACATTCTTACACTCAATTTTCATTAATTTGCTTCATTTATTTGCTTTTGATCTTTTATTGAGCCTTATAGTATCTGTGTGTGTGAGAGTGAACATGTGTACGTGCATGCAAACAGGGAACATTTCTGCATGTGTTTGTCTTTGGACAAAACCACTCTCAGTGAGCTGGCAGCAGGGCTCTTGGGCTACCTCTGGTGCTTGTCCATGGGCCTGCCCCTGCTCACAGCAGCATCCCAGCCCATCAGGGCACTCCCACCGAGCCCCTGCTCACCCACCTGCCTTTGCCCTTGTCCTGTGAGCAGCAGGGTGAGAGTGAGCCCAGCCAGGTGTTCCTGGGGGACACCAAACCCCTCCTTGGAGCACACCTGCCCTGTGCTGCTCTGGGATGCTCTGGGAAGAGGCTGCTGGCTGGCTTTCCACACTGGCACTTGTTCTGAGTTTCTGCAGCTCAGACATTTCCTGTAATGCTCTCTTAGCAGACTTCAGCCTACAGGAAGGACTATAAATATATGGATTACAAACTGGAATAAACACACACATTTCAGGGTCATTGCTGGCAGTGTCCAGCACTGATCTGTGGTTCTTGCAGGCTCCTGCTGAGGGAGGGGGAGGCTTGGCCATCCAGGAGCAGCCCTGAGCACCATCCAGGATGCAGGGACACACATTCGGCTCAGAAGTGCCCTGCTTGTCTTCTGCAGAGGGAAACACCTCTTTGCTTCTCTTGCTTTGGGTTCTTCTCACTCCTGATAGCATAAGCATGGTGACAGGACAGTGGCAGAGGATTCCTTTCACCCTTCCTTCCTTCCTTTCACCCTTCCTTTCCCTATGCCTCCTATCACAGAGTCTGTTGATACATGTATTTTGCCCTGATCATTTCCTGTACAGTTGGAGGGTAAAGCTCTCCACTGCATGTCATCATTGTCTATAATGACTGTTCTGTCATTGTCCTGGAGAGGAGCTGCTTATGTCACCCATCATCAGCTTTCTTCTCATCTTTTTGAAGCTTCACTTTTTCTCCTAGGTACCCAGGAACAGACTGATGATAGACTCTGTGATGTTTTTTGATCTTTCCCCTCATACCCTTGGATCTTACTCACCAATCTTCCTTGCCTTTCTGTCATTGCTAATAAATTTTCATTCTGTTAATGTTATCTGTATGTTAATATCCCTACAGGAAAAGATACCAAAGTAGGAAATACTAATTCCAGAGACAAGAGATTTTACTTTGGTTTGGCCAGTGTGCATATTTTTAGCAGTGGTAGATCATTCAAGTCTTCTAGGTATGCATCCTCCCACAAAAGCCACATTTAATGGTCAGTTACATGGAATGGCAAGGAAATGTTGTTCTTAATTAGTAAAACCTTCTGTTTCTAAAATAATTTTTATTGTCCTATGCTTGCTTTATCAAGCTGTGGTCAATAAGGTCTGGCCCTGCCATTGTTCTTGTTTCTCAGGCAATGTGTTTTAATAGTCCCTGTTATTCCTTTTTCTTGACATATTTTATATAAATATTATAAGAATATGTTTGATTTGTACCATCTCATCTAGAACCTTTTAAAATTCCTTCTTGAACTAAAAGCATACCAATGCTTGAAGAAAAATAAGCACAGTACCCTTATCACTCTGGTACTGTTTTCTTCTAAAATATCTCCCATTTGGAAGTCTTTACTGTAATAACTGGGATATGAGCACAAAGGCTGGAATTTTCCCAAATAAGAAAGCTTTAAGCTGTAACTTCTTAGTACAAAAGCTTCTTTTCTGTTAAATTATATATATGGGCAGGACCTCCTATGCACAACTATGTGGTGAGCACTCCATTTTGCAGTATCAGCTGAAAAGTATCTCTTCTGTACCATTTATATCAATGTCACTGTTAGAAACAAATCTTGCTTTACTTTAGAGGGTGAGCCAAAGGTATCTAGTCAGGAATACATGCACAAAATGTGTGGCTGCTTTTTACTTTCAGGATCATTGCCCTCTGATCTCACTCACCTCTTTTAATGCTGTGCAGGAACACAAACTCTGGATTACAGTCTGGACAAAAACACTGGTTGGATGTGAAGGAATCAATAGATTCCCCACACAAATGAGAACAAGCAGGTTCTTTCAGTCCAACTGCAGACTCAGAGTATTTCCTTTCTTTTGCCCCTTTCTGCACATTTACACCCATATTAAGAAGAGTGAATCCATCTTGTTCTTCCAAAGAAAAAGCTTCTCCTATAACATGTCACTAACTTCTACAGCTGATATATTTCAGAGGAAATTTCAATGGGATTTGGATGCCTAACTGCTCTAAATTCTTTTGGAAATCCCAGTCTCATAGTCCTATATGGTGGTGTAAAAACTGCCTTCTGTTTTTGTTTTGCATCTCTCTCCTAGGCCAGCTGGGACACAGCATCTCAAGCAAAACAGAAATCACATTTCCAGCTTCCCCTGCTCTCAAAAGGATATGTTTCATCCCCCAGCAGCACTGGTGCCTGCTGGCTCTGGGAGAAGGAACCTGATGATCACACCACTGCTGGGGTCAGTAGCATGCTACACTGCCTACATTTTCTTTTGAACTCTCAAAAATGTGTTTTGCCTTCCCATTGGCAGTATTCCTAAAACACTGATGAGGCTGCAAATACTAAGCTCTTTATGGTTCCAGTCTATATCAGTTAGGTGGGTTTTTCTGTGAGTTTCCCATGAAATTTTTGTAAAGGGTGTGTAAGAAATGCCTGATCAAATGAAGAAAATAGCAACTGATACATTTGTTTTTCAGGGTATACATGCACAGTTTAATTTAGCACAGAGAAGCAATCAAGTATTGTTATGGTAAAACACTTCCTTTCATCTAGAGTTATATGTGATCCCATAATAAATCCAAATGTGCCTGATTTTGTTTTTAGAAAGTGAAATTTTAAATTAACAGTGTGGCTAGTACTGAGTTCCACACTCTGCCATTATCTCAGTAAATTTGAGTTTGTGTAACATGAGTATTCAGAAGCAAAACCTGCATGAAATCTTCCAATTGTGAATGCCTTTTCCTTATAAGAATTTGCAGTGAATCTCTGGAAACTTGCTAAGTCCCCAGGGGGATAAGAATTCACAGATCTAACTAACCCTGAGGGTCATGTTATCACACAGATTAACTATTCTCAAGCAATTTCTGAAATGCATTAGGCAGTTAAGGCTTTCTATCAACATTAGTAATGTGTACTTTCTTTTTCTACCTTTTTGTCCTTAAATATATTTATTAGGTCCCTGACACTCTGGGGCCCTCCTTTCTCTTATTAATCAGCCTCTCACATGTCCCTGAAGAAGCATCTTGATTTCACATGTTCAGCTAATTATTCTTTTAATTATTCCTTTTAAAGGAGTCACTACACAGTGCCACAAATGCATAGCGCTACTCCACAACATTGTAGCAGGAAAAATAGTACCAATAAGTATATTTTTTCAACCCAAACAAAGTTTTAAATTTTGTTGAATAAAACAAGGGGTGTAACACTTTCCAGAAGCTGTGCTATAGACTTGAGAAATAAAGGCAGGGTTCTGTAGGAAGCCACTGAGAGTCAGATTCATCAGAATGAGGACTTTTATAATATCTATGCCTCAGATAAGGGCTTTCCTGCTTAAAATGATACATACCATGGACAATGGTTGTATATGAAAGTGGCCAGGACAGCTGGGGTCAATCCCATTATCTAGCTATTTTCAGGAGAGTAAAGCCTCACAAAAGGATTGCCCATGAACAGAAGGCTGGAAGAGATTTCCTCAGTCATTGAGTCCCATCTCCTGTTCATACAGGCATATCATGAAACACCCAAACTACCTATCTATTATAATATCAAACTGATCTGATGAAAGCAAGTAAGCTCTTGTTTTGGGGTTGGGCTGGGTTTTTTTGTTTGGATGCCTTGGTAATTTGTTGTGCTCCAAAGCCTCCCTATTCTGATGGTTTAGGACTTTCTTTTAGTTCCCAGGTATTCCTGGTTCACTTACATCCACTTCTCCTTATGCCAACACTGCCCTATAATTAATTTCTAGCCTGTAAAGTGAAATACCAGGCGCAGGACAAGCTGAACTTGCTGGCTCTGTAGTGAGGAACAGGTTGAAATGCCTCTGGGTACAAAGAGTTTGAAGGTTCCTGTGAGGATGGTCCAGGTGACCCTCACCCTTAAATTGAGAGAAGCATCTCTGAAGAAAAGTGTTATTTCCTTCCCAAGCAGCTAGGGTATAAATATTTTTCTGTTTCAGAAAGCTCCTGCAAAATGATAGTCTGCTCTTACACCAAACCATTTAATAAGTTTAATTAAATGGAAGCTTATGATAATTAAACCAAAAGCCTAAGGGCCCTGTTCTGTGAGAACTTACTCCTTGCATAAGACCAATTTCCATATAATTTAGACAACAAAATAGCGGAACAGTATTCTCCCATCTAATTTATATGAAATTGGTAATCTCCAAACCTGATTTATATTACCCTGTAAACATACTTCTTGTATCTCAGCAGAAGTGCAATACCTCCAGTACAAGTATTTAAGCAGAAGAGAAAGAAAAGCTTTTTAAAAGGGAAACCCTCCCTTAAAAAAAGCAAAATAAAACAAAAAATAACCAGCCAAGAAACCCTGAATGTGCAAATTAAACCACAATCTGATAAACTCTGCATGAGGATCAAATATCCTTAAAGAAATTCTCTAACATAGCGGGTACTTGTAGGTTCTTTCATAACAAATTTACATATTTACTACTTCTGGGTGTTTTCTTGAGCTAGTGTTTGTGATCAATGCTAGAAAAAAACCCACACTCCTTATTTTGGAATTCCTTTCTGTCTCCCCGAGTGTCCCAAAGGAATGGTACCGTGCATTATCTCCTCTGCCACCTGTATTTTTATTGCACTTCAAAACAAAGCTCCAGTACTACAAAGAATCAATGGGGCCTGATTCTCCACTACCTTACTCCAACTTTGCACAATCCCACTGCAGACAAAGCCATTCCTCTTGCTCACAGCAGAAGCAGCGGGAAAGTCCCCAGCACTCCCTACCAGCTTTTGACAGGATGGCTGATTTTGGTCCCCTCCCCATCCTCTCCTGCAGACACAGACATGAGAAATACAACACACATGGAGGAAGGATGATGAGCCTTCCCTTTCTGCCCCCCTGTGCAGCACAGCTGATAACTGAGACTCTGGTGTTTGGTGACTTTGCTGCACAAGATTCTCTGTTTTGGGGAAGGATTTATGTTTTGTTTCACTGTTTGTTTCTTTTATAAGTGACTGGAATTGGTGTGTTCAGAGAGGTTGATTTTGTGCCAGTGCTTGTCCAAAGAAAATAGTGGTGCCACGTTGAGGAAAGCTATAGCTGTAGAAAAGGTGGAAGCACAGTTGTGAAGAGGCTGGACACCAAATGCTGCTGTGCACAGCTACTCCCTATTAGATGCTGGTGATTAATTGCTCAGGGTTAGAAGATAACCAGGTCAGAGCCTTGTGAGATATACACTTCCCACTGACAGTCAAATAGTAGACACCCATATCTAAAGTCTATTTGTAGAATTAGTGGGGAGGTGCTGTCCCTTGTACCATAAATGAGCTGATCCTTACAGTTTATAATGCTCATCCCTCAATTTCTGAACCTTTGAGACACTGACAGTCATAATTCTGACCTGCTGCTTTGCTTGCACTGCAGAGCAAATACAAGGCCCAGGGGTTAAAATTCAGCCCAGATGAGCCAGAATTGTTGCCTGTAAGACAAGGCATCTGGAAGATCTCACCCTGTTGCTGACTGCCCTACCTATTTGTGGGCTTTGACCCAAGCACAAAGAGAAGCGTTGCATCCTGAGGGTCACTTTTGACAGCACTGAACATGGAAACCCATTTTCTTTACAATCTTCAGAAGTGGCTGGCAAAATATCTAAAGTATTCAAAATCTGTGACCTTTTCCTGCAGGCAGAGACTTTGTCATGGTGATCTATGTCTCCGTGGCCTTAAGGCCAGATTAATACGAGGCATCCCCCAAACCACCTGCAGGCTGGAGCTGCCAGGGAGGACAAGTCTGACTGCTCAAGGGCCCTCACCTGGGAAAGCTGGCCAGCCCTGTGCTCAGCAACTGCATTTGCAACTACCATTCAAATTCTTCTTAATTATTGGTGTTTGAAGCCTAAAATAGGAGAAAACCAGACTCTGTGACAAGTTTGAGACTCAAAAGGTAAGTGTGCTGGGGTTTTTTTCTGTTTGTTTTTTATGCAGATTTAAAAAGAAAGAAATACATAGAAATTGTTAAAGGCAGAAATGAAAGGATTGCAATAACTTCCCTAGATTATTTCCCTAGCAGAACATCATCACTTGCTGCATTGCATGTTTCCCAAGATTATGCCAGATGGCACAAATACTACCATTTTTCAGAGTAGTCAACTCCATACTATGTATGGAAGAGCTTCTTAATATTATTAGCAGAAGTTTCTTAATATTATTAGCAGGTTTGCCTTTTCTTAACCTGACTTTTTAAGGTTAGATATGCTCTTGGAGTAGACCAGCACATTAGAACCTAAACCCATTTTAAGGCTTTTACCCCCAACCTGAACCTAGGTCTGCATCCCACAAGTCCTCCTCTCTCTGTTACACACCAGATCCAGGTGCACATTGAAATGAATCAGACACTCCAAAGCTCTTGGAGGGCTTTTAAACAGTGGATCCAGTTTGGACAGATTACTGGATCCCAATAATGTGTTGAGTTCCAGAACAATTGAGATGTTCCCAGACTGGGGGAAGGTACAGAGGAAGAGGGAGCGTATTGGAAGCACTCTGTGAGGCTGGAGAAGAAATTTGGGTATGTGAAAGGGAACTAGGGGAGGAGGAGAAGATTAGAGATGTGGTGATCTCCAGTGGCACCTTCTGCCACTCCACTGAGCTCAGCTCACATGAAAATTGTTACACCTTTGTATGCAGCGCTGCACGTTACAGATGTGACATTAAATCTTCTGCACCCATCATGGGAAATATTTGTATTACTTTTTTGTAAACACCTCTGGAGAGGTCTGAGCTGGATTTTCATTCTTTTAAACTCATTCACAGTTAAGAAGAATTTTCTGCTCCTAAATTTGCAAGCCCTAACATCCAGAAAAGACAAATCTCTTTATGTTTTATGTTGATGAATATGTGGTCCAAGGATCACTCGTAAACCCTATAGAGAGCAAAAAATGTATTTGTATCTCAGTTACAAAACTCAGACAAGAAATCTTCATATTTCTACCATGTTTTGGTGATGGTGGAAAGTCCACATTTTATGCCAGGCCCTTTGTAAGTGTATATAACTTTCAGGGACACCAAAAATATCTCTTCCCTCTAATACCAAGTCTGAATTTGGCCCATAATATTTGTAAAATGGCTCAGAAAAACACCAGTTTACCTTAAAAGAGCAAAGTAGTCTGATATAAATAAAGAAAGGGAGTAGAGAGTGAAAAGAGATGTACAGAACCAAGTTTCTGGGCAAAACTGGTCACAGCCTGCCTAGCTACAGGTCTCACCATCTGGTTTCAGACATATTTACTTCAGTAGTGTAGCAAGTAAGGTAAAAAAATATGTCCTCTTAGTTCACATGCAGCATCAAGATTCCAAACCCTGATGATAAATAATGGACAAAGGTGTGAAAGTGCAATTCTGTTTGTGCTGGGCCTCCTGTTAGGGACGTGTGAGGGACGGGGGGCACGGAGCTGCCAGGAGCAAGGCAGGAGCACCCAGGTGGTCACTTGGCCAAACACCCCCATGCCACTGGCCAGCCCCCATCTCAGAGCACTGAGCTGCTTTTCATGGGAAGCATCTCATGTTCCAGCACCTCACACACACAGAACCTGTTTTCTGGGATGTTGTTACCTTGGTGCTATTTTACGCTTCCTTCCCAAAAAGCTCCAAAGTCTATTTTTAACAGATATTTATTAAAACTTTCTAGCACTATTTGAAAGAATATTTGAATGGCTGCTCAAAACCCTGCTGCCTAATGACTGCCAAGTTGCTGAAGAATGGAGGCAAGGGAGGTTTTTCTCGGGGTGGGGGGAGAGAAAATAAAGAGAAATCGGCCCGGCTTCAAAGGGCGCATTTCCATAATTGCCCTGTAACTTTGGCAAAATAAATCTGAAGGGCTGAGAAAAGCGCAATCTCTCAGATGAGTGCACTACAAAAGCCCCAGAGATCCCCAGTCCCACTTGTTACTATTCTAATTCAGTGAGAGAATTCGGTCCCTAACCTCAGCAACAAAAGCCATGAAATCACCGTCCTCCCATTCCGATAGCCCATTCCCAAAGAATAAGACCTTATCCAGCCTTTGTCTCCATCCTGCCCACAGACACTCAGTACAAGTTAGGATAGCATTAGATGGAAGAACAACATAGAGGTTTTCCAGACTGGCAATTTAAACCCTCTGTCTCCAGCTCTGGGTTGCAAATGTGTGTACTCCTAGGTAGCAGGGGGAGATGGGGTCTGTTTCTGACTTGTTTTGTTATCACAAGAAGCCTTTTTTGTAGTTTTTATGTAGTTGAATTTCCACACAATTTGTCTGAATTTCCCAGATGAAATGTGCACATTTGAGTTATACAACAGTTTTCCTTGAAAAGGTGAAAATACCCTCTGCAATTGTTCCTAGGATTCAATGTTTGTCCTCAGCAGTACATGAGCTATTAAAAAGAAAAAGAAAAAAAAAAGTAATTATAAATAAAACTTTAATAAGAAAGTGTCTAAAATGGTTTTGCTGGCACGGTCGCAATCCCAACATTGCAATTCCTTGATGAAAAAATGACTGCTGAATGTGAATAGTGGGTCTTTTACAGCAAAGGCCCAATCTCCCGTCATTTGGCCCCTCTCTGACTTTTTTATTTTCTCAATAAGACGAGCTTTTGTGCGATGTGCAGTATGGACAATCAGGACAGCCTTATAAAGGGATTGAGAAGGGCACACAAAGGGCTGCGGCAGCATCAAAGCCAGCCCGGCAGCACAATAGAGATGACATTTTTACATCCCAGGGCTGGGGCGGGCAGGCACTGAATACTGTGTCCACAGCAGTGTCAGTAAACAATGAGCAAAGTGGGAAAGGGGTGAAAACACAAGTCAAAATCTTTTTATTGAAGCCCCCTACACATTCATTGGGCATTTTCAGCCCTGCATTTGAAAGCTCTTCCATTTACTTACTCTCTGGATTCCCCTATTTAACTAACTGACTGATGATGGCTCCATTTTGATATCTGAAGAAAAGAATGGGAATTCTTCCCGAAGTGAATATATTAATTCATGAGATTTAATTGTGTTTTATTGGCAGTAAAGAAAATATTAGCTGCGTGGTGCTGTTCTTAAAGGAACACTGCCACCTTTAACACCATATTTGAGACCTCTCTTTAAGAAGCCTTACCTAAGGTACTGGTCCTGCCTGTGGTTCTTGGAAGCAATATTTTTCTTTTAGTTTACCAGTTCCCTGCATTTAGGTTTGGTTGCTTGGGTTTTTGCATAACAAAACCAGGCTAGACTCCTGTTTAGCTGGTTTCTCATTGCATTTCTTGTACCCAAGCCCAAGGTCTTGGTGTGGTTCAAAGTACCAGCGTGGAAATTTTAAAACCAGAGGATTTAACCCTGGTCATTTAGCCAATTCAGGTGATCTCAGCAACTACACCAGGTGCAGGAGGGCAGGATGAGCAGTGAAATTTTCTTTTCTGCACATTTTTTTCCCCCTGTAACTGCACAAAAACATTTCTGTTAGTATCAGGCTATGATTTAGTGCACCAGAGGGAATCTGTCTATCAAGCAAACATTTCTGGCATTGTATTCTGTAGGAATCACTTGCAAAAGTCTCCGTCTGAGAAGACCTGCACTGGTGCTGCAGTTCAAAAGCCATCTCAAGTGTCCTTTTTCATTAAATTATTTTGGAATGGGGCTGGTCTAATCTTCTAGTGAAGCTTTATCTTTCTTGGAAGCAAGTTAGACTGTAACAGAGAAAATCAATGTTTTACTCCTTGTATCTAATTTCACATTACATCTATGTTTTTAGGCACTTAAATTTTACTGCTAAGGTATCTTGAGTATTGCAAAGTCCAGTGTGAATTATACTAATGATCCCTGAGAAATCCAATAGAGTGAGTCATATATTTGAGAGAGAGTTATTTTCTTTTCACTGTTTTGCTTGAAAATAAGTATAATACTTATGTATTAAAATCTCAGGTTTATGCATACGCAGTAAGTAATTTTATTCTAGCCTGGCTAGCTGGCCTACTGACATGCATTTTCACCACTGCTAAAAATAATGAGGAATCCAAGTGACACACATTTATGGCTGGGAGTGCCATCAGATCCCTTGACCTAATTGAGCATGCCTACACACCTTAGAGTGTTTTGCATAACCAACTTAGACAGCAGGAACATTTCCAACCAGATTGATTGACATATTTTATTTCTAACTTAAGCTTAATCAGGACCAAGAATGATTCATTTATACCTTTCAAACTTTAGGAATTGACATGGGAGACAACCAAGCTGCAGACTCCAGTGTAAGCAATCATGCAAAGGAAAAAATATAGATTAATATATTTTATTAGTCTACTTAGCTGCTGCCATTTGATGCAATAAAATTAATAAGCCGGTAGGGGAGTTACTTTATTTTATAAAATAAATGTCAAACTAGGTTTTTTGCAGGAAAGGTTCTGTCCCATATCCCTCCTCCACTAAGGATTTACCTGAAATCATGTATCAAATGTAGAGCTATTGTAAGGTGCAGTCTGATTTTTTTGAGAAACCAGCTGGAAAAGAGCTCATCTCCCAGCAATAACCACATTGGGTCTCAAATTGAAAGAGTTTCCGGCTTTTAAGGAGTAAAGTACCTTCAAATAAATATCAGCAGTTTCCACGTGCCATGCCCTAAACAGGAACAAAGCCTAATAGAATAGATTGTAATAAAAGTGCCATTTCCAGCATGTGTGCATGTGGCTGCTCCACGCTGCAAATGTCCTTTAGCACTTTTTAACCATATTCTCTAGTGTGTCAGCAAAGAGACTCCATCAGAGTATTTAACATTGCTGGGAGCAAAGGAATAAAGTGGAGTCACTGTTGATTATTACTCATTAGCCACAAGGACATCCACTTAACATGTGAATAAATGAATGACACCATGTCCTAATGGAAATGGCCTCAGTGTACCTTTAAGCAAAATGTTGTTTAATATCTTCCATTTGCTGAATAGTAAAGAGGCCTGTTGGACATGCACAGCTAGCAAGCGGCCATTGTTGCTTTGTTCCAATTTCAGCATTTAATAAAAAAATATGTTGTCTTGACTGCAGCAAAGCTGGGCCTCAAAACCCTGGGTGGCAGCACAGGCTTGTTCTCATTCTGCAAATTCAGAATTTCACTGGCATCCTAAAGGGTTAATGCCCATAAAGCAAATGAAGCCTTAGAAGGTACATGTTCTTCATTATTCTGCTTTACATTCAAACATATAAAACAAAGAACATCTGATATCTTTATTGGTTTTCTTAGATAAAACACAAGCAAGCTATAAGCCCTAATTTTCTTATTACCATTTGTTAACAAGGAAGATAACACTCTCAAAAGTACTTGATTAGGGCTCCCTTTGATTTGTATCTTGTTATGATTACCAGGGCATATATTTTTGTATTATTACTTTAGTACACTGATAGTTTGGATCAAAATGATAAAAGAGGTATTTTAAAAGTGTAAATATTAACCATACAGGTAAACCACATAATCTGTACAGCATCTTGAACACTGACATACTGAAGTATACACACTGGAAAACCAGTCATAGCTGAGATACACATTCCTATCTGGAAAGCTGGTAGTCTGAGCTGGGGGAGCCCTTTTGCTCCCAAACTCTTTCAACAGCAACTTACATACTTGACAAATTTGTTTTTTTAATACAGTACAACTACTGAGGAAAAAGGATTGAAGATATTTGCTATATCACATATCTAAATGCTTGTGATCAGAGTCCAGACCACATATATCTGTTCTTACAGAATAAACCAGTTTTAAGTGTCCAAGGAAAACAACAGCACGTGCATCAGCTAAGGTGAAAGATTTGGGAGGGTATTTTAATGCATGGTCTGATGCTTGATTGTTAAAATCGTGCTGGATCTTTTCCACACTGCTGTGATTTAGCCTGCATGGCAGCTCGCTGTGCTGGAGGCGGCTCAGCGCTGTTTCCCAGCTCCCAGGGCTCTCTCCGGCCTCATCCCGGGCCGTGATGGGCACTTTGGCCGCCCTCAATGGCGAGCCTGACACGGCCCGCTACGCCCGGCCGGCCGCTCCCACCACCACGGGCTCTGACAAGTTGGAAATCTCTTTCTCCTGCCTCCTCCTCCTCCTCCTCCTCCTCGCCGCTGCTTCCTCCGGCCGGCCCCGCGCAGACAGGGAGCGAGCGGGAGATGATTACATCAATCAGTGTCAGGTCTGGGAGCTGTGATTTATGAATATGCATAATGAGCTCTCACCTTTGAGAAGGACTAGCTAGGGAGATAATTGATTAGACAGGAAAAGAGCAGCCAGCAGAGAGGAAGAAGGGAGAGGGAGGCCTCTCTGGGCTGTCTCAGGCAGGCCTGGCTGGGGCTCCAGCGAGGCTGTCAAACTGAGAGAGGGATTTCTGAAGGAAAAAAAAAAAACACGTAGGATTTTTAATGTTTTGTTGAAACACGCATAACAAAATGTTTCCTCACAAAATTAATGGGAATTTTCTCCACATTAGGGAGGCCAGGCAGGCACAAAGGCTGCTTTCCCCCTGCAGGGAAACCAAGTTCTCACTTCCAGAAGCCAAAGGAGCAGCTTTCCCATGGCTTCCACGCCGCTGTTGCAGGAGCATCCCCATGGTCAGAGTGAAGGGAGAGGGCTCTGCGGGGACAGGGAGCTGAGGGCCTCTGTGCAAAGGCAAAGGAGCCTTTAATGGAGGTAGAAAGCTGGGGATGCAATTGTTTTCCCATCATGGTTGCATTATTTTCTTCCATCCCCTTTAAGCATCTGTCTGGCCGCTGTGTGAAAGTTTCTATGGAAAACCCACCAGGATGCCCAGAGGAAGGGGATGTGGAAATTTGCCTCTAGCTTTCTATCCCCCCACCCCTCCCATTTTAGATGCCATTAATCTTTTTTTTTTTTTTTCCTCAGCTAGAATTGGCTAAGGAAAAAGAGGGATACAAAGTGCAGAGAGACTGGATAAAATTTACATGAGAAACGATCTGTTTTCTTACCCCCCACCCACAGAGATTCCCCCATTTCAGGAGCCTGTCGGAGCGAAAGAGTGGGAACAGTTCCTGGCAGAAAGACAGAGAGCTGCATGGGGCTGCAAAGAGGCAAATGCTGTTTCTAGGGTGAGCTGTGGCCAGAAAGGACATATGGGGAAAGGAAGAGGACACAGCGGGGAAAAAGCAGAGATCACCGCACTGCTGCAAACTCTGTGAGTCCCTTCCCTGGCCTCCTCTGCTCCCAGCCATGGCTAACAGCAGCCGGGGAGGCTGCAGCACACACCAGGAGAGGGGTGTCCCCATCCTAATGCTGGTCAGGGGGAATCTTAATTGTGAAACATTAAAACACTATATAAAACGTGTGTATACATACACATATATATAGTGTAAACACATATATAAATCTTATCACTTACAGATGCCTAGGATATAAAATGTAGTTTATCGGCCTAGTGCAACCCAATCCTATAAATAATACATTCCTATCACTATGACCTCAAAATGTCAATACTGCACAGCCCTGTGCATTTGCATATCTTGTACTGTCTAAACTTGAAGCATGTCAGCTATGTGCTTCTGTTTGTACTTTAACTTCATTTTAACTCTTGCTTCCTAGCTCTGAGCACCCTCCCCCTCTGCGGGGTCTGTCACCAAAACGAGAAAAGCACCAGCTATTTAATCACCACCACTGTAATTATGCCGTTTCCAGGACTGTAAGGAGAGGACAGGTAGGGGACACATCTCCCCGGTAGAGAAGGAAAGCCTGGGAACAAAAGCAGGAGGGAGCCGGCCCACAAGCTCTACCTGCCCGAGCTGCCCCATCAGCCGAGGGGATGAGCACGGCCATCCGCGGGCACCGGCTGCAGGGAAGGGGAAGGCAGGAGGGGAGCAGCCCTCGCCCTCCTACCACACTCCCCTTGGGATGGTTTCGGAGCGGAAATGGGCCGATTTCCAGCACCTTGCTGGGGAAGCGAAGCTACAAGTTTTGGAGGCGGCGGCTGCCGGGGCGAGGCGTGCAGAGGCGCAACCGGCACGTCCCGGAGCCGGGAGGAGGCGGACCGGCCCGGGGGCGGCGGGAGCGCATCCCACGCGTCCGAAGCGGAGCGGGGCTCCCCGCCGGGGCTCTCCGCAGCGCCTCGGTGCCCCCGTTCCGGCCGCTGCCTCCCGCCCGAATGCCAAGCCCCGGGAGCGGGGGGATGCCCCAGCTCCGCCGCTCACAGAGAGCCTGTGGCGAGCACCCCAAAACTGCCCCCTGGGCGGCACCACAGCAGGAGGGGAGGGGGCGGCAGAACTAACGCAGCTGAGCTGCCGACCCGCGGCGGCACCACCGAGCCCCGAAGGTTCCTCTCAGCGGCTCCGCGCTGCCCTGCGCTCCGCGGGGGCGGGCGGGGAGGGGGTTAGCAGCGGCACCCGGTAATTCGGTCCGCGGGGGCGATGGATCAGCTGCCGGCCGCGCCGCCCGGAGCCGCGCTCGGCCCGCGCACCCCCCGCCACCGGCCGCGCCTGCAGGGGGCGCTGCGGCTCCAGCGATGGCGCCTCCGCGGGAAGCGCGGCCCGGCTCGGCCCCGCCGCTGGCCCGGCCCGGCACCGCCACCTGCGCTCCGCCCGACCCGGAGCCGCGCAAAACCAGTAATCGACCGGGAAGGGAGAGAGGAGGAGGGGGGCGGGACTGCGGGAGGGAAACAACTCCAGAAGGGGGGAAACGAGAGTGTAGTCAAAGTGGCAACAGTTTATTTATTAGCCAAAAATATATACTTTCTTGTACAATTTGGTTCACACATATGTACATTTTTACGGTATGTACAAAAACAAACAACAACAACCAAAAAAAAAAAAAAGGGGGGGAACACCTAATTCTCACTGGACTTCCAAAAAAATCTCACAGCTCAGCTAACCCAGGTGATAGGACAGAAGCGGGTATTTTTTTTCCTTTTCAGTTTGAATATACGGACATGCTTACAAGTTGTAACTATACAGAGACTTTTTTTACAATCATTACAACAACAATAAAAAATTAACTATGATGATGAGAGCGCCGATAGAACCATAGCGGCGTCAAGTTGGTTCTGGGGCCTGGAAAAAAATGACACAGAAAAAAAAAATTTAATAGGATTTCTAGTGAGCTTGGGCTGGCACAATATTTGTAACTGCAGGTAGCTCTGGTTTTGTTGTTGTTGTTAATATTTTAATAGATTTATAAATATAAAAAGCTTTCAGAATGACTTATAGTAAATGTATTTAACTACGAAAACACGGCGGGCCCGATCCCCGTGGTTTCAATCAATCAAAAGGGTAATTGGTTTCTCATTGAAATTGAGTGACTGCTACGCCAAATTTGGGGCGGCAAAGCTCAGCCTCTTCAGCTTTCATACTCTGGGCGGGTTTTTTTTGTTTCGCTTTCAATATCATTGTTGTTATTATTATTATTAATAATTTTTAATTTCTATTTCATTTTACTATTTTCTGCTGTCTCGGTGCCTCTCCCACCGGCAAAGCGACAGCGGCGGGAGGTGATCCGCTCTGCGGGGGGCTCAGGGATGTGCTCCCGGGCCAGGGGCGACCCGCGCCCGGGCTCCGCGGCCGCGCAGCCCCAAGGCCCCCGAGCGCAGATCGGCCTGCCCGCGGGAATCGCTCCCGGGGGCCACAACGGAGAACAGCAAAGAAAATATATAAACAGAATAACCCACCGCGCGCGCAGAGGAAGAACAAGAAACCGCCCTGGAAAGGGAACCTAAAGAAGCGGAGAAAATAAGCTAACCATTTACAACTGCCTCCATACATCCCGAGGAGACGGAGGGAGCCATCTCTTACCGCCTCTGCACTGGCTGGAAAGCTGTCTTTAGTAACTTTTTCTCTACTTCCAAGGCACTAGATCGATCTAAAAAGAGAAGGGGGGGGGGAAAAGCGTTCCTTTATAGCCCCTGTTTTATTCCTCCCATCCCTGAATTAAGCCTCGAGATTTAAGCTCTTTTCTCAGCGAGCTGCAAATACGACACAACGACTGCTCTGCTTGCAGAGGTGACCGTCAGAGAAAACACGCTGACCCCGGAGCGAGCCTGACCTGGCGGCCGGGTCCTTCCCGCAAAAGCGACAACAACAGCAACAAAAATTATCTCCGTTGAAGGAAGGTAATTCTCGGGGATCGAGACTACCCCGGCCAAGAGACCTCCGCCACCGCCCCGGGGCCCCCGCCCGCCGCCACCTGCGCCCCGACGGCTGCTCCGCGCCGAGCCGGACCGCGCCGGGCCGGGGGCACCGTCAGGACCGCCGGGGCCGGCCGCACGCACACGGCCCCGGGGCCTCCCGCGCCGCTCCGCTCCGCCGAGCCCCCCGGGCGGCTGCCGGCCCGGCCCGTCCCCGCCGCGTCCCTCAGCGGTCACCTGCTCCGACGGGCTCCGCGCTCTGCGCCTGGTCCGCGGGCCGCGGGAAGGCGGCGGCGGGGGGGGCGGCGGAGGCGGCCCCCAGCCCCAGCAGGTGGGGAGTGTTCAGTAAGGCCAGCGGGTGCGGGGGGTGGTGGTGGTGGTGGGCCGGGAAGGCGCGGTTGGTCCAGTTGGGGAACTTGCCCAGGGGGCAGGAGGAGACGAGTCTGTGGGGCGGCGGGGTGGGCAGCGGCAGCGGCTGGGGGGCGGCCGCCGGCGGGGAGCCGCCGCCGGGAGACTTGCGGGGGTTGTCCGGGCTGGTGGCGGTCTCGGCCAGCGACCAGATCTTGGGTTTCGGCAAGGAGCCGGCCAAAGCGCCGTCCGTCGGGGAGGAGGCGGCGGAGGAAGAGGCAGACGAGGGGGGCGAGAGGTGGGGCGGCGGCGGCGGGAGCGGCGGCTTGAGGGGCTCCGGGCCCACGGGTGCGGCCGTGGCGGGCAGCTCGCACTTGTGGTGGTGATGGTGATGGTGGTGGTGGTGCAGGTGGTGGTGGCGGAGGTGGTGCGGCTCCCCCTCGGAGGCCTTGTCGTAGCGCTCCTCGGAGCCGGGCAGGTCCTCAAAGCCTTCGGATCCCTCCGAGTCCGTTTTGGAGTCAGAGTGCAGGAGGTCGGCATCCTGTAGATCGTCCTCGAGCTCGTCCTTGTTGCTTTCGATATTCTCTGTGTCGATGTTCTCGAGGTCGATCTCCTCCTCGTCCTCCCTCTTGTCCTCTTCCCCCTCGTGGTCGCTCCCGTAGGAGTTGCCCTCCTCGTCCGTCCTGCTGCGGGGGGCCCAGGTCATTTTGTTCTCCTTCTTGAGCCTCCGCCGCGCGTTGGCGAACCAGGTGGAGACCTGGGTGAGGGTCATTTTGGTGATGATGGCCAGCATGATCTTCTCGCCCTTGGTGGGGTAGGGATTTTTCCGGTGCTCGTTGAGCCAGGCCTTGAGGGTGCTGGTGCTTTCCCGAGTGGCGTTCTTGGGCCGCGACGGGTCCCCGAACTGGTACTGCCCGTAGGGATAGAAGGCAGGGTGGTGGGGGGGGAAGGCGGCGTGCTGCACCCCCGGGCTCTCCTTCAGCTCGTACTGGGCGCCCTGCAGCGAGAGGGAAGGGGCGGCCCGGCTGAGATGGCGCGCCGGGCCCGGGTTCGCTCCGTCCCGCTGCGCTTACCGGGAACGGAGCCCGTCGGCACCGGCGGGGCGGCCGGGCCGCGCTGCCTCCCCCACCGCGGAGCGCCCCGGTGCCGGTCCCGGGCACGCTGCGGCCCCGGCAGCCCGGGCCCCGCCGATGCCTCGGGGGCAGCACCGGCTCCCCACTCGCGTGTGCTCGGCAGGGCCGGCGGCCGCGGGGGCCGGTCCCCGCCACCATCAAACCCCCGGCCGGAGCGGGGGGACGCTGCGGGGCCGCCGCTCCAGCCCTGCCGCTCTCCGGCGGCTCTCCCGGCCAGGGCGGCGATAGCGCCCGTCTCTCTCTCCCCTGACAGCCCTCCCGGTGTCTCCCCCGGCTCCCCCCGGGCCGATCCTCGGCGCGAACCGAGCGCCCCGGGGAGCGAGCGGCGAGCCCCGGGGGCCTCTTACCAGCTGGGGGAAGATGGGCAGCTCTGCGGCGTAGGGCAGGAAGGCTCCGTAGCCCTGGGCGGCGGCGGCGGCGGCGTAGGGCGCGCCGTACATGGAGGAGAGCACGTTGGAGAGGGTCCCGGACGGGGCCAGCTCGGCGCCGCCGCGGGAGCCGCCGCTCCCCGGGCGCTCCGCCGGGTAAAGCGGCCTGATGTACTGGTAGCCCAGCTGGGGGAAAGACATGGTGGGGGAGCGGGGCAGGGGAGGGGGGAGGAGGAAGAGGAGGGGGGGGAGACGAGAGGAAGAAGGGAGAGAAAGGGGAGAAAGTAGCAGGGCCGGGAGCGGAGGAGGGAGCCGGGTCGCTCGCCCTCGCCGGCCGCCCGCACTTTCAGCGCCTCCCGCAAACTCCGGCAGACATGGGGGGGAGCCGGGGGTGCGCGGAGGCCGCGGGCTCCCTCCTGTCCTCGGCCGCCGCGGTAAACGATCCGATCGCTTCTTTCTTCTCTCACTTTTCCTATTGATCTGAGTGGACCCAGGTCAGGTCCTAACAGATTGCCTGAGATTATTGGGACTCTGGGCTCTGATTGACATTTCTAGTCTCTCACAAGCCCCTCCTATTTCTTTTAAGTCTCTCTCTCCCTCTGCCTCCCTCTCTCTCTCATGCCCAGAGCTCGCTCTCGCCGGGTTTGTCACTAGCTGCTTTTTCCCCCCCCCTTTTTTTTTTTTCCTAAATCTGTTTACTGACGTCGCGATCTTTTATTTGAGTTGCTTTCAAATCTCGTTTTAGCGATCGCCAATCAGTTGTGTGTTTTACAAAGGTTTAACCCTGCCTCATGGTATTCTAATTATATGGAGATAGATTTAGATATAATTTCTTTCGTAGCCCCCCCCCCCCCCTCCAGCGCGTAGGAAGCCGGGGTGTCATTTATGAGCAGTACACGAGAGGGACAGGGAAAAGTTGGGACATTTAAAAATAAAGGCTCACACCAACACCGTCCCCCAGTTCCCCTTTTTTCCCCTTTTCAGGTTTTAGTATTTACAGCGTCTCCTTGTCCAGATTAATTTTCTTTTTTTTTTATTGAGATATTCCCTTCCCCCGCTCCGGCCCTTGCGAGAGTTACATCTTCTAAAACAGATTTAAAAGTCTATTGCATTTTTTAAAATTTGCATTTCCAGAACTACCTTAAAATTTTTCCTAATGTGTTGGATCTTTAAGGAGTTCTCTACATTTTGCCTGGACTAACAGTGCGCAGATACAGTGGAAAAGCTAAGTTAATTTTCCTCCTAATAAGGGACTTCAAAGAGTTGTAGGTCACAATTTTACATCAAAGGCAGAAAAGAAGGCAAATTAAAATCTTAACAAAGGAGAGACGGGAGCAGCCCTCTGGGCCATTAGTAAATAAGTGGTGTGAAAAAAGGGACAATGACAGGCACTGGAATTAAACTCATTAACACCTTTTTGTCTTGGTGCGAAATCTCTAATTAGGAAATTTATGATCATTTTGCTTATTCCCTCTGTTCTGAATCACTACAAGGCTAAGAAGGAAGTACCTGGTACGTGCAACATTTGCAAAGGGAGCAGTGGCACGGGTTTGTAAAGAGCTATTGGGAAGGAGTCAAGATACGGTTTAATTACAGATAGGGTTTGGGGTTTTTTATGATCCACACATTTTAAATTACGGTTTGTATTTTGTTATTGATGTTGTTGTTGCTGTGCCCCCCTCCCCCTTTTCCTTTTCTGAAACCAGCGTGAGTTGCAATTTAGCCTTTTAAGAGTAGTTAAAATACAGTTCAATCACGGCGCGTCTTTGGCAAGCGCCGGTGTGCCCTGCTCCGCTGCTGCGGGCAGAGGAAGAGCCTGGGCTGGAACCTAAAAAGTTCACACAGCCTGTGGGGAGAGGAGACCTGAACCTGCCAGCGTTATCTGCCTTTTAAAGTACTCGGTCTTTAAATAAAACAAAAAGTTTGGAAGATCTTTTGAGGAGTTGTGGCTGAATGCGAGCCGTTTAACCGTATTCCCCTCTCTTCCTAAATACTCTCTGGATTTATTGCCTTTAAAATATGATTTAGGTACAATATAACCACTGTGCCCACAGTATGGATTTTTATAACTACATTTCTTTAAAAATGAAATTCATGTCAGATTATGCAGTTAAAGGAATCGACCTTGATAGCTTGCTATAATAAAACTGTATCAGCTTGTAATAAATGCGGATTATAGCAAAGCAAGCTCCAGAATTAAAATTCCCTGAATCAATATATGAAAATCTGTAGGAAACATCTCTAATCGTATTAAGTTCATCTTTATAGCATTTCCTATCTGCTAATCTAGTGCAAAAACAACTCTGGGTTGGAGGAATTTATTTTCTTCTATTCAACATTGGTGCTTTTGATAGTACAAAGCAAGGGAGATAAAAATATTAAAATCAGTTATAGGTTTATTTCTTTTTTACTCTAAAGGAAAACAGGCAGCGAACGCCACGTCCTGATGTGTTTTAAACTTTTCTGTAGAGGCAGCGCCTGCTGGGGCGACGTGATACCGAGGGGATCGGGGGAGAGTTTGGGTGCAGACCACAACTTTTTAAAATATCTACTTCGGAGAGAAAAGGGGCGGATATGACCCTCGGGATAAATCCGTAGCCGTTTGAGGCTGTCGTGCTCGCCACTCTGGTGTCACAGTCGGGCTGTGCCCCCCACGCGCGGGTGCGGGGGAACACGCATGTCCCTCAATACTGGACCCGTCTTTTTGTGGCTGCGCGTCTGGCGTGGAGTATCAAAGCTGGCGGGATTGTTTTCTGATTTTTAATCAACAGCACAATCAATATGAGTTGGTCCCCGTGGGAGCCGCCGGCAGTGGCGGGCAGTGCTGGTGTGGGGACGGCCGGGGGTGTCCCCGGAGCCGGGAGGGGCTACCGCGGGTAAGTGGCGGTGGGCAGCCGAGAGAGAGACACGGGAGGAGAGAAATTTATGGGTGAAATGGACCCAGGTCAGGGTGAGGGTGAGGGATGGTTTATTAATGAGAAAGAAACTGAGAGGGAGCATAGCTGTACCGAGTGGAAAGGAGGAGAAATCTGTAGGGATGCCGTTCTTGGCTGAGAGGGAGGGAAAAGAAAGCGGAGAAGACAACAAACGGTGGGGAAGGGCAAGAGGAAAGGAGACGTCTTCCCGAGCTGCGGGAGCGATGCCCACGGCGAGCGGCGCCGCACGCCTCCGGCAGCGGGAAGGCCGGCGCGGGACGGGACGAGCGCGGGACCGGAGGCGGCTGGAGCCGGGCGCGGAGAGGAGCGCGGCACGGCAAGGCGGGCGGGAGGCGGCGACGGGAGCCCAGCGGGGAACGGAGAGCAGCGCCTTCCCCACGGACGAGGAGGGGAAGAGCGAAGCCGAGCGGGAGTCGCTTTGCCTGGCTGGAGCCGAAGGGAGATGAGAAGGAGAGGCTGGAGCCGGCCCGTCCTGCCGGGCGACGAGGGGAGCGGCGGCGCGGAGCCCGACGGCCGCCGCCCCCGGGGAGCCGTGGCGGCGGAGCGCTCCTCGGCCGGCCAGACACGTGTCTCCTGGCCAGGACCTGTCAGAGCAGGGAGAGCGGGTCCTGATTTATCGCCCGAAACACACACACACACACACACACACACACACCCCCGCCCGCCCTCCCCCCGGCCTCGCCTCCCGCCTCTCCCGGCGGCTCGCAGCGTCGCCGAGCTAAAACCAAACCTCCCTCCGGCGGCCGCGGGGCGGCCGCGATCCCGCAGCCCGGCTCTGGGGCTGCGGGACCGGGCACTCTCCGTGGGCAGCATCGCCCCCGCAGCCATTCCCCCGGACCCCTCTCGGTTCTGGTCGCTCACGCCCCGCCGCTCCCCTCTCGGCCGGGTCCCGGGGGACCGGGGATCGGAGATGGCCCTGGCCCCGCGGTGTCACTCTGCAGCAGTGCCCGTCCGAGGAGACGAAGGCTGCTTGTGGAAGTTGCGGGGGAGCTGTAGGGAGGGCTGAGGGCTCAGGCTGACTCTCACGGGGTGCCGGGGTGCGGGCAGGCTGGGAGCTGCCACAGCACACGAGGGACGGGGCGCAGCCACCGGAGAAAGGGGGGTAAACAAACAAGTGGGATTAGGAGAAGGGCCGCAGTAAAACAAGAGTTAAAAAATAGAGGGAAAGATCAAAGCACTGGGTAAAAGACTCTTCAAATTACACGTTTGAAGCTTTTCCATAATTCCAAGGCGACAGATAGATAACAAGCTGCACATTCCTTATCACATATGGAATCAATCTGAAAGGAGTCTCTTGATCAGAATCTGTTAATTGCAGTGACATATGATTTGGAAAGAAAACACAATTAATGACCCTTCATGTTAAGACTTTGGGACGAGGCCACTGACAATCCGCGCTCTGCAGCCAACGTCAACTCAACTGTTATTGGTAGTAGTAGTACTAGTAGTAGTAAACTATTAGAGGGAAACATTCTCCGAGCATCGGCGACTGTTCTGTCTCTGTTCTCGTTGCATGTTTCTTTAGAAGGGGGAGGAAAAGAGAAAGGGACACGAGTGTGTGCGTGCCTTTCCTTCAAGGTTTGGGGAGCTAAAATGATTTAGTACCTTGTCTGTAAATCTAATGACCTAAGGTGAGAAAAAATACTTCATCTTTTATTATTACCACTTGTGGTGAGCGTTACCAGGAAACAGCAGAACCCTTTTGAAATCGTAAATATATGTATCCATTTAAAACCCATTATTGCTGAGATTTTCCCAAAGAGAAATAAGGCAAATCTGCCCAATCTCATTTTCTAGCGCCCTCTGTCCACAGCTCCCCTTGGCTCGGCCGCCCCTTCCCGGGCGCTGGGACCGTCGAGCCTCAGCGGAGCCTTCCTGGGTGCTCTGGGTGCTGTGGGTGCGGGGAGAGCCCGCCGCAAGAGTGGGTGCTCCGCGGCTGTTAATGGGCTACGCGTTCTGTAATGTTAGGAGAGGAGGTAGGAACATTTTCAAAAGCTTTACTCTGTCATTAAAAGGTATTGGCTTTGTTTTAGAAGGGGGAGGGAGAGGTTCATTTGAAGGTTAGAAAGCATACACTTTAATAGGATCGAAGTGAAATTAGTTAATAAGAAAATGCTGGCCAGAAGCTCTCCGGGCTTTTAAGTGCTCTCCAGGCCATTTAGGGAAATTGAATAAGAACAGACACCGTTACCTGCAGCCCCAACTATTATCTCCAGTTCTGCACAGAGGCGAGAAGGGAAAAATAGTGCCTGAGAGACCTGAAGTCCCATACACCTCCTGCCAACATATTTCCTCGAGAAATAATGCCCCCTTTCTGCTCGCAGGCGTGTTCTCCTCCTGCCTCTTCCGCTTTTAAGCAGCTCAGGCTTCAGTGTGTACCACAAGGGGGTAAGCAAAGGTAAGGGGCTATCAGCAGATGCCGAGGGCTGCTGGGGCAGCTCTGAGCACAGCCTGGTTACCGCCGGGGCAAGGCTGCCCTCTTGATAGTTTTTTTACCACTTCTATTTCTCTGACTTTCCCCCCCTCACCATTGTGGTGCTTTGTTGATTTGCGTTCGGACCGTTGCCAGTAGGTCAGTATATTGTGATACCCAACTTCCGATCTGCTCCCTTTCTCCCTGCCTTTAAACTTTATAGTTTTTAGAGATGTTAATAAAATCTTTCCTTTGGTAAATCGTTCATTAGAAACCCCACCGAAACCTGGAAAGACTTCAGAAAATAAAATTAAAAAAAAAAAACCAGCGCTCAGGAATGATAGGTTGGGAAAAGGCTTTTGTCCAAAAACTGCATAATTGCCGTGAATCTTAGGAAACATTAATCTTTATAGGAATTTGTGATTCATATCTGTGGTCTGACCGTTTAGGTGATTTACAGTCTGTTAGTGCAATTCACTAATTTTATGCCAATATATTTTATGCGCCCAGTTAGATTTCCCGTCGCCTATCGGAACGAGTGGCCGGTGTCAGCGTGGCTCTGTGAGCCCGGCGGGGCCGGTCCCGGCGCTGCGCGGCAGCGGAGGAGTGGGCGCAAAGTGCGCACAGCTGCGGGAAACTTCCCCTCCACGTTTTCCTCGTCTGCAGCCCCGGCTTTTAGCGTTCGGGCCGGACCGTCCCTACCTTCCTCAGCCGGTGAGAGGATGTCCGCGGCTCCGGAACTGGCTGTAGCGTTTTTTAAACCGGAGCCGAGGGTATCCTGAGGTTCTCGAGCTTTACCAGCGGGTTTAAACCCGAATTATTGCTCCCTGCTGGTCCGTTCCCTAGCACGCCCTCCGGCACGGTGCGGCGGGGAGCCGGTGCCGCCCGGCACCAGTGCCCTGACCGCCCCCCGGGCCGCCATCCTGGGAGGATATCTCTGGTTTTCCCCGTGGATCCCCCCTTCCCTCGTCCGCAGCCCACCGGGAGGTGTCTCCCCCCGGGCTGGGGCCGGTGCAGAGCGGGGAGAGGGGCGGCTGGAGGTGCTGTGCGTGGAAAATGCAGCTCAAACGACACCTCCGCAGGCTTTCCGTGTGACAGCGAAATGGGGCATTCCTCGCGTGGGGTGTTCCAGCACTCTCCGGCCGCCGCATGGGAGAGCCGGGCATGGGGATTGCTCCGTGTAATTTGTAACTGGGTTTATTAGCTGGAGGGGAAAACACAAGCAAAGAAAAGGAGCAGCAGCTGCGCTGAAGATAACACTGCGCGGAGTCTAATCTTGTGACACAATCATTAATTACTATTGTATTAATTACTATTTTTCCAAAACAGTCCCTTCCCGGAAGAGCTTACAGCCCACATCTGCTGTGTAATGATACTCTGGGTAGAGAAACGATTCCCCCATTAAGTCCCAGGTAGCGTTTACAAATGGCAACACCTACAGTATCAAAGCCCGTCATCTTGCAGCCTGAGATTTTCTGTCCCATCGGCCTGGCTACGATGATTTTGATGCCGATAAAATACATTTAAATATTAAAGTCTTTATTCGCGTACATATTCTATCCAAACTTTCAGATCGCGGTGGAGTAACTGCTTTATTCGCTCTTCATCCCACGGATGCTGCCTTATATCAGTAACAAACAAGCATTGATTTTATGGTAAAGTCACTTTGGGATGGGAATGAGTAACTCCAGGCAGTGCTATCACTGTATTACATGGAAATGGCCCAGGTAACAAGATGAACATTGATTCAGCATTATGTTTGATCAATAATGAAATAAGTAACTTCAGGGCCAAATTAAAATGCAAGCTGGCTTAACGCTGCCAGCTTCTGGGCTAAGTGACAAGGCTAATTCAGCAGGGAAATGGCAATATTTGCATTAGAGGCTGCATCTGTTGTTTGGTGGAAGAGGCTGGATCTGCAATAACGCCGGATGGAACTGCAGGGAGCAGGTTTGGGGAGAGCCCCGCCGGTGCCGGGCCGGTGTGTCCGGGCCCTACCGGGGCAGCGCCGTTTCCCTCGGGCGGGGTACCCTCGACTCCTGGCCACGACACTGAAAAAAACCCAAAAAACAAAAAAAAAAAACCCAAAAACAAGCCCCCCCAAAAAACCCTTAACACTTCAGGGCGGTTCAGGCACCCCAGCGCGCTACGGTTGGCGGATAACCAGGTGGTGTTAGCACTTAGCGAAGGAAATAAGCTAACACGCTCTTGTAACCGCCTGGGGGGCGGGAGCCGGGCTGTGCCGCCCCGGCCCGGGGAGCTCCGTGGAGTGTTCTGGAGGTGAGCAAGCGAGGGAACTGACTGAGCCGATGGGTGAGCATGTGCAGAGCTCCCTGCATCGGCGGCCTACGGCCCGCTTTATCCGCTGTTCCACATCTCTGCCAGCATTATCGGGCACGTTTTGATCCCCAGTAGCGTTTGTCGCCTTCAGCTGGCACCGGGAGCGGGACACGGGGCGAGTCACCGAGCACTAAAACTCGGCTGGGGCGGAAAGTCTGTCAGGTTTAACCCCCAAAGCGGAGCTGGGGCCGCGGGAGAGCAGGTCCTGGGCAGCTCCGCCATTCCATACCCAGGAGATTTCTACCACCAGGAGAGCAGTGAGCACCGGGGCTGAGGGGGAAGGGAGTTCAAGGCAGCTGGGAGGGCAGGTGTGTGCCATGAGGAGCGTGTGGGCAGGCA